>NC_071505.1:59520991-60145991 GCF_027887155.1 Malaclemys terrapin pileata
TACTGACTTTCACTTGCAACCTCAGTTGTGGAGAACCACAGCCACAGCACACAGTCTTATCAGCCTCTCCAAGACCAAGAAAACTTGTACCAGCACTAGGCTGTTTAGGGCATTGTTTTTACCAACCTTTCTGTTTGCAGGCTCACAGCAGTGTTGCACAATGTGCAGTCTTACCCAGAAGATCCAGACTTTTTTACTAAACAGAATACAAAAGGAGAGGGATAGGCAAGAGAAAAATAAATTGGGGAAGGAAAAGGAAGTGAGAGGGAAGGGGGTGACAGCAGGAACTTAGGTCTCACATCCCAGGTCATGTTTGGGATTTAGTTGGAGCTGGTGGAAGTGTCAATTTCATCTGGATTCCTCTCTCTGGTCCAGTTTGGTTTGGACAATGCAGAGGTTTCTCCTGTGACACCAGGTTCCATTGTCAGAGGTGGGATGGCAACCATGATGGTGGAGCTCACTTCTTTCATTTCACCCATCTCCCAGGCAGCAGTTGTTAGTTTGATTCTCCAACTGATTTTTTTTTTTAAATAAAGGATTCCAAAAGGAAGTGGCGAGTAGAATAGTCCATCCCCTCATTATTTTATCCGCCAATTAGGCCAAATTCCTGATACACTGTGATGGGGCGGACTATTTCCGGAGGCCCATTGCTGAAGGCCTTGCAGCCCTGCTGCACACATCCCAGAAAAGGGCACACATCCCAATCTGCCTAGGGTGGCTGTATGGGAAGCAGCCAATCAGGGCCCAGCAGGCTAGTATAAGAACAGCTGCAGGGCCAGAGTGAAATCAATTCCTTGCTGGAGCTTGAGGAGTGTGGCTGGTGAGAATGGCAGGCTGACAGAGCTACAGGACCCTGGACAGAGCAGTGCTGGCAGAGGCTGGGGGAACACAGAGTTCTGGGCTGGCTGTTGGGACTCAACCCAGACAAGGCCCTGAGGTAAGGGCAAAGAATGAACTGGGGCCATGGGGAAGTGGCCCAGGGAATTGTAGCTGTGTTTCAGTTTATTTAAAGGGACATGGCAGATGGCTGCTCTCTATAGGGTCCCTGGGCTGGGACCCAGAGTAGAAGGTGAGCCCTGTTCCCCCCCCTCCAGCCACTGGGAAAGTGGCCTGGGAACTGAACTCTTTTAGTGGCCCAGCTGAAAAGCTGGGCCCAGAAAGGCCAGAGGGGCGAAGAGTCTCCAGGGAGGGAGCCCTAGGGGATATGGCCCCACACCAGGGCTGGAACTGCTTGAAGAGTAGGGACAATTTGAGGGAGCCCAGAAGGGGGCTGAGGGACACTTCAAACCAGGGTACTGTGATAGGCCCTGCTGGATTGATTGAGGAGTGAGCCCCAAGATAGGGCTGCAGCTCAAGGGACCTTACAGAGGGCACTCGGATACCTCCAACAGGTGACCTATATCCCAAAAGAAGTTTTGATTTTTATCCTGCATACAGACTTTGTACCTCGGCCAGAAGGTTGAGTCCCCAAAGACTCACCACCGAGAGGGGGAGAGAGAGAGTGCAGGCACACACACTGAGATGGGGGCACTCGTGAGAGGTGAGTGCACCCCATTACACACACCAATTTTGATTACACACACCAACCACTGATTTCCAGTCCCACACTCCTCTCATTTACCATCTTAACACAGTCCTTCAGTTATAGCCATAGATCATTTTGTTTGGATGCATTCAGTCTGTTTTCCTTTTTTATCTTTTCCAATCTCCACTTAGTGTTCAAAGGTTATTGTGTCATTTTATGAACCTTTACGCACTTTCCCAAATTGAGCTCACAATTGGGGTACATCCTTCATGCCCTCATTATTACAACATCAAATGTTTATAGAAAGTGAACTCTGAAGGGTGTGGGCAGTAAATTCCACACATTTTTAATTCTAGCAACTACTGCAAAAATATTTTGAGGAGTACTTGCCTCTCTAGTAGCAACTACAAGACAATGCAATGTAGAAGAATTTAAGACTTCAAAGGTTCTCCAAAGGCAATTAATAGATTCCCTAGGCCAGTGATTCTCATGTACCCCTGGGTGTACACAGAGGCCTTCTAGGAGATACACCAGCTCATCTGGATATTTGCCTAGTTTTACTACAGGCTACATAAAAAGTACTAGCGAAGTCAGTACAAACTAAAATTGCAGACAGACAATGACTTGTTTATACTGCTCTATATACTGTACACTGAAATGTAGGAATGATATTCATATTCCATTTGATGTATTATTTAATTATATAGTAAAAATGAGAAAGTAAGAATTTTTTCAGTAATAGTGTGCTGTGACACTTTTTTGTATTTTTTATGTCTGATTTAGTAAGCAAGAAGTTTTTAAGTGAGGTGAAACTTGGGGTATGGAAGACAAATCAGACTCCTGAAAGGGGTGCAGGAGTCTGGAAAGGTTGAGAGCCACTGCCCTACGCAATTGATTTCATGGATGAACCAAAAGAATCCAAGATAATTGAGACATTAGCAACCCTGTTATTTACTGATATATTCTGTCCCCATAACAAAATGTCCATATGAGATTATAAAGATTGACACATTAATCCTAGCAATAATTCTTTAAAAAAAACAACACATGCAAAAGATAAACTTTCTCATCAACATTCTTGTTATTCCAGATTTCCTTATTCTTAGTTTCTATTTCTCTATATAACAAATATCCTTCTTTCTTTTAAATATATGAAATTATTCTTTCATTTTGTAAAAGATGGTAATTTACTTAGGTCAACACCCAAAATAAAATAAATAAAAAATATTTGCAAAGTATATTGATGTCAGCATTAATTCTGTGTGTAAAAAAAAAAAATGCATCTTTTCTGTAGCTAAAATTCACACTATATATATCCCTGGATAGTCTTCAATTTACAATCACTCATTGAAGGCAGGAAGAAATATGAAAAATAACATTCCAGTAGAATCTGTAAAAAAATTGAGCTGCACATAAGAAGACTGTGTTTTGTGCACACTAATTGCTTTTTTGAATTCCAGCTTTAATCAGTGTTCATCTTTATATAACTCAAACCTCCAGCAGGGCCTTACTTTATAGAATTTCTTTATTCTGCTGGTTGGAACTTAACACTAAATGTAAATAGCTTTTATTGATTTGCTGGGAAACAGTTTTCTTTGCCTCCTTAGTGCTTCTTGAACAGCAGGAACAGAGACGCTGGTGTAAGAAACTGGATTCATGCAGCTAGTCCTGATGAGCAATGCTTTCAGGAATCATTTGCAAACTGGACAAAACAGTTTTCCTCTCAGTCTCTCAGTTCAGCTGTCACCATTCTGCAAGTTACTCATTCTCCATCTTTTTTCTAAAAGTATGGTTGTATTGACATTAATAAAAGGAGTTAATAGAGCTGGTTGGAAACAATTTTTTTCCATCACAAAATGCTGATTTGCCAATCTGAAACTTTCCATTGTATCATAGAATCCTAGAATATCAGACTTGGAAGGGACCTCAAGAGGTCATCTAGTCCAACCCCCTGCTCAAAGCAGGACCAATTCCCAGCTAAATCATCCCAGCCAGGGCTTTGTCAAGCCGGGCCTTAAAAACCTCCAAGGAAGGAGACTCCACCACCTCCCTAGGTAACGCATTCCAGTGTTTCACCACCCTCCTAGTGAAATAGTTTTTCCTGATATCCAACTTGGACCTCCCCCACTGCAACTTGAGACCATTGCTCCTTGTTCTGTCGTCTGCCACCACTGAGAACAGCCGAGCTCCATCCTCTTTGGAACCCCCCTTCAGGTAGTTGAAGTCTGCTATCAAATCCCCCCTCATTCTTCTCTTCTGGAGACTAAACAATCCCAGTTCCCTCAGCCTCTCCTCATAAGTCATGTGCTCCAGACCCCTAATCATTTTTGTTGCCCTCCGCTGGACATATGTTCAACATATGTTGAAACATATGTTCTTCTTCAAGTGATGGTCCCTATGTGCATTCCATGCACCGGAGTCCAGAAGTGTTTCTTAGCAGTGTCTGACTTGGCATAGTGCATCTCCTCATGCTTCCAGGTGACATCCCTCCAGTTCCCTCTTTCCGCCACATGGATTGAGTCGGAACCCCTTGTTCCTTCATGCTCTTAGTCTGCTAAGAGAGTTATTTTGTTTGTACGTAGTCTGTAGATAGTTTTACAGGTAAGTTTGCATAGTGTAATTAGTTTAGTAGTTCTCTTTCCCCATTCGGAGACAGCACCCCCAGGGACTATGCACAAGATCAAAGGCTTCAAAAACTGTCTCTCCTGCCTGTGCTCCTTCTCCGTGAGCCACGAGTACCAGTGATGCCTCTACTGTCTGGCACACATTGCAGCATGCTGTGCCATCTGTAAGTCCTTCCCACTCAGGCCCAGGAAACCTACAAGCTCTGCCTCCACAAATACCTTATGGAGGAGGTGATGCAGCCTCTGGGCATACTCGGATCTTGGTTCAGGAGACTCCCTATACAGCTGACACTACCAGGACCTCTCCAGCACCTCACATGGCTCAGAACCAGTGGTACTGAGGGGCAAGGACAAGTCCTGGCATAAGAGCAAAAAACACTCTTACGGGCATAAGAGCAGGTCCTCACAAAGGACTGCTCACAAGTCCTTTGTTTCCTTCCCCGAGTCATGCCAGGTTGGGTTAGATGTTGTGCGAATCTGGCTGGACATGCACCTGAGATGCCCTAGATGGAGGGTAAAGCCAAGTGCAAATGGGATCCAATGGTACCAATGATCATATTGGTATTCAAGTCTCCAGAACGCTGACTGGTGCATGCAACACCACCTGCTCCACCAGTACCCACACACCTGCCAGACAGGGCAGCCACACAGACACCGCCAGGTCCCTCCAGCATTCTCATGGGTGCTCCATGAACCCCTGGCCAAATGGACATATTTTTTATGGTGGAGGATTTAAAACTTTCCTACCCACAGTTGGGCATTCTCTCAAGCCCTCAGCTCACCCATGACATCCATACACCAGAGGATGAACCCCTGCTGCTTCTACCAGATAAGCTCATCCCTTTGCCACCGCACTGCAGCCCTCCAGTACCAACGGTCCCACCATTCCTGGAACCATTCTCTGACTCCAAGGAATTCTCTGAGGTGGAACCATCATTTTCACAACTACCATGCTGGAACCCAGACATGCAATCTAGATTGCCCTGGGCTCTGTTCTATGAAACAATAAAAGGGGCCTGGTACCACTTGCTGTGGGGCCTGCAGCATCTGATGGACCCCTCCTTCTGGCCATACTGGGGATCCTGGGATCCATACCACAGATGCCATGCATCATCTCAGGCATCCTACCAGACATCCCCTCTACACCCACCAGCACCATTGGTGTATGAAGAAGAGGGAGATATTGAACCAGTACTGCCTGCTACACTGGTCCCAGCCAGCACATCCTTGTCCCTGGAAGAGGAAATCATCCCCCACCCACTCTCCACCAGATGATCACCAGCAATACCAGGACTTGCTTCAGAAGGTGGCTGCAGACCTGGGAATCCCATTGGAGGAGGATCAGGACTCTCAAACATCAACTGCTGGACATCCTCCAAACCCAAGTGCTGTCCAGTGTGGCCCTCCGTATCAACGAGGTCATCCTGGAACAGGTTGTGTGGCACACATCGGCCTCATGGGCACTCCACCTAAGTGGGTGGAGAGATGATACTTCTTTGTAGACAAAGGGAGACTGGTTACCAAGGTGACCCTCCAGATAGCTGTGGATGTGGCCGACATGTCCCGCTCAGTCTTTAGCTACCAGGGTAGTTATGCGCAGGAATTCATGGCTACCATCTTCTAGCTTCCCCAGTCAGGTCCAAAATATAATCAAGGACCTCCCTTTGATGAGAGAAAACTCTTCAGAGAGTGCAGGGAGTCATCTGTCTTGTCATTGAAAGAGGCCAGATAGACACTATGATCCCTTGGTATATACACCCTGATCCGTAGATGCAGGCAGCAGAAACAACCCTACCACCCACGGCCACCCACACCTTACCCTGCCTACTATCAGCACCAACCAGAGCCCCCACACTGATGACAACAGACTCAAAGGCCTAGCTTCCCTGTCTCTGCCCCAACTACCTCCTCAACCCTCTCCCAACCACGAGCCAAAGGACAATTTTGACACGCATGTTGAGACCTGTGAACCCCCCTCAATGCCACCCACAGCACCCCATGTCATCTTTGGGGGCTGTCTTACCCCATTCACCCACAACTGGGGCAAGGTCACCACAGAGAGTTGAATACTGGAGATCATCCTCCATGGATACTGCATAGAGTTCCTCTCCTTCCCACCACACCGCCCCCATGACCAACCTCCTTCCCCCGGGGTTCCCTCCAACCACTTGCTCCTCCAACAAGAAGCAGACACTCTGCTTCTCAATGGGACGATAGAGCCATCCCACCTCAGTACATGGGAAAAGGCTTCTACTCAATATATTTATAGACTCATAGACTTTAAGGTCAGAAGGGACCATTATGATCATCTAGTCTGACCTCCCGCATGATGCAGGCCACAAAGCCGTCCCAACCCTTTCCCTTGACTCTGCTGTTGAAGTCCCCAAATCCTGGTTTAGAGACTTCAAGTAGCAGAGAATCCTCCAGCTAGTGACTTCTGCCCCATGCTGCGGAGGAAGGCGAAAAACCTCCAGGGCCTCTGCCAATCTTCCCTGGAGGAAAATTCCTTCCCGACTCCAAATATGGCGATCAGTAGAACCCCGAGCATGTAGGCAAGATTCTCTAGCCAGACCCTCATTGGCCATTGATACTATTTACCAGTGATGGCACACTGTTTGTTTGACTAAAATCATGTTATCCCATTAAACCATTCCCTACATAAACTTATCTAGCTTAATCTTAAAACCAGACAGGTCCTTCGCCCCCACCATTTCCCTCGGAAGGCTGTTCCAATATTTCACCCCTCTGACGGTCAGAAACCTTCGTCTAATTTCAAGCCTAAACTTCCCCACGGCCAGTTTGTATCCATTCGTTCTCATGTCCACATATTTCCTCATCCTAAAAAAGGGCAGAGAACATAGCCCCATTCTCGATCTTCAGTTACTGAATACATTCATCAGGAAGTCCAAATTCCATAGGGTGACACTGGCATCAATTATCCCCCTCCCTACACTGGGGAGCCTGGGTCACAGCTCTCAACATGAAAGATGATTACTTCCATGTGGACATCCACCCATTGTATCACAAGTTCCTCTGTTTCTGGGTGAGGTACCACCATGTCCAATTTCAGGTCCTCCTATTTGGCATAATGACAGTGCCAAGATTGTTCCCAAAAGTATTTGCAGTGGTAATGGCCCAGATGCAACACCTTGGCCACTCGGTATTCCCCTATCTCAATGACTGACTCCTGGTGGTGCTATCTCAATGGGAGTTGCTCTCCACGATCCACTGGCTTCATGGCCTCCTAGCATCTCTGGATATCTGTGTCAACGGGGACAAGTTAGTGACACCCACACAGACAATAAACTTAATTGGGGTGCAGCTGGACTCTCTCACAGCATCAGACCCCTTCACAGTGATAACTACCTTCATAATGAGTCTGCATCACAAAATGCACACTGTGGTTCACTGATCTCTCTGCCTCCTTGGGCATATGGCAGCCTGCACTTATGTAACGCTGCGCACACCACTCCACATGTGCTGAATACAAGCTTGGCTTTTTTCTATCTACAAACTCATCAGAGACCATGTCAACTCCCTGGCTGACAACCTCAACAGAACTTTCTCCCTCAATCACAAGTGGGTGCTGCATGATGCCATATTCAACAACCTCTTTGTGAAGTTGGGCACCTCCCCACCAGTGCGATGTCTATGCTGTTCAAGGGAATTGAAAGTTCTCCCTCTATTACTCCAGGCAATGTCACCCATCCAGGGGAGGAGGAGAGCCTCCGCTATGCCTTCCCCCCCATTCCCCTCCTCCCAAAAGTGCTATGCAAGATTCACCAGGACAAGGCCACTGTCACCCTCATAGTGCCTTTCTGGCCCCGGCAGTTCTGGTTCACAGACCTCGTCAGACTCTCCAACTGGTCACCATTCTGCCTCCAAACACTCCCAGATTTCTTCCCTCAATCTTGCATTAGACTCTGACATCCCAATCTGGACCCTCTTCACCTCACAGTCGGCACTTGGATGGGTGTTGTGTGTAGACCAAGTACACTCAACCTCAGTTCAGCAAATCCTCACCCAAAGCAGATGGGAATCCACCTGAGCCTGCTACCAAGCTAAATGGAGATGCTTCCTAGTGTGGGCCCATTCACTGAGCATGATGACCATTGCCATCATTCTTCATTACCGCCTCACCCTCAAGACCTTGGGCTGGCTCTCAATTCCATTTGTGTGCATTTAGCAGTGCTTAGCACTTTTCTCCCATCCATGGATGGTACATCGGTATTTACACACCCTACCAGTTTGCGCTTCATGAAAGGATTACTCAACACTTTCCCACCAATAATGAAGCCCACACTGCCATGGGACTTTAATCTCATTCTCTCTACCTTCACAAAACCACACATTTGAACCAATGGCAACATGGTCCCTCTCCCACCTCTCAATGAAAGTGGTGTTCATTACCTCAGCCAGGCAAGTCAGTGAGCTCTCAGCCATGATGGAAGTCCCTCTCATGGTATTCCACAAGGATAAGGTGTCCTTATGTCTGCAGCCCAAATTCCTTGCTAAAGTGGTGTCTGAGTTCCACCTCAATCCATCCCCACTTGCCTGTATTCTGCCAGAAGACACATGTCTGCCAGCTGATAAGGCCCTGCACTCCCTTGATGTTCACTGTGCACTAATGTTCTACCTCCACAGGACTCACCCATTTTGTAAATCGACTAAACTATTTGTGGCCATCACCAAACAGTCAAAGGGACAAGCCCTCTTATTCCAACAAATCTCCAAATCGGTCTCAGGGTACATCCTTGAATGCTACAAACATTCCAACCTACCGCCTCGTGCCAGGGTCACCACATATTCTGCATGGGTGCAGGCTGCCTCCTTAGCCTTATTGGTGGATGTGTCCTGGCAGGACATGTGTTGAGCAGTAACATGGCCCTCTGGCCACATGTTCATGACACACTATGCCATAACACAAGCAGCAGCAACAGACATGGCCTTGGGCCATGCCATCCTGCAGATTGCGGTTCCATTGGTGTCCACTGGTGCACCTACTTCCACATTGATCACTGCTTGCGTGCCACCCATGTGTGAAATACACATAGGGACCATCACTTGAATAAGAAGAGGCAGTTACTTGCATGTAATTGGAGGTTCTTTGACATGGGATCCACGATCTGTATTCCACTACCCACCCTTCTTCCCCTCTGCTTCAGACTGGACTACACAACAGTAAGGGAAACTGGAGGGGCATCAACCCGCATTACCTCTCACCCTTGGTTGGAAGCATGAGGAGACACACTACACACGTGCAGGTCAACAGACACTGCTAAGAAACACTTCTGGACTCAGGTGGATGCACCCATGTGTGGAACACAGATAGGGACCATACATCTTGAAGAACTTCCAGTTACAGGTAAATAATCTCCTCTTTTGACAACATTCTCAGCTCCAGGATGAAATTTCAAGCTAATGACTCTCCCCAGAATAGCTAATAGACTCAAGTTCAGCTCTCTGTTTTGAATCAGGCACAGCAGAGAGCTAGGTTGAAGGATTCAGACAAGGATTTGAATCTGGATTTCCCATATCATACATTAGGGCACTAACCATGGGACTATTGGTTATTCTAGCGAGGGTAGGTGGTGGTGTGGGGTCTGTCTCTTCACCAAAAAATGGAAGCATCTCAGTTTGATGCAGAATGCAAACAAAGTTCAAAACCTCAGTTTCTCACAAAACAGAATTCTTATTTTCTAGCCACCCCTCGTCAGTAATTTCCAGTCAGGCTTTAGGCCCAGCAGGATATGACCCATTTAAACTAATAGACAATTTCTTTATGGTTATGGATAAATGCAAGATATTTATGCTAATACTATTAGCAGTTACTGATTCCATGGTGATACTGACTTTTATCTGCAGACCCGGTAAGGGCAGATATTGTTCCTCTAAACTGGCTTCACTCATGCATTTCTAATGGGTTCCAGAAGATCATGATAAACAAGTGCTCCTCATCCTCAAAGATAGTCATATGTGGAGTCCTACAGGGTTTAGTGCTGTTGTTTGTTTTGTTTTGTTTTGTCTTTTCTTATTCAGCATCTGTTGGGTAACTAGGAGATATCATGATACATCACTGACTACAATGCCCTCTCCATTATGTTTACACCAAAGCCCACACAATCAGCATTGAAAATGACAGCACTATAACTGAGTCTGTAGGAGCTTGGATGAAAAGCAACTTGCTCAAGATAAAATTATTAAGATAGAGGTGGTGGCTGTAGGAAGAGGAAAGCACTTCAATGAAGGGAAACACCCTCAGGTATAATCATAGCATCTATCTGTCTTCCATTGGTCAAAGTAGTGCACAGTCTTTGGGTCATGCTGAAATCATTTAACCTAAATACCCACACAACACAATCAGAAGCACCTTCTTTCAATTACCTAAATTACACTTTTCTTTTTGACTATGAGTTTAGCCACAGTGTTCCACATTTTCATCACCTTCAGTTTGGACTACTACAGCTTTCCTCATCTTTGACTATAAGCAAAAGTCTCACAAGCTGATGCTGGTCCATCATGCAATGGCCTTTCTCCTAAGTGGGAGAGAAAGAAGACTGAACATCAGCCACTGCTCTGCACTCTTAACTGGTCCCCAGTCCTATATCAGATTCCTTTCAAGGTATTGGCCTTTATCTTTAAAACATTTAGGTGTAAGGAATTACCCCTCTCTCCATGAACCAGTGAAACAACTTCAACTAATTGTCCCCTAACTATTAAATTAAACTCACAGTTCCAAGGTAAAACTCCCTGGACCTCAAGATAGCAAGTTCTTGATGAATTTCCCTACTACCAAAGTCCAGGATAAGCCTGAGTCTTGCAACTTTCAGGCCATTATGCGAGACCAATCTCCTTGCTCAATCTTTCCCAAGTAATGGAGTTACTGACAACCTTTGCTTCAAGCTCCTAGACAAATTGCCAACATTATCCCCCTCAGTTTAGACTATTAGCTCAGCAAGATGCTAAGAGTTTAGTTAACTTTATGGAAAAGATGTATTGTAACTTTATAATAGTGCTTAGGAATTCTACCATGCTGATGGTCACTCTGGAGATGGATGGATATAAAAATAATGTGTACTGTCCATTTTGTAAACCTACAATATAGAAATCCTTTACGGTTTTCTCATAAGAAGGATAGTCATGTAATGAGAAATGTTTTAGGTGTCACTGGCATTTGCTTTAGATGCCATATATAGCAATAGAAATGGGTGGTAAATAGAACTAATGCTACATTTTGACCCCTCTGAAGATGGACATTTTTCAAGATTCCCTTAGGGAACCGTGATTTGTTTTTGGCATAGCAGAGCCCAGAAAATCCACTGACTCCAGTAATGTTTGCCCCGGTGGCAATTTGTAAGTGAATAAGCCCTCTGAGACATAACTGATCTTCTAAAATTAGATAGATTTTAAAATTACAGCTGCATTTTTCTCATGTTTCTTTTTAGTTCTCTTCACTATTTCATATGCTGTATGGACACATTTTGCACGACTTGTTTTAGTATTCTTTGTTCCTGGTTCCAGTCCATGTATATAGCATCCCTTCACAGCTCTGTATCAACTCTCATAGGTAGTTTTGTTGTTTTGAGGTTTGTCCTCTGATTTTCTATGTTGCTGGTTTTGTTGTTGATAAAGTTAATAGCACTTAATTCCAATGTTCTTTATGGCCCATGTACAGTACAAGCAATGCAGGATTATGGCACATAGGGTTAGAAGGCAGCTTTCTGGGCCATCAAGTCCAGTTCCCTGCTATCCCATTTGTCAAATCCAGGCATGTAATCACATTCATAATCTTATTGTCACAAGGTGGACTGGGCCCTTTACGGGGGAACTGCTCCAGCCTTCTCTGCCCCAGGCCTCATTGACGGTCTTGATTGGGCCTGATAGAGGACAGATATGTACTATAAAGAGGGAGCTGTGGCCAGAACCTTACACTTCTGATGATTTAGCAACCTTCTAATTTCCAAGAAATTAATTCTTGGCCAGTTTATACCTATTTGTTCTTGCATTTCCTTTGTCTAAAAACTCAGTTTTCTTATCAAAAAAAGGTATCAGGTTAGTATGGCACAATCTACCTTTGGTAAACCTATGTTGCATTTTTCTCCTATTTTCTGTTATCTCTAGCTCTTTCATTATTCTTTCCTTCAAAATTTGTATTTGTTATTAATTTATATTACTGCAGCATCTAAGAGTCCCAGTCACAGACCAGAACCCCATTGTGCCAGGTGCTGTACAAATTCAAAACAAGAAGACAGTCAATTGTGGTTGGACTAACAATTCTGTAGTTGCCTGGATCACTTTTTTCCCTTTCTTAAATGTAGGTATTACATTTGCTATTCTCCAGTCATATAGCATGCATCATCCCTGATTTTGACAGTGTTATTAAAAATCCTTACCACTGGATTTGCAATTTCATGTTCCAGTTCTTTCAGTGTTCCAGGATGGAGATTATCCAACCCTCCCTGACTTGAGTGCACTAAACTTTGAATTTTGCTTCCACCTTGGATGTGGACACAGCCATACCATTAGCCATGTAACTGCTTTCTATTGAAATGGTTGTTGGGCCATATCTGGATTATCTTTAATCTCTGCCCCATCTCTGCTGTATCGGTATCAAACTATCCACTATTAAAAGATATCCATCTCTGTGGTAAGAGTTCATCAGGCATTCTAAACCAACACCACTCCTCCACAATTTTTTTAGGAGGTAGATTATTATTATTATTTATATTTCTGTAGTGCCTAGAGGCCCTAGTTAGGGTCAGGGCAGACAAGGAATTTATTAACTTGGCACTGAGACATTAGGAGATATTTCAAGCGAAGAAGATGTTTGACAGACAGACTAAGATGAGGGATTGGGTAGAGGGTGATGGGTCAGGAGTAGAGAAATTTGAAAATCCTCAGGATAAAGATGATAGCTGAGGCCATAGATAAGACCAGTTCGCAATAGATAAGACCAGTTCGCAATAAGGTAGCAGGAGAAAATGAGGCATCCTATGGGACTCCAACTGAAAGTGTGTGAGAGAAAAGGAGTATACACCAAAATGAGACTCTGAAGAAATAACTGAAGAGATTGTAGGTGAGCCAGTAAAGAAAAGAGTTGCAAAAACCAAAGGAGGACTAGATTTCAAGGAGGGTAGGTCAGTGGTGTCAAAAGCAGCTGAGATGTCAAGGAAGATGAGGATGGAATAGAAGTCTGGAGAGATCAGACCGAGAAGAAATCATTGGAGAACTTGATAGATGTTTCAGTGGAGTACAGAAAATGTAGAAACCAGTTTGGAGAAGGTCTAGGATGGACAAGGATTCAAGGCAGTGATTGTAGATGGCACACTCAAATTGTTTGGAGAAGAAGACAGATAAGCATTAGCTGGAAAGGGAGGACACTTACAATGGGGGAGAACATGATGGGAGGACACTTGAAGAGAGAGTGAATAATTTATCTAAATAAATATATGAAAGTGAATAACTTATCCACTTGAAATAGATAGTGAATGTAAGAAAGCAGAATGTAATTACCTGAATTGGAACTTGAACAACATTTCCTTTGTCTCCTATAGCTTTGACCTTCCTCAGGAAGGAAAGGTGGGGGGAAAGGGAGGAGGTGTTGCTTTATATATTAAAAATGTATACATTTGGGCTGAGGTTGAGATGGAAATAGGAGACAGACTTGTTGAAGGATAAGGATAAAAGGTGTAAAAACATGGGTGATGTCATGGTAGGGGTCTACTACAGACCACCTAACCAGGAAGGAGAGGTGGATGAGGCTTTTTTTTTTTTTTTTTAACAATGAACAAAATCATCCAAAGCACAGAACTTGGTGGTGATGGGGGACTTCAACTACTCAGATATCTGTTGGGAAAATAACACAGCAGGGCACAGACTATTCAACAAGCTTTTGGAATGTATTGGAGACCATTTATTTTTTATTTTAGAAGGTGGGGAAAGCTACTAGGGGAGAGGCTGTTCTAGATTTGATTTTGACAAACAGGGAGGAACTCGGAGAATCTGAAAGTGGAAGGGAGCTTGGGTGAAAGTGATCATGAAATTATACAGTTTATGATTCTAAGGAATTGTAGGAGGGAGAGTAGCAAAATAAAGACAATGGATTTCAAGAAGGCAGACTTTAGCAAACTCAGGGAATTGGTAGATAAGATCCCATGGAAAGCAAGTCAGAGGGGGAAAACAATTGAAGACAGTTGGCAGTTTTTCAAAGAGATATTATTAAAGGCACAAGAACAAACTATCCCACTGTGTAGAAAAGATAGGAAGTATGGCAAGAGACCATCCTGGCTTAATCAGGAGATCTTCAATGATCTAAAAATCAAGAGTCCTACAAAAAGTGGAAACTAGGTCAAATTACAAAAGATTAATATAAACAAATAACAGAAGTATGTAGGGACAAAAGTAGAAAAGCCAAGGCACAAAACTAGATCAAACTAGCTACAGACATAAAGGATAACAAGAAAACATTCTACAAATACATTAGAAGCAAGAAGAAGACCGACAGGGTAGGCCCATTACTCAGTGAAGGGGGGGAGGGGAAAATAACAGAAAATGTGGAAATGGCAGAAGTGCTAAATAATTTCTTTGTTTCAGTTTTCACCAAGAAGGTTGGTGATTGGACATCTAACATAGTGAATGTCAGTGAAAATGAGGCAGGATCAGAGGCTAAAATAGGAATAGAACAAGTTATAATTACTGAGACAAATTAGAAGTCTTCAGGTCACTAGGGCCTGATGAAATGCATTCTAGAATATGCAAGGAGCTGACTGAGGGGATATCTGAGCATTAGTAATTATCTCTGCAAAGTCGTGGAAGACAGGAGAGATTTCAGAAGACTGGAAAAGGGAAAATATAGTGTCAATCTATAAAAAGGGAAATAAGGACAACCTGGAGAATTACAGACCAGTCAGCTTAACTTCTGTACCTGGAAAGATAATGGAGAAAATAATTAAGCAATTTGCAAACATCTAGAAGATAAGGTGATAAGTAACCATTAGCATGGATCTGTCAAGAACAAATTGTGTCAAACCAAACAAGCTTTCTTTGACTGAGTAACAAGACTTATGGATGGGGGGAAGTGGCAGACGTGGTATATCTTGACTTTAGTAAAGCTTTTGATACTGTCTCGCATGACCTTCTCATAAACAAACTAGGGAAATGCAACCTAGATGGAGTTAGTATAAGGTGGGTGCAAAACTGGTGGGAAAACCATTCCCAGAGAGTAGTTCCCAGTGGTTCGTAGTCATTCTGGAAGGGCATAATGAGTGGAGTCCCACAGGGATCAGTTTCAGGTCCGGTTCTGTTCAATATCTTCATCTTCAAAGAGGGGCAGCACGTAATTCACAGCCCAGGGTGAGTGGGGGCTAAGGCAAGTTTAAACCACATTATGCCCTCCTGATCCTGGGCTGCTTTGCCCCCCCCCCCATGGAACTCAGACAGCCTTGGGGGCCTAAGTTACAGCTGCTTCATCAATATCTTCATCAATGATTTAGATTATGGCATAGAGAGTATACTTATGAAGTTTGCAGACGATACCGAACTGGGAGGGGCTGCAAGTGCTTTGGAGGATAGGATTAAAATTCAAAATCATCTGGACAAACTGGAGAAATGGTCTGAATAGGATGAAATTCAATAAGGATAAATGCAAAGTACTCCATTTAGGAAAGAACAATCAGTTGTGCACATACAAAATGGCAAATGACTGCCTAGGAAGGAGTACTCCAGAAAGGAATCTGGGGGTCATAGTGGACCACAAGCTAAATATGAGTCAACGGTGTAACACTGTTGGAAAGAAAAGTGAACATCATTCTGGGATGTATAAGCAGGAGTGCTGTAAGCAAGACACAAGAAGTAATTTTTCCGCTCTACTGGAATATTGTGTCCAGTTCTGGGCGCCACATTTCAGGAAAGATGTGGACAAATTGGAGAAAGTCCAGAGAAGAGCAACATAAACTATTAAAGGTCTAGAAAACATGACTTATGAGGGATGATTGGAAAAAAATAGGTTTGTTTAGTTTGGAAAAGAGAAGACTGAGAGGGATAACAGTTTTCAAGTACATAAAAGGTTGTTACAAGGAGGAGGCAGAAGAATTGTTCTTCTTAACCACTGAGGATAGGACAAGAAGCAATGGGCTTAAATTGCAGCAACAGAGGTTTAGACTGGATATTAGGAAAAGCTTCCTAATTGTTTGGGTAGAAGCACTGCAATAAATTGCCTAGGGAGGTTGTGGAATCTCCATCATTTGAGATTTTTAAGAGCAGGTTAGACAAACACCTCTCAGGAATGGTCTAATACTTAGTCCTGAAGTGAGTGCAGGGGACTGGACTAGATGACCTCTCAAGGATGCTTCCATCCTATGATTCCTAAATGCCAAGCTCAACCACTCTTCAAAATCCACCCTTCCTTCTTTCTTTTATATTCCCTGTATGATTGTCAACCTAATTTATCTCCCACTCATAATATTAAAATATATTTAAAAGCAGCTTGATTTACATATTATATCTAACCCTCAGCACCTTGATGCTGAACAATTACTGGCTAATTTGTTCAAAGATTTATTTATTTGAAAAATTCAGGTCTGTGGGGAAAGCAAGCATCAACTATTTGATGTTGGTCAATAGGCTACAGCTGCATTTTGTTGTATTTTGGCAGCCATCCATAGAGTTAACCATGATGTCCTGTTGACCCTGTGTTGAGATTATGAGATACTATATTACTTGGATTTAAATCCTGTTTGGGCAAGACAGTTTCCAATTTATGCAAATTTTTAATTCTGTTTCCACAGCTGTTGACTAGCTGCCCTCCAAGGCCCATATCCTGAGTCAATTTATTATGTTCCATTTCCTCTTGGCTCTTTTATTTAGTGCCATGGAGTGGGTTTTGCTTCTAAGCCAACATTCCAAAAAATATTTTAAACTTCTTACTAAAACCCAGAAGATTTATTCTTTCTCCTACTGGCCTCTGAATAACACACCATGGCAGACACTCAGATGTTTTCAGCACCATTTCAAACCCATCTCTAATTACAATAGTAATACAATGGTGTCATACCATTCAACAGACACAGTGGTTACCATTAAAATTCAACATTAACTATTACCAGACAGTTGCATATGAGATTATCACAATTTCCCCCTGTACTTAGTAGCAGAGATCTCTGCTATATGGTAACAGTTGGCAAGGGTTGACTTTTTAACAACTATTGTTGTACAGATGGAATTAAATCTAGCTAATTTGTGACCCATGCAATCTGATCCAAGGTAAGAGGTGAAATACCAGCATAACTGTTTATTCTGCCAAGAAGTCTGCTGCAATTACAATTTACAAAGCAATGGTTTCTGTAAGAATTTTATGCGTTTATTTATTTTAGATTACACAGATATACACGAAGTACAAAAGATGGCTATATTCTATTTGGCAGCTTTGCCAACTCATTCTGGGATCTGAAGGTTAAATTGCATTCAGTGTGGCTTGCACTTCACCAAAATCAATATAGCTTTTGCAATTGGAATTCATTTAACAATTCTCTTGATGTTGCATGAGCCAGAATCTAGCTCAGCCTGTGATAGCTCCTATTGGCACTGTAGGACTAACACTACTGGAATGTAATAACTTATTTTTATCACTAAAACTAGTTATATGACTTGGAACACTTACAGTGAGCAGATCTGTTGAATAACAAGGTGTTACATCCACGCCGGTCTGACTTCAGTGGGACCTATCCACATGCTTCCCTGAATAGGGATGGACTTAAGAACATGTTTTTAAAAATGACCACATGCTTGACTGTCTCTCTGAATTTAGGCCTTCATCAGTCACTTACATCTAATTATTTATATTTGACATCTGCTATATAATTGTATTATTTCACATTATTGGTGTGTGAAGTAAGGAATATAGAAGTTTAACAAAAGTTTTTGTATACCAAATGTATTCTTTTCTAGGTACAGTCTCTAATATAGTTGCCTAACTGTACTCCTAGTTCCCTGGGGGAACTGTGGTGAATTAAGTATTGTAAGCTTGTTGTTCCACACTTGCCAGAGTGAGCACATCAGGTCTTCTGTAAAAAGTGACTGCAAAAATCTTTTAAGGAGAAACAATGGCCAAAGGAATATAAGCCACTTTCCAGTTCCTTTAATCAAATTTAAAATATGAATGATTTCTATAAAACACCTCCTATATGATGTGGAAATATGAGATGATGCAGTAATGTTATCAGCCTGATGACATGCATCACGAGACAAGGTGATGTTTTGTGCTTCTCCTTCAAATAGGGGCAGCACAGAATTCACAGCCCAGGGTGAGTGGGGGCTAAGGCAAGTTTAACCCACCTTATGCCCTCCTGATCCTGGGCTGCTTTGCCCCCGATGGAACTCAGACAGCCTTGGGGGCCTAAGTTACAGCCGCCTCCCCAAGCTCCCCTATGGGCTAAAGCACTGCCCAGAACTTCCACATTCCTGCATGATGCACGCACTGCCTGACATATCCCTCTTGTCCCCATTCCTTTCTCATTCCATCCCTAGCACATCCCCTGGGCCAAGGGTTGTGAAGGGGTCCTTGGAAGACAGCCTGATAGCAGTTTCTTCAGTGCCTGCACCAAGGAAATCCTCCCTTGTCTGGCCAGGGAGCTTGTAGGTCACCATTGTGCCATTCCAGCTCTTACTTGTGCAAAGGGGCCAGAGTGGGGGTGAGGTTTCACCCAAGAAACTGACATCTGTGGCCAGAGATACCAGGAGACTTCCACTGTTCTCTTTTTAAAATATGTTCTATGGTTTTGTACATTTTATGTTTACTTGTTTCCTCCCCTGACTAAATAAAAGTTAATTCTCCGGCTGCTCTGGTGCCTCTGGTTTCAGTTCTGATCTTTCTATCTTCAGGCCTGATTCTACAAGTTGCACTGCACACTGACTTCAAATGGAGTTCAGGGCTTCCAGCACCCCCACTGGATCAGAGAGCTAGCTACATGTCAGCTGTGTATCCTGTTGAAATTAGGCAGGTTCTAAGAGTTACACAGCTTCTCACTTCTTGAATTATTGACTCAATTTCATTGTTTAAATAGTATGATCCCCCCCTCGCCTCGATAGTCAGCTAAAAGGCAATACACAGAATCTAAACACTTGAGTTTTTCTGTAGCTGTTACTCCAGTAAAAGGGAGGAAAGTTCAGATATTGACTTGAGCAGAAATTACTGAAACCATTAGTAGTAACAATTTAATATCATGATACCACAGTCCCTTTATGACACACGACTTTCAAATAAACCAAATATTGCACATTTAAATTCTAGTAATTAGAGGGTGGGTAAAATAACTTATTCTTTCAAATCTTGTGTGTGCATTATATATAGTTGGGATTGTTTTGTTTTGTTTTGTTTTTATTACAGAACACTAAGTGTGCATACCACAAAGCAGTGTTGCTCCTACAAATCTAAATGTCATTTACACTCACAATTAACAGTGCCCTGCAAAATTGTATATTGTTTTTAAAGATTGGCTCGAAGACCATAATAGAGTATTACACAAAATATGCTAGTATTATTTACACCACCACATCATTACAGGAGAACTGATGCCATATAAACTTCAAGCCATTTTAACACCTGTAATTCACATCAGACAGATTACAATGGAATTATCTATTTGGTATGTATTAACACTAATTACTACATTAATTTGATGTATAAAGCTTTACTGTTGCAGAAGGATTCTAAAGCCTATAATGCATTGGTTTATGGCATACAGTAAATAGGAAAAATATTAGATTTCCTCTATTGCTTTTTCAGGGGTATCTTATATTGATCTGAGGGAGGGAAATGGAAGTAAATAGTTCTGCATTAAGTGGCTGTAAATATATTACACACACATAAAACAAACTTGGAACAGCCATCTCTCATCAGCCACCCTATGCTTACAATCCTACCAATTTTATAAAGAATACAAGAGTGTATGGCAGCTAGAGAGCCTTCATTACCATAGAATTGTGGTGACAAATTATACACACTTGGCAGAATCACAAGTGAGCTATGCAAATCCCTCCAGACAAGTGGCAATAAAATCTTTATAGCACCCTATGTCCGCATATATTTGGTGTGATTTTTTTTTAATGTAGTTGCCGTATTTTGTTCAGCTTGTCCTTTTACCTAGACTGCCTCCACTTTTTCCCTTTTGAACTATATTAATTACTGTTGCTTTGATTCAGAAAGCACTTAAGCACATGAATTCAGTGGGCCTGAGTTAAGTTCAGGCTTATCTTTCATATTTAAGTGTTTTACTTTGAGGGCCCAAGAAAATTAAAGTAGCTGCTATGGACAAAGTGATGTCCACATTTACTGGATAAAGTTCATTTTTGTAATAGTTCCACAAATTCATACAAATTTAAGATTTTAGGCCATCTAGTGCATCTCTCCTCAAGAAATTTTACAGTGACTAGTGATCTATACTGAAGAAACCTTGATTGCTTTCATTAGTACATACAGTATATGTTTCAACCATGTACAATAAGTGGGATCATATAATCAGTAGTTATTGATTCTTATCTAGATTTTTTTTTTTTTTGGTTGGTAAAGCTTTCCTTTTTTGTGTGAGTTTCCCTTGGGTGTCTTTTGCAAAATGTTTCAGCAATGACTCTTGGAGTAATGACAGCTGCTGTGGTCTACTATCTGCTATAATATGATAGTAATTTGACCTGATAAGCATATAAATTATTAATTGATTCAGCACCAGTTATCAAGCAAATGACACTAGTAGTCTATGGCATGGACAATTACTGGATAACTGAGCAAAGTACGAGCAAAGATTACCAAATTAATTAAAGTGAGAATTATCACCTTTTCTATCGATATAAAGTTTTAGAGCTGAGAAAATAATGGAAAAATATTTAACTGTAGAAGAAAGTTGCATCTTGACAATATACATGACCTCTGTGGCTTATCTAATCAGCCACATAGCACACATTCTGTAACTAGAGGCATGTAACTAACCAACAGAGTGTGTCTGTGAATTGAGAGTGTTACAATACAACTCAAAATTTGCACTGTGTTGCTGGTTACATAAGCCATCCAATTGAGAGAGAAAAATGATTAGTTCGCTAAGCAACACAGTGTGACTATTTGCAATTACCTGTTTGTAAGCAGTCTGAAACCAAAAATATTAAATGAGGAAATGTGTAGATAATTCAGAACAAATACTTTCAAGACTTTTCTGAACTGTTAATCTTTCTGTGATATGTTTGAAGTTCACTGGATGAATCCTCTGTGAATTATTTGCTCAGCTCTAGTTTCAGGTAAAAATACTGGCCAATGTTTTACATTTAGATTTTTAGGCTCTTTTCAAAATCTCACATAAGGGAGTAATGTACTAACATATCATACAATGGTATTTGGGTGCCTAATTCTCTTAGTCTCCCTTGAAAAATCTCACCCTTAAATTCTTTCCTTGGCATCTAAACAAGTGACATAACCTTTAAACATGCTGTGCTCCTTAAAGTTAATGGACTTCTGGGTGTTCAGAACGTTTGAAAATCAGGCCATTTGTTTAGATGTCTAAAAGTCTATATTTGGCTCTCATTTTTAGAAGTATTTACCGTTATGTAATATATTTACTCCTGAATAAAATGCATCAATATATCTAATAATTGAGCACCAGTTATGGCTGTGAAACACTTAGAACTTATTCTTAGCAGCTAATGATATTTGTGGGTAGTCCACTAGAGGAAAAACATTGACTCAGCTTCTACCCGAACTCTAATTTTGGAAATGTATCATCAACTTGGGTACCTAATTTAAGAGGCCTATATTTTGGGGTACTCAAACACTGATCTGTGTATGCAAATGTAACCCACACACCTGCTGGGTGTGATATTCTGTACCATCTAGTGGCACCGAGACCACTTAGAGAAAGAGATTAATGAGTTTGCTCTACAGCCATAGCTAATAGTCAGTTGTTTTTTTAGCTCGTGCAGTAGAGGCTCATGCACTAAGCTCCCGAGGTCCCAGGTTCAATCCTGCGCAGCTGACGACCGGGGTCTGTCGGCGTTACGCAAACAACAGTTGGAGACAAACATTGAGTTGTCAGACATCTAAGGGTACGTCTTCACTTACCGGAGGGTCCGGCGGCAGGCAATCGATGTTCTGGGATCGATTTATCGCGTCTGGTTAAGACGCGATAAATCGATCCCGGATCGATCCCGGAAGTGCTCGCCGTCGACGCCGGTACTCCAGCTCGCCGAGAGGAGTACGCAGCATCGACGGGGGAGCCTGCCTGCCGCGTCTGGACCCACGGTAAGTTCGGACTAAGGTACTTTGAATTCAGCTATGTTGTTAACGTAGCTGAATTTGCATACCTTAGTCCGAAGTGGGGGCTTAGTGGGGACCAGGCCTAAGTGTTCAATTAGCATGCACTACCATACCATATTTGTGAAAGAAATCAAAGGTTTGGAGCGCACAAAATATGTCCAAAATTGGCCTCCCAAAGCTGTAGGCTGATTTCAAAATGTAACCCTATGAATACATATGCAGTGCAAACTCAAACAAGCTGCAAACAAATGTATTTGAATGTGCTTTGAGGACTAAGGCTTAGTCTACACTACCACTTATGTCAGTATAACTTATGTCACTCAGGGGTGTGAATAAGCCACCCCCTGACCTACGTAAGTTACATCAACCTAAACGCCAGTGTGGACAGCGCTGTATCGGTGGGAGAACTTTTCCCGCCGACATAGCTAGCTCTTCTCACAGAGGTGATTTTATTATGCTGATGGGAAAGCTCTCTCCCATCTACATAGAGCATCTTCACTGGACGTGCTGCAGCAGGGCAGCTGCGTTGGTGCAGCTGCACCGCTATAGCACTTCCAGTGTAGACTAGCCCTTAGTGTGCTTGACCCAATGCAACATTTCTTTGTTGTAAGCTCTTTAGGCCAGGAGAAGCTTCTTTCTATCCCTACGTATAGCCCTTATCACAATGTGGCCATGATCTTGGTTCACAGTACTACTGTAATACTAAAAATACTATTTTTTTTTAAATATTCCTATAGTCTCTGGCATAGGATTCTACAGGTTAGTTCAAAAACATCTTCTAGAAAGGATTTGTTCTTCATTAAATTCTCTAGTGCCTTCAGTGGATTTGTGCCAACTGACAGTAATAAAGAATTTGGCCCTATAGGTTTTTGGTTTAATTTCTGTAGAAATCCATTTTGTTTAGGTAGACCCATATTGGTTTAATTCCTAATAAATCTCTAGGAACTTTCCATAAGCAAATGGCATTAATTAGCAAATCTGTTTTCAGTCTCAACAGAGACACCAAGCACTGATGAGCATGGAGACTGAATTATCTTCTCTTCCCTAGGTTGGAGAAACACTGAGGTAATGCAGACAAGCTTTCACTCATGCTATCCAAGCCATTTCTGCCTGACTTCAGTAAACAGTGGATTCTAGTTACCAAATAATATTAAATCCAGCATCTATCATTAACCTAAAAACCAAGCTGTTAAATATAAAAATCAAACACACATACATACATTTCTTTGTAAAACAGAAGTGCATCAAACTGGAAATTTTTCTAGCAACAATGAGTTGCCTATCATCTGTGTGAGGGAGGCTTGGATACTGTAAGATGATTTACAGTCTGTTTTTAGTTTTCAGTGCAGCATAACCACATCTTTTCGAACAAGCTGTTGTTATACATTTGGGTAACTATTGCTTGAACCAAATTACTTCTGTGAATTAGCAAGAACCAATGATACATAAAAGCTGATTTTCCTCCCTCGTGCTGTGCATGAAGCATAATGAATATCAATTCTCAAAAGGCTTCACAGCTCTAAGATGAAACAAAGCTGAAAGAAATGACAATAGGGGGCATGACAGATTGGACTGACACATGTAGTTCCTTAGACCCATACAGGGTATCCTGTATACATCCATAGTGACACAGCTGAACCTTTGTGTTATCTCATATGTTACATAATAGCTAGTTCAGACAAGCTGCCAAACCTGCAGCTGCAGGGGAATGTGTCTCAGAAGGGGACCCTCTCACTAAGGATATGCTGCCGTGAGTTGCATATGCTGTGGTGTGCTATGAAGTAGTGCAGAGGTTTTCAAACCGTGGTCCGTGAGCTCCATTCAGGTGGTCCATGGATAGTTCCCTCTAAGGTGCGCACCTGGTGGCCACACACAACCGAATGAAGGGCCACCCACCTAATTAGTGGAGCCACTAATTAGGTGCCTGGACCCTGGAGAAGGCACACATGTATGGTGAGGTGGTGGTCTTTGGGGGAATAGGGGTAGATGGAGGGGACAGTGGGGTGAGAAGAGGGGGTGGGGGAATTTGGGATGTGCAGGGCTCCGGTGGCCAGAGAAAGAGGCGACTTTCCCCAGCTCCAGGGCTGCGACTGCCAGGGAGAGACAGCCCTCCTTCCCAACCTCAGCTCTGTGGCTGCTGTGGTGGGCTAGAGACCCCCCTCCTTCCCAGCACCAGCTCGGGGGCTGCTGCTGCAGGGGAGAGAGGGCAGATCCATCGGATTAGAAAGGTAAGACTACTGATATTAAAATATGAATTGTGTGCTCTTTATAGAAAAAAATTAATTATTATTATTATTATTATTTTATATAGTGCTTTTATCCAAAGCACTTTACAATAGTTAGCTAACGGTACAAATAACATTTGGAAAGATCATTAAGTGGTCTGCCGAGACCCTCAGCAATTTTCAAGTGGTCCATGAAAAAAAAAGTTTGAGAACCACTGAGTAGTGCACTTGCTGCTGTATCAGCAGCATGTCTCTTTATGTCTACCTTAGCTAGGGCAAATTAAAGTATTGATATGCCCCCTTTGTAACAAGAAACCTTCATCTACCCTTCACTAAACACTAAAACTAGATTTGGACACATTTCCAGTTGCTCACAACCTCTTCCACCTAGAGAAGACTGCACCCATTCATTCGCAGCTCGCATGATAAAGTTACATGTAGGGAGGTGTTAATTACTGAATATTGGGCTTTGCATCCAACAATAGGTGACCCAAATGAAAGACTTTGCAGGAGACCCCAATTTTGTCTTATCTGGTTCTGACAAGGAATTGTAAGTAGCTATTGGCATTTGAAGCATTAAAACTGATAGTGTACTAACAACCACTATATTTTGACTTTTGCACAAAGACACAAATGAGCTGTTCTTTATAGAAAATGTTGTTTTTTAATTTAGATGGAAGGGAGAAGTTAATAAGAATAGAACAGTCAAAAACCTTCCTACAACCCAACCAACCAAAACAAAACATCCACACACTATTTATAGTTTGTCCATTTGTCACTGATCTGAAAGCCAGATAATTTTTAAGTAGTATACTCCAAGTACAAGCCCAGGAGTAAACAATGCAAAGGCACCTAAGTGATTTTGGCACTTAAGAGCCTGTCTACACATGGACACTCAGGAAAGTTAATCTGAGTCACCAAATAGTGTGAATTTAAAGTGGATTAGTTAACTACATTAAACCTTTGTGTGGACACTCTTATTCAGAATTCAAGTGTCCACTTTAGTGAATTAAATTAAACTGAATTAAGGCCACTTTAATTCTGAATGAGAATGTCCCTGTGCAGATAACCCCAAGTTACTTTTGAAAATCAGATATAGGCATTTAGGAACCTAAAGGCTTCTCTACACTTAAAACGCTGCAGCTGCAGTTCTGCAGATAAGCTTCAGTGAAGACACTACCTAAACTGATGGGAGGGATTCTCCCATCGGCATAGGCACTCCACCTCTCTAAGAGGTGGTGTGGCCCATGACTAGTGTGGGCTCAGGGAAGAATGCCAAATTCAGAACAAACTGATAAAAACAGGGCAGTTACACCCCAAAACTGGTGGTTATTCTAACATTAGAGTTCACCACGCCAGAGCCCTCTCTCACCACACTAATTAACAAGAAGCTAAAATCACAGTCCTCTTAGGCAATCCAGCCCCTATCACCACCCAAACATCTTGTCTTTATGATGAGAGGTTACTGAAAACCAGATTCATCATACATAAGGTTCTTCTAATCCCAATAGATCAGCCACTCTCCCAGGTCAATATGTATACTTTAGATCTTACAAAATACCATACTGTAGCCAATTCCTTTAGTAACTAAAAGCTAAAGGTTTATTAATATAAAAGAAAAGAGTGTTATTAAATGATTAAGAACTAATATACATTACAATTGATGTTTAGCGTTTGCAGGTCAAGATAATAGCAGTGATGTTAAATCTGCTGACTTGCAATAAATCTCTCTGGTACAGCCATTAGATTGGAGGCATGGGTCCATTGTTCAAAGTTCTTCTTTGTTAGAAATCATGTCCAGAGGTGTAGAGCAGGAATGAAGACAAAGCAGTGATGTCACACCTTGCAATTTATATCTCATCCCATATGAACTGGAAAGTTACTGACCAATATCTGGTTCAGGGTCACGTGAGTATGGAAAGTTACTGGTAAAAGATGGAGTCTTAGATCATATGTCCTTATCACATCTTGCTGAGTCAGAAAGCGTTCCCTGAGTACATGCTCTTTGAGGAGTTTTTGGGAGGGTCCCTGGAATAGTTGATTGTCCCTAATGGGCCATCAAGCTGGCTGACTAGTGTTGATGCAAATCTGTCTGGGGGTGTCACCCAGGAATACAACACGTTTGAGATACAAATACATAGCAAATATTTATAACTTCAGATACAAAGATGATACATGCATGTTAACAGGATTATCGTACTTGGCAGTCTATAACGTTTTCATTGATACATCACATGACATACTTTGTACAAGATTTATTGTAACAGTGGTGACTGTATCAGTGTAGCTAGTATCAGGGGGTAGCCGTGTTAGTCTGTATCTACAAAAACAACAAGGAGTCTGGTGGCACCTTAAAGACTAACAGATTTATTTGGGCATAAGCTTTCGTGAGTAAAAACCTCACTTCTTCGGATGCATAGAGTGAAAGTTACAGATGCAGGCATTATATACAGACACATGGAGAGCAGGGAGTTACTTCACAAGTGGAGAACCAGTGTTGACAGGGCCAATTCAATCAGGGTGGATGTAGTCCACTCCCAATAATAGATGAGGAGGTGTCAATTCCAGGAGAGGAAAAGCTGCTTCTGTAGTGAGCCAGCCACTCCCAGTCCCTATTCAAGCCCAGATTAATGGTGTTGAATTTGCAAATGAATTTTAGTTCTGCTGTTTCTCTTTGAAGTCTGTTTCTGAAGTTTTTTTGTTCAATGATAGTGACTTTTAAATCTGTAATAGAATGACCAGGGAGATTGAAGTGTTCACTTACTGGCTTATGTATGTTACCATTCCTGATGTCCGATTTGTGTCCATTTATTCTTTTGCGGAGGGACTGTCCTGTTTGGCCAATGTACATGGCAGAGGGGCATTGCTGGCACATGATGGCATATATGACATTAGAGGATGTGCAGGTGAATGAGCCCCTGATGGTGTGGCTGATGTGGTTGGGTCCTCTGATGCTGTTGCCAGAGTAGATATGGGGACAGAGTAGGCAACGAGGTTTGCTACAGGGATAGGTTCCTGGGTTGGTGTTTCTGTGGTGTGGTGTGTAGTTGCTGGTGAGTATTTGCTTCAGGTTGGGGGGTTGTCTGTAAGCAAGGACCGGCCTGCCTCCCAAGGTCTGTGAGAGTGAGGGATCATTTTCCAGGATAGGTTGTAGATCGTGGATAATACGCTGGAGAGGTTTTAGCTGGGGGCTGTATGTGATGGCCAGTGGTGTTCTGTTATTGTCCTTGTTGGGCCTGTCCTGCAGTAAGTGATTTCTGGGTACCCGTCTTGCTCTGTCAATCTGTTTCCTCACTTCTGTAAGCTATCTAAACTAATACCTGCCACTGGGGGCTATAACAATGGTACCCTCAACTCATCTAACAACATTGTCAATCTTTCCAACCACACACTTAGCCCAGCAGAAGAGTCTGTCCTATCTCGGGGACTCTCTTTGTGTCCCACCATCCCCACGAACATGATACAGTTCTGCGGTGATCTGGAAGCCTACTTTCGTCGTCTCCAACTCAAGGAATATTTTCAACGCACCACTGAACAGTGCACTGACCCACAGGAACCCTCCTACCAACACTACAAGAAGAAGAACTCTGTGTGGACTCCTCCTGACGGTCGAAATGACAGACTGGACCTCTACATAGAGTGTTTCCGCAGACGTGCACAGGCTGAAATTGTGGACAAACAACATCACTTGTCCCATAACCTCAGCCGTACAGAACGCAATGCCATCCACAGCCTCAGAAACAACTCTGACATTATCATCAAAGGGGCTGACAAAGGAGGTGCTGTAGTCATAATGAACAGGTCAGATTATGAACAGGAGGCTGCCAGGCAACTCTCCAAGACCACATTCTACAGGCCACTATCCTCTGATCCCACTGAGGAATACCAAAAGAAACTACACCATCTGCTCAAGAAACTCCCAGCTACAGTACGGGAACAAATCTACATGGACACACCCGCAGAACCCCGACCAGGGGTATTCTATCTGCTACCCAAGATCCATAAACCCGGAAACCCTGGACGCCCCATCATCTCAGGCATTGGCACTCTGACAGCAGGATTATCTGGCTATTTGGACTCTCTCCTCAGACCCTATGCTACCAGCACTCCCAGCTATCTTCGAGACACCACCGACTTCCTAAGGAAACTACAATGCATTGATGTTCTTCCTGAAAACACCATCCTGGCCACCATGGATGTAGAAGCACTTTATACCAATATTCCACATGAGGATGGACTACAAGCTGTCAGGAACAGTATCCCTGATGAGGCCACAGCAAGCCTGGTGGCTGAGCTTTGTGACTTTGTCCTCACCCACAACCACTTCAGATTTGGGGACAACTTATACCTTCAAGTCAGTGGCACTGCTATGGGTACTCGCATGGCCCCACAGTATGCCAACATTTTTATGGCTGACTTAGAACAACGCTTCCTCAGCTCTCGTCCCCTAATGCCCCTCCTCTACTTGCGCTATATTGATGACATCTTCATCATATGGACCCACGGAAAGGAGGCCCTTGAAGAATTCCACCTGGACTTCAACAATTTCCACCCCACCATCAACTTCAGCCTGGACCAGTCCACACAAGAGATCCACTTCCTGGACACTACAGTACAAATAATTGATGGTCACATAAACACCACCCTATACCGGAAACCTACTGACCGCTATACGTACCTACATGCCTCCAGCTTCCATCCAAGACACATCACACGATCCATTGTCTACAGCCAAGCCCTAAGATACAACCGAATTTGCTCCAACCCCTCAGACAGAGACAAACACCTACAAGATCTTTATCATGCATTCGTAAAACTACAATACCCACCTGGGGAAGTGAGGAAACAGATTGACAGAGCAAGACGGGTACCCAGAAATCACTTACTGCAGGACAGGCCCAACAAGGACAATAACAGAACACCACTGGCCATCATATACAGCCCCCAGCTAAAACCTCTCCAGCGTATTATCCACGATCTACAACCTATCCTGGAAAATGATCCCTCACTCTCACAGACCTTGGGAGGCAGGCCGGTCCTCGCTTACAGACAACCCCCCAACCTGAAGCAAATACTCACCAGCAACTACACACCACACCACAGAAACACCAACCCAGGAACCTATCCCTGTAGCAAACCTCGTTGCCTACTCTGTCCCCATATCTACTCTGGCAACAGCATCAGAGGACCCAACCACATCAGCCACACCATCAGGGGCTCATTCACCTGCACATCCTCTAATGTCATATATGCCATCATGTGCCAGCAATGCCCCTCTGCCATGTACATTGGCCAAACAGGACAGTCCCTCCGCAAAAGAATAAATGGACACAAATCGGACATCAGGAATGGTAACATACATAAGCCAGTAAGTGAACACTTCAATCTCCCTGGTCATTCTATTACAGATTTAAAAGTCACTATCATTGAACAAAAACAACAAAGAGTCTGGTGGCACCTTAAAGACTAACAGATTTATTTCGGCATAAGCTTTCGTGAGTATAAACCTCACTTCTTCGGATGCATAGAGTGAAAGCTACAGATGCAGGCATTATATACAGACACATGGAGAGCAGGGAGTTACTTCACAAGTGGAGAACCAGTGTTGACAGGGCCAATTCAATCAGGGTGGATGTAGTCCACTCCCAATAATAGATGAGGAGGTGTCAATTCCAGGAGAGGAAAAGCTGCTTCTGTAGTGAGCCAGCCACTCCCAATCCCTATTCAAGCCCAGATTAATGGTGTTGACTCTCCAAGACCACATTCTACAGGCCACTATCCTCTGATCCTACTGAGGAATACCAAAAGAAACAACACCATCTGCTCAAGAAACTCCCAGCTACAGTACAGGAACAAATCTACATGGACACACCCCCAGAACCCCGACCAGGGGTATTCTATCTGCTACCCAAGATCCATAAACCCGGAAACCCTGGACGCCCCATCATCTCAGGCATTGGTACTCTGACAGCAGGATTATCTGGCTATTTGGACACTCTCCTCAGACCCTATGCTACCAGCACTCCCAGCTATCTTCGAGACACCACCGACTTCCTGAGGAAACTACAGTGCATTGACGTTCTTCCTGAAAACACCATCCTGGCCACCATGGATGTAGAAGCACTTTATACCAATATTCCACATGAGGATGGACTACAAGCTGTCAGGAACAGTATCCCTGATGAGGCCACAGCAAGCCTGGTGGCTGAGCTTTGTGACTTTGTCCTCACCCACAACCACTTCAGATTTGGGGACAACTTATACCTTCAAGTCAGTGGCACTGCTATGGGTACCCGCATGGCCCCACAGTATGCCAACATTTTTATGGCTGACTTAGAACAACGCTTCCTCAGCTCTCGTCCCCTAGTGCCCCTCCTCTACTTGCGCTACATTGATGACATCTTCATCATATGGACCCACGGAAAGGAGGCCCTTGAAGAATTCCACCTGGACTTCAACAATTTCCACCCCACCATCAACCTCAGCCTGGACCAGTCCACACAAGAGATCCACTTCCTGGACACTACAGTACAAATAAGTGATGGTCACATAAACACCACCCTATACCGGAAACCTACTGACCGCTATACGTACCTACATGCCTCCAGCTTCCATCCAAGACACATCATACGATCCATTGTCTACAGCCAAGCCCTAAGATACAACCGAATTTGCTCCAACCCCTCAGACAGAGACAAACACCTACAAGATCTTTATCAAGCATTCGTAAAACTACAATACCCACCTGGGGAAGTGAGGAAACAGATTGACAGAGCAAGACGGGTACCCAGAAATCACCTACTACAGGACAGGCCCAACAAGGACAATAACAGAACACCACTGGCCATCACATACAGCCCCCAGCTAAAACCTCTCCAGCGCATTATCCACGACCTACAACCTATCCTGGAAAATGATCCCTCACTCTCACAGACCTTGGGAGGCAGGCCAGTCCTTGCTTACAGACAACCCCCCAACCTGAAGCAAATACTCACCAGCAACTACACACCACACCACAGAAACACCAACCCAGGAACCTATCCCTGTAGCAAACCTCGTTGCCTACTCTGTCCCCATGTCTACTCTGGCAACAGCATCAGAGGACCCAACCACATCAGCCACACCATCAGGGGCTCATTCACCTGCACATCCACTAATGTCATATATGCCATCATGTGCCAGCAATGCCCCTCTGCCATGTACATTGGCCAAACCGGACAGTCCCTCCGCAAAAGAATAAATGGACACAAATCGGACATCAGGAATGGTAACATACACAAGCCAGTAAGTGAACACTTCAATCTCCCTGGTCATTCTATCACAGATTTAAAAGTCACTGTCATTGAACAAAAAAACTTCAGAAACAGACTTCAAAGAGAAACAGCAGAACTAAAATTCATTTGCAAATTCAACACCATTAATCTGGGCTTGAATAGGGATTGGGAGTGGCTGGCTCACTACAGAAGCAGCTTTTCCTCTCCTGGAATTGACACCTCCTCATCTATTATTGGGAGTGGACTACATCCACCCTGATTGAATTGGCCCTGTCAACACTGGTTCTCCACTTGTGGAGTAACTCCCTGCTCTCCATGTGTCTGTATATAATGCCTGCATCTGTAGCTTTCACTCTATGCATCCGAAGAAGTGAGGTTTATACTCACGAAAGCTTATGCCCAAATAAATCTGTTAGTCTTTAAGGTGCCACCAGACTCTTTGTTGTTTTTGTAGATACAGACTAACACGGCTACCCCCTGATACTTGATATCATTGAACAAAAAAACTTCAGAAACAGACTTCAAAGAGAAACAGCAGAACTAAAATTCATTTGCAAATTCAACACCATTAATCTGGGCTTGAATAGGGACTGGGAGTGGCTGGCTCACTACAGAAGCAGCTTTTCCTCTCCTGGAATTGACACCTCCTCATCTATTATTGGGAGTGGACTACATCCACCCTGATTGAATTGGCCCTGTCAACACTGGTTCTCCACTTGTGAAGTAACTCCCTGCTCTCCATGTGTCTGTATATAATGCCTGCATCTGTAACTTTCACTCTATGCATCCGAAGAAGTGAGGTTTTTACTCACGAAAGCTTATGCCCAAATAAATCTGTTAGTCTTTAAGGTGCCACCAGACTCCTTGTTGTTTCAGTGTAGCTAGTTAACTTCCTTTCTATACAGCATCACAGGTGGTAGCTAGGTCAAAGGGAGAATTCTCCGGTTGACCTATTACTGTCTACTCTGGGGGAGTTAGGATGATTTAACTGCATCGCTCAGGGGTGTGGATTTTTTACACCCCTGAGTTACATAGTAACATTGACCTAAATTCCTAGTGTATATCAGTCTCATTCAGAGTCAATGGGACTCAGGATCCTAAGATATTTAGGTACCTTTGAAAATTTTACCCCACATCTCCAAACTTGAATAGGAAAAAGTAGCTTAATTCTTTTACAACAGCAAATACCCTGAATAGCTTGAATGCTCTTTTATCTGTAATATGCACTATTCAGTTGAGGACATTCACTCATTCATAAACTTCAAGTTTCATGTGGAGACTGACTGACTGACTCCTGTGCTCTTGTAAGCTCTGCAAGTCAGGCACTCCCTCTGCAGTTAGTTCTTTATCTCCACTCACTGTTTACATTGGATTCACTCTCACAACCTGTCAGAAATCATCCACAAGATTACAGATTAAATAGTTGATTTATTTCTCACATTAGCAGTACAGCTGTTACACAACAGTTGTAAAGAATCTTCTCGTGCTGTTGAAACTCCATGATGGGATCTTCAAAAAGTTAAGTGTGGTTAGTCTAAAAGTAGCTCTAATACCTGCTGGTCTTGCAAGATATAACACGTCCCTCAGGGCAGAGCTAATTCACTGTAATGGTGATTTCTGCAGGACTTCCTAACCTTCTGGTAAGGCAGGAGAAGACCGCACTCATTTTGACCTGACTGATCTGATCACCATGCCAGATCAGTCTATCGTGTTCAGTATCCTACATCTAGAGAGTTCAGTACATGCAAGAATGACAGGCCAGTGGTTAAGATGCTATGCTGGGTTTGAACTTGGGAGATCTGGGCTCGATTCCTGGCTCTGCCATAGTCTCCTGGTGTGATCTTCATACAGTCACTTTTACTTTTTCTGTGCCTCAGTTCACTATCTGGAAAATAGGGACAGTAGTACATACCTATCTTACAGGAGTGTTGTGAGGATAAATAACTTAAAGATTGTAAAGCACTCATTTATATCAATGGGAGTGCCATATAAGTCCCTTAGGTAGGTAGAGGCTTCAGAGGAAGGATTTAAAAAGAAAATATAATTCACCCAGAAAATTTTGCAATGCTGTGTATGATGACAGAGGAGGGTGATGAAGCTGCAAAGAAGATGGACCTCTCCTATCCCATGAGGGTGGGCCTGGCTTCCCACTCTGAATATTATGACCTGGCATGTGGGGTCACAGCATCACTCAGGTTTGCCCAGCTGCCCCTCTGTTGTGATGGAGGGGCCAGTGGGCCAAATTTGTATGAGTGAAATTGTGACCTGGCTCAGAGGTTTGCAGCACCACTTGCTTTGGGGGCATTCTCAAACTGCTCCTTTTACCCCCTGGGTGGCTCTGCCCTAAATTTATGCTCATGGCTCACTCTGTCTTGTGAGGGAGGCAGATAAGTAGGCTGTGGCAGGCCTTCTATTGTCTAGCAATGGTCTGCCATGGAGAGAGAGAACAAGCCTAGGATCCTGCCCTTAAATAAGGTTTCTGTCCCCTCTGTCATGTGATCAGGGATGTCCCTAGGGGGGTGCGGGGCCCGAATCCATCATGTCTGGGATCGACCCATCACTTCCCAGACCAATCATGCCAGCCAATCACACTGGCCCGCGGGGCCCCCCAAAGCTTGGTCAACCTGGTTTGCCATACCCAACTTCAATACCTCAGTCAGGTGGTTAGCCAAGAAATCTCAGCACCCTCAGAGTCCAAGCTGATAAAAAACAGTTTCCTTCAGTCCAAGTACTCTGTAGGAAATCCATTGTTCTAGGTGTGGACTTCTTTGGCTGGAAGACAGTCACAGTCGATACTCTTGTGTTTGCCCCTTAGGGAGATGTCACACATTACAATAAACTGCCTTTGGCCTGTCCTTGACATCCCTAGGCAGTTACACACTCAATATGTGGTAACAATGTCAATTAAAAGTAACAATTTGATACAGACATGATACCAATCTGTCACAATTATTTACTCAGATTCAGAGATTGTGGGTCAAATCCAGTTTTATAGTAGCTAAAAAAAGCGTACTACTGGATTTAGGTTTCTATGAAAGAGAATTACTGGATAGTCAGAGGATTTTTTTCTCATTGAAACACAATCATTATGCAGTTTTTTCATCTTAACATAGAGTGAAAAACCAGTTCCTTGAACAGAGATCCATCAGATCTTCTTTTAGACCAGTGGTTCCGAAACTGGGGTTCATGAACCCTGGGGGTTCACGAAATGTTACAGGGGGTTCTGGGGAAATTTAAACTTCAAGACTCCTTATACGAAATAGAAACCGAGGTGGATATTTTTTGCTGTTTTTAAAATTAAATAGGCTGCTAGCATTGTTTTTAAATTATTATGAAGAACAAGTTTAAGCTTTGTTGAAACGTGCATTGTTTGCCTGGATGGCTCAAGACCTGAATGCTTGTGTAGGAGGAACTCTGAGTTGGCACCTTCATGCTGTTTCACATCTGATACTCCTTGATGAAACATAGAAGCCAGAGGCACCAGTATGGAGGGGCAACGAGGGTCACGTGCCGCCCCCATGTCGGCACGCCCCCCCCACGGGTCCCTCCCCTTTTTTTCTGGCGGCCCCCATGGGCCCCCTCACTTTTCAGGCAGTGCCTCCCAGGCCCTGGGGTGCATGGGGGCTTTGCCCCTGTACCCCTTTTTTCTACTGAAGCCTCTGATAGGAGCCATGTCTTATAACAGGCTTAATCAAAAGTGATACAAGCTACAAAAGTGAGATCTTGGAAGAGTGTTGCCATTTTCATAATGTAATAAAAATACTTAATAAATATTTTAAACAAAATATTTAATAAATATATAATAATTAATAAATAATGTGTAATAAGCATGTCATAAAAACAAAGTTTATATTTCCAAGATCACTGCTTTTATAATTTATGCTGAGGTAAGGGAGAAAATCCCTGGAAATGTTCATTTTTAGGAGGAGGTTCACAAAACTTGACATTTTAGTGAAAGGGGTTCACGGGTTGTTAAAGTCTGGGAACCATTGTTTTAGACTAAGGCCTTTGTTTCAGACCCTCAGCTGGTATAATCAGGCATGACTCCATTGCTTTTTAAGCTCTGAAAGCAGTGGTGTCTAGATTGTGCAACTCTTGCTTGCTCAGGTGAACCTTTACACAGCTAATCCCACTAAAATCACACTTAGTGTGAACAATCTGTCAGCAGTATTAATAAGTTCTCCTTGGTCATTCTACCAGTCATGATGGGCTTGGGTCTGAATCCAAGGTGATGAGATTAGATTTTTTCCCCCCACTACTTCAAAATTTTTGTTTTCTGAATGCACCAAGTTTTATGAAGTGGTAAAGTGTATTCTCCATCTTGAGTACAGATTAATAGATTATAGCTCCAGTTGTTCAGACTGGCATCCCAAATGTAGTCAACCTTCACTCAGACATATCTTCATAATAATACCAAGCCTGATTCTGCCAGCCTTACTCATGCTGAAGAGTACCTTCCTCTGCAAGTATGGCAGAATCTGGCCTGAAGTGACTCATTATCTTGTCTCTCACATCACAGACAAAATACACTTACTTCTCCAGAAGATGTAAACACCTTTGTCCAAAGTAATGAGATTTCCAAGTCCCTGTTCTCCAAAGCCAGTCTCTGGCATGGAAGTATACAACAGTGATGTCACCCTACTACCTAGCTAAGAATTTCTATATATTGTCCTTTCACTCTATGCCAGGGTTAGGAAATTCCATTATTTCCTTCAGGAAATCTTTTAAAGCCCTTCTTGTAAGTGGTGCATTGTACTATGCAAGAGGCAGATCTCCAAGGGAAAGATAAAACTTCTCTATTTGGACTTCTAACAAAGCCTGGGAGCCAGCATTCTCAAAAAGAAATGTAATCATGAGGCATATCAGTTCCAGCTGTAATGAACACCTGAGACCTTTAAATCCTATGGAATGAAAATGGTTATTTGCCTCCTCCTGTAACAATGTGAAAAAATGGGGCTGTCTCTTGGTGCGCTGTCTAACTTTAATTTGATTCCTCCTTAAGCATACTAATCCATACGAGAATAGTTCTAGTCTTCAGCCTTCCCCCCTGCCCCCTCCCACACACACTTCCTGGATACATGAGTATCCAAAGTAGCCATAGCTGATTATTAAAGGATTACTTTAATTTCCTTTAGTCTATGAACACCATATCTATTCATGCAGGCTGCTATTAAAGTGACACATTATGCTGGGTTTGGGGTTAAGATACTTCTTTTCACTGCAGGCAAAATTGTAACGATTCTTTACAGGCACAGTATGATTCTCACTTCATTCACTACCATAGTATTGAATAACGATCCAGTATTTTTTCCTTCCACTTATCTGTTTGCCCTAGTTCTGTCACTGACCATAAAAGACAATATAAGAAAGTGGGACTTGTTATTGGTAAATGTATAGTGAAAATTGATTTTTGTTCCCATCTTGAATATAGTAACTTCAAGTGCATGAACAAGCAAAAGAAGCAGAATAGTTTATACTTTTGTCTTTGAGATTTCAGATTAGCTTTAATACTCTTTCAGTACTGGATATAGAGGAAGAAAATAAGGAAATTTACTAACTAAGAAAGAAGACTTCACCTTGTTAGCCATTCCCCAATTACTGGCATACAGACATGTGAGAATTGTCATCCATTAGCTCTCTCCATGAATACTTCCATTTTAACATCTAGAGAGAGAACTAGAAGCACATTAGAGAGGGAGTGTGACCTGAGCGCAGGAGTGGGAGACAAGAATTCATGTATTAATCCCAGTTGTGACTCCATATATGACCTCTCTTGGAGTTTCCAATCTGTAAAAAATGAGATGATACCGATTTAATTAATATATTTTTACAGCATTCATTAGTCAGGGTAGTGTGCATAGCTGACTGCACTCCTAAGTGTATTTCTGAAGATTTGTTAATAGCTGTAAAGTATTTTGAAGACTAAGGGGAAGGGATAAAACACACGGGCAGACTATTTGAAGTACTGGTGCAGGCAGATCTGGGCCCACCCAAAACTAAAGAAGGGTGACTAGATAGCAAGTCGGAAAAACTGGGACACTTTTTTTTCCAGGGGTTATAATTGCATATATAAAACAGAGCCCATAATATTAGAACGGTCCCAATAATATTGGGATGTCTGGTTACCCTAATCTGAAGCCCCTCCCCCTCAATTCAGAGATACAGAGGTAGACACCAAGCAGAGAGCCCATGACAGCACCCACTGCTCCTCAAAGGTGTCCCAGGAGTTCATGGGCACCGCCCAGAGGAACTCTGCTTGGAGGCTGAACAAGGGAATTGAAATAGGCCCCATAGCCACAGAGTACCCCTATCCAACTTTCTTCTCCTGGTGTGATGGATGGCAATCTTGGCCAGCACCCAGAGGTGGCTGAGGAGGAGGTCACAACTTTATGGGGCCATGGATGGGGTGTGCCAGGATCAGGAGGTGCAGGCAAAAGTGCAGCCAGAACCTCAGTAAGCAATTTTGAAGAGGGGCTACAACCTGACACACTCTACATAGATGTGCACTAGAATCGCCCTCTTGCTGCAAAAGGGACAAGTGTCGGGGGAGTTCATGAACCTCACCAGGTGCATGTCCGTGATCATGGTTCTGTGAAGGAATTGGCAACTAATATCCCTGGTGGGTCATGGAACCATAGTGGGGTACTCACTGACCCATCGGGGTTCCTTGACCTCCTTAGGTGGCAGCAGGACAACACACTTGGTGTTGGAGCAGGACACGAGGGTGGATTGTGTGAAGCATGAGTGCGTATAGATGTTTTCTGAGAGCAGTTTGGAGGCAGACAAGCTGGGTAGCATGCAGTCAGCTTGGGGCTGAGGCCCGATGACAAGTTCTAGAGGGCCAAGGGCCAATACTATCCTGCATAACCCACTCAAGGAAAGCAAGAGAAGCAGGAGGCAAGACTGCCCTCACCTCCTGGAGCACACAACGTGGTACAAGCAGGGTGGACAGACCCATGCACCGGCCAAGCTGCTTCTTCTTTCATATGGCATTTGAAAAGAAACGGGCTGGGATTAAAATTGAATCTTGATATTTGAAAGCCATTCTAATGCTTCTGGGGTAGGTAGGTGGATCCCCCTTGTGTCACCACTGTGAGCATGAATGGAGCACTTGTTTATGATGTGTCACATGGTTTGTACCTCACCACAGTCACAATTTGGTGATTCTTTGGTTTTCCATTTGTGGAGGAGATATCCACACCATCTGTCCAGCTGAATGCAGCTGAGTGCCTATAGGGAAGACAGAATCCTGGGACTTGTTTTGTTGAATCTTCAATTAGGTCTTTGTTTAGGACATTACAAGCTGTCCACAATTTGAGCCAGTGAATGCCGGCGTCCTTTTCTCTGACCTGTAGCATTGACACGTTGATCCAGAAAGGCTTCCTGGATTTGAGTTGAGAGAGTGGCAGTGAATTGAGGTCTTGGTGTATCGGCAGGTCCAGAGCAGCCAGGATCTTGTTGTACTACTAGACTACAGCAGCATCTCACCTGGTGTTGGTTGGAGCAATGCCCACAAAAACTGCTAGCCACAGTATTAGTGTTGATTTGAGAGAACCACTAACAGTCCTGATCATGGCACTGATTTCAGTGTCAATGAGATTCGTGTGGGAGCTGTTCCACCAAACTGAAACGCAATATTCTGCTGTTAGCAAGGCCAGGGCTTGTACTGACATTTGAAGCATGCATGCATCACTTCCCTAGGATGAGCCAGTGAACTTCTGGATGATGTTAACCCTTGTATTTATTTTCCTTTTGGTGTTGTCAAGGTGTTGGTGATAGCTCAGCATCTGATTTAGGGTAATTCCAAGCCTGCCACTTTCCTAGGTTTAGTGTTGAAAAGACTCTTGACCTCCATGGATCGTAGTCATGTAAAAGAGGTGGATCACAAAAGTCTACTTGCAGTGGCACTTTGGCCTCAGGATTATTCAAGGGAAAGGGAGAGATGAGGGTTTTTGAAGCACTGGGTTTCAGATGCCAAGCTTTTAAATATGCCTCCAGTGCCCAGAGATTATCTATGACCTTTTCTGTGGCCATCAGAGAGGACACTTGTGTTGCTAGTGCATGGTCATTTGCATAGATGAATTTACAGGATGATGTGACTGGAAAGTTGCTGGTGTGGAGATTAAACAGTGCAAGTGCTGAAACGGATCCTTGTGGGAGGCCATTGTTCAATCTCCATAATTTGATGGCACATTCATCAAGGTGTATGATGAATCTTCTGTTACTCAGTATCTTGATAATGAGTCTGATTGTTGATTGGCATGGGAAAGCTCATCAGAAGACCTTTGCACCATACAGTGTTGTATGTAGAAGAAAGATCAATGAATGCAATGGATGTTTTTAATTTTCACTGGTAGCCAGATTCTATGTAGCTGGTTAAGGCCAGCACCCGATCATAGCAGTTGTGACCAGTTCTAAATCCAGCCTGATCTTTGGGGACCAGTTGCTCCACTATTGGCTGTAACCTTTGAAGTAGGAGCTGCTCAAAGAGTTTATAACAACTGCCAAGGATGGATATGGGCCAGTAGGTTTTTGGGTCAGTGGCCTCTTTTCCAGGCTTCAAAGTGGCTATGATCTAAGCTAACTTCCACTCTTTTGGTATTATGCCAGAAGAGTGGATGTTGCTGAAGAAGTCTACCAGTGACCTTCTTGCTTTGTACCAAGGTTCTTCAGGAATTCTGTCCATTCCTGCTGATTTCCTAGGCTTAGTGTTGGAGAGACCCTTGTCCACTTCATCTACTGTGTAGGGGAAGAAAGGGGTGAAGACAAGTGGCATTGATTTAATGCATGGTGGAGTTGTTTGTGGACTTGCCACCTGATGTTTTTATCCATAAGCACGTGGGAGTTGGCAACTAACCGTGTGGAGACGGCATCTGCACTGACTTGAGGTGGTTTGTAGGCTGCTGGAGCTGCACTATCTAAAAGACAGAGGAGTTTCCAGGCTTTGTGATTTGTTCTTGTAAAATCAAGTGCAGTGCCTCACTCTTTTCTGTCCAGCAAGGCGTGAATGCTTTTATGAAGCCCCTTGCAATGCTTGAATTGGTGGCCGATAGTAGTAGGCCTACAAAGCGGTGGTAATGAGCCAGATATGGGATCTGATTTACTGAGCCCTCTACAATTACTGAATAATAGGACCAGTCAGTCGCAGTTTTGGGTGGGATCAATGAGTGGAACTTGTAGGCCTATGCAAATCACAACTGGGCAGTGTTGGCTGTTGGTACAACTTAGGGAAGCTAAGTTGGGAAACTAGGGGGGAATTGGCTAGAGCCTCTCTATTGTTAGTTCATGAGTGGCTGGAAGAAGCAGTCATGTAACTCAGCTGGGTGTGTCCCTACCTCTGGATATCTGTGTGAGTGCAGTATCTACCAAAGGTTTGTAGCTTGTCACAGCATCACAGAGTGAGAGAGGGAGCCCAGGTTGGTGGACAGAGGGCTCAGCAGTACCCCAGTTCCAGGTTGCACCCCAGAAAACCTCTCATACTCCCATACTAGCTAAATTAGGATTTACACACACATACTCCTTGGCATGAAAATGTCTGTACCATCACTCTGCCCATACCCACTCAGTCAAACTGCATATATTAAGTGGAGCAAATTGCCTTGCATATGTCCTTAACACTTGTGTGAATTTCAGCTTTTGGGGCTCATTTCATGCCAAAAGATATATATATTTTTGTTTAAACCACATTATAATAATTTTCAGCATTTCATATATGAAGATTTCTCCTATGTTGTCCTATTAGCGATTTTTGCCCTCAGATTACATAAATAAATAATTAAATTAAATAAACATAAATCTACTGAAGCTAGAAACTTTAGAGAAGGCTTGCTTTGTAGATCTCATTGATGCCTGAGAATCAGACCAAGTTTGAAGAAAAATGATTTAATTTTTTTAAATGATAAGGATTCAAAATCTTCATGATGAAGTGTACTAGAATTTTTCTTTTCATTTTTTATTAAATTTTTAAGGTTGTCCCAGTCCTGGAATTACTTCTCTTTTCTTAATTCTTATAAATTCAGAAATTATCAACTGACTTTCTTCAAATATAGTCTGATTGTTAGGACTCAATCGCATCTACAAAACAAGCCAGAACTAAAGAAAATTGGTTCATTAGTTTTAAAGATATGAACATTTGAAGTTGGCAAATTAATCCTTAAATGGGACAGCCCTAGAATTCCAGAAAGGTACATAATTAGAGATTTTTGTGTTTGTAATGGCCCATAGTTCAGGTTATGTAAAATTCTGGGATGACCTAAACTACCGAGGGCGACATCAAGCCCAGAAGCTCTGGATCAATGAAATTACAATTCCTGAAAGTTATATAGCTTAGAGTTGTTTTCTTTTAATTTTTCCTTTTTCATATGTGTTGACAAATTATATATAAAGATATGAAGAGAGGCCACATTTTAGGACCAATGCACAAGGAAGCATAATTAAGGATAAGTTTAATATCTTTGGGTAAGTCTTCACTACTGGCTGGATTGGTGGACAGCGATCGATCCAGCAGGGATCAATTAATCGCGTCTAGCATACATGTGATAAATCAAACCCCGAGCACTCTTCCATCGACTCCTGTACTCCAGCTCAGCAAGAGGCGCAGTCAGAGTCGACGGTGGAGCGGCAGCAGTCGACTCACATAGTGAAGCCGATCTAAGTACGTCGACTTCAGCTACTTTATTCATGTAGCTGAAGTTGCGTAACTTAGATCGATTCCTCCCCCGCCTTGCCCCCAATGTAGACCAGGCCTATGTATGGTGGGGTACTCATAACAGGTAGTCTTATTATAGGAGTGTGTATATATATATATACCTTGAGTTTCCTGCACATACTATTTTTTTTAATCTGTCAGAACATTTGTTACCTCAAAAACAAAATGAAACCTGCAAAATGAAAAGAAAAATCAATCTTTTTATTTAGGAACAAATTAAATTCCCCCCGAAAGTAATGATTTTTACCTTAAAGCTGTGATAACTATCTTGTCACAGTGTCAGGTTTCTCACCTTCTTATCTTACAACTGTTAACCTTAATAATCCCCTCACTTTCCAACCATTCCCCACTTATGCCTCTTTAAGCACTTCAGTTAAGCTTGATTGTTTACTTACATTTGGCCTCTAATAGAGTCAGTGTCACTTTGAAGATTGTAAATGGATTTTACTGAAGAATCAAGTTCTTCAGATACTCTCGGACTAATAGTTTTTCCTGTAATTGAGATCTTTGTTGGATGAATTTTTGGTGTTTTTTGTTGCTCCTACTCAATAATTCTAAGTAATGCACAACTCAGTACTGTACTGGGAGGTAAATGAATAGTTTTGGACAGTTTTATCTAAAAATGTATCCATAAAGCTTATAAATGGTGAACCGAAATTGTTATGCACTTATTTCAGGGAGGATCATGCCTTACAAACCTTTAAGCAGAATTACCAACAAAATATTTTAACCATATATTCTGGTCTGATATTGGTTAAATTCCACATGATTTCCCAGTTCTTTTAGACCTTATTAAAGGCTTCCTAGTACTGGTCAAGATTTCCGTTCTACATCCCCTGAAGTTCTTGTTATTTACAAATCCATTCTAGGTGTGACATAAAGGAAGTAAAGTGTTAGGTTTCTAATAATTTAATATTAAAGGGCCTGGTCCTGCTATGAGATCCATGTCAGTACATGAGTTCATTTATTGTAGAATTCAGGCCAAAGATGTATCTTATATTTATGTAACACATTTCATCCTGAATAATCTCATGTCACTTTATGAAATATTTGTAATCACTTCACTCATTGCTGAAATAAATTAAATAGTACAGAGGAAGAAAAAAAGGCTTAGTCACAGAATATTTTATAGTTTCATTTGTTCTTTGATTGGAATCTGGAGTTCTTTTATTATAAATCTTTAACATACACCACAGATCAGGTATCTGTTTCTCTTGCATTTCCTTTGCTGCATTTTTTTAAAAAAACTTGAGGTTATGTGATGTCTAACCTATGGCCACTGCTCTGTATGATGAAAGTACAGAGCTAATTTCAGAAGGACATTCATTCCTGCAGGCAGTGGCTCTCTAGTACAAGTAATGTGCTTATCACACTTCCAGAATCCCTCTCAAAAATTGTAAGAAGAAGAAGATCTCCATTTAGGATGTTCTCTTTATTTGGTATAGAAAAGCAGTTGTTTTTATAACAATACTTTTCATGTAAATAAACACCTGTGACTGAGATCATCCTCGACTCAAGGGATTGCCGCCATCGCCTTTCCATGTGAAGGATGAGGACCAAATATTTTTCTTTCACGAGTTGCTAAAAAGGAAAGCATGTTTAAAAATAGGTCTGTGAGTGAAAACTGTTAGATTTGGATGGGCCTGTAACATTACCAAACATTTTGGCTTTGCCTCCTCTGAACCAGCGTGCTGTGGTATTCTTTTTTAGGCGCTGGTTCTTTGTACAACATACCGCTAAATATGGAAGGGTTAGAAGTATGTAAAAGAGTTCTCCATTCTCTGTTGAAGAGCGTACTAGACTAATGCAATGCTTTTGATTCCAGAGATGTCAGGCAGTGGAGCTATAGTTTACATATTGATTGACCGATTAATTGAGTGAAGTGATTGAGTAAACAATGATAGGTCAGATTTATTTCAGTCTACTCACATGAGCAGAATTTGACTCATTACCTAATTAATGTAATTATGTTGAATAAGTAGTAGTTTATATTAGTTCAGCATATACTGAGAAGACATTAAAATATGTATTTTTAGTTTTAGGCCAAACACCAAAAACGTATTAATTCTTTATCTAAATCAGATATTCATTAATAACTCTCTAGTTTTGAGAAAATGTAAAAAGCATTTTGAATTTTTTTATTATTATTTACTTGTTCGTTAATATCCAGCTCCTCCCTAGGTAAGCAGATCTGACATCTTACATATTCCAAGCCCAGGATAAAACTTTATGTTTGAAGTGAAAACAAAATAAAAATATAAACTCTATCAAGGCAAAGTAATAAATTATTTTTATGCCTCAGTTTAGTAGCAAGTTACTCTGTTTGACTAAATTGTTCAATCATTCTTTAGAACAATCTAGAATTGAGCCTGTTTCTTCTGCCTAAAACAAGTAGTCCATTTTAATTAACTCAGTGTGCAAAAGTCTTTGGTATTTGTGGAAACTGGGCACACAGCCAATCCTCAAAGCACCTCTGATCAATTTGCCTGGAAAGAAGTAAAGAAAAGGAAGATATTTGCCTAGAGAGCTTTAGACTGATAGCCTGAAATCTCAACTGCTAGGAATAAAAATTAAGTGCATAGTCCTGTGTTCCTTACTTATATGAGTAGCCCCATTTACTTCAGTGGAACTACGCACCACAGTAAAGGTTGGACAGTTACTCCTTACATTTTCACAGAAATTCTTACAAAAATGATGGCACATCTTTTAAATATTCCTATTTTTGTGGAACTTCAGTATATTTTCAATGCAAATGAGTAATAAAAACTATGGTATTTAAAATCTGTTTTATTGTGCTGTATTCCCATGTAAATAGCATCTCCAAAGGTTTAATGGAATAATTTCTGAGGTGAGTGTGGAAAAAGCTGACAGGAATTTTATTCTATATTTTTGAAATAACACCGTGAGACATCATTAAGGTGGTAGAAGATGTACATTAAATTTTCAAAGAACCAGCATCTTTTATTCTTTTCTTGAATATGAAATACTGAATCCGCTGTATGTGCAACCTTTCTGCTACATCTATTATAAAGCGGCATGTGTATGAATGATAAACCAGCATGTGTGTGAATATAGGTAATTTATTTTACAATTGACTAAACCTAGGAATAGCAAGGTAACCTTTTAAGATTTTCAGTGAAAGTTTCTAAAAAAAATGATGTATTTTATCTAACTATTCAACTACTCAAATTTAGCCCACTACATTGTGTTAAAGTCTAAGAAAAGAAAGTTTATTTGTCCTCCTCAAAAACAGGGAAGAAGCCAGTGGGCTAAAAATATGCTGTGCTGAACATTTGTTGTATAATTCAAACCTATTTTAAACTGAATAATTAAAACTATTCCATTTTTTTTAAAAAGGATAAAGAATTGTTCTTAGTTATGATTAAATAGGAATTTTATAGTGCATTTCTAGGTAATAAAGGACATTTTAAAACAAAAGTAAAACTAGGTTAGTGAAGTTAATTTGAACCAATGGAACTTTTGTCATTGATTTCAAGGGGAGGAGTATCAGGTCCTATACCCCAAATGTGTAAATATTTTATCTTGATTTTGTAAAATCACATTAGATAAAGAGGATTTTTATCACTTTACAGATAGGTGAGAAATGTGAAAATATTAGGCCCTATAGTGAGCTCTGCAAAAGAAGACTCTCACACCCAACTCCAGTGGGGCTTCTTATGGGCAGAAGGGTTCACCTCTAAGCGCTCACTGCAGGATAGGGTCCTTATTTTTCATTTCAGAAGATTTGCAAGGTGAAATCTGATCTCCCAGTGAGTGTTCTCATGCTGAAATTTCACTGTTTTCGCACTTCTGACAGCTTCCATGAGCAGTAGTGAAATTTCTGTCAAAATCTTCTATTTCTCCTTCACTTGACTGAAAAACGAAATAAGGTTTGGGCCTGGTAGCTGTTGCAAAGCTTGTAGGTTTGAGCCCAAACACAAATGAACCTTTCTCTCTCTTGTGATCTTGTAACCACTGACCTCCTTCAATCCATACCCTCCCCATTGTTTGTTACCAGAATCTTTTGTTCTTTTCTTGAATTGGAAGTACTGAACCTTTATTATGTGCAACCTTTCTACTACTTCTGTTATAAAGAAGCATAAGTTTCATCAAGTTTAAATGTATGTTGTATGCTCTCAGGGTCATGGACTTTGTATCTCCACACATCTCTGTGAAAGACATAGCACACCAGTGGGTGCCATAAAATAGTAAATAGTAAGTAAAAAGTGTCTTACAGTTCCAGTATCTGTTCCCTAGTCTGAGAATGAGTTCTGCTACAACTTCCAACACCACACAGCTGACAGTATGAGATAGGTAACATAACTCATGCCCAGGCAAATCCCTTAGTATGTAGCAGAATTCATGCCCACAAACTATTTATTACTATTATTATTTATTTGTTAATTGTAGTGCCTTGGAGCCCCAATCATGGATCAGGACCCTATTGTTCAGGATGCTGAATAAACACAGAACAAAATGACGGTTCCCACCACCAAAAACTTACTCTTCAGAGAGAGTGAGCTTAAGGCTCAAGGTATATCTGGATATGTTGGTGCTATGGACTCATCCAAGTTCCTTGTACAAGATGGTAACAGAGTTCCATTTGAATCAGCGTGTTGTTCTGCCAACATAAGACCATCTCAAGGAGGTCCTTCTCCATAAGCTCAACCTAAGGGATATACTTGCAGTGAAAAGTCCACTGCTCTTTGTTTCACTTGACTCCAATCCCCTGGCCAATGCCATCACTAAGAAGACCACATCAGGTAGCCTTGATCAATACATTTGCAGAGTAGCAGCAGAGCAAGGTGTGATTGCTCAACAAGATGAGGAAAAGGAAATTCCTCAGCAGGGGATTGACTTGGATGTGGGGAGCAATTGGGTGACAGAGAGCAGGGCAGAGAGCCTCGCTGGGACTTCTAATCACTGCAATCGTCCTCCTGTTCCCACCTCATGCTGATCAATTTCCTTTTCCTTGTCTTGTTGAGCAATCACACCTTGCTATTCTGCTACTCTGCTTAGTAGCTTCCCCTCCTGTTCCTTGTACTCTTTTAAAAGTCTCCCCTTCCTATCTTCATCCTTCTTATCTTCATCTTCTCTCATACATGGTGATTGTGCCAGGAGCCCCCAGCTCCACAGCATCACCAGGGTCTAGATTCTTCCTCTCCCTCTGCATCTCCCAGTGCATCTCATCATAGTCTATTAGTTTGAAAGTTCTCCAGGTCAGGGAAATTGAAATTGTCTAGAAATTTGTGTGTGGTACAGCTCCAAGTGCATTCCCTGTGACTGCTTATTTTCAATGTAGGAAAATTCCTTCCAGGAAAAACAAGCAAAGATAACAGGTACAATCATTACAATCCCATTAAGCAGAGTTCAAAAGGCGGGAGGGGAAACAGCCCTCTCATTATCCATATTACAAGTTTCTTCTCAGTCTCTTCTTCTAAGCAAATACAAGTTGCAATAGGCAGCTCAGGAATTAGTAATGTGACATAAAGGAAATGGTCCTGGCAATGGCATTATTTCTCTTCTCCCATATCTTCCCGCCAAAAAGCCTAAGAGAAGAAGCAGACCCAGCAGCTATAGTATACCTATTAGGTTCTCAGACTCTGTGATTATGACTATCCTGGATTGTTTACAAGCAGCACTACTCACAGAAGGGAGCCCTTAGTAATAATAGGCTCTGCCAGTGATACTGTTTCTTCTTCCCCTATTATTAAGCCTAAATGTATGCCACTTCCATATATGGTGCATTCAGCTTTTCCTGTCTTCGGAAGTGACATACATATATAGATATAATAACTATAATAATAAAAAAGGGTGGACCCTGACAGGGAGATCAGTTAGTTGTGAGTCTGCTGAACTCTTGGCTAATGCTGAAAACTTTGATTCACCAAGAGCTTTAAAACAACTTTTGGGATTAATAGTTGGAAGAGGAATATTGTGGAACCTGACTGATTGTGTCACTGTTAGGCTTTTACTATCCATTCTATGTCTCAGACAATCATAACTGAGTTACATAATCAACTGTCAAATCTTTTACTGCCCCTCACTCTTGCTGACCTGGGTGATCAATGATTCCTCACACAGAGCTCACCAAACGTCCTTCTAAAATACCACTCACAGGGCTCAAGGGAGACAATGAAAGGGTAACAAAGTAAATTTTTCAAGTGGCAAATAGGAAGTCACACTGCAATGCCCGTAATGTACCATTCTGTAACTTTCCTTATGGAACTTCCATAGAGTATATAAAAGAAAATCACTTTTCTACACCTTTTTAAAAAATAATCGTATACAATTTATAAATTATAGTCCCAGTCTTGCATCTGAAGAAGTGAGGTTCTTACCCACGAAACCTTATGCTCACGGTACTTCTGTTAGTCTTAAAGGTGCCACAGGACCCTCTGTTGCTTTTTACAGATTCAGACTAACACAGTCCCAGCATAGTATTCTATGAAATGGTTAAAACCAAAGCTATAGTAAACATATCATTCTCTGTTGAAATCTGCAGGATTTTGGAGTGGATTCTACATTAAATGTTCATAGATCCCTTTTGCTTTTATCTCCATTAAATTCTATAGATCCAGTCATTGTCTATTTTTTTTGTTTCCTCAACCTCTGCCTACCAGAGGGAAGCTGAACTTTAAACTTTACAGAAGTCTCTTCTGTATACATGAAGTGTATTCTCCTTTGAAGAAAACTCTGAGATACGGTACTTTCTATGAAACGTGATGACTGGGATATGAAAGTGACAAATTTGGGGGAAGGAAAAAATTGTGAGACAATTGACTGGGTAGAGGTCAGTTTAATAATGCACTGAAAAATGTTTGGCTTTAGAGGGGCATCTCAAATAATAGTGAACAAAGTAGTGCCCAGAACCTCTAAGTTAATGACTTCCATGCTCACATGGACATGTGAGCAATGATGCACACATTCTTGTGAAACTCTTAAACATCATAATGGTCGATAATTCGTTATATAGCAAATGATACTAGTGGACAGTCTTCAGCAGGAAAAGAAGGAGAAATATCCTATAACTCTGGGAATTTGGGGCTTAGCTGGAGGAGAGAGGCAGACTGCTGAATTTTGCTTATGAACAGCAGGAGACCCTGTATACTGGAAAGTGTATTCTTTCTTCTATTGCCTGATTTAAACCCAATCAATTGGAGCAGACTAAAAGAGGTTACTGAAACCTGAGAATCTTTCCACCAGTGGAGATGTTGAAGCAGATGTCTTGTACCAGCAAAGTTATATGTTAATTTTACTAAAAAAATCTGCTTCTTTTAGAAGGGTGTAGAGTAAAAAAAAATAGTTTTTTAATGGTCCTCTCTCATAATATCTATAAGGGTACATCTACACTACAGGGGGGAGTCGATTTAAGATACGCAAATTCAGCTACGTGAATAGCGTAGCTGAATTCGACGTATCGCAGCCGACTTACCCCGCTGTGAGGACGGCGGCAAAATCGACTTCTGCGGCTTTCTGTCGACGGCACTTACTCCCACCTCCGCTGGTGGAGTAAGAGCGTCGATTCGGGGATCGATTGTCGCGTCCCGTCGGGACGCGATAAATCGATCCCTGAGAGGTCGATTTCTACCCGCCGATTCAGGCGGGTAGTGTAGACCTAGCCTAAGAATGTTTCCTATACAAAGACAAGGCCTGCTTGCAGTTTCAGGAATTATGCATCCGAAGAAGTGGGCTGTAGCCCACAAAAGCTTATGCTCTAATAAATTTGTTAGTCTCTAAGGTGCCACAAGTACTCCTGTTCTTTTTGCGGATACAGACTAACACGGCTGCTACTCTGAAACCTGTACATAGTCTCCAGTTGTTCCTGATTTATTTCTAATCTGTCTAGGTTTTATATGTCACATTTCAGAATGGTATCCGAGTGATAGAGCAGGCAAAAGGACCCAAGGATTGTGGCAACATTCTATACAGGCAAATTAATTCTCAGCCCTAAATTTGATGAGCCATTCATTCCTTTGCTTTAACTCGGGAATAATCATGGTGGAGTATGTAGGGCCTGATATCAGTCAGAGATACTTCTTGAATCTCCTTCTAAAGCCAATAGAATATGTGTATGCAGAAAGTATCTGACAGCAGAATTGGGTCTATAATTCCAATTAGCTTCAGAGATACCATTTCTACCGATATATAATTATAATATTATGAGGTAATGACTGTCCATTTCTCCATCTTCAATCTCAGGAATGTAAATTCTGCAAGTCCCTTTTAGGAAGACAACACATACACATGCATGCACACACACACACAAACACACACACACACGCAATACCTACAAGGCAAGTATTCATTATTTTGTTTACATTTTCCTAGTTTGTGCAGAATAGAGGATTAAACATCTTTTTCCAACTCCACCCAGCTCCTATTCCCCAAGATTTGAAGATATGTAAATCACTGTGGGGAGTCTGTCACCTGTGCCCTTAACAACTTATATCTTCTCCTCGGTCTTTGGGCCTTCCCTTTTGTGCACCTGACTAAGGGACACACATCCTAGGAAAGGAAACCTCAATGCATGTCCCTTTGACTGAGACCTCAAAGGGCTGTTAAGTCTCCAGACAATTTGAACCCTTATTACTTCTTTTTATACGCTGAGGGATTTTGCTCTCTTTGGGATGGTCAGTGAAAAATTACCTAACCAACAGTCCATGGATCAAATAGTCAATTACAAAGGAAGATTTATTAAAAAAGAAAATGAAAATGTTAGTAAAACAACATAAACTGTTTGGATAACATATCTACATGCAATCTTCTCATAAGCTGAATTAGTCAAGGCATTCTCAGCTTAGTTGCAATAAAAAGAACAGAAAATATGTTACATCTCCCCAAACTATGTTCCCCTGACCATTCTGTAGTCAACTTTACACAGCATCCCTTTTGCTCTTATTATTTACTATTTGTAATTTCATAGCACCTAGGAGCCTTTGTGCTAGGTGCTGTACAAACACAGAACAAGAAGACAGTCTCTGCCCCCATACAGATTATAATCTATGTATAAGGCAAGAGAAAAACTTAGCTTGGACAAAAGGAGACAAGTCTGGAGTAGAGAGGTAGGTGAGACCTCAGTATAGAGATGGTAATTGAATTTATGTCTGCAGATAATATTACCTAGAGATAAGGTGTAGAGGAAGAAGAGCAGGGGACAGAGCACAGAACCCTATGGAACCACCATAGATAGTTGGAAAGGGGATGAGGAGGATCCTCTAAAGGCTATGCTGAAAGAGTGATTATAATGGTAGAAGGAGAGCAAGGATAGGACAGAGACACAAAAGCAAAGAGAGAATAAGATTTTAAGAGGAGGAGCATGATCAACTTGCTGTCTCCCTCCCCCTATACCAAGACTGTTTCAGGCTCCTTGGTCCATGGTTGATGTTTGGGGCTTGGGGTTTCCAGAGTTCATTATCATACCAAACAGTCCCTCTTATCTATGACTGGCCTTTTCCTCAAGAAGTCTTTTGAAGATAGATGCACACAAAGGATGAATGTAAACTGTCATAGCCTCCCACCTTGGTCGAGATGCTAGACTTTATAGATGCTAATTCACACTCTTTCAGATATTTAGCATCTTAATGCAACAGAAAGCGTTGTGCCTTTTAGATGAGCTCAATTCCATGTCTCTTGTCCAGGTTTGGCAAAGTAATTTACAGACATCCATTTCTCAGGTTTTTTCCACATATTTTTTTCTCCATGTTAAATATCACTTACTGACAGATAACAGCCTTTCTGCTATGAGGCTTTGTTTCAAATTTGCAATAATGTACATACAGGTTCAATTTAATTAAGAAATGACTCTGAAATGTTCCCAAAACTCAAGGTTCAAAACATCCAATTAGCTTTTTGTTTGTTTGTAAATGTCTCTGATAAATCCTATTTGCTGTGTAATTGTCGCCGTATTGGTCCCAGGATATTAGAGAGACAAGATAGGTGAGGTAATATCTTCTATTGGACCAACTTCTGTTGGTGAAAGACAAGCTTTTGTGCTACACAGAGCTGAAGAAAATATGTTACTTAATTATACTCAGCTAAATTTTATAGGACTTCCTTAAGGGAAATCCATCCCTCTCAGCATCCAATTGGGTTGTGACATTAAGTAACAAGAGATTTAACAGATTTCACTAGTTTCAAATGCAAACACCTTATTAAAATATACCTCAAAATCTGATTAAAATAGTCTTGAAGTGTGTTGGGTGCCGAAATACAGAGATAAGGTAACAGATATCTAGTGTCTGAGCCTGCAGGGTGATGAGTGCCTTCAGCTCTAGTATTTATCAATGGAAAATTAGGGCATGCTGCACCTTGCAATACTGGGAACCTAGTGATGGACGGCTTCCTCAGCCCCAGTATAGACCTTGCCAATAATGTGGCTCCTATTACTCTCTCTCTCTTTCTCTCTCTCTCTCTCTCTGCTCCCCTTCCTCCTCCTCCCTCAATTTTCTGAGCCTTTTTTTATTCTTTCATACCAAGCCAGGGCCCAGTCTTATCCTAGAACAAGTAAAATTCCCCATTGAAATCAATTGAGAGTTTCTTTTGAATAATGGCTACATGATCCAACACACAGTGGTGTCAAGTATGTAAGCAAATTTGTCAGGCATGACCTCCTATTATTTATTCATGCTGAGTGTCTCTTTTATTAAATAATGCATCTTCAAATGGTTTGTGATTTTCCTTCTTCTCAATGCTTTCAGAAACTACCACAGTTTCTAGCAAGCTATTTAAAGTCTTCAAAAAAGAATACTCTTTCTAGTTCCTTCAAAATTCTGAAATCTAGGTTTCTTTCATGACAGCCTACTCAGTTCCATCATTTATAAAAATCTATCACCTGTTTTAATTCTGAAACAATCAATAATTAGATTTTATGAAAAGTCATATGTAATCCATACTGATCTGCTATATAAGGCTGTTTGTCATTTTTAGAGCCAAAAAAAAGAGTCAAGCTGTATGAAAGTAATTGGAAAATAAGATTATAGGGGCTTATAGATGTTTCCACTCTGCTCTCAACAGAATATATGCACACTATATAGCGTCCAAAATTACTCTTTTCTTGGGGTTTGCTTTTATAGCTAATTGAAATAAAATCCACAAAGCATAAACATTTGCCTAAGCTTTCTCCCAAGCTTGGGTATTCCTAGAGTTTCCCCTGCAGATCCCATTTGTCTCAACCCCTTGTTCCCTTTGCCTCAGAGAGAGACTCAAACATGGTTATATCCCCGTATGGAGTTACAGTAATAATACTTGCCTAACTTGACCTCAGCAAGTTTACAAAAACCCACTTGCACCTCTATGTCTGACTCATGGGCCTGGCATTGGGATGACTCAACATAAATGCCTTGTATTCCTAGACCGGGTGCTAGCAAATGCTAGCCTATTATAAGAGTCAGCATATTTGCCAATTTTCAAGCATAGGCGTTTAAAGTTAGGCACCTACTTTAAATTCATATTTGCCACCTAAATAAGAGTCCTAGTTTTCAGAGGCAATGAGCACTCAAAAAGAAGTTGGATCTGAGACTGCTCAGTACCTTTGAAAATAAGGCCACCGAACTATGGATTTAGGTGCCTAGCTTTAAAATTCTATGGTTGAAAGTTTTGACCATTGTCATTACTTCTAACCCCACCCCTAGGATATGAGTACTTAATTATTGTAGCCTCATATTAATTTTGCATTCCAAAGCAGACCACTAAGTTTTGATTTTGCCTTTGGCAAGTTCTGCACATCACTGTGCATCTTGGAAAATCAGTTATTGTATGTGCATGATTGCCTAAGAACAATTTTCAAAGCAAGCAGTTATTGATGCTGCATATCAGAGTGGAGCATTAGGCCCATTAGTATACATGTAATCATACTGAATAAGCACACATTGCATTTATGTTTCTGATATACAAGGATACATTTGTGGGCACATTTTTGTTGTATTGCAAAGAATTAATTTAATAACCATTTTATATTTACAGAAAATCTTCTTTTTATGTAATAATGTAGAGACACGTGCACAGGCCACTCATTAAAAGTACAATTTATATCCAGGCTCCTGCTGAGCTAGAAATTTTGGTACGTTCACTCATTATGGGCCAATGAGTACAGAAAAAAATATTCTGCTTGAGCTTTTCCACCAACTCTTCTTCAGTTGCTTTAATCAGAATTCTACTTCAAATGCCCTTTCAGGAGAACCTCAGTTATGGACACCTTAGGAATGGATGTTGTTCATAACTCTGAAATGATCATAACTCTGAACAAGACAGAATGGGATGCTTCTCAGGGTGGACTGCTTGGAGCAGGGACTCACAGCCGTGCCTGTGAACCTCAGTATCTTCACCGCCTATTTGTAACTGGCTGCCCAGCAAGTGGGGGTGGGGACAGGCAGCTGGTTCTAGCCCCCAGGCTACAAAGGTGATGACTGAGTCACCCTGGGGCACTGTGGTGCCAGTGGGCATGCGGTGCAGGCTGTGGCCCTTTAAAACTGAGTTGCTCCTCCATAGCGCAGCTTGCAGGCAACAGCTTGGGCTCCGGCTCCATCAGCTCATACTCCAGGCCAGGTTCCAGCAGTAGCTCCCGCCCCAGCGCTGGCAGCTTCCTTGCAGCATCAACAGCTGGGCTGGAGAAGTTTCTTTCCCTGGCTCATTCTGAGTTTTCAAGCTTGTCCCCATCCTGGCCGGGAGCGAAACAGCGCCTGTGGCTTACAGGAAAACATCGCAGACACCAGTGTTGCGCCTACTCTGCCTTCTTGGGGGCTCACAGCTGTGCTTGTGAACCTCAGCATCTTCATCTCCTACCTGTAAGTGGCCACCCTGCATACGGCAAGTAGGGGGTGGGGGTAGGGACAGGCTGCCCAGATGTGCCTACCTTAAAGATGCAATACAGGCACAGTACAGTACAATACTAACTTTTTGTTGTTGTTGTTGTTGTTTATGTCTTCACTGCTACCTGAGTGCTTACTGGTTCCACATGGTGTTCAGTTGACCAGTTGATCCATAACTCTGGTGTTCTACTGCATATATATTTTTAAAGCGTATGAGGCCTCATATTTGAAGAAACAAACATGAGTTAAGTTACCAATTTATTTACTGATTTTTGGCCAAGAAAATTGCTAAAGTGTAGACCACTATTAATAACACAAACATTGTTAAGTGCATGATGTGCCACATGAGCCCAAATGAAATGGCAATAAAACAATTCTTCTGGCATCATCATGAATCCATTATAGGATGATGGTGGAAACAAGAAAATGGCATTCCCATGTCATCAGATTGGTCAGGTGGCATTGCCTACTGTGTGATAGGTCACGCTCCAGTCAAGCATCTGGGAGGGGATGGCAAGAAGCATGGCTGATTGACATGGTTCAGTGCCAAGTGCAACACATCTTTGTTGGCGGCAGTGCAATCAGTAGGTGAGCATGGACATTTGGCAGCCTTCAGTGTCTACTATGGTTGGTCCTGATATATGCTATAAAAAGTAGTGATTGTCCTTAAAATACTACTGTGTATTACTGATTTTACTGTAACTTTAATGTAAGTTATTGACAATAACTTAGCTAATATACTAATCTACTATGTGACAATAGTTTAAATAGTTTTATCGCCCTATGGGTTACGTTAATATGTCTGATTTGATTCTGAACAAGATCCTGGGATGTCGCAGATTCCAACATCCTATAACTTGGTGCTGCAGTAAAGAAAACAAAAATTTAAAAAGGGGAATAGAAAGAATAAATAGAGACATAAGCAGAGTGAGAAAAGCAACAGCAGAGTGAGAAGAAAAGAGGAACTATAGGAAGAGGCTAAGATGAAAATGGAGGCACCATCAAACTATATGTCTTTGCTATATAGTATAGTGATGGAGTATATAAGCCCCATGCTGGCTTTGCAACTAACTGGTTAATAGGAAAAGTGACTGTCTGCTCAGCTGGGGCTGATTGGTGGCAGCAAAACAGCTGTAAAGATAAAAGGGCTGCAAGGGAGAAGAGTGTCGTGGCTGCCAAAGAGATGGAGGGACTACAGAGAGAGGAGATCCCTTCAGCAGATGCAAGAAGCCACCAAGGAAGTCTGCCTTCTAGCTGCTTCAACAGGGTTCCTCAGCTGGAACCCCGTGAAGTGAGTAGGCCTGAGTTCCCCTACCAGCTCCAGCAGAAAGCATAGTAAAGACTTTGGAGCAAGAAAAGGGCTTAGAACTATTTACCCTTCACTAGGGCCTCCTTCTACCCTTCACTAGGAACTCCTGACTATTACCCCAAAAGGGCAAAAACTAAGAAGGGCCTGGCGAGAGGTCTGGGGTCATAACAAAAAATTGATAGACATGGAACTAAATGATTGACAATGTGAAAGGGAGAAACTGAGTCAGACTCAGGTGGAGCACTGCACACAGCCAGAAGATGGTGTCAGTTAGTGAAGATAGCCTCAGATAAGTGTTAATCATTGTGGGTGCTGACACAGGCAATGAGGGGAACCACAGAGAAGCAAAAAAGGGGGGAAAATAGCAGTTGAAAAAACAGAGATAAAGGAAGGAGTGTAACAAGGATGAAAGTAAACAGAATAACGATTTTACTGTACAAAGAACAGCACACTGAAGCAAAAAGTGCACACACGCATGCACACACACACGAGTAATGGAAAAGTGATGGGTTTGCCTGGCATAAATATAGAGTTTGCAATGTTGTTGTAGCTCTGTTGGACCCAGAATATAAGAGAGACAAAGTGGATAAGATATTTTCTTTTATTGGACCAGGTTGTTTAAGAGCTCTTTGTGGCTTGAAAACTTGTCCAGAAGTTGGTACAATAAAAGATATTACCTCACCCACCTTTTCTCTCTCATAAGTAAAGAATGATACACAAGAAAGCAAAGTGTAAATGGGAACCAGAAATGCAAGTAAATTTAATCATTATATTATTACTATGTTGGTTATTTTTTACATATATCATCTTTTCTTTAGTTATAAAGTCTTGGATCTGGCCCCCAGTTCTCCATTTACAGGATATAAGCAATTTCCATTGACCAAATGGAAACCAAAGCATAGGATTCACAAAGGTATTTAGGTTCCTAACTCCTGTTGATTTCAATGAAAGTTAGGTACTTAAATACAGTTGTGAATCTCATCCTAAGTGTATCCTTTAAGGAGAAAATGAGGACTCTGGAACAAAGGGGGTTGAGGTTCTCACTATTTATAAAAAATTGATCTGCTGTGTACAGCTCTAGAATTTGTCTGTGATGCTACCAAAGGAATTAGCGTTAGGGCATCAAGGTTTACTTACAAAAGTTAAGCATTTCTTATTTTAAAGTCAATTAAAATCTCCCAAACTTCAGTTTTACTGCATTGTGCTGTAATCTGTTATCTAGTGCCCCCCCATGTGCTATATTATCAGTGACACTCTACAGTGATTAATTTCAGAAATTTAATTAAAATGTAATTAATTTTATGCTTAGCTTGTTTAGGAGATATAACAGTGAAAATAAGCTATTAGATCAAGCTTAGATTTAACCAGTTTATTTCTTAAATCTACTAAATATTCTATACATTTTTGACACTCCACTTTGACAGTAATTAACAGGATCCTCATGAATGGCCTCCAGGGGTCGCTTGTGATGGAAGAGATAAAGGACCATGGTTTAGTCAGTCATGGAGTTTCGAACAATGATTGAAAGTCTCAAGTTGAAAGACAATTTGTTACCGTATTTGTGCATCTTCTGATCTGTGGAAAATACACTCTGATCATATCAGTTGTCTCCCTATTTTATTTATTCAGCTTTTTTCTGTGTGCAAGAGTATTAGATCCCATTTTTCAGATGAGATATAAAATGAAGTCTTGTCTTCTTGTACTCACTAAAGATCCCATGGCTCTTTTCACATGAATAGAAATGTTAGCCTTAGTGTCCTGGCAAAATTCCAATTTGGGTAATTACTTTCTGCCTACTTAGATAATTAGTGTAGGCAAGTAACTGGGCTAATGCTGTACACTTTTCATTATACCTCAAACAATATCTGAGCTGATACTGTATGCTTTTCCAAATGCATCTGAGTTAGTCCTACACACGTGCATTGCAGCTTTCCTTAGTTTTGCAAATTCTGAGTTTAGGCCCAGATACACAAAGGGACAAAATATTCCTCAAAACTCTACAGAAAATCCCAGATTTAGGTACCAATGAGATCCATAAAACCATTGCTTAGCTGCTGCTTAACTTTGTAGGCCCCTAAAATTACTCAGCACTTACATTTTTTCCTGTAAAAATCTCCCAGGAGCCTTAGTTTCTGCCTCTGGGCTTGTGCACAATGCCTCACTTTGGGTACCTGGATGCTTATGTCATGCTTCAGGCCCAGCAGGAGCCTCAAAGCAGGTGAACCTGCAGGTCTCATTCTGGTAGGCATGCTCTGGAGACATTCAAAATGTAACTTTTAGCCCAAGTGGTTAGGGTAGTCACCTGGGATATGGGAGACCCAGGTTCAATTCTCCCCTCTCCTTCACAGGGAGAGAGGATTTGAACAAGGGTCTCCCCATCCCTCAGGGAAGTGCCCTAACCATTGGAGCATCCTTATTCTCATTTATCCTTACCCTTAAGCTCAGGAAAGTGAAATTACTTGTCCAAGGTCATGCAATGAACCAGAGGCAAAACTGGGAATAGAAAGATCTCCTGAGTCCCAGGCCCATCAGTGTTCTATCCACTAGACACATTGCCAAGATCCTATTCAGAATCATAATTCCTCCCTACCTAGGTATCAGGTGGTCTTGAGGCCTGCCTACTTGTTGGTCCTCTGAATAGATAGAGGCATGGATAGAGTGGTTATCCAATGCCCTTAAACAACATGGCTAAGTGTAAAGGGGAATGTCCAGCCACAAGAGAGAACCAGGAGGAGCCTTCCTGGAGATGTCTAAAAGTAAGGTTTATTAGGGGTCATGGGAACTATGGAAAAAAGGGCAGCTACAGAGATGGCAGAGAGGTGTCACTCTGAGAAGGGACAGAATGGGAGTTTCAGGATGTATGAACAACAGCTTCAGAGCAGAGCCACCAAATTTTCTGTTTTGTAGGCTACCAATCCATATGCTGGGTTTAAAGTACTGCTAAGATTATAAGATAAATGATAGATGTTATATCTGACCAGTCTGTGGGAATGTAGAGATGCCCATTAACATAGTTGCATTTCAAACAGGACTACGTTAACACAAACTAGGCATCTTTTAGTTTGCCTAGAAGAGTCTACATGGGGCAGTTACAGCACAGCACTTGAGTGCATGCTGCAGATCACATCCCTGTAGTCAGCGCTGCAGGGCTATATAGCCAAGCCCTTAGTAACTTATATTTCATAATAAAGACAATACCATACAAAGAATGAAGAAAATGTCAGAGAAAAAAGGATGAGGTGAAAATACATTGACTCACTCTTTTGCATTCTATAAAATGGCAGCTGTCTGTCATATTGTTTTATCTCTGTTGATATGTAGTTATTAGAAACATATTTTTGACTTAGCATTCTGAGATTTACATATAAAGCTGTGTATGGCTGTGAGAATGCAAATATTACAGGAGCTACTGTATGTAGCCAATGACCCTGGACTCCCATGTCTGGCTATGAGCCCTTGGTAATGTTTCCTCTTTGGAATAAATGCCTTCTTTTATATGTGTCTATATTTGAAGCTACTGCTGCTGTAACTTTTATAATGTGGTGATGAAACAAACACAAAGTAGATGAGCTAAATAGAAAATAGTACCCCTTGTAACTTATGAATTACGGGAGTTACTATGGGAATGTACACCTCTGCTGGAAATATACAGCAATTAATGGTTTCAAGTCTGAGGCTACAGGACTGTCATCTCCAGAAACTTTTCACTTGTGAATCTATGATGTAAATAATAAAATAATTCCCGCTAATTGAGAGAATTAAGAATGTAATAAAATATTCCCTTTATAGTTGTTCTACTTATTCCTATTTTTGTTATGCTGTCTAAATATTCCTTTTCATCATTTCATGCAATGGATCTGATTTTTAACCAAATTGGTTTGCATCTGGAAATACATTTGTGTGCCTAGTTTGTACACACAATGACCCAATTTGCCTATACTGGCAGATACATGCACAAATGAGCCATGTAATTGTACACATAACCTGTTTAAAAATCTGATTTATTAGCTCCCAGTTATACACTGAGCTGGTGTGAAATGCATACTTTGAACCTCAAAGGTATTCAGGTCTTGTCTAGACTATGGGAGGAGATTGATCTAAGCTATGCAACTTAAGCTACACGAATAATGTAGCTGAAGTCAGCATACTAAGATCTACTTACTGTGGGGTCCACACTATGCTATGTCAATGTGAGATGCTCTCCCATTGACTCTCCTTGCACTTCTCATTCGGGGGGAGTACAGAAGTCGACAGGAGAGCGATCTGCGGTCAATTTAGCGGGTCTTCATTAGACCTACTAAATCAACTGTCGATGCATTGATCACCACGCGTCAATCCGCCAGTAAGTGTAGACAAGCCCTCAGTCAGCCTTGTTTTGACTCTATAAATCAGTAGTGGCTTTTATCAAAGTTTGACACACACATTTTTATTCTATCTATATTTCAACAAATATTTAGAAACTGTTACACATAGTGCATTTCTAGTTCAAGGCAGGTTCACTGCAAAATTTAATAGAAATTTAAAATTATGTATGGAACAATTTATGTTTCCTTGTCTGATCCAGCTGAGTCTATCATAATTATATAGGTCCTGATTCAGTACAGTACTTCAGCAGATGCATAACTTTAAGCTCCTGAGTAGTCTGAAGTCAATTAGACTATTCAAATTATTAAAATTAGGCACATCCCTGCTCTTCCTGATTTGGGTGATAGAGTCAGTTTCTCTGTTTCTTTTGTGGGTGCTGTTCCACTTTGCATAAATAAAGGTTCATGGGGCCATAGGGAGACACTAGCTCTATAGCCCGGTGATTATAACACTCACCTGGGATATGGGGGACCCAAGTGCAAGTCCTTGCTCCAGATCAGGGAGTTGAATCAGGGTCTTCCATATCCCAGGTATAGGTCCTGGCCATTGACTGTTTCAGTACGAATCTGTCTCTCACATAGAATCATAGAAATGTAGGCCTAGAAGGGACTGTGAGAGAGTATCTAGTCCAATCCCCTGTGCTGAGGCAAGACGAAGTAAACCTAGACCATCCTTGATAGGTGTTTGTCTTACCTGTTTTTAAAACCTGCTATGACAGGGATTCCACAACCTCCCTTGAAGCCCAGTCAAGTTCTTAACTACCCTTAGAGCTGGAGGTTTTCCTAATATCCAACCTAAATCTCGATTGCTGTAAATTAAGCCACTTACTTCTTGTCCTACTCTCAGTGGACATGGAGAACAATCAATCACAATCCTCTTTTTAGAATCCCTAGAAGTGAGGTGTATTTGACCTTTGGGGCTCCCTGGTGTGGGCCCCAGGGTCCTACTAAACCCCATTCCAAGAAGCACAAAGTGAGAGGAAAAGAGAAGTGAAAGTGGATCTTCCAGGATTGCATAGACAGGACTCTCAGGAACAGCCATTTTAGAAAACCACGAGACCTGGTCCTCCAAGAGCTAGAGAGGCCAATAAAAGGTGATTAAGATCCTGCTGGCCACAATAAATGGTGCTTCCTGGCCTTCACAGTTCAATCGAAGCAGAGGAAGAAGGGTGCGCCTCTCTGGCTAAAGTAGTCCATCAAGTACTCAGAGTTTATGGCTGAATTTACATAACTGAGATTGTAGAAGGAGATGAACCTGAGGACATTGGCCCTGAGATGAGGCTGGAGATAAAAGGGTCTTGTAGGAAGAGGCTCAGGGAAGTAGCAGAAAAGTATTGCAGTAAGCTGTATGTGGCTGCTGAATACTGGGTTCTTTGGTTGGAACCCAGTGTAGTGGGTGGGCCTGGGTTTCCTTTCCAGCCACAAGTGCATACCTAAAGATGACAGAGCTTATTTGGGAATCCAAACAAAGGGTTGAATTTAAAGGGCCCAGAACCAGGGCAGAAAACCTTAGTGAGGGCAAATAGATTGTTGATTTATTGGACTCTTCAATAACCCAGAAGAGGTTCATTTGGACTTTGTGACTTGGCAGGACAGCCAAGCCACTGAAGACCTGCTAAGGTGGGCGGGCAGCCTGCAGGCAGTGCCGGGGTGAGAACAGGCTGATGGTACTACATCCAGCTACTAGGAGGCTCTCCAGAGCTGAGTGCCCCTTTACAATCGCTTAATGTATTTAAAGACTTATGAGTTCCCTAATAGATTCCAAGATTATCCCAGAATCATAGAATCGTAAGACTGCAAGGGACCTTGAGAGATCTTCTAGTCGAGTCCCCTGCACTCATGGAAAGACTAAATATTATCTATACTATCCCTGGCAGGTGTTTGTTTAACCTGCTCTTCAAAATCTCAAATGATGGAAAGTCCACAACCTCCCTAGGCAATTTATTCCAGTGCTTAACCACCCTGACAGTTCGGAAGTTTTTCCTGATGTCCAACCTAAACCGCCCTTTCTGCCATTTAAGCCATTGCTTCTCGTCCTATCCTGAGAGATTGAGAACAATTTTTCTCCCTTCTCCTTTTAACAACCTTTTACGTATTTGAAAACTGTTACCATGTCCTCCATTAGTCTCCTCTCCTCCATACTAAACAAACCCAATTTTTTCTATCTTCCCTCATAGGTCATGTTTTCTAGACCTTTAATCATTTTTGTTGCTCTTTTCTGGACTTTCTTCACTTTGTCCACACCTATCCTGAAATGTGATGCCCAGAACTGGACACACTACTCCAGTCAAGGCCTAATCAGCGCAGAGTAGAGAGAAGAATTACTTCTCACATCTTGCTTATAACCCTCCTGCTAATACATCCCAGAATCATGTTTGCTTTTTTTGAAAAAGTGTTACAATGTTGACTGATATTTAGCATGTGATCCACTATGATCCCCAGATCCCTTTCTGCAGTACTCCTTCCTAAGCAGTCATTTCCCATTTTGTATGTGTGCAGCTCATTGTTCCACAGGCACAACTTTTCAAAATGCCCTGGCTCTGCCCCCGGCCTCACCCCCCACTCCACCCCTTCTCCCAAGACCCCACCCATGCCCTGCCTCTTCCCACCCCTGCTCCACCCCCACTCCACCTCTTCCCACCCCCACTGTGCCCCTCCCCTGACAGTGCCACCTCCTCACTCCTCCCCCCTCCCTCCCAGCCTCCTGCCTGCACACTGCGAAACAGCTGATTGCGGCGGGTGGGAAGCATGGGGAGGGAGGGGGAGCCACTGATACACGTAGCCTGCTGGTGGGCAATAGGTGCTGGGGACATGGGGGGGGGGGTTGGTAGGAGGGCTTCTGGTGGGTGCTCAGTACCCACCATTTTTTCCCCGTGGGTGCTTCAGCCCCGGATCATCCACAGAGTCAGTGCCTATGGATTGTTCCTTCCTAAGTGGAGTACTTGGCGTTTGTCCTTATTGAATTTCATCATATTTACTTCAGAACATTACTCCAGTTTGTCCAGATCATTTTGAATTTTAATCCTATCCTATAAAGCACTTGCAACTCCTCCCAGCTTGGTGTCATCCACAAACTTTATAAGTGTACTCTATATGCCATTATCTAAATCATTGATGAAGATATGGGTATGAATGGTGTCCCTAGCCACTGTTTGCCAGAAGCTGGGATTAGGTGACAGGACATGGATCACTTGATGATAACCTGTCTGTTCATTCCCTTTGGGGCATCTGCCATTGGCCACTGTCAGAGGACAGGATACTGGGCTTTATGGACCTTTGGTCTGACCCAGTATGGCCATTCTTATGTTCTTATATTGAACAGAACTGGACCCAGAACTGATCCCTGTGAGACCACACTCAATATGCCCTCCCAGCTTGCCTATGAACCACTAATAACTACTCTTTGGGAACAGTTTTCCAATCAGTTATGCACCCATCTTATAGTAGTTCCATATAGGTTGTATTGTTACCCAGGGTTTTAAACCCAAAGCAGTGGTAACTTAACTGTTTCACTCCAGGTGGTATCAGGAATACATCAATGGGAACCCAGTACTTCTAGCTGCTGAAAAAGTGATACAAATAAGTGTACTCTTATTTAAAACTACTATTTATTAGATCTAAGCACACACAAACATAAGGAATACATTTAGAATATCCCAAATAATTACCTAAAATCTGAGATGGTATTGAGCAATTAGCAGCAGGTCAGCAATGGCTGGTTGCTTCCCAACTGGGGAGTAGGGTGTCTCTCAGGATAGCTTCAGAGAACAGCTCCAAAGTACACTCTATTATGTAGTCTTTTTATAACTGGCTTTTAAAAAATACATAGCTCATAGTGACCCCTACTGGGTCATCACTTCAGTAAATTGCTTATCAATAAAACATTCCTAACAATCTTAGCCGTAATAAGTTCTGTGTCAAAGGAGCCAAAACTGAAGGTCTCCATCCACTTATTTTCTTTCAATCTAATAATGTGTTGACTCTTTTCACCCCTCTGTCCATTCTGATTAGCAGAAACTGCAAGTCTACAGCTAATATTTGATCTTGCCTCCAAAAGCCCTACTTTTCCAAATTAACCTTTAATTATCTGGTAATCTATTTAATTAACTAATGGTGGCTAAATGCACACAGTATCACTACAATTAGCTTGATCAAACTCTGGGGTAACACTTCCCTCAGTTCTGGGGTAACACAATTACATTAGTTTGTTCATGAGAAGACCATGCAAGAAGGCCATCAAAAGCCTTACTAAAGTCAAGATAAACCACACCTACCACTTCCCACCCATCCACAAGGCTTGCTACCCTGTCAAATAAAGCTATTAGGTTGGCTTGACATGATTTGTGCTTGACAAATCCATGCTGACTGTTACTTATTACCTTATTATCGTCGAGATGTTCGCAAATTGATTGCTTAATTATTTGCTCCATTATCTTTCCGGGTACAAAAGTTAAGGTGATGGGTATGTAATTCTTCAGGTTGCCCTTTTTTATCTTTTTATAGATTGGCACTATATTTACCCTTTTCCAGTCCTCTGGAATCTCTCTCGTCTTCCATAACGTTTTGAAGATAATCGCTAATGGCTCAGATATCTGCTTAGTCAGCTCCTTGAGTAGTCTAGGATGTATTTCATCAAGCTCTGGTGACTTGAAGACATCTAACTTGTTTAAGTAGTTGTTCTCTTGTTCTTTCCCTGTTTTAGCCTCTGATCCTACCTGATTTTCACTGGTATTCACTATTTTAGACAATTGGGATCAATTTGTCTGACACCCTGATTAGCATAAGTCATACAACTGCCAAAAATAATTTCTAGAGTATATCTTTCAGAAAAACATCCAATCTTGATTTACAAATTGTCACTGATGAAAAATCCACCATGATTGGTAAATTGTTCCAATAGTTAATTACTTGCAATATTAAAAATTTATACCTTATCTCCAGTATCAATTTGTCTAGCTTCAAATTCTAGCCATTGGATCATGTTACATATTTCTCTTTTAGGCTGAAGAGCCCTTTTTTAGATATTTGTTCCCATGTAGATACGCACAGACTATAATCAAATCACTCCTTCTCCTTCTCTTTATTAAGCAAAATAGATTGAAATCTTGCTATAAGACACATTTTCTAGCCCTTAAATTATTCTTGTGGCTCTTCTCTGAACCCTGTTTGCTCCAACATCCTTCTTGAATTGTGGGCACCAGAACAGGACAAACCAGTGCCAAATATAGAGATAAAACTTATCTACTCTACTAGAGATTCTTCTGTTTATACATTAACTTTTTTGGCCATAGCATTGGATTTAATTAACTCGTTTGGAACAGCATCATGGGAGCTCATGTTCAGTTGATTAGCCACCAGGACCCCCAAATCTTTTTCTCAGTTGCTTCTTCCCATGATCCAGTCCTTCATCCTGTAAGTATGACCTACATTCTTTGTTCCTAGATGTAGATATTTACATTTAACTAGATTAAAACACTTTTGTTTGCTTGCACACAGTTCACCAAGCAATTCATATTGCTCTGAATCAATGCTCTTTCCCCGTTATTATTTAGCACTTCTCCAATTTTTGTGTCACCTACAAACTTTATTAGTGATGGTTTTATGTTTTCTTCCAGGTCATTGATAAAAATGTTAAATAGTGCAGGACCAAGAATTGATCCCTCCTCAGTCTTCTTTTCTGAAGACTAAATATTACCATATTTTTACAACTTTCCTCTTAGGTCAAAATTTCTAAACCTTTATCACTTTTCTAGCTCTCCTCTGGATTCTTTACAATTTTTCCACACTTTTTCTTCAAGTGTGAACAAAGTACTCAGGCTGAGGCTTCACCAGTGCTGAATAGACTGTTTTACATATGAAACTCCTGTTAATATAGGCCAGAATATTAGCTTTTTTTTTCAACTGCATCACATTGTTGGCTCATATTCAATTTGTGATCCACTATAACCCCAAGATATACCTCTGCCTAGCTAGTAATTCCCCATTTTGTAGTTGTACTTTGGATTTTTCATTACTAATTGTAGCACGTTGCACTTCTCTTTATTGAATTTCATCTTGTTGATTTCGGACCAACTTTCCAATTTGCGAAAGTTGTTTTTAATTCTAATCCTGTCCTCCAAAGTTCTTGCTACCCCTCACAGCTTGGTATCACTTGCAAACTTCATAAGTAGGCTCTTCACTCCATTATCCAAGTCATTAATGAAAATATTGAATAGTACTGGACCTATGACAGACCCTTGCAGGACCTCCTCCCAATTTGACAACAAAATATTGATAACTACTCACTGAGGAGTTATGTTTTTAGCAGAAAAAAAATCTAAAGTTCTAGGTTTTGTTCCACTATAGAATGAAGACAAACATTGAAACGTCATAATTTTCCTGAAATAGAGCTCTTGTTTTCAGGCCTGCCCTATTTGGAAGTTAAGAATGGTCATTTGAATAAGCACCACCTGTTTGGTTTGTCTCTCTAGTCCCTGTGCTTAGTAAGATTCTTATATTGTTAAATGCTGCCCTCCTGCACCTTTAATCTTGTTTAAAATAACAGCAGTTATATAAACCTGTTTAAAGTCATTGTGTCTTGCCATGAAATTCATTGGGCTTTGGGTCAAGTCCTATATCACTGATGCCCTACATAACTACACTCCCCTTTATTTTTACTTTTTTGGGGGGGGGGGTCGGGGGGAGGAGTGTGAGATTTGGGTGCAATTCTAAGACATGTGAAAGACAGAACCATTTTTGCAAAAGGTAAACTAGGGGATCAAAGTATCTTTAAGTATACCCGTAGCAGAAACCTTAAACACAAATCAAATTCAATGGTGCAACATCAGACATAAGTTTAATATGGCCATCTGTATGTGAATTATCCATCTTCTAAAAGGATAAAAGAAAGGGAATATGGTGGTTACCAATAATCAGTCTAAGTGGGTCTAACTACAATGTGTGTGTGGCAGGGGGTATTTATATTTTTATTATTCTCTCAACACTAAGTTTTTGTCTCTTGAGAGTAAACTTGACTGAATATTTTTGCTGAAAAGTTTCTTTTGTCAAAAAATCAAAACTTCATTTCTGAACACACTTCTTTCATTTAAAAACTGAAAACTTTTCGGCTGAAAACAATACTGTTAGATTTTCAGTTGCTTAAGTATATTTTTAATAACATATCTCACCGGAAACATTTTAATGACTTTTTGTTTCTGTCAGAACTTTCATATGGAAAAAGAAAAAAAAAAAAAAAAATCCTGATCATCTGTGCTTGAGAGCTAGGAAATTGTAAGACGTTGGGAGCACCTTCAATAACTGAAGATTCTGAAGGGAGGACACTATGCTTATATAAAGTGTAATGCCTCCTGTGTGTTGGATGCGGGAGTGGGGAGGAAAGAGATGCTGAATATACCAGAAGTGCTCCCTCACTCATCCTTTGCAATGCCCAGACACCCACCTACTCCACTGGGACATGGAGCACTGTAGGGCAGCAATCTCTAGCCTACCCTCTTTGTGCTCTTCAGTGATTTGCAGTCAGATTATGGCTGCACTGTGCCTGAATGTGCTACTCCTTCTCCCCACTCTAACGCACCTCTGATTTTGAAAGTGAGAATTGATATATACTCCAGTTTTCTACAGCTGTGGAAGTGCTGGATATCTCTTACGAAGTGTCCTTTGTGCAGGGCAGATCCACAATGAACATGGGCCTTTGACCAAATGGATGGATGGATGAAGCTTCCTAGTTATGGGCATGATCCAAAGCCTACTGAAGTCAATGGAAAGCTTTCCACTGAATTTAAATAGCCTGTGGATCAGCACTTATATGAACTGCGCTCAGTTTGCCACTACCTTATCTGTACACAGTCTGCATTATTAATGCATTGACTGTTTTGACATGGTTTATAGTCCACTGAGCATTTATTTTTTATCTTCTTTCACAGGAAACCCAAGTTTAGTAGCAAGAAGTGCTGCTTTCTGTAAAGTTAATTTTGGTTCAGATTCAGATATTTTAACTTATTTAACACATACGGATGGCTTCTATTTAATCTTGTTTGATGCTTTTACCATTTTGATTATCTTTCCTTAATAAAATTATTAATTATAATTATATATGATTAGAGTACTATTTTAATATATTTAAAGTCTATTGAGTACCAGCCTCCTAATGACATTAGATTTTGCTTCAGATTATGTTGCATCTGTTCAGAGTTTTTCATTTTGAGCTGCCTATCGTCTAATTATACTTGCTTGATTCTCTGTTAAATCTTCTAGAGCTGAATCAATTGAAGCTATCATCATCTCCTCTACTGGAGTAGATTTTGGTACTAATGAAATTTTAAAACCTCAATTTAAGCCATTAAATTCCTTTTCTCTTATTTTTTTTTATGACCAAAGTTACAACTATTTTTATAATTCTAGCATGATTAATTATAAAGTCATTCATTCTTCGATTTTAATCAACTTTTCAAAGTTGTTACTGATTGCATTTTACTGGCCTCAAACACTGTCATATGCCTGTTTACACAGTCTAGTTGAAGCCATAACATTTTCTTAGCCAAAGTGTTTTTCAGCTTGGAATGTAGCTGCTCCGTCATTCAGCTATTCATTTTGTGCTCACTGGTTCTGAATAGTAACTAGATGCCATTTCATTCATCTGTTCTTTTAAGAAATTGGTTGAGTGGTGACAACAGAAAAGCAATGGTGTAAACTCATACTACAGGTGTGTTAAGGATATATCGTTTGTCAATCATTCACATCTCTTGAGGAGTTTGGTTATGCTGATTTCACTATCTAAGGAACTTTACCTTTTTTTAACTCTAGTGTGGCCTAATTCAAAGCCATTGAAGTCAAGGGGATTTTTTTTTTCCCACAGTGACTTTGTCAGGCTTGGAACTGAGCCATTCCTGCTTTGTGGATATTTATTGGGGTAAGCCGGCTCTTCAGGAGAGCTCTATGTCAGGGAGCTGCTGGGTAGCTATAACATCCATATTATGATCATTATAAGATCAGTGTTCACTTGAGTGTGCTGCACAGGATGCCCTCTTTATAACCACAATCCAAGTTTTGTTGAACCATCAGTTTCCATTCACGATGGTTTACAATGAGGGACTAAATGTCAGACTACATGAACTGAAGGGCTCCTTAGTAAACTGCATGTAAGAGGTCTAAAGTAATCCTTTAAAACACACAACTGTGTACAATAATTGTTAACCTTATGTTCTGAGTAGTTTTTAGCTCTATGAATTATTTTGGGATCTTTTCAGAATCGGTGCTCTTTTATAGCTGTCCTTTGACCACTTATTTCATCAACTCAATAGTCCCATCTTTAGCAATTATCAAATTTAAAGCAAATTCAATTAATGATTTTTACATACATTTGGGGTTTTGTAGTAATCCCAGTTTACAAAAAGGTTTAAGAGAAAAATATTTAATCTATTATTTCTTAAGATCAACAATCGGCTATAGCTCATGTATCCAGAATTGTTAACTTTAGCTTGGCTATTGCTGGTGTACCGTATGCTGTGGGTATTACATGGGTGTCCACTATACTGACAAGAGGAGAAGGAGCATTAAACTTGTAGTAAAGTCTATAACAGCCTCAGTATCAGAAAAACTTGCAGCAAAAATAATTTACTGCAGCATTTTTAAATAATGCTTATGATCAGGGTATTGAACTGCCATGATTAAAAACATGTTAATGTATAATCTTTGGAGCTAACAATAAGGGAAAGTATGAGCATTGTTACTAGCAATTGCAGCCTGAAACATGAAGCAAAACCCAGCAAATCAGACACAATTGCCGAAATGCTATGTAAAGTTTGCATATCCCTAGCAGTTCACCAAAGAGAGTTGATGACCACTGCAAGGGCCATCTGTGGATTTGGCACAATGAGGGAAACATAACACTCATCGGGGGTTATAAACATCACAGTTGTGTGTGTGCAGGGAGGGGGTGATTCTCTTTCCTCACAAACTGACACAGAGTAAGGTTTTTCCAAAGTGAATCTTGCTACCAGCCATGATTACACTGGTCTACAATTTTTGAGAAGTCATCTGCTTCAGAGATAAAATGTGCTATTTATTATGTATTTTGATGTGCTGAATTCAAATATGACAATTAAAACAACTGATTGGCTACTGTTTCTAAGATATTTAAGTTTTTACATTTTATGTCTATGGATATTGTGTAGATAGTAGAGTTTTAATCATAAATTGTAAACCTAGGTCTTTTCATGTGTTTATGGTTGCCTTACATGATAATATTTCACCTGTCCTGTTTATGTAACACTTTACATAACCCTTTTGCTGATTTTTAAATAAAATTTATTATGAAACAAAAGGCAAAAAACTATTATGTACATAGTTTAGTCCTATTCAGTGTCTACTCGGCACTTCTTGGCTTGTCTCTTGTATTCATTAAATGGAGCATCTCTTGTCACTGTCCAGCAATAGTCTGCAAGCATTGATGGGCTCCATTTGCCCTGATAGCGTTTCTCCATTGTTGCAATATCGTGGTGAAATTGCTCGCCGTGCTCGTCGCTCACTGCTCCGCAGTTCGGTGGAAAAAAAATCTAGATGAGAGTGCAAAAAATGTATCTTTAGTGACATGTTGCAACCAAGGCTTTTGTATGCCTTGAGGAGGTTTTCCACCACCAACCTGTAGTTGTCTGCCTTGTTATTTCCGAGAAAATTTATTGCCACTAACTGGAAAGCTTTCCATGCCTTTCCCTTGCCACGCAGTGCATGGTCAAATGCATCATCTTGAAGAAGTTCACGAATCTGAGGACCAACAAAGACACCTTCCTTTATCTTAGCTTCACTTAACCTTGGAAATTTTCCACGGAGGTACTTGAAAGCTGATTGTGTTTTGTCAATGGCCTTGACAAAGTTCTTCATCAGACCCAGCTTGATGCGTAAGGGTGGTAACAAAATCTTCCTTGATTCAACAAGTGGTGGATGCTCAACACTTTTCCTCCCAGGCTCCAATGACTGTCGGAGTGGCCAATCTTTCTTGATGTAGTGGGAATCTCTTGCACGACTATCCCATTCGCAGAGAAAACAGCAGTACTTTGTGTATCCAATCTGCAGACCAAGCAAGACAGCAACAACCTTCAAATTGCCACAAAGCTGCCACTGATGTTGGTCATAGTTTATGCACCTCAAAAGTTGTTTCATGTTGTCATAGGTTTCCTTCATATGGACTGCATGACCAACTGGAACTGATGGCAAAACATTGCCATTATGCAGTAAAACAGCTTTAAGACTCATCTTCAATGAATCGATGAACAGTCTCCATTCATCTGGATCGTGAATGATGTTGAGGGCTGCCATCACACCATCGATGTTGTTGCAGGCTACAAGATCACCTTCCATGAAGAAGAATGGGACAAGATCCTTTTGACGGTCATGGAACATGGAAACCCTAACATCACCTGCCAGGAGATTCCACTGCTGTAGTCTGGAGCCCAACAGCTCTGCCTTACTCTTGGGTAGTTCCAAATCCCTGACAAGGTCATTCAGTTCACCTTGTGTTATGAGGTGTGGTTCAGAGGAGGACGATGGGAGAAAATGTGAGTCCTGTGACATTGATGGTTCAGGACCAGAAGTTTCATCCTCTTCCTCGTCTGACTCAAGTGAGAATGATTCTGGTGCATGAGGAACTGGCAGTCCTTCTCCGTGGGGTACTGAGCGTATAGCTGATGGAATGTTTGGATAATGCACAGTCCACTTTTTCTTCTTTGACACACCTTTCCCAACTGGAGGCACCATGCAGAAGTAACAATTGCTGGTATGATCTGTTGGCTCTCTCCAAATCATTGGCACTGCAAAAGGCAGAGATTTCCTTTTCCTGTTCAACCACTGGTGAAGATTTGTTGTCCAAGTGTTGCAGCATATGTGTGGGGCCCACCTCTTGTCCTGATCTCCAATTTTGCAGCCAAAATAAAGGTGATAGGCTTTCTTAACCATAGTGGTTATACTGCGCTTTTGTGATGCAAAACATCACTTCACCACAAACCTAGCAGAAGTTATCTGCACTGTTCACACAAGTACGAGGCATCTTTGTTCACTTTGGCTAAACAGAAATGTGTCCCTTTGCAAAATCAAACACTGACAAATAAGAGAGCACAACACCGTATGATTTCTAGAGCTGATATAGGGCAATTTGTTCAGCAGAGTGATGTAAGCTTTGTTATGATTGCATCATCCATGACTTCTAGGAATAACATGATGCAATTCATATCATATATGATGCAATACCAGCTTCAGATTGCATCATTCATTGTTTTGCCTAAAAAGCAAGTACTGTCCAAACCCAGCCATTGATGTATTTTAGTCTTTTTTGGTTTACATTGAGATCCCTTCCCTTTATAACTCACTTATCCTCCGCCATTCCCAAGTCAAGGGTCGTATATACTGACCCAATAGCATATCTTGAAAACTAGAGCCAATCAACAATTTTAAGCATCCTTTTTTTTCTCAGTGACCCAGAATTAGTAAAGTTTGACTACATTTATTTCAGAAGCATTTTGGCTATAGAGCAGTGTTATCTGTGTGAAGGTCTGTACCTCTGCTGCCAAGGCATCACAGTTCTGACAGAGCTGTGCTTCCATGATGTGGAGAGCTTACCCAGAGGGCATCTGGGGCTATTTCTAATGTCCTCATGTCAATGGGAGGGGAGGACAGCATGGAAGAACTTCCATCTGCAGGTTTTTGTTGCTGCTTTGGCTACTCAAACTGCTTTTGAGTGCTTGGCTCTTTCACAGTATTGCCTACTGCAATGAACTTTTCACTTGCTTGGTCTCTCCTTCAGAGCTGACTATAGGTCTTCATCAGGATGGTGTGTAGATATTCACTTGAAGAGTGTGTGAATAAAAACACTACAATTTCAGAGAAGATGGAAGAGGTTAGTAGAATTGTCTTTTCTAAGCCCTCTTTGTCTTCTCCCTGCCATAGATTATGGGCCCTTCAGTTGACCTATTGATGGGCTTTCTTGAAGCTTGGAGTAGGATAAAAGGAAACAGCAAAGGAAGAAGTGATAATTTCATCTCTTTATATTAAGCAGTGGCATATTATGTATTTAAAAGGAGGAAAATAGGTTTCTAAAGTGCTGAAATTTATGGCAACTTACTGTGGATCTTGATTTGTCAGAAATTATTTTGCTCAAACAAAGTCTAAAATTGCTTTGTGCTTTTGCAATTTTATTTTAATTGGGGGAGAAATTAATGCTGTCAGGCCTAAAGTATGATTGATTTGTAAATGTTCTGACACTAAAGAAATATATTGTACTGAAACAGTTGATGTAGTATTTTCCTCCTGGTCTGTTCACACATCTTGAATGAAATAATTTACACTTATTCAATAGGTATTGAAGAAATATTCAGAAGCTCTGATCCCTAATGTTAACAAAGCTGGTTTAACCTTATTGTTTTATAAAGTTTTAAATTACAACAAAGAGAATATTTTTATACAATTATATTTTGTCACACTTTCATAAATATAGCATTTTTGTATTACAATTAGGGACATATATTCTGTATTATAAATAAGGATGTATATTAAACCCATTAAAGAGCCTTTATTCTGCATTTCTATTTTTCTTCCAATTACAGATTGGAAATGCATTATTAAAAATAATGAATCCATTTAAATATTTTGGGTTTGAAAACATTCTATAGATTTTTACCTTCTAAAGTTCAAGTTCTGTTAAAAATTTGCTTTAAAACTGCCTTCATGAGCATAAAAACATTGATGATATGGAACATGCAATACACTAGGCCCGATTCTCAGTTGGTGTAAATTGGCATAGCTCCTATGTGCACCACTTTAAAAAAAAGATTAACTCACTTTAAAAGAACAGTAACTTTGTATCTGTATGCTAATAGCTTTCCTCATGTAACGCTATTCCCATGAAATCCTTATGATGTTTTAACAGAAGAGACACAGGTAATCTTCTACCTCCATTATAATCAAGTCATTAATTGATATGTACCTTTTAAAAAACATACTTCATCAATCATAGACTTTACTTGTTTTATGTGGCTTTCTATTTGATCCTGTTTGCCAACTCCCGTAGAGTTCCCTGTACAAAAAGCTATCTGATCCTGAAATGTAGTTCACTGTTCCATTTTTATGCAAAACAAAAGAACAGATCTTTTGTTAAAAATCTCCCTGCGATTTTGTTGATCTGCTATTCCCACTATGCCAGCTACATCTAGGCCTCAGGAGACTACTATATATTTCCATTGAAAACGTTAGCCCCCTTTTGAATATGTGAATCAAATTGGGGATAAATAATCCTGGATAGCGGTGTGTGATGAGGTTTTGTGCAAGAATGATATTTGTGTTGATCAATCAGTTGATGTTTGTTATTTCAGATGCTGCCCAACCAATGGGGTAAAACTGATATTTAGACGTAATAGCCATAGGGATGGTAAGTTCTACTTTCTTTAGGTCATAAAACCTACAGTGGGTCATCAAAACAAATCATTTTTAGGATTAGTAATATGCAAAAGCCATAGGCTAGCATAATCAATAGTGAATTAGAAACATAAGTCATGCCTAGAACATCCCCATTCTCTATACTACAAAAACCCTGCCCTGTATATCAATGTTCCTAGATTTGATCTAGACAATACAATTTCTAACGTCTTTTTTCCCTCTGGAGTCTGTAAAATCAAATATGCTGTTTGTGTCATTTGTTGCACAAAAAAAGAACCAAAGTTAACCAACTGTAACTCAAACAAAATGCAGCACTTGAACTGTAAGTTATAACCCCCATTAGCATTGGATTGTTTTCTCTCTCTTTCTCTTGTAAAGATGCATCATTCTGTGGTACAATGGCAATCAACAGATTGGATTGTATTTAGTGATGGAAATGCCTTTGCTGATTTCTTGACGAAATCTCACCAGTTCTTATTTCCTCTTTACAGTGACTCAATTTTCAAAGGTCTTCACTCTACTTTTTATCAGAAGAGAGTTTGAGAGTATATCGGGATGGGTGCAAACATTCAGAGCCATTAATCAATGACATGATCACAAAGCACCTGGAGAAATATAGACGGAAGAAATATACTCACTAAGCTCCATAAACCCAGCTAGAATGTTATAAGAGGGAAAGCAATGGTTATAATTGATCTTCATCTCAAAATACTGTTCTGAATGTTGTCACAGATGAGGTTTTTGCAAGAACAGCATCAAAGGCATCATTTTAATTTATTAGAAAGTGGTTAAGAGCAGGAAGGCATATTGTAAAAGTAAACGGTCTGGGGAGAAACAGCTAATTAATGGTATACAACTGTGCCTGGAATTGAAGCTGATTCTTTTCTTTTTTTGGGTGGACTAACAACAAACATGAGACATAATTGGCTAAAAACCAAACAGCATAATTATTAGTGGTATACTGTCAAACATGGGCAGTGGCACTGAGTGGAGTCCCCAGTAGCCAGTCCAGGGTCCAGCATAATTTAATATATTCAATAACAACCTAGAAGATGGAGTATGGAGAGAATGCTGATGCAATTTGCTGATGATAAAAGGGACAGCAACTGCCTTAGAGAATAGGGCTTAAAATAATGCATGATCTTGAAAGATTAGAGGCTAAAAATCAATAAAATCTTAATTCAATAGGGACAAATGCAAAGTGTCTTATGTGAGGAGAAATAAATGTGCACAAATACTACTACACTGTCAGTGTTCTTCCATTCTGTAAAGCACAGATGGATTATAGGACCAGATCCAGTAAGAAGTTCAGTACCACCTCTGGCAGGTTACTGAGTGCTCTCAATTGCTACTAAAGTCAATAGGAAATGAGGGTATACAGCACCTTGCTTAAGGTACCCAGTACCTCAAAGGATCAAACCCATAATATGTGCTAGAACTGGTAAGTTAACAACTCTACAGTGAACTGTTTCTTCTAGAAACAGCTTATTCTGTTTTGTGGACTAGGCAGTGAATCATAAGAACCTGAATTCTAGTCTGACCATTGACACAGACCCCTCTTAATGTTTTGCACTAATATAGTGCTAAGTGTTATGTGAATATTATTTACATGATATTGACCCTTGGATACCATGGTGATGTACACATTAGAAATGTGCAGATGGGTAATTATTATTTAATTATGATGTAGTTTGATAGCATTATCCACACTATAAATGGGGGAAATTATGTCCAGAAAAAAGTAAGTGACTTGCCTAATTTCACAGCCTAGAATCCAATACCTCTGACTCCCAGGTAAATATCCCATTTATCCAGGCAAACTGCCAAACCAGGACTATAGAACAATTTGAGTTAAATAGTGGCAAAAAGCTTGAAATATTGCTAAAAATGGCCAAAATCTCATGTGAGATACCATAGATTTTAGTTTCAGATGAGACCATTAGATCTTCTCGTCTGATACTAGTCTGACTCTGTATAGCACAGGCCAATGAATTTCACCCATATACAAGTTACTGGGCTCAATACAGGGGTATTTGACTACAGCATATGTTCCAGAAAAATGTTGCGTCTTGATTTGAAGACACTGAGAGATGAAGAAGTTACCCCTTCCTTTGGTTGCTGGGACCAGTGGTTAAATGTATGCCTTTTTCTAATTTGGCTTTTGGTTTTTATCTTTCTCTACTAAATTAAAGAGCCCTATGGTACCTGACATTTGCTCTCAGTATATAAGTACTTTCACAGGGAGAAAGTCACATTTTGAGCTTCTTTTTGATAAACTAATCCAATTTAGATATTTAAGAGTATCATGGAGACATTTTCTTCAGTCCTCAAATCATTTTTGTGGCTCTTTTTGCACCCTCTTCAGTTTTTCCACAGCCTTCAAAAATATGGACACTAGAACTGTGTGCCACATTCCAGTATCAGTCTCACCAGAGGTAATCTCATTTTCCTACTCCTAGTCAGTACTCCCCTCTTCATACATCCAAGGATTATATTACTCCTTTTTGCCAGAGTGCCACACTGGGAGCTCATGTTGTGGTGTTTGCCCACTATGATCCCAGAGTCATTACTCCTTAGGATTCAGCTCCATATTCTGTAGGTATGGCCTGCATTCTGTGCTCCTAGATGCATTAGCTTGCATTTGGCTGTATTAAAACATTTTTTTAAAATGAGCCCATTCTACCAGATGATGCAGATTGTTCTGTATGACTGCTTAGTCCTCATCAATATTTTGCACTCCACCTATCCATCATTTCCAAACTTTATTTTTCCAGTGATTGTTATATTTACTTCCAGATAAGTGATAAAAATATTGAAGAGTATCAGGTAGAACTCATCCCTGCAGAACCCCATTAGAAAAAACCTATTTGATGTATCTTCATTGTCAACTATGTCTGAGATTTGCTGTCATCCAATTATTAATCCATTCTGCATGTTCTTTATTGATGTTATATATTGCTATTTTTATCAGAATATCGTGTAACACTAAGTCAAATGCCTTACAAAACCTAAGTGTTACACATCTCAGTTGCCTTTATTAACAAAATGTATTATCTCATGAAAGAATGAAATCAGTTTTGTTTGACAATGCCTTTTTTCCATAAAACTGTATTGATTGTTAATTATATTCACCTCCTTTAATTCTTTATTAAATCCTGTAAACGAACTAGAAATAAATACATTTCTTTCAGTTTTGGATCTGAACTGGAATCAAAGGTGTGCAGTCTGGTTTTGATCTATAAGTTTTAATGAGAACGTCCCCTACTTCCAGAAATTTGAAGAGGTTCACATTACCCATTCTGATTTTTGTTCCATATGTAAGTAACATCTATTTTCCTGATAAATATAAACTCACTTTTTGGGGGGGCTGTAACCTGAGCCCCACTGCCCAGGGCTGAAGTCCTTGGGCTTCAGCCCTGGGCAGTGGGCCTTGGGCTTCAGCTTCGGCCATGAGCGGTTGGGCTCGCTGAGTTTGGGAATCACTGAGTCCTAGCACATGCTTATCTCTAAACCAATACTACTGAAATATCCTGGCTAACTACATATGTGATCTTGTCTCAGTAGTCTCTGGCCTCAGAAAGAATGAGAGTGCTACTTAGAAATGAGTACAGCGTGGTAGGAAACTGTTTTCCCATCCTGTGAGACTATGAATTGTTTTCCTGTTGTAAAATGGGACAAAAATGTCAAAAGCTGAAACTTTCACAAATCAATAATCCAAAACACTTCAGACCAGGTCATTGAATCATTGTTTATATTTTGACCATCTACAATTTTTAACCATTGTTTAGTATAAATGTTCTAACATTTTGAAACAGAGTCACTTTGAATAGGGAAAAACAAGTTGAAACCAATTTGTTGAAACTAAGCCTTTCCTAGGTGGTGTTTTTGGTGTGGATGAATCAACATTTTCCAGTGAAGAAACATTTTGTCAGAAAATTCACAACTAGTCCTACTGATAATTGACCAAATTACTTCTTTAGTCCAGTTGGCAGGTGCTTGTGCTTTTGGTGCAGAAGGTCCTGGGTTTCACTCCCTTATGACAACCAGGGTGTCAGTAAGTATTCTGTCAAGGTTTGTTAAACTTACTATTATTGATTACCTGTCACTAGTGTCCTAAGCAACCTAAATAACAAAATAGAAAATTCATCCAACTTGGTCTTCCGTGACCTTTTTTATTAGGAAAGTATTAGTTGGACAACAGCCTATCATGTCAGTCACAAACAGTGATCGGTAATGCATTCATGTTCAAAAGTCATCAGTCTAGATAATAAAAAGTAGTAAGCTAATTCAATCTAATTAGTTATAAGAATTCTCCCATAACCAGCAGCGAACAGTTGTCAATTCGTTGCTTTGTGTAGGATCAGGAAAGAGAATCTTCAGCCTCTAAACATGCTACAAAACAGCACCAGCATAATTATTCTTACCAAGTACATGCACAGTTCTAAACAGATGCTTGCTTTTATTGATTGCCTGTCATCACTGTCCTTAGCAACTAAATACAGGAATAGAAAAGCACCTACATGTTTGGAAATATGACCTCAAATCAACTAAGCAACCAAAAGTGGAAATAATTCATTAAAGATTATGGCCCTAGACAAGAAGATCTATGCTAAAGCATATATTATGGCCCTAGACAAGAAGATTTATACTAAAGCTATCCGCCGATTCAAAAACAATAAGACTGACACTTCTCCAACTGCCAGTGCAACACTTCAAAATTGTAAATACTTCTTTTTCATACTTTTTGAAAAGCTGTTTGTTTCAGCTAATCATACAAAATAGCATGTAGTGTTTTGGCAATGGAATCAGATGGAAAAGGCTCAGAGACAATACCCTAAAAAATAAGATGATTTAGCAGTGACTATAGCTGCCTCAATATCAGGTTTTGGCAGGCAATGCCTCTTTAAATAACAATGCTACCATATGTTCAGTAATTCTTCATTTGGCAGACTGGTGTCCATTGTTAGAAAATCCATTCTAATACCAAGAAAAATGTTATCACCTGTGATAGACCCGCATGTTCAGAATTTGAGGATAACACTAATTCAGTTGTCAGCTTTTCAAATGCATGTAAACATTACACACAAGACCCATACTGACCGGGCCTTCATCCAAATAGGGAATCATCTAGGGCATGCCTACTTGCTGATTTACTGGACAGATTACAAATATGCAGCAGTAAAGACATCAAAGGCTGCTCATTTAGTAGAACCACAGAAAGGCACTGTTTTGTCAAAATAAAACTGCCCACTTACATGAAGAACCTAATATCCCTTGATCCTACAGGAAGTGAGTTGAGTTTTAACCTACTGTCCTTTCTTTTTGTTTTGTTATTGCGTTATAATTTGAAATACATCCAACAGTCATCCCATCCCAAAGCCACTGACCAAGATTTAGTAATGGTCTGTCACAGTGGTGGTATAATTTACTCAGCAGGTGAGAGTTGGGTGGGTGTTACACTGTGATAAAAAGTTATTCAATGGCAGACCAAAAAAAAATTGCATAACAGGGCACAAACAGAACTGGATTCCACCTACCTTCAGTAACACACACATACACACATCTCTGCATCTACAGACTATGATCTTCTAGGTTATTATTAGTTCAAATTTTCCTTTTCCCAAATCTCTCACTGGGTTCTGTCTAACACCCAAGTCAGTCTCTGAGCCTCAAGCACCTCTAGTACTTTCCTGAAGAGATGGACTCAATGCCAGTGTGTCTACTTGCAGGGGTGGACATTAAACCAGACCCAGGGGATCTGAGGGCCCTTTGGTTCTCCTGTTCTGGATCTCTGGGACAACATCAGTCACTGACACATGACGACTGGAACAGATGCTCAGGAACATGCCATCAAACACAGAGTGACTTGACCTGCCAGCTTTTAAAGGAAGGGGCCCCTCTCCTGTCTGTTCTGCCCTGACTCAGCCTCTCCACTTTCTCTCAGTCCCAGTTCCCCTCCACCCCTCTGGCTGCCCCCTCCTCTTGCCCTGTTTCTTTCAAGTTACTCCCAGACTCTCTATTTTTCTCCCTCAAGTTCCCCTCCTGCCCGCCTGTGTCCTTCAACTGTCTCCCTCTTCTCCACCAACTGTCACTTCCCCTCTCCTGATGGAAAGGGCCACCTCCTCCCACTTTCTTAGGATTGAGTCCCTTTACCATATTCAGACTACTACTGCTTGGAAACAACAGTGAATCAAGAAAATTGCTTTATCCAGTGCATATTAAATACCGTAGAGATTAGGATTTATGCAGATGTTAAGAGAACTACCTCTAGAGTATAATAAATCCAGAAGCAACCTGAAATTTTGGTGCATTTTGGGGGGCTTAATGAGGGCTATACCTACACTAGGGGAAAGACTGCCTACAATTAGGGTACCTTCTTTACCCATATCAATCAACTGGTGTACTTTCTATGAAATTATTTCACTAATTTTTAAAACTTTTCTCCCACACTGTCAGTACATGACAGTTGCCATTTCCATACCTGCTTCATTTCACAATAGTTCCTAAAAAGGAACTATTCTAGCTTTAGTGTGGCATCTTATAATGTCACAAATATCACCCTAATGATCCTGGCTCCTCTCTCTAACTTCTCTTCCTTGCTCTTTGATGATTCCTCACAACGTATTATGTTGAGCTGTTAACCATATTTAACAAACATGCATCATATAGAGACAACCATTTCTCTTGCTAATTCTCCCCAAACAATATTTCTAACCAGACATAGGCTCTTTTAGCATCTGCCAAACATGGATTCAACTCAATTAAAGTATTTTTTGTCTACTTAGGTGTCATTACCTCTCCTACAAAGCATTTATTATTTGTTATTATTATATATTTGTATTACCATAGTGCCTAGGAGTCTTGTGATAGACCAGGACCTCATCAATCTAGGTACTGTGCAAACGCACAGCAAAAAGACAGCACCTCTTCCGAGGGCCTGTTGAACTACAACCAGGACAGATGAAGAGAGAGATATGGTATTCTCTCTGTCTACTGGTTGGGGAATATTCACTTTGTTGGCTGTTCCAGGGAACTAAATAAAATTTAAACTACTAAAATGAAACACTGCCATTTTTAAAATTACGTTTTCTTCACATAATATGGTGTTTTGCATTATTTATTTATTTTGTTATGTTTATTTAAAAATTATTAAAAGACACCTATCCAAATATGTAGGCCCCCTAACACACATTGCCAATACAACTTCCATCTCAGCAGCATTAAAATGATCACTTCAGGAAGAGCTCAGCTAGCCCCCTACAAAACACCTTTCTGCTCTTTCCTTGTGGTGGGATGCACACCCTTAGGCTTCTCCAAAAGCTCTCAAACAGATGGCTTTTGCAGCATGCCCAGAAAGTCATGAAATTCAGCATATTTCAGAGTGGTGGAAGCAAAGTTCAGATTCCTAGAGCCCTCACAGAGAATACCCTGCCACCTGTCGCCTCTCTTTATAAAAGGGGGATCCAGATTGAGCATTCCTACTGACAGCAGCATGACACATTAGGTAATATTAATAACATACCCTTCTATTTCAGTACTATGTTGTTTAAAGAAAAAAATGTCTGCTTTCTTCCCATTTTAGTATGTACAGTTGAGATGGAATTTACAAATATACAGCAGCCTTAGAACATAAGCAAACCCGCTCCATCATAGAGAAGCCAAATTATATCACCGCAGTAAATGTGCAAAATGATCAAAGCCAACACTCATCTGTATAAGGTGTTGCAGCTGTTACTTTTAATTGCTTACATAGTCAAAGGAAACATTTCCCTGCCTTATCCGCTGCTTTTCTGTGTTCAGAGGAGCAATCCTCAGGCTAAAACTTTAGAGGCTTCCTATGGTAAATTGCTAGATTTGGCAATGTGTCTTCCCACTTACTCCAGTCAGGGAACAGACCTTATACAGTGTGTGTCAGGGCAAAATATCCAGAATACTTTTTTGTTCAAAATTGAGACTATTTAAGCAAAATAGCATTGGGAGACTTGTTATTAATTGGAGACAGGTACACATGAAAAATAATTGGATTTTAAAAAGGACTAGAGGGCACAATGGATATGAGCTGTAGTTACTAGCAAAATACTTAGACATAGGATGCACTTGCAGGAAGAGTGAGCCATAGTCCCCCTACTTTGTAAATCACATATAAAACATATTGGGTCAGGCATTTAATATTCCACTCAGAATTTACACTAAAATGAGAGAGAAAATTCCATTAATTTCTATAAGAGTTAGAGGCCTATATGACACTTAGAATGCTCAATACTTCTACAAATGGCACCTGTACATTATTATTCTTGTGCCATCCTACAGTCCTCCTTTCAGTTGTAGATGCTCATTTATAGAACCTTAATCCTAGTATCACTGACTCATTGTTTCATATGCGTCAGCAAAAATAATTCTACATATAAAAAAGTGCACATACTATCAAATAAAAGTGATATTGTGCATGGGATGGAAACGTGCGATAGGTGTACAGGGTGGGACATGCTGGCAATGCATATTGAGACACCAAGGGGAAACTCCCAGATTAAAAAAAAATATCTTTATGCCTTTGTCATCTGCCTTGTTTATCTAATTAGCAAGTTGGGTTAATTCACAGTAACAGCAGGTAGCAGATAAATTATGATTTGAACATCTCTAGAATTCCAAAGCCAATAGCCAAGATACTGTCCATTCTCAATTACATTAATAGTAAATGGAAGAGTGAGTTGCTATTTTGAATTGACAGTTACCTCTACTTCTCAATATTACAGAAAACAAATCACTAACCAACACAGGATTAGGTTTATTTTAAGTAATGATTTAAAATTATTAGTTTATAATTGCCTAATTTCAAAAAAGCATCAGTGACTTTGTGTCACATAATGTATGACAATCTGTCCTTTGCCTCAGGCAAAAAGGAAGAAAGACAAGATGCACATGATATGGTTTAATTAGGCCACAACTTTATTAACAACTCACCTGGGAACTATCTGGTATTAGCTCATAAAGGGCAGGCAATGTTTCCTCCTGGTGGACAGCTGCTATTCATCCTTTGCCCCTCCACAGCTGATCCCCAGTCCATTGCTGGGATCCCCATCATCCTCCCCTCAATAAGTGTTAAGGATTTGGGGAAAACGGGTGTCTCTTCATTGTACCAGATATTAAGACCCTCAACTCCATTCCCCAGTTTCCTTAGGGGATGCCTTCACCTAAATCCACATTAGCAGGGAATTCCAAATTAGGAGGGAACTGGACTCCACATGGAATGAGAAACTGCATTGGACAGCTGCCACAAAGAGATATCAGCAATTGGCTTGGCTGATTCCCCCAGCCAGGTTCCCAGATAATTAACAGCTCCCTCCTTAGCATGAGCCAAAATATATCTGCTTCCAACAGAGAGGTGTACGCCATCATCCCTGAATGACTCATGCACTATATATAGAGTTTCCAGGCATCTGGTTTTCTACTGGAATGCCTGATTGAAAAGGGACCCTAGCCAACCGGGCTATTAAAAGTCCAGTTGGCGGCACAGCGGGGGACCAGGGGTAAGGCAGGCTCCCTGTCTGCCAACCCCGGCTCCCCAAGATTCCTGGAACTGCAGCCCATAGGCGCATAGGCAGCCGGGAGACTCCGCATAGGCAACCGGGAGACCCCACGACCAATGGGAGCTGCAGGGACATCCCCTGCTGGTGTGAGGGCAGCGCGCGGAGCCTCCCTGGCCACCCATGTGCCTACGGGCCACAAAAATCTAGTGGCTGCTTCCTGGGAGCCATGGTAAGTACCGCTGGGACCCTGCACTCTCTCCCACACCCCAACCCCCTGCCCCAGCCCAGAGTCACCGCCCACACCTAAATTGCCTCCTGGAGCTCACACCTCCCCGCACACCCCCAACCCCTTTCCCCAGCCCCCTCTTACACCTCAAACCCCTCATCCCTGGCCCCACCCCAGACCCCACACCTCCAGCCAGAGCCCTCACCCCAGCACCCCAACCCCCTGCCCCAGCTCGGAGCCCTCTTCTGCACCCTAAACCCCTCATCTCTGGCCCCACCCCAGTGTTAAGGATTTGGGGAAAAGGGGTGTCTCTTCACCCCTAGTTGGAGCCTTCAACCCCCTCCCCAACCCCCTGCCCCAGCCAAGTGAAAGTGAGTGAGGGTGGGTGAGAGTGAGTGACAGAGAGAGGGGGGATGGAGCAAGCGGGGCCGGGGCCTCAGGGGCAGGGCCTTGGGGTAGGGGCGGGGCAGGGGTGTTCTGTTTTGTACAATTAGAAAGTTGGCAAAGCTAAATATATATGATATTTTTGATGGGTAATTACTCATTCTCCCTGTAGAGTAAGGAAACAAAACACAAAAAGCCATCATGTTTTAAGCAGCAACTAGAGAACTCCTTGACCAGGAAGTTCCTGTGTTTCTTAAGCTCCCCATTGCAAACTGGTCCTCTCTGGTAATTGTGGAGGATCAGGAACTCTATCACCACTCCACACACCCCATTCCACATTTTTCATAAAGCAACTGGTCTTGTCAAACTGTGGAAGCCTGGCAGCTCCCTGTCATGCTCTTCGCTGCAGCATTTCAAACCAGTTTACAAACAACCTTGGGAGAAGGTCTTAATTGTACCTGACTCTTTCTTGAACCCCCCTACAAAAACACAAACAAACAATCTATTAATCTTTACCTCATTATAATAAGGCCCTATCCTGAATTTCTGATTTGCTCTTTATGCAGACAAATTCACATTGACTCCCTTGGGAATGTCGCAAAGTAAGGAGGAAATACAAATGCGTGTGCCTGAAAGAGAAGTGAGCAAAACCCCAGCAAAGACCCCAAGATTGGTCCCATAAAGTGTACATATTTTATTTAGAATTTAAATCTGTTGATTTACTTCATCTATTGCTTTAACAATTAAGCAGATAGGAAAAACAATTTGAATTTGATGAATAACTTGATTTGTTAAATTTCAAAAATAAGTCTGATTCTCCCCATTACTAAGGGCTGAAATTATACATGGGGGTATCAACAGAAAGCCCTTCTCATCCAGACAAGTCACACAATAACAACTGAGCTGGCTTTTTCAGCAACAGGAAGATAGTGGAGTAAATAATGGAAAATAGAGTTATAATATTTCTAGTTGTATAAAATGTTATAGGGAATGAATCATCACAGCTTTGATAAGCCCTGACATAGTCACTTGACAAAACTAATGAAACAGGAACAAAAACTAAAAGAAAAAAAAAACAAGTGGATATAGAATATTTAGATTTTAAGGGGAAAATTTTCAGTCTGACTATAAACAGTCCTTCCTTTTTGAAACCACCAAAACTGCAATTTTCTCAAATTGCAAACATCTGCATTTGCAATTTGTAGCCATAGTTATTTGTGGATTAATTTTTTGCCACTTGAAACGCTAAGTAATTGATAATGCCACAAAATGAGAAGCCCAGTTTGAATGCTTGAAGGTTAACATTTTCAGTTATTTTGTTGCAAAACAGTGAGGCCTGCTTTTGAAAAACTGATCCTAAAAGTTTTTCACAATGGGCTGTTAAAGAAACTTGATAACCATTGTGCATTATCCTACTATGGATTTAAAGTTGGTTTAATACATAAGAAACTAAGAATAAAAGATAGGAATAAATAGTCCGCTGGTAAAAGGGTTAATGAGGGTTCCAGAATGAAGAATCCTAGCAGTATTTTTGGAATTTCTTTTGCTTCTTTTAATTCAGTAGTGTTCAGTATATTGATTAATGAGCTGGAAGACAGAGTGCACAGGGAGGAGAGCAACTTTGATAATACAAAATTGTTTAGTCAAAACTAATCTAAAGAAGATTCTAAGGACCTAACACAACCAGATAATTGGGCAACAAGATGGCAAATGAAAATGACTGTACACATATGCAACGTAATGTAAAATGGAAGGAACATTTACATTTCTGACACACACTAATGCATTTTACTGAATTAGCTGTAAATTCTCAGGAAACAAGCTGGTTCCCACCTCAGGCAGCTCAATACAGCTGTCTACAATAGTGGACAAAAATCAAATAAGTTACTAGGCTATATTAAGTATAGGATGGAAATACTAAAGAAATATTATACTATAAATTAATTATGTGTCCACATTTTGGCTACCTGATGAGAGAGGACTTTTGGTAGCAAAAATAGAAAGCACTTTATTGGATAGTAATTATTATGGAGGCTCCAATTGCAGCTACATAGTTACAGCTGAGTTGAGTTTTCCAGTTAAAGTGGGGATTCAATCTCTTTGTTACATATGAAAAATGTGGTGTATCATCCTCAAAAAATAATAACATTTGCTCTTTGAGTATAGACTGAATTCTCAGAATTTGTAAGCAGTTCTGTTAATTTTTAGGTTAAAATTAATTTTGAAAACAAGTCTTTTGGAAATGTAACAATTTGTATAAGACCTTCCCCCTGCCTTCCTGAATTATATTAATAATATCTGTGATTCCATAGGCTACATTTGAAGGATTTTTTTAAAAAAAAGAACAATAGACTTTAATTGAAATAATTTTTCATAAACGAAAGCTAATTCTTCAGCAAATCTGGAATATAATCTTCTCAGAGAATGACATGAAGAATGGCCCATTTTCAAAATGGTTGATACACCTAGCTGCCTTTAGTAAGATGCCCTTGCTAAAATGGCCCCCTTCTCCCATTGTTCATAATGGAACTGAGGCCACGAGGCTGCCCTTAGCAAAGGTAAGCTTGGTTAAGGTGAAACTGAAAAGAAATCCAAGTACATTGAGGTATGAAAATACACAAATGACCTTAACAATGCCTAGGAGAGACATAAAGAGGAAAAAGCAAAAAGCTAACATGTCTTTAAAAATCAGTTATCTTTTAAAACGGTTTAATCTTATGCATATGCTTATTGCATTGTGTCTCAACTGGGTAGTGTTAAATTTGTTTGAGTATCTCAATTGCATTTTCATCCCTGAACATATTTGCATTTCTTTGAAGTTTTACCTTACATCCTGGATATATAATATTCATTTTGGGGTTAACTGCAATATTCTTGTAATGTGTTTTATCCTAAATCACTGATATGTACTATTAGTCTTAACTCTCTTGGTGTAGCTTTTGTCTGGGCTTATTAGATTATTGTAATACAACAAGATCAGGTCAAGGCCCATTGTGCTAAGCATTGTTCAAACACATTGTGAACTCTTTGGGATGTTTCCCTTTCTAATTTACAAAAAGAATGAGGAGTACTTGTGGCACCTTAGAGACTAACTGTTAGTCTCTAAGGTGCTACAAGTACTCCTCATTCTTTTTGCTGATACAGACTAACACAGCTACCACTCTGAAACCATTCAAACTTAGTTTGCCTGTGATACTTGCATGCAAGGAGCAATTTTGAAAGTTGAGGATGATTAAAGTCTTTTTCTATATTTGTTTTTGTGTTCCTCTGAAGCATTATGTATAAGCTACTAAAGGAGGCATGGTAGTATTTGGTCATATATGCAAATTCCTAAATATTTTCCAGAACTATAAGTGTCTCTTTCTTGGAGCATCGTAATACTCCTTTAGTATTATATTGGAGCACCGTTCTTTCCAATAGGGCCAGAAAAGTGCCATATCTGGCTGCATAAGCTTTTTAAAATGGAATTGCTGTAGTGAGAGCATATCTTTTTAGTGTAGATGCAAATCTTCTGCACAGACCACTGTTTTCACATTTCTGGATTGGAATTTTGCTCTCATTACTCAATTGATGAACCTGCTTGTTCAACAGAATGGCTGCATTCGTTTGCATACGTTACTGGGGTAATATTCTGACTCACTAGGTTGTATGCCAGTTTGAGGAGGAAGTAAATGCAGTTGATGAAAATAGGTTTGACGGAATAATTTTTAGAAGACCAAAAGTGATACCTAACCTTTCAAATCCCTAAACTTGGAATGTCTCACCTTCAAATCATATGGATTTTATAGTGGCAACGTACAAAGAAGGCGTAATTGACAATCTGAATTCAGCATTACAGAAGTGTTTGAATGTGAGGGTGTAGCAGGGCAGTCACCCTGCTTCGGCCCGGAAAGTGTTAAAAGCCAGCCCTTAGAGAGGGCTGGAGCCGAGAGCCAATAAGCAAAGGCTGGGATGCTAATCAGGGCCAGGCTGGGCCCTATAAAAGAGCTGCAGGGCCAGAAGGCCATCAGTCTCACTCCAGCCTTTGAGTGGGAAGGACCTAGCTGCCTGGGAGCAAAGGGTACCTGAGGCAGAGCAGAGAAGAGCAGGGCTGGGGAAGGGCAAGAGGAACTGGGGAGCTCCAACCCAGCAACTCCCCAGGCTGATGCCTTGGTAAATGCCTAAGGAGGTACTGGGGCCACAGAGGTACAGCCCGGAGATAAGCAAGGGCAGCTGGTCCAACTCCCTTGCCAATGCTGAGTGGCCATTACAGACTGCAGTTTGCCCCAGTGAAAGGGGGCTAGATGATGACTGGCAGTAGCCACTGAGGCAAGGTGGATATAGAAGGTTGGGGGTTCCCTTGGGAGTGGAGACCCAGAGTGTGGGGGCACTGCTGTGGGGCAGCACCCCAAGGTAAGGGGAACTGGTGTCCAGGAGGGACACGGGGGCCTGCGGCAGGTGAGACACCAGCCAGCAGGTGGTACTCCGACAGCTGGAAAGAGCTAATTCCTGGTTGACCAGCAGGAGGCACCGCGCCGGTGAGTCTGCGACCTGTTACGGAATGTTATTAAAACATTATGCTCCACCACTGACTTAGTGTGGCTAAGTGTGGCTCAATGATGCATTAACTCACACACAAATCCATTTTCACTCACTGCAGGGCAACAGGTACTTCTTCAGGACTAAGAGATGAGGGGGAAGGAGGTCAGCTGTATCTTTTCTTCTGTACCCTGTGGGATGGCCTGGTTGCTGCTCCTCCCTTGTATGCTTTTCAGATTAACTATTTTTTCCTGCATGTGTGGTAGACAGTAAGGCCTCCTTCCATCAGTACTGCTGCCAGCAAGGATCAAGAATTGCAGCTGGAGAATAGGGCACAGAGTGTCCTATAGGGTTTGTCTACAAGGCCAGGGATGTTAGAACTCAAGTCAGCAAATCTTGGTTGTGAGAACCCAGGATTTGGGCATCTACACTGACTGCTGATGTTAGGTTGAGAATTTTTGAACGTGGGCCCAAACCCGGGGCTCCAGTGTCCACACTGCAATATGCAGGGCTGAGTCCAACCAGCCAATTCCCAGACTTCCTAGTGCCCTCTCCCCCCAATATGGCTGTTCTTGACCTTTGTTCATGATGAGTGTGGAAAAACTTGACTGTCCACCTGTGCATGTCACAGGAAGTTTCAGCAGCCTGTCAGCACATTCTGCTGAGCTATCATTTTGATTCTTATGCTCCCAGCAACTGGAGCTAGCAACCTGCAGTGGAACTGGGAGGAGGGCAGGGACAAAATTGTTGTCTCCCAACAATTTTAAAAGTTGGAGGGCCCTGTTCCTCCATTTTTTAACAAAAGAAACATAAGCGCAGAATTCATGGCCACTGCAGATTTTTTTCTAGTAGATTCTGCCAGCGAGACACTGCAATTACACCTTTCACCCAGCAGGGACTGCTGTAGTACCAGAAAAAAGGGCTCTCACTGCTGGGACAGCCAGGTGTGGAGAGGGTGGGGGCACTTTGGCCTCCCTTCCCCCCCCTCCCACACACACACTTCTACAAAGGTTCCAGAACTCTTGCATGGAGGAGTTTCCATTTGAAGGACTGCTCTCAATTGCACTTTCACTCACGTTTAAGGAAACAGGTAGAGCTTCTGTGAGATTCTGGTGGACATTCCAGAAGTGTTTTCTGACACACAGCAGGCACTTGACAGAACTAATGATGGAGGAAGAGGCGAACACAGCCATGGCAGACTTGGACTGCTAGATGCTCATAATACTCAGTATAGCCACTCATGCCCCCTACTTAGATTGGTGCTTCTAGAGCAGGGCCACAAGCACAGACTGGTTGGACCACATTATCATGTGGACCTGGGATGGCCAACAGAGGAGCCAGAAGTTTTTGGAGCTTTGAGAGCAGCTTGCCCTGACCCTCCAGCATCAAGATATATGCATGAGAGTGGCCAGGCTGGTTCAGAAGCAGGTTTCTATAACCATCAGGAAACTGGCTACCCTAGGCTGCTGCAGTTCTATTACCAACCAGTTTGGTGTTGAAAGGATGAGCACGGATAAAGTGGTAGTTGAGGTTTCTGAGGCAGTCAGGTGTGTGATATATCCAAAGATGGCAGACATAAAAGATATTGTTAAAGTAATTGCTGGCTTTGAGAAAGTGGGTTTTCCAATCTGTGCTGGGGCCACTGTTGGGCAAAACTACTCAATATAGTTAAAGTCGAAAGCAGACTTCAAAGAGTTACAAAGGGGCCTCAACTGGGTGACTGGGCAACAGAATGGCAGATGAAATTCAATGTTGATAAATGCAAAGTAATGCACATAGAAAACATAATACCAATTATACATATAAAATGATGGGGTTTAAATAGCTGTTATCACTCAAGGAAGAGACCTTGGAGTCACTGTAGATAGTTCTCTGAAAACATCCATTCAATGTGCAGAGGCAGTCAAAAATGCAAACAGAATGTTGGCAATCATTAGGAACTCACTCACTCACTCATGCCCATCACCCCAGTCAGGGTATGGGCCGCCAACCACAGATCTCCAGAGTCCTTTATCCTGGGCCATTTGCTCTAGCTGGTTCCAGGTATAGCCCATTTTTTTGCTATCAGCCTGAAGGTCGCGTCGCCAGGTGTTTCTTGGACAGCCTCTTTTCCGCTTGCCTTGGGGGTTCCACCGCAATGCCTGTCTAGTGATGTTGGTTGGCTGCTTGCGTAGTGTGTGTCCTATCCAACCCCACCTTCTCCTTCTAATTTCTTCCTCTGCTGGAAGTTGATGGGTCCTCTCCAAGAGGTAGATGTTGCTGATGGTGTCTGGCCAGCGGATCTGGAGAATCCTTCTAAGGCAACTATTTATGAAGGTCTGGATCCTCCTGGTGGTTGTTTTAATTATCCTCCAGGTTTCAGCTCCATACAATAAGACTGATTTCACGTTGGAATTGAACAGTCTAATCTTTGTTGCCAAAGACAGCTCTCTAGAGCTCCAGATGTTCTTGAGCTGTAAGAAAGCTGCTCTTGCCTTACCAATCCTTGCTTTGATGTCTGCGTCCGTGCCACCCTGTTGGTCGATGATACTGCCTAGGTAGGTGAAGGACTGCACTTCTTCCAGAGGGATTCCATTCAGTGTGACTGGGTCATTACTGATGGAGTTAATCTTGAGGATCTTGGTCTTGTCCTTGTGGATGTTGAGGCCAACCTGTGATGACATGGCTGCCACTACGTTGGTCTTCTCTTGCATCTGCTGTTTGCGATGCGAAAGGTGTGCAAGGTCATCGGCAAAATCCGGGTCATCAAGCTGGGTCCACAACGTCCACTGGATTCCATTCCTACGCTCATAAGTGGATGTCTTCATAATCCAATCAATGACAAGGAGAAAGAGAAATGGTGACAACAAGCATCCTTGTCTGACTCCGGTTCGCACCTGGAAGCTGTTTGTAAGCTGCCCTCCGTGGATCACTCTACAGTGTATGCCATCATATAAGTTCTTAATCAGGTTGACCACCTTTGCTGGGATGCCATAGTGCCGAAGGAGCTTCCAGAGAGTCTCTCGATCCACGCTATCGAATGCTTTTTCATAGTCAACAAAGTTGATGTACAATGAGGAGTTCCACTCCATAGACTGCTCGACTATGATGCGAAGCGTTGCTATCTAGTCCGTGCATGATCTATTTTGCCGGAAACCTGCTTGCTCATCTCGTAGCTGTGGGTCGATGGCATCCTTCATTCTCTCTAAGAGAACTCGGTTGAAGACCTTCCCTGGCACCGACAGAAGTGTGATTCCTCTGTAGTTGGCACAATTGCTGAGGTCTCCTTTCTTGGGGATTTTAATAAGATATCCCTCTTTCCAGTCTGCTGGAATCACTTCTTCCCATATCTTCTCAAAGAGGGGGTACAGCATTTCCACTGAAACATCCAGATCTACTTTCAGGGCCTCTGCTGGAATATCGTCAGGTCCAGCCGCCTTCCTATTCTTCATCATAGTGATGGCTTTTCTGATCTCATCTCTGGTTGGTCTATCACAATTGATTGGAAGGTCTTCGTTGGCTGGGTCAATGTCTGGTGGATTTAATGGTGCTGGTCTATTCAGGAGTTCCTCAAAGTGCTCCGCCCATCTATTCATCTGTTGTTCTATTTCTGTTATAGACTTTCCTTGCTTGTCTTTGACGGGACGCTCTGGTTTGCTGAACTTTCCAGACAGTCGCTTGGTGATGTCATACAGCTGTTTCATATTACCGTTGTATGCTGCCTGCTCCGCTTCTGCTGCCAGTCCATCCACATAATCTCTCTTATCCTTCCTAATATTCCTCTTCACTGCTCTATGGGCTTCAGCATACTCTTTTTGCGCTTTAGCCTTTGCTGCTCTAGTCCTGCTGTTATTAACTACTGCCTTCTTCTTCTTTCTATCTTCTATCTTAGTCAAGGTCTCTGCTGTGATCCACTCTTTCTGCTGATATTTCTTAATTCCAAGCACTTCCTGGCATGCTGACCTAAGTGTCTCTCTCACTTTCTGCCATCTGTTGGATACACTGTCTTCCTCTTCCTCAGACCGATCCTGTAGTACTGAAAACTTATTCTTCAGCGTCAGTCCAAAATCTTCCTTGATCTTATGATCCTTCAAAAGGCTAACGTTGAACTTCACTCTTCTATCTGACGCGTCTATCCAGTTCTTCTTCAGCTTCAGCTTCAATCTGGCCACCACTAAGTGATGGTCGGACGCTACGTCTGCTCCTCTTCTAACTTTAACGTCCTGCAAAGATCTTCTGAACTTCTTGCTAATACAGACATGATCGATCTGGTTTTCTATCATGCCTGCTGGCGATACCCAGGTACTCTTGTGGATCCGCTTGTGAGGAAAGATGCTACCTCCTATGACCAAGTTGTTAAGTGCACACAGATCCACAAATCTCTCTCCGTTCTCACTCATCTCTCCCAGAGCGTGGGTCCCCATGACTTGTTCATATCCTGTGTTGTCAGGTCCAATTTTGGCATTAAAATCTCCCATAAGGATGGTAATGTCTTTGTCTGGGAGAATCTCTAATATTTTCTGAAGTCTATTGTAAAAATAGTCTTTGTCCCCCTCTTCACTGTCATTGGTTGGAGCATAGCACTGTACAACATTCATCTTAATCCTCTTCATTTTAGTTCTGAAGGATGCTGTGATGATCCTGGAACCATGTGCCTCCCAACCAATCAGTGCCCTCTGTGCCTGCTTGGACAACATGAAGCCTACTCCCTGTGTGTGGGGTGCGTCACTCTCTTCATGTCCGGAATACAACAACAGCTCTCCTGTCAACAGTCGTCTTTGTCCAGCTTGCGTCCATCTTGTCTCGCTAATGCCTAGAAGGGTCAAGTTGTTGCTCCTCATCTCTGCTGCGACCTGTGCCATCTTTCTTGACTCGTACATGGTCCTCACGTTCCATGTACCAATGGTAATCCTCCTGGTTGCAAGAAGGGTAATCAGCTTAGTGGCTTCCTCACGACTTTCACCACCCAGCGTCATGCGTCTTTGAGTCGAAGACCCTTCTTTTTCCAGGCTAAAAGTCTCTGTTATCTCTATTGTTGGCGTTTCTATAGCAGGTTGATTTTTTATGGGGTGGAGTTGCTAGCCCCACGCCCAACCCTCCTCCTTTATCCTGACTTGGGACAGGCAGATGGCCCCAAAGGACCTCTCTGGTGGAGTTAATCATTAGGAAAGGGATAGATAATACAGAAAATATCATATTACCTCTATATAAATCAATAATATGCCAACACCATGAATATTGTGTGCAGATTTGGTCACCCCATCTCAAAAAAGATATACTGGAAATGTAAAAGGTAAGAAACTGGCAACAAAAATGATTAGGGGTGTAGAACAGCTTCCATATGAGAAGATATTAATAAGACTAGGGCTCAGGGTTCAAGCCCTATTGTTTTGCTGTGTGGATGCAGCCACTCTGGACTTGGGCCATGGGAGTCCATCCATGGTATATCCACAATACCATGGACCAGTGTTCTTTGTTCTCTATCCCATGCGTTGCCAATAGATCCCAGGAAACAAAGGCAACCTTATTTGTTCAAGTGCAGTTCAGAGTTTAACCCTTCAATTTTATTCTCACCACTGAGCTACAAACACAGTGAAACTTCTCCTGCATTTGCATTGGCCATAGACCAAAAAGAAGTTCTTTATCCAGTGTGCTGCTTCCTGGTTGTGGAAGCACAGACAGATTTTGGTGAAACTACGGTGTGAGGCAATTATAGTAAGACACTCTATCCTGTAGGGTCTTAGGACCCTGGATCCAAGCCCAAATCAAGAGATTTGTGTGTAGATGAAAGGGAGGGTTAGGGCTTGAGCCTGACTCTAAACCCATGCTTACATTGCATTGTGGATGTACCCTGTAGACATACACTATGTTTTTTAAAGATCTGTAGCATTTTTGCTGCTGTCTCCCAGCAAATCCCCCACACCATCAGTATGGTCTTAGAAGCCTCAGGCTATGAAGAAACATCATTTTATCATCTAGTTTTAAAGGAATCAGCACCTAAAAATGTTTCTATTTAGTTCTATAAAAGGGTCATAGAGAGATGAAAGAGCACATGAGGTGTAAAAGTTTAAAAGAAGGCTCCTTCATCTCTCACTCATCTTCCTCACTCAAGCAGAGGTTAGCCAAAATTTGACTCTTTGGAGCCCCTTGCCAGGAAAATACATGTGGAATTTGTTGTCCAACTCCTATTTACAAAAAAAAAAAAAAAAAAAATTACTTGGTCAATAGATTCAAACCTGCACATGCCCAATGCAGAACTGTTTGTGGGTTGGACTCTATGCAGACAGATGCAGTTAATTAAAATACTACTATGTGTATCTATTGTACTCCAAAAATCAATCATTTCCCTCAGAAACATAGGACCAGGGATTACACAAGCTGGGGCATCTGGCCCATGGTCCTCCAGTTTCTCTAAAATATTTGGTTGAGGGAAAATCTTTAAGATCAAGTATAGGACACTTGCCCAAGAAGTGTGGGAGATCCAGGTCCAGCTTCAGTCAAAATACAGGAAAAACTTTGTTATCCGGCATGTTGGGGAAACGTGGGGGGTGCTGATTAGTCAAAAATTCTGGTTAACTAAGAGTTATACTTACCAATGGAAGGAGGGAGTTTGGGTGTGGGAGGAAACTTGGGGCAGAGGGTTGGGGCATGGGAGGGGTTTCATGGTGCCGGATCTGGGTGGCACTCCCCTTGGGCGGCTCCCCGAAAGCGGCAACATGTCCCTGCTGCTCCTAGGTGGAGGCGCAGTCAGGCGGCTCTGTGTTCTGCTTCTGCCCGCGGGTGCTGCCCCCGCAGCTCCCATTGACTGCAGTTCCTGGCCAATGGGAGCTGCGGAGCCAGCACCAGGGGCGGGGCAGCGCACAGAGCCCCCATGGCCATTCCTCCACCTAGAAGCAGCAGGGACATGTCACTGCTTCCGGGGAGCCATGCGGGTCAGGTAGGGAGCCTGTTGGCCCCGCGCCAACTGGACTTTTAATGGAGATATCAGAAATGCTGGTTTCTAGAGCTTTACGTTTGGTAAAGTCCCAGATAACACAGCTTTTACTGCAATTAAACCCTATTTGACATATTCATTTGAATGAAATGAAAGATTTAGACATATCTAAAACTTCCATCATATAACACTTATATAGGGTAAGAAGGTTTAATATTAATCCTGAATTCTATAGTGCACTGGGAGTTAGAATTGATAAGTTTTTGGGAGTGGGGGAAATGATCCATCAGAAGAAATAACATAATTTGTATTTTCAGTCTTCCTTAGCACATACTGGGTTCAGTTTTGTTTTGCTTTAATGGGCACAGTAGAATCAGAAATGAAGCTTCATTAGAATGTTATTTTCCCTGACGTTATTGACCACTTGCAGCTTCAAAGGAGCAATGAATCTTTGTCTCATTTTTGAGCAGCCATATCATATGTTTGAATAATATGTTGGCCTACTGATGCAACTCCATCACGAACAATTTAAAGTGCAATGTTGTCACTGCGCTAATGCTCCATAGCCTTAATGGCATTTTACTACTTTCCTCTAATTTCAGATATTGAAACAAAGCTTGCTTTTAGTGCTACTTTAAAATGTCCTACCATTGTTATTTATTTGGGTGGTTAAAATAATAGCACTGATCATAGATCATTCATGTGATATACAAGTCTTTAAAAATTGCAGAATAAAATATGATTAGATAATTGACACCAATGGAGAAGTGTTAACATATTTCTCAAGCTCAAACTGAAATAAATAAGAATAATTTAAGTAGGGTATGAAACCTGAGTTAAACCATATAAGGTTTTATGTAGTACTTAGTGAATAACTTTACATTGCCTTTAAAACTAATGTTATCTATAAAAAACTTGTACTTAGGATTAAGGTATAACTTTCCATTTTACAATGAAAGCAATGACTTTATAAAAATAAATTAAATTCCCTAGAAAACACAGCAATGATGTTTTACAGGGCATCGATCAGTTCTAAGAAATATTATTTTTAAAAATATGGTGTTAGTGGAACGATAACTGAGACTCAGCCTGTGTAAATTGGCAAAAATCCAGTGACAACACCAGCTGAGGGTCTAGCCTATAATGCATTGAGGGTATGATCTACCTCCCATTAAAGTCAGTGGGAGCCTTTCTAAGGACTTTTATAGGAGTAGGATTGAAGACTGAATATATACACTACAAATATATACACTACCTCCACTAAGTGTGAAGTTCATTTGAGGGCCTAATTTAAGAATATTTTCCCAATGCATCTAACCTCATGCATGTAAAGCCTTGTAAACTCTAGAGCAGGGGTTCTTAAACTGGGGGTCGGACCCTTCAGGGGGTCGTGAGGTTATTACATGGGAGGGGGGCCGTGAGCTGCCAGTCTCCACTCCAAACCCTGCTTTTCCTCCAGCATTTATAATGGTGTTAAATATATAAAAATGTGTATTTAATTTATAAGGGAGGGGGTCGCACTCAGAGGCTTGCTATGTGAAAGGGGTCACCAGTAAAAGTTTGAGAACCACTGCTCTAGAGTATGTGAACTAATATTGGATGTACATTTTACAAGTTGCTTTTTTAAAATGAATAAAAATATAGGACCAAATCTTGATATTTTTATTCAACTTTATCCAGTTTGACTTCAGTGGGAATTGGTCTGAATAAGGACTGAGAGAAAGTGATTAAAGACCTCAGGATTTCACCGATAACCAGTAATTAGTCCCAAAGAATGTAGTAACCACTTTATTAAAATGCAATACTTTAAATAACACATTGGGAACAGGAAAAAAAATTATGAGCAGGCCCTGAACTCCTTGGCTATGATTTTCAAAAATAGAAGCGCACATTTAGCTGACTAGAACCAGCTATTTTCAAAATCGGGTAGCTGCCTTAGGAATCTACCTCTAGGCTCCTGTTTTTGAAAATGTTCCTCCTCTTCAGACAAAAATATCATTAATTTCAGTGTTGCTTAAGGGCTGATCTACATTAGGAAATTAGGTCGGTATAACTAAGTTACTCTAGGGTGTGAAAAATCCACACCCCTGAACAATTTAGTTAAACTGACCTAACCCCCAGTGTAGATAGCATTAGGTCAATGGGAGAATTATCCCTTTGACCTAACCACCACCTCTTGGGGAGATGGAGTATCCCTCTTGTCGATGTAGGTAGCGTCTTCAATGAAGCACTACAGCTGTGCAGATGCAGCTGTGAAGCTGTGCTGCTGCACTGTTTTGAGTGTAGACAAGAACATAAGAATGGCCATACTGGATCAGACCAAAGGTCCAGTCCAGCCCAGTATCCTGCTACCAACAGTGGCCAATGCCAGGTGGCCCAGAGGGAGTGAACCTAACAGGTAATGATCAAGTGATCTCTCTCCTGCCATCCATCTCCACCCTCTGACAAACAGAGGGTAGGGACACCATTCCTTACCCATCCTGGCTAATAGCCATTAATGGACTTAACCTCCAATGAATTTATCTAGTTCTCTTTTAAACTCTGTTATAATCCTAGCCTTCACAACCTCCTCAGGCAAGGAGTTCAACAGGTTGACTGTGCGCTGTGTGAAGAACTTCCTTTTATTTGTTTTAAACCTGCTGCCCATTAATTTCATTTGGTGGCCCCTAGTTCTTGTATTATGGGAACAAGTAAATAACTTTTCCTTAGTCACTTCCTTCATACCACTCATGATTTTATATACCTCTATCATATCCCCCCTTAGTCTCCTCTTTTCCAAGAGGAAGAGACTTGCATCTGAAGAAGTGAGGTTCTTACCCACGAAAGCTTATGCTCCCAATACTTCTGTTAGTCTTAAAGGTGCCACAGGACCCTCTGTTGCTTTTTACAGATTCAGACTAACACGGCTACCCCTCTGATATTAGCCTCTTTAATCTCTCTTCATATGGGACCCGTTCCAAACCCCTAATCATTTTAGTTGACCTTTTCTAATACCAGTATATCTTTTTTTGAGATGAGACCACATCTATGCGCAGTATTTAAGATGTGGGAGTACCATGGATTTATGCAAGGGCAATAAGATAGTCTCCATCTTATTCTCTATCCCTTTTTTTATGATTCCTAACATCCTGTTTCCTTTTTTGACTGCCGCTGCACACTGCATGGATGTCTTAAGAGAACTATCCACGATGACTCCAAGATCTCTTTCCTGATTAGTTGTAGCTAAATTAGCCCTATCATATTGTATGTATCGTTGGGGTTATTTTTTCCAATGTGCATTACTTTACATTTATCCATGTAGCACAGCACAGACTCACCCCTGTGGCACCTCCTGCTGGTCATCCTCAGGAATTAGCTCTTGGACCCAGGAGCACCTTCTGCAGGCCGGTGATCTGCTTGCCATTGGCCCCCCATGTCCCTCCCAGGACCCCGGTGCCCTTATCTCAGGGGTCTGGCTCCTGCAATACCCCACAGTCTTACTGGGTTTCCCCACCACAGCAGAACCCCCACCCCCTATCCCAACATCGCCTCAGCTACTGCCAATCTCTGTTTAGCCCTTGCACTCTGGGGCGGACTGCAGTCTATCAGGTGATCATCACAGGCAACAAGGAGTTTGGACTGGCTGCCTTTACCCACCCTCCGGCTGCCCCTCTGCAAGCCCAATACCTTAGGAGGCCTAGAACTAGGCCCTGAAGCCTAGGGAGTTGCTGGCCTAGGGCTTCCCAGATCCTAAGGCCTTTCCCCAGCCCTGCCTCACTCTAGGTCCCCTGGGTGAGTTCCCCAACAGCCAGGCCTGTCTTCCTCTCAAGTCAGAGTGTAACTGCTCCTTCTGGCTTCCCTGGCCTTCTTATAAGGCCCAGTTGCTTAGTTTGGGGCGTGGCCCCAGCTGCAGCCACTTCCTCCAATCAGCCAGGGTTTTGCTCCCTTTCACAGCCCCAACCCTCTGTGGGGCTTTTCCAACCCCTTCAGGGCTGGAGTGGGTGCTCACCCCACTACAATCCACATGAACGATCCTCTGTCCGTTCACGTATCCGGGCAGAGTTCCTCTGGGCGGCGTCCACTGGCTCCCTTGACGCCTTTGAGGAGCAGTGGGCGCTGTCCGGGGTTCTCTGCTCGGTGTCCCCGTCTGGTTCTCTTCTTTTGACCCTTTGACCACACTCCTGTCCCTGTTTTTACATTAGTTGTCCCCCGTAATTATTTGAGTTCCAGGTCCTGTGGATCCTCCCCTTAGGCTGGGGGGAGATCCTTTAGCAGTGGGCGGGCTTACGCCCGCCCACTTCCCGGAACCCAATAGGTACAATCCACATGAAATTTCATTTGCCATTTGGTTGCCCAATCACTTAGTTTTGTGAGATCTTTTTGAAGTTCTTCACAGTCTGCTTTGGTCTTAACTATCTTGAGCAGTTTAGTATCATCTGCAAACTTTACCACCTCACTGTTTACCCCTTTCTCCAGATCATTCCTCAGATTTGTCACCTCCAAAGGGCGGCTCAGGTTTGGTAATCTCTCTAACATCCTCATCCGTGAAGACTGAAGCAAAGAATTCATTTAGTTTCTCCGCAATTAGTGCAGGATTACATCAAAGTGGGGACTGGGCTTGCTTCTCTATGCCTAATGCCTCGTGAAGTTGTTTACACCTGTGAAAAATAAGCATAAAATGCTGCCATTCTGATTTTGTACCATTTTATATCTACTTTGCACAGAGATAAATGACTCCACATGGTACAAAGCTGTGGAGAATCAGGCCCAGATTGGTCTATGCACTGAAATGCAAAATAAAAAAGCCTTTTGTCATAATAATTTAGATAGTGAAATACCTTCTCTAGATGATCAGTGTTAAACTTTTCTCAAAATTTTGTGTTTTTAATTTTTGTGTAATTTTTTCACATTTGCATCCTTGTATATACCCTAGAGGCTCCCCCTTGACCTTTCTCCTCACCAACAGGATGAGCAGTCTTGCTTTTCGTAATCCACACCAGAGCAGCAAGCCTAGATATGATAAAAATATTCCAAGTCATTCACATTGGGGAAAATATAAAATTGGCTAAGATGGTGGGGGAAGAAGGAAATATTACAAAATATAATCACTGCAAACAAGATATTGTTCATATTAAGACTTACATATGGTTCCTAACTAATACATTATGCCTGTTCCTAACTTTACTGAGTAATGCCAAAGCAGCTCCGTATGTCACTAAATGTGGGCTTGAAGCTTTCCTTCTGCCCCATGCCCTGTCATTCCCAGGATCTCCTGGGCTAGTGCTGAGCTAGCTTAGATAGAAGAAATAAGTTAATGGACCCTCTCACTTCATTATATTTGAGGATTTGGTCCATTAATTATGTATATATTAGGAGTCAGATTCTGTCTTTGGCTGTATATAATCAGCTACTGTTCAAAGTTAATGCTAGCCACATAAGCCCTGCAAGTGCAGAATTCTGCCTTGATTGTGTAATGAGGATTTAGAGCATAAAAAGCTTATCTTTCCCCCCTAATAAAAATGTAAAATGAATATTGGCGACATAAGGTGGAGAAATACATTTTACTAACATGCCAAAAGGTAGCCTTTTGTTTGTTCAGCTCCGTAGTAACCACCTTTGATATGAAAACACCTTAATACATAGTCTTATTGACTTCATAGTAGACATGTTGTGTTAATGGAACTGGAACAGTTTAAGGTAATAACTTATCAAATAAAATCAATGTTGTTTAAATTCAATGAGATTTCTTTAAAGGTAACTTGTAAAGGCTTTTAAAAAAAACATGCTTGTAAATTTCCTTGACTTTTTAATGATATATAAAGAAAGCCTGAACATGTTTTGGTGGGTATATTTAATTTGGTTGTTTTGCAGGGAGGTTATTTTTTTCCTTAGATATATTAATAATGTCACTCTGGTCTCCCCTGATTTTGCTGTAGGATTTGCTTGAAGTCACAGAGGAGTTATACTATTAGTGTTCACACCTTAATTAGAAAGGGTTGGGATGTTAAATGATTAACAAAGTCATCTTTTCACCATAATATGAAATAAAACAAAGAAAAATAGTCTTAAAGAGTCTGACTAAAAATCCCTTCCTTTCTTAACTATTCTAATAACTTCAGTCTTCTTGTCTTTTTTTACTAGTTCCTTAATCATTGTGAGCTTTCTACACTAGCATTTATCTTCAAATTGCTGACCAGTCTATTGGTACTGATGTAGGGTGACCAGATGTCCCGATTTTATAGGGACAGTCCAGATATTTGGGGCTTTTGCTTATATATGGGCCTATTACTCCCCCACCCCTTGACGCGATTTTTCACACTTGCTATCTGGTCAGCCTATTCTGATGTACTTCCACCAGTGGTAGCAATAGTGGGAAAGCTAGCATAGACAGACTATACTAACCATATAATATAATGAACCCCAGAGCAGAACTAGATGGCCACCACTGTTGCTACTATCTAGACAACTGCATTGATATTAGCGTAAAAGAGTGAAATTTTAAGTTAAATGCTAGTATAGAAAGACTACAGAGTTTTCTTATTTAAACAGAACCAATATTTCTAATGTAAATAAACAAGTGTGTGAGGGGAGGAAGCCCCCACACCCTACTCCTTGCAAGTCATCTTTAGGAAAACTACTCTTACCTCCTCCGAAGTGATTCTTCATGAAGAAAATAGTTGGGATTCCTGTTGACATTTGATAAGTTTTTCATTGATGCAGTAATTCCAAAGGGCAGCTGTTGACTGATTTACTACTGTTCACTGACCTGTAAGGCAACAATGTGCTTGGCACTGGCTAAGTTAGTATAACAGGCTGGCCCACTTGATGTACAAGCAGTAAATACTGCATGAGATGGAGCATTAATGGGCCTTTGGAGTACACACAGTCAGAAATAAAAGACTCAATAATTCAGAGTAGGGTTACCATATTTCAACAATCAAAAAAGAGGACGGGAGGAGCCCCTGTCCTGTCCTAGCCCCGCCCCTGTCCTGTCCTAGCCCCGCCCCTGCCCCTTCCACTCCCTCCCACTTCCTGCCCCCTCAGAACACCCAACCCTCCCCCCCACTCCTTGTCCCCTGACTGCCCCCCAGGACTCCACCCCCTCCCTAAGCCTCCCTGCCTCTTGTCCCCTGACTGCCTCCTCCTGAGACCTTCCCCACATCCTAACTGGCCCCCTAGGACCCTACCCCCCTACCTGTCCCCTGACTGCCCCAACCCTTATCCACACCCCCACCCCCTGACAGCCCCCCCCAGAACTCCTGACCCATCTAAACCCCTCTGCTCCCTGTCCCCTGACTGCCCCCTCCTGGGACCCCTGCTCCTAACTGCCCTCCAGAACCCCACCCCCTACCTAAGCCTCCCTGTTCCTTATCCCCTAACTGCCCCCCAGGACCCTACCCCCTACCTGTACCCTGACTGCCCAAAACCTTATCCACCCCGCCCCCAGAAAGCCCCCCCCGAACTCCCAACCCTCCCCCGCTCCCTGTCCCCTGACTGCCCCCTCCTGGGACCCCTGCTCCTAACTGCCCTCCAGAACCCCACCCCCTACCTAAGCCTCCCTGTTCCTTGTCCCCTAACTGCCCCTTCCTAAGACCCCTCTCCCTAACTGCCCCCCAGGACCCTACCCCCTACCTGTACCCTGACTGCCCAAAACCTTACACCCCCAACCCCCAGACAGCCCCCCCCAGAACTCCCAAACACCCCCCGCTCCTTGTCCCCTAACTGCCCCCTCCTGAGACCCCCCACTTGTACCCTGACTACCCAAAACCTTACACCCCCAACCCCCAGACAGCCCCCCCCCGAACTCCCTGACCCATTCAACCCTCCCCCCTGCTCCCTGTCTCTTGACTACTCCCCCCCCCCGAACCTCCCTGCCGCTTCTCTGGCCCCCGGCCCCCTTACTGTGCTGCAGAGCAGCGTGCTCGACAGCGGGGGAGGGCAGCAGTGTCGGAGCCGGCGATCTGTGAGTGGAGGGAGGGAGAGGAGGGGGGGTGTTAAGTTTCAGGAGGGAGGAGGGGGAAGTGCAAGCAGGGCTCTGGCTCTGGCTGTCCGAGCTCTGGCTCTGGCTGTCGGAGCACCGGCTGCTTTGTAAGCGCGCGCACGCTCTGCATGGGAGGGGGAAGGAGGGGAAGTCCGGACATTGACAAATTCCCCCGGACGCTATTTTTAACCCGAAAAAGCCGGACATGTCCGGGGGAATCCGGACGAATGGTAACCCTAATTCAGAGAGACGAATTATGGTTTTTTTACATCATTTGTCAGTTTATTCCAATTCAATCAAGCTCATAAACTTGAACTGTCTTTTGTGATCTTTTTAAGTTACTTTTCTTGAAATGACTCACTGTTGCTGTGACTAACATAGGAGTGCACTATTACAGATGAGACCTCTGTATTCACTGGGAAGGCTTCAGTATATTATTAGCGCTGATCAAAAGAGAGGGGAAAAGTGGTGTCTGGAAGAAATCATCCCTGTCAAATAGGGAATGGTATATCCAATAAGCATCAAAAGAAATAATTTATCCTTGCTTTTGACGGTGTCTAAGAAATTAATAAATAATTTCCTGTATATTTTATATCTTATATTACAGTAGAAAGGATGCTGCTGCAACTGTCACTAAATTTTGGGTTACATCTAAATTTTAAGCTTTGAATGTGAAAAAAAAAAACAGTTAAAAATCTCTTCCTCCATAACTTTATTATTAATTATTATTTATTTGTATTACAGTAGTTCTCAGAGATCTTAATCAGGATTTATGTCCTATGATACTAAGTTCCTGATTCAGGAAAGCACTAGCATTCATATTTAAGTCCATCCTTATTTAGCAAATAAGTTATGGACATGCTTAACTTTAAACATGTGCTAAGTTTCATTGACTTAAGTTCGTTCGTACCAGCAAAGAATGTAAGTAAGTGCTTAAGTGCTTTGCTGACTCGGGCCTATGTGTTGTACAAGAACATAAAAAACAATAATTTCTTTCAGAATTTTAGTTTTTAGCTTTTTATTCCTTAATGAGATGTTTCTCTTAGTACTGAATAACCTCTTACACTCCGTCACCCTAGGTTTTTATTATGTTTACAAAGGGAGGCGTTTTCCTTTAGTAGTGTAACAGATGGCTTGTCTGAATTAGACAATAGTGCTGTTCCAATAGCTCCATTACAGATAAGATAGGAACATAGGAATTGCCATACTGGATCAGACCTGTGGTCCAGGTAGTCCAGTATCCTGATAGGGGCCAGCACCAGATGCTCCTACAGCAATTCAGTGTGTTCACAATAACCAGACTGGCTTGTAAAAAACAGTGAAGTGAATCCACCCATGACTTTCCCTCCAATCATTATTGTACCTGTGCATTGGTGCACCAATACCACAGTTCCCTACACAGCATCAAGAGTAGCAGGTGCATAGTTGGCAGCAGTGTAATGAATACATCTTTGCCTTAATTATAAGTCACAGATAGCAGCTGGTAGAGAATAAGAAGAATTCCACTTTGGGAGTATCTTGAAATGGTTGGGAGCAGTGAGGCCTGAAAGAAGCCCCCAGTCAAGAGAAGCAAATAAAACAACTCCTAGCTAGACAGGTCTCCCCATCACCAACATCCACATCCAAACATCTTCTTCCCAGCTATCTCTCAAGCCTGCCCATGCCTCAGAGGGAACGCGAGTAGGTTTTGCAAGTGCCAAGTAGATCTAAGTGCAGGACAGGGCCTGCGGGGTAAACCATTATCAGGTCCATGAGGTTCATCAGGACCAACAGCACTTTTACCGTCACAGCTTATATGGTGTGTAGTCTGTGGAGAAGGAGTGAAGAGAGACCATACAGAGAACTCTATCTGTCTCCTTGAGGGGGCGCCTCACAATGTGGGACTTCCTGTGACCAGAGGCACTGCAGCCTGTCAGAAGCAGCCATGCTTATAACACTCATACTTAGGGCCCTACCAAATTCATGGCCATGAAAACCATGTCACGGACCATGAAATCTGGTTTCCTCCCATGAAATCTGGTCTTTTGTGTGCTTTTACCGTATACTATACAGATTTCACAGGTGAGACAAGCATTTCTCAAATTGGGAGTCCTGACCCAAAGGTAGGGTGACTATATTTCCCCAAAGGGAAAACAGGACACCCCACAGGCTGGCCTGAGCCCTCCCCAATGCCCAGCCACACATGGGCTGGCCTGAGGTTCCCCTCCCCGGGGCCACCCAAGGTTCCCTCTCCTCCTGAGGCCTCCTGTGCCCCCCACCCTGGGGATGGCCTGAACCCTCCCAGCCTCCCACCCACCCAGGATTGGCCTGAGGTCCCCTTCCCACCCGGGGCTGGCCCGAGCCCTCCCCAAGCTGCTATCCCTAGCCCTTCCTCCAGCACAGGATTGGTGTTGTCGCTCACCCTCCCAACCCCACTGCATGTTCTTCCACATCCTACTAAGGGTCACACCCCACTTTTTTTGCAAAACTGTGTATTTGTTGAGTTTTCTCTTGCCAACTGATGATCAGTTGCCAAAAAACTTGGGATGGCTGGGACAGGTCCTAAAAAAGGGACTACCCCCAGGCAAAACAGGACATATGGTCACCCTACCCAAAGGGGAGTTGCAGTGGGTCACAAGGTTATTTTAGGAGTCTTGCGGTATTTCCACCCTTACTTCTGTGCTGCCTTCAGAGCTGGGCGGCTGGAGGGTGGCAGCTATTGGTCAAGCACCCTGCTCTGAAGGCAGTGCTCTGCTAGCAGCAGCACAGATGTAAGAGTGGCAATACCATACCATGCCATCCTTAATTTTGTGCTGCTGCTGACGGCAGCTCTGCCTTCAGAGCTGGGCTCCCAGCCAGCAGACGCCAATCTCCGATGCCCAGCTCTGATGGCAGCATTGTCACCAGCAGCAGTGCAGAAGTAAGAGTAGTACCACTGCGACCCCACCCCACACACAGACACACACAACTCCTTATTGGTTCAGGATGCCTACAATTACAACACCATGAAATTTCAGATTTAAATAAGTGAAATCACAAAATTTATTATTTTTAAAATCCTGTGACCATGAAATTGACCAAAATGGACCGTGAATTTGGTAGGGCCCTACTCATAGTGTATTGATATATTGCTTTGGGAAGAAGCTCTCTTTTACATTTCATACAAACTATAACTTGCTTTTCCCTTTTCAGTGGTTCTTGAAACTTTTTCAAAGGCAGCTCAGAGGTTTAAATGTTCCTTGGCAAACATTAAAATGTCATTTCAGTTCTTGTTTAGACATTATTGATTTTATATAACAAGCAGGTGAAAGTCTCAGTTGGGGAATAGTGCTGTGTAATTGCTTCAGTGACATAGCCAGCCAATACCAGCATGGACAACAGTTTGATCATAATCAATATAATGTCTATTTTTTTTCATGCTGAAAGCTCCAGTGATGAAATATGGAGATGGGTGATACCAAATATTCAAGTGATGATATTTCCACTTTCCTGTCAACCCCTAATATCTCACTGGTAAGTGCTAACTTTTTAGTGATCTATAAACATTTTCCATTCTGCCAACCTCTTTGTGATCACATACTTATAATTTCCTGAAAGTTTCATCTTTTTAGGGGAAATATTCTGCCCCAATTGATTTTTTTTAAGAGTTTGACCAAAATTCTTTAGTCTTCTTTTCAGTCCTAGGAAAAGGTGACAAAAGAAAGGAAGAGAAGATTTTTCCATTATGAAAATTCTAACCACACCTTTTGAGCAGGGCAACAGTAATAACAGCTGAAGTTTGACGTGGGTCTTTGCATAGGTAGTCCTTGATGAAAAGCAAGGGTAAACAAGTGATCACTTCTCACATACATCAGTGTAACTCCACTGACTTTCAGCAGAGTGACTCCTGATTTACACCAGCACAAGAGAGCAGAATCTGGTCCTAGAGATTTTGCTAGTTTTGAGTGGTAAAATTATTAAGGTTAAAATGTTACACATGATGGAAAAATCACTTCTGACCATCCTCAGCAAATAGCTGCTAAAAATTTAACAGTGATCAATAAAGCATTCCCTCCCCATGACATCATATTCTCCCTGGCTGACCAGGCCAGGAAGCTCGACGTGATCAGGGACTGCTGCAAGGAGAACTTGCAAAAGGGAGAGTGTTTCATTTAAAAGCAAATAGGTAAATCATCAGAAATAATCTTCCTTAGCATTAGGAATAGGAGAAAATCAAAGACTGTGGAACAACTAAAAGGACCTATCCTATGATTCTGCAAATTCTAAGCTTTCATTTAAAATGTATGAGTCAGATTGTTTGATATGTTAGGGCCTCTATCTGCTTCAGTAGCTGTGCTACAGCATTCTAGTTCTAATGTTCCAGCAAACACACTTCCTCCCTATTATTAGTTGAAGGAAAGGGGGCATGGCCAGAAAACCCCTGTGCTTCTCTGTTACCTGACTGGGGTTTCAGCCCTTTGGGGCAGTTAGGATCAGGTGTAAATTAAAGCAGCCCTCAGGCTGCTCTACTAAAGTCTGGGAAATGGCCCTGCACAAAGTAGCTTCAAGTTTGAGAGAGTGTTAAGGTGACATTTATACCACAGTCCAACCCTGAAGTTAGATTATGAAGAAGAAATAAAGATGACGTGCTTTTGTCCCAAACTGCTCCTTTCTGACACGTATAAAGGGATTTACAATATTATTTTAAATGTCTTCTTGTGTCAAATAAAAATTAGAAATATCAATATCAATTCAATTTGCTAGAGGTCTTGGTAAGACTTTGAAGATCTGAGTAGTTATGCTTATGGATACAATTGTGTCACGGTAAAATTAAGCAAAATTCACGGAACAATCATGGGAAAGAAGGTCAAAATCAGGGTATGGTCATAGCAGAGCTGAAGCTGAAGCCAGAGCCCCACTGCCCAGGGTTGAAGCCAAAGCCACAGCATCACCATCCAAGCCGACAGCTGGAGCCCTGCTGCCAGGTGCTGAACTAAAGCCAAAGAAGTCACAGAGATCTGTTACTGTCATGGAATCCGTGACTTCTGTGACCAAATCGTATTCTTAGTTATGCCCTTCAGTTGAGAGAGGAAGAACTACAGCTTGCGCTAATTTTCAAAGGACATCATTTCAAATCTTACTAGGGAAAAAAGGAATGAGAGAACATGATACTTCTAATGTGAAAAACAGATAGCTGGATCAATGATATTACTGGAACTTTAACTTTTGTTGTTTCGTGGCTATAGGGTTGTGCAAGTAGGCATGTGTATGTTGGGCAGCAGGGAAGTCAGGTGTTTATTCTACCTGTGATATCTGCAAACTAATGGCCACCTCTTGAGTACAACCATCCCTGTAAACTTAAGCACAGTACCATTTTCAAAGCTATGCTTCTGTGATCTGCTGATGTTACAAGATCCTTCCTGAAGGTACTGCCTCCTCAATGTGATACTTCCAGTTCTGTTCAAAGACGACACCTGCAGGCAGAAATTCAGAGATTTTCTGATTTTTCATTTATTCTCCCAACTCTACTGTAATGCATCCAACTAGGTTGGATATCTCTCTAGTATTCTAGATACCACTAACAACCAAATGTATTATTAGAAGGCTCCAATGCTGCTGCTACTTAATTGCAATACTCACAATTCAATAGTCAATAATACTATGAATAATAAGCTAGATGTTATTCTTATTTTCTTTGCTTCCATATGGACGCTCAGCCTAACTTTGGTGTTTCTTTGAGTAAAGTTAGGAGGTCTGAATGAATTTTCAATTTTAATTCCCTCCTTCCCACCAAACCTGGGGAATGTGACAAAAAGAAATTTCAGGCGAGTTTGAAATTCCCTAGAACAAGTTCCTATCATCTTTAAATCTAACCAATTCAGCAATAGAAAATTTCTCATAATTAAGTACTATTTAGTGCATTAATTCCATTGGGGATTGGTGATAATTATATCCAAGTATGATTTCCTCAAAGATATCTCACAGGCCATTGATAAACAGCTGAGAAGAAAAATCAGGGGATTAACTGTAATTATAGCAAAGTGGTTTGCTATTAAACTAACTGAATAAAAAGTAATTGGATTATGTATGATCTTCAACTGTTCCTAGACTTTAAATTTTAATTAAATTGCCCTACTCATCATTCAAAAACTGAATGGTAGAGCATCAACTATTTTTAAACTACAAAAATAGTAGAAATTAGAGAAATTAGAGAGATCTGTACTGATAAAATAATGTTCAGAGCTACCAGTACTAAGATTACTAACCAATCCTTTGTTCTCCAAATGTTAAATCACTGGGAAACATGTTGAACTTGTGATTCTTCATTCAGGAAGTTTTAAAATATTACTACTTGATGAGAAATCCATGAAAGTTGACTGAGAATCCATTCTTCTTAAACAATTAACCATTTTGCATTTATTAAACAGAACCTAGTAGCTCAATTTTGTCTGGAACTTTTCCTAGTAGTGCTCCGTTAGCTAATTCTTAACTGACATCATAGCAAAGGTATTGAATTAGCTTTTACAAAAGCAAAATGCCAGGTATTTCATACCAGTTACAAACTTAGATATAAAATTCTACATTAGGGCATTAAAATTCACTGTACTTAAAAGAGTAAATGAATAATATCTCTAATAATTTATTTTATAGTGTGTTGCCTGCATGGACTCAAAGACCAGATGGTGTGCTTTGCATCAAAAAAAGAATGGAATGAGCAGTTGATAATGAGTATAACAAAATATTTTTTAAAAAAAAATACAGTAGTGAAAGTACAGAATAGTCCCATAAAAGCATGACATTTTTTTTTCAGAACAGAAGAACAACAGTAACACTATTTATTAAATGATACACCAGGGCAAGCTCTCACCTAATAAAAATGCAGAGCTACAGTAAGATAATTCCCTTATATTCAAAACAGAGGGTGGACTTGAGCATTCCCGGGAGCAAATATGTTGTGTGTGCATTGTGAAGTTATCTATTACTGTTCACGGCTACTGAAGTTTGTAAACTGAGCAGATGTTCTTCTGCATTTATTATAACAATATGCCGTGCTTTTCATTGATATCACTAAATGGTAACACATGTTTTTAAAAATGGTGATAGCTACAGAAAATTACTGCAGCTGACCTAAGGGCCAAATCCTAGTCTCTTTATGGGCCCTACAACACGCCAGGGCCGGCTCTAGGCACCAGCAAAACAAGCTGGTGCTTGGGGCGGCACATTTTTAGAGGCGGCATGGTGAGCTAGGGCATGGCCGCCCCTAAAAATGTGCCCTGGCCGCCCTAGCTCACCTCCACTGCTGCCGCCGCTTGCGCGCCCTGGCGCACAAAACAGCTGGTTCACGCGCCGCTGCTTCCCCTCCCTCCCAGGCTTGAGAGCCTGGGGGGGAGGAGGCAGGGCTGGGGATTTGGGGAAGGGGTGGAGTTGAGGCGGGGTCAGGGGGTGGGGTAAGAAAAAAACGGGGGGGCGAGCGGCAGCCAAAATTGATTTTGCTTAGGGCGGCAAAAATCCTAGAGCCGGCCCTGCAAGACGCTAATGGATACAATAATGAAACTAAGGTCTGGTCTATACTACCCGCCTGAATCGGCGGGTAGAAATCGACCTCTCGGGGACGGGACGCGACAATCGATCCCCAAATCGGCGCTCTTACTCCACCAGCGGAGGTGGTAGTAAGCGCCGCCGACAAAAAGCGGCAGAAGTCGATTTTGCCGCCGTCCTCACAACGGGGTAAGTCGGCTGCAATATGTCGAATTCAGCTACGCTATTCACGTAGCTGAATTTGCGTATCTTAAATCGACTCCCCGCTGTAGTGTAGATGTACCCTAAGAGTGAAAGATAAAGCTAAGGATTACAGGGTTGGAGCCACAAAGGGATTTGGGTGCTGTGACACTCAGCGTTGGAATGCCTAAATTTTAGGCACCTAGAAAATCACAGGAACAACACTGTACTTCACAAAGCCAAGTTAGATGCCTAGGCTATACAAAGTATGGGGCCAGCAGACTAAGCAGAGAGCCAAAGTTAGCCAATGGGAGATATCAATGAAAGGAGTGTGTGTTAAGCCCCACCCCTCTCATGCAGATAAGTGCCTAAGTCTGGGCTTCAGGGAGATGCCTATCTCAGCTTGTGATCCATGAACAGTAACAGACAGCCTGGAGTGAGGCAGCCTAGGTGTCTAAGCCACTTCTTGCAGGAATGTGTTAAGTGCCTGCCTTGCTCCACACAAAATGGTTGGAAGAGGTGCACACTTTATAACGTCTAGCCGAGTGACTAGAAAACTCACTTAGGATGTGGGAGAGCCAAGTTCAAGTCCCTTCTCAGCCAGAAGGGGGAAAGGATTTTGAGAGGGCATCCCCCACTTCTCAGGAACATGCCCTAACCATTGAGCTATGAGATATTCTGCTGTGGGTCTCCCTCAAGCTCGCCTGTTGAAGCTGTTCCACTGTGGGTAAATAATGAAAGAGTGAGGGGAGCAGGAGGACTGGACTGAGGGTGTCCCTCCTCTGGGCTAGGTGTCCTAACAATTGAACTACAGGAGCCTCTCTCTCTCTCTCTCTCTCTGGCCCAATGACTATTTAAGTATTTACCTAGTGGAGCAGTCATTGGGCCAGAGAGAGAGTAAGGGAGGGAATGACTTTGTAGTCCGGTGGTTAAGACACCGACCCTGGGAGGTGGGGGACCCTGGCTCCAGCCCTTCTGCTCCCTTTAGCCACAGTGGAACAGCTTCAACAGGAGAGACTTAAGGAGCCACATATTGGACTATCACGGAACTCAGTGGCTAGAGCACACCCCTAGGGGATGGGGGACACCCTGGCCAAATCCTTTCTCCTCTCTGGCAGACAGGAGGAGAATTGAAGCTGGCTTTCCCATACCCTAACTGAGTGCTCTAACCACTGGGCTAAAAGTCATAAGGTGGGCACCTCCACCTCCTCAGGCCAGATTTTGTATGGGACCCAATCTGGTAAAAGGCCTCTGAGCACTCCTGTCAAAGAGGGCTCTGTATGAGACTTAGTAGCTCCTTTCCCCAATTTGTGAATTTCTCTGGGGTTTAGGGGAGACATCAGCATCCAGACACGTGTGCGTGCCCCAGGGTCTAAAATTTAGGGGCGGGATTCACAAATGTAACCCTTCTGCCAGGTGGAGCCAGCAGCAACAAGGGCCAGGTTCAGTATCTTTCCTTTTCAACAATACAACACAGAACTAGCTCGAGCCTCCACCCAGTGACCTGGGACAACTACACACCACCCCCTGGGTGCCTCTAAGAGGCAATACTTCCCCTCTCGCAAGCACAGAGTCTGAATGTAGCAAAAACTTTTAATAAAAGGGGGGAAGTAACTCAGCATTAATTTGGGAAAACACCACAACTAGGGTTCATATACATAAACCATGAGCAAAAGACCCACCCCCAAGTAGGTTGGGCAATGTCCTTTTTGCCTCAGGTTCTTAAGTCCAGCAACCCAAAAGTCCCTTTAACCTATCCGTCCCTTCTTTGCACCCCACTCACAGTTGCTTTTCTTGGCCAATGCAGCCCGAGTTCAGAGGTTCATCTGCAGAGTGTACCTCCCACCCTGTGTGGAAGTGGGAGGGGGGTGTAAGGAGGCACCTTACACGCTCCACTGCTCAGCCACTCGCTTGTTGCCCTAACAGCCAATTGCTGCACCTCTCTGTGGGGCTGTTCTCTGGCCCTCTCCACCAGCCACCCTGCTGGCTATGCCAAGATGTCTTCAGTCCCCCCACTTAACACAGCTCTCAGTAATGCCAGCTGTTAGTGGGGGAACCTCACTGCTGGTGCACACTGGGCAATCACTTTCAATAAAGACACTGGCCCAAAGTAGGTCTAATACTTGGACTTAGTTATCAGTGATTTCTGCTTTGCAGTGTGTAACAAGACTCTCAACTGAGTCTAAATTAGATCTTCTTTTATTCTGTGGTATAAGACCCTTAAAGAAAGGGCCACATACAAGTATCTGCCCCCACCCTGACTCAATTCATTGAGATTTGGAACCCATGTCCCATGTCTAGTGAGTGTTCAATTGAGAGTGAGTCCCACCATCGGGGTATGCCAGGTACAGTTCTGCTGCCCTCAGGTGACACAACAAGGGTAACAACCCCAACAACAAGGAGGCTGGGGATCCAACACCAGCCACAAGTGATCACTTGGGCAAGTAATCCCATCATGCTGAGCACCTAGGCAGTGTGGGTGTATCCATGCAAACGAGATCAGTTCCTGAAGTCTTTTCCCGCAGCTCACCACTAGATGTCAGGGGAGAGTTCATTCAGACTGCTTACACAAAGGTATGTAAGTGTCTACTTCCAGTGGGAGTTAGGTGCCTACATACATTTGTGATTCCCACCCTAGGTGCCTATGGAAATTTTACAAAGGAAATTTAGGTACTTAGTGAGTTTAGACAGCTGGCAAGTGGGAAGTTTGTGGACCTCACTGGGGCCAAACACGATGTTTTAGGTGACTAAATTGCTTTGCGGATCTCATCCATAGTGCCTAGCACAATGGAGCTGGGGCCCCTTAGCAGTAACACAGTAAAAATAATAGATAATTAGGGATCTCTGTGTGTGTGTGTAAGAGAGAGAGTGAGTATACACACTGCCTGAGAAGTAATGAACATTCAACTCCTATTGTTTTAACCTAAAGTAATGGGAACTCTGCCTCTCACGTGGTTGGACATAATTGGAGTTGGAGGGAATCAGATTTTTTAGGATTTATAAAACTCCTATTTATTATAGGAGGGGCATGCTTAAAGGCACAATTGGGAGGAGGGCATCCAAATCCCATTGACTTTCAGTAGAAGCTCAATGCCCGGTTACCCTTTAAAAAATTCTCTCCCTACAGCCTATATAAGGACTTTAACATGTATGAAGTGTTCAGAATCAGGCGTTGAGACTCTTAATTGGGACACCCCAGTGGGCCATCCATCATGTCAATTAAGTGGGTTTCCCAATTAAGAAAAGATTCCTTTTAAAAAATCTGAAAAAAAAATTAAAAATGAAATAAAATACTGCAATAAATACAATTAGGTAATGTACCTCGGCTTTACTCAAGCTTCATATCTTCCTTTAATCTTTATTAAAAACCAGGAGCTTAGAGTTTCACACGTGGGCTAAATCAGTTCCCTAGAGAACACCCTGCAAAGCAGCCAACCTAAATAAGTGTTTCCCAATTAAATGGCGTGAATATAACAATAACGGGGCACATTCCCAGAGCTTCTCAGCTATAATTCAATGTCCTAATAGGATTAAACTACTTAAACCATCATCCTCCTAGTTTATCCATCCACTCCAAACTATATTATAGTCTTCTAAAAAAGGCCAACACTGTCACCTATTAATCTATTTAACAATCATTATAGACACATGGCTTATATAGAACAACAGTGCCATCCACATCTTTTTATAGACATATGCCATGCATCTTCATGGTATATTGAAGTTTGAGTGTTAGTGTTAGCTCTCTGGCTTTTCATTGAAAAAGTAGTTAGCTTTTTTTATGTAACTATGGAAAACTATCTAAAGACTTTGGTGAAAAATAGTTAAAAAGCAAGACATGAAAGTTAAAATTCATTAGTTAAAATCAAATAAGACATTACTAGCAATCAAAGAGTGCATGACAAGCTGAGATGATAAACCTTAAATTGTGATTTAAGAGTCATCTGAGTTTACTGCATGAATATAAGGAGGAAAGATAGTCCATCGTGCTGAAATATATAAAGCTTATTTTATAGGGTTAGATGGTTCAATCTTGGGGAAAAAAATAATTGTCCTTTATCATTTAACTGTAGTCTGCAGTCTTGTAATTAACTGAGGATCAATTTGGCACTATTCTCTAGAGTTAGATTGTCTAATACTTTAAACATGAGCAATAAGATTTCCAAGTTCGTACTGTATTTAAAAGGAAGAAAATTTAATGAGGCTAAAATTGGAAAAATATGCTCATGGTTTTGGTTTATTAGCCTTGCAGCTGAGCTCTGAACCAATTGAAGCCTATTGATCAACTTGTCTAGTAGACCTGCTAAGACAGTGTTACAATAGTCCAACTGAGACATAATAAAAGAGTGCATTAGCTTTGCTGAAGCATGTTTCAGAGACATAGTAAGACCTTTGCAATGTCTCTCTGAGGGTAGAAGGCAGATTTAACAGTTACTTTGATGTACTCTTCAAAGATGAACTCTGAATACAAACAGCACACCTAGATATCTAACAACACTTCTAGGTGTCAGATATCATGCATCAAAGTCAGTTCCAAAAGGAGATGTAGTTCCTAGTTGATTTTTAGAGCGCAGTAGAAGAACATTTGTTTAATTTAGTTTAACCCATAGGAAACCATAGGAAGCCAAAGACACCAGCTGTGTCTTTAAGTAGACTTCATTTAATTCAGCTACCATTAACATCTGACACGGGGCACTTCTATCTACAGTAATTGGATAAAATGTTACTTTAAAACATGAGTATCCTTTGTAATTTTCCTCTGATGCTGCTGTCCTTTGGTCTTTAAAAGTTAGTACACATTGAAGGGCCAGGTCTTAGTAGGAAACAACTACATAGCTGCTATTGGAAGCAACAAAAATATCACAGAAACATAATAGAAGTTTCTGGCATATATAAATCAAAAGAATGTTATTTCCAGATTTCAAGGTCAACTTATATACTTGCTTGTCTCCCAGATTGAGTGTGTGGTTTGGCCCATTTCATGACATCTCAATTTGTCATTGCATAGTTCCAAAGTAATCTGAGAGATGGATAAGATGTTCTTACAATAGAGCTAAATAATAAATATTGTATGATAAAACCATTACCGTATGTTACTATCTTTTGCACCAATGTTGTTAGTGAATTTTGCATTGGGAATAATTACTAATAAGAGCAGTGAATATGATAATACCCTTATACTTTAAAGGATAAAGAATAACAAGAGACAGGCCAAAAATGCAAATTTGGTATCCAGATCTGAACACCCTGAAGTTTGGGGATATTTTGATGAAGCATTTTTGATTTACACTATTATAGTGATGGGGCCCAGTGCAAAATTTAGATCCAGATAATTTAAGTCATCTTAATTTAATAATGATGAGCCCAAACTGTAAAAGTTAGATACAGATTTTGAATCTTGGAAAGAATTGTCAGATATGTAGATAAGCCCATAACAAAACACTTAATTCAAATATCCGCAATTTGTGGGGGATAGAGGGGAGTGGAAGGGGGAGAGGAGTAACTGAATACTGAACCTGGATCCAAATCTGAATTTTCCAACCAAATTAAACTTCCAGTATTGAACCCAAAATTCAAGTTTTGACTGGTCATAGAATCGGGACCTGGATCCAAATAAGGTTCCAAATGCCACCCAAAGTGTAGGGGTGCTTGAATCCATTATTTGGGTTTGTGCCCTCTCTAAATAGTTAAGAAGGCAGATTAGAGAGACAAGGTGGCTGAGGTAATATGCAGCTAAACTACATTGCATACAAGAAGGAAGATATCAATGTTAAAGATGAGAAGGATGCTGTTGGAAAGACATGTTTATGAATGAATAATATCTGGGCACAATTTAGTATCAGACATAATCAATGCATATTTCAGCCATGTCTCACTGAGGCAGAAAGAGATCATAATTGTGTGCAGTCATAATGTTCAAGTAATGATGCTTTTAGTCATGACAGCTCTAGCTTTAGGTAAGTCAGAGCCAACCAATTTGGTTTTTCCTGAAAGCAAAAAGAGAGACAGTGCTGATTGAAGGTAGACTTTTTAATAGGAAAAAAACATGATGATTTCCATTATTAAAATATTAGGCACCTATGGCAATTAACTTAAATTAATTGTTTTCAAAACATTTCTGCCAGTCCTGAAAACTAAAGAGGAGGAAATTGCTTCATATTGAAAAGAAATGTGATCCATTTGTCATAGCTGCTACAGTTCACATCTGCCTTACTCAGAGAAAGCACAGTTCAGCAACCCCCATCACTTATCACACTCCACCACTTGGAAACAGCACCTTTTTCATGCTGACTTCTATGCCTCAAGATTCCCTCATTCTGTGGTCACTCACCTTAAAGTCTTCCCTAAAGCCCACTTCTTTTAACTAACATTCCAGCATAGATCATTTATCCAGTCCCAGCACTTTTCTGTCCTCAAATCTAATTCTCAAAACACCCAAAACCATATTGGCAATAATAGAAGTGTGGAGCTAACAAGATACTATGAAAGCAAATGACTAACATGATTTTTATTTTTGTTGCTGTTGTTGACTCCTTCTCTCTCCCCTTCGTTTTTCTGTTAGTCATCCACATTGCATAGTGTGGAGCGTGGATTGATTCTGTCAATTGCACATAGCTCATAGTGAAGCATCACAGAATTTGATTTTTGTTATTGTATAATTTTGCAGGATGACACCAATGTTTATTTTAAGCATTTTTTTTCAATTTTTATAGATTTAAATGTTCAGTAGCACACATTATGGGCTTTAAGAATTTTTTTTTCTGATTTTTATCAATTCACATTTTCAAAATTGTGAGAAATTATGGAGGAGCCTGGCAATAATTATTTAATGACTGTGGATGTCCAGATTCAAAAAGTTAAAGTTTTCTAACCATTAAAACACCAAGTATCAACATCATGTGCCAAAATACAAAAGTTCCCACATTGCCTATCTGTACATTTCTAATATTATGATGGAAATATTTTTACCTTTGTTTTGTGTGTGAGTGCAGTGAATTGATATTTATTGGCATTTACAAATAAACATTTAATCTTGCCAAGACTACCCATGTGTCCTCTGGTGTCCGTGCCTTATCACGGTGGGACAGCTTGTGTGCTCTAACAATCCCCAGAGTCTGTGTCGGCGAGGGCTTTTTGCTCCTGCCGGATTGGTCTGTGGGGGCCAGACAAAACAGACACTCTGGTCCTCCAGGATGGGGGTTAGGCACAGGGCTAACAACCCTGTCCCATAAAAAACAAAATATGTTATGGAAACAGCGATGGAGAAGTCAACCATTACTCTGTGTGATGGGCCTTCAGGAGTAAATGACCTGCATGACTGCCAGTGGTGAAAGCTGAAAGGGATCCACTGGCACGAAGACTGAAGTGCTCAACACCAAGACAAAAACCAAACTTGGTTTTTGGAACATATGGACAATGTATGAAACAGAAACTAGCTCAGGTCACAGCAGAGATGAGACCCTACAGCTGACATCCTGGGTGTCAACGAGAGCAGACGGACAGGATCAGGAAGATTAACAATAGCCTTGGGAGAAACTTTGCTGGATTCTGGATGGGATGATGGACAACACGATCAGGGTGTTGCCTTCCTTTTGAAGAAGGGAGTGGAGCACTCCTTGCTTGAATGGAAGTCCATCAGCATCAGACTTATGAGAGCCAGACCGAAAGGGAAATACAATAATATCACCCTGATTCAGTGCTATGCTCCGACAAATGACAGTGACGAAGAAGTAAAGGACAAATTCTACCTTACCCTACAGGCAGAGTTAGAGAGAGTACCATGGCATGACCTAATGACCTGAATGCCAAGGTCAGTAAAGACAACACAAACGACAGAGCAATGGGAAGACATGGGTGTGTCACCATGAATGAAAACGGAGAGAGGCTTGTTGATTTCTGTAATATGAATGACCTAGTCATTGGTGGAACCCTATTTCAACATTGTGAAATCCACAAGCTGACATGGTGTTATCCAAATGGCAGAGATAAAACCAGATTGACCATATGATGATCAATGGCAAATGGCGATGCTCACTGATAGATGTGAAAATGAGAAGAGGTGCAGATGTTGGCAGCGACCACCACCTTGTGACAGCCTCCATCAAATTACTTTTGGGAGGCCTAATCTCATCAGTACTTATGCTCATGAGTAATTTCACTCACATATATCAGTATCTGCAACATTGGGATGTAATGCTGCAGTGTAATGTGTGTGTGTGTGTGTGTGTGTGTGTGTGTGTGTGTGTGTGTACAGGGAAGGGAGGCATTCTCCCAGTGCTGCCTGGTGCCCCAGAGGAGAACACACACACCCCTACTCCTCTTGTTTGATGGGTTGAGCCATAGCTCCACCTCCTCCCTTCCCTGCCCACTCTTCCTCTTCACATTACATTGAACCTTTATACACCCCTTCCCTGTAATTTTTTTTCACAGCAATTAATTTATCTGCAATGAGAATGACTATAACCATGATAATCTGATCGGTTACGAGTAGTCATAGATCATAGAGTTTAAGGCCAGAAGGGGCCACCAGATCACCTAGTCTGACTTCCTGTATATCACAGGTCACCAACACCACCCTGTACCCACACGCTAAATCCAACAATTGAAATTAGATCAAAGTAACATAGTCCACAATGTAATTAAATAATGTAGGGCTAGACTGTGTTAAGAGCACATAGTCCATAGTAAGGGGAGGTGCAGAATGCTTTCTGGGCTTCTGCAGTGTGTGGGCGAGAATGCAAACTGCTACACTTCTTTCAAGGGTGCAGTATACTTCCCACTAACACCACATTATTGCGTCATCCAGCTCTGTTGGCCAGAACATACAGAGTGGTCTTTGGGTAACAACCTTTATGTATGCAGTAACATAAAATTCCTCCTGGCCAGAGGTACAGAATCACTTTACCTGCAAGGGGTTAAGAAGCTCAAATAACCTGGTTGGCACCTGACCAAAAGGACCAATAAGGAAAGAAGAAACTTTCAAATCTGGAGGGGAGGGTAGGTTATTTGTGCTCTTTTTGTTTGATCCTTCTCTGGACAGAGAGAAAGACCAAGCAGGTAAACCATCTCCTGAAAAGATACCTGAAATGATACATCTAAAATTACAGAAATTGTAAGTAAAGGCAAGGGAATGTGTTAGATTATCTTTTGTTTTAGCTTGTGAATTTTTCTTATGCTAAGAGGGAGTTTTATTCCTGTTTTTTGTAACTTTGAAGCTGAGCCTAGAGGGGAATCCTCTGTGTTTTAAATCTTTTTTATTTACCCTGTAAATTTACCTCCATCCTGATTTTGCAGGTGTGATTCTTTTATTTTTTTAATAAATTTCTTCTTTTAAGAACCTGATTGATTTTCAGTGTCCTAAAAAAACCAGGGGTTTTCCTGTGCTCACTTTGTAACCAATTGGTTAGTATATTATTCTCAAGCCTCCCCAGGAAAGGAGGTGAAAGGGGCTTGGGGGAATATTTTGGGGAAACAGGGACTCCAAGTGGCCCTTTCCTGGATTTTTGTCTAAATCACTTGGTGGTGCCAGCAATACTGTCCAAGGACAAGGAAAAGATTTGTGCCTTGGGGAAGTTTTAACCTAATCTGGTAAAAATGAGCTTAGAGGGTCTTTCATGTGGGTCCCCACATCTGTACCCCAGAGTTCAGAGTGGGGAGGAAACCCTGACAATCTCTAAGAACTATTTGATGCGGTTACTAAATATTTTGTTTATCTTGTCTTGTGTGTGTCTTTTTTATTTATGTATAAGACTATATAGAGTATGTTATGTGTTTCCTAACACTGTATGTTTCGAATGTGATGAAGCAGGCATCTCTCATAAGCCTGCGAAATGTACAATAACTTCAATGTAAACTATGGTAGAAATCAATGCAACTCCACTCTTTGTCGCACAACCTGCATCACATTCTCTAGCCAGAGAGAATTTTTTTCAGTCTACTTGAAACTGGCATGATTGGTTGATTAATTTTTTTTAATAAATCAATTTCGCAAAAAGATGAAACTTCCATTTTGGCAAATTAAAAGCATTTTCCATGCCCAGAAGGCAAGAAGAAAACTAAAATGACAAGTGTAGAAAAATAGTAAATTAGTATGCATAAAATAGACTCCAAATATAGAAAGAATATAGGACCCACTGTGTGACGCAGCCTAGATAAGTGTTGCTGGTGGCTAACTTAATACCAGCAATATTGTACAAAGGTCAAATATCAAGCATATAGGTGGACTTTAGCAAGAAGATTAAACTGCAGGGACCTTATTGCTAATCAACAAATAAACAACAAATACATTAAATGTCTGTGCATGTTTATACAAACACTCATGTAAATATATGTATTTATAAGATAGACATGTTTCCACATGAGTATTATAGGCTGGGATGGTAACACTGCTAATATTAAAGTTGCCCACCACTTCCTATTGCAAGGACCAGTTTTCATTTGCTTATAATTTTGCCAAATGTTATCTGTTTGGGCTGAAATTTTCCATGCTGGTTGTTTGCCAGTTGGCAAAGGAGACAATAACTGGGAGCCAAGGGAGACTGGGATAGGTTGCAGGTGAGATATAGGGGACTGGGATAGGAAGCTGAGAAACAATTGGAAACAAGTGTGGTGGGGGAGAGGAGATACAGGTCTGATGAGGGGCCAGGTTGTGTGTGTGTGTGTGTGTGTGTGTTGTGGGAGAACTGGGACTAGCAGAGCATGGAGACTGAGACTGGAATGAGAGGTCACAGGAGTGAGTCTGGGTCTGTGGGAGGAGGATGAGACTAGAACAAGGAGCCAGAGATAGAGGTTAGACATAAGTGGAATAGGAACAGGTTGGATGGGGACAGTCTATGAGTGGAAGAGGAAAGAGTGACCACTAGAATACTCTCCCCTCCAAACCCTAGACTGGAACTCATGATTCCTGAATCTCATAATTCCTCTGCTGCCAGCAAACCTCTGTGAAGTCCAGTAGCAAAATGTCCCATCCCCTTTTAGTGCTGGTCCCCATAGAGGATGATAATCTACTAATAAATTTGTTAGTCTCCAAGGTGCCACAAGTACTCCTGTTCTTTTTGCGGATACAGACTAACATGGCTGCAACTCTGAAACCTACTACTATCAGTTACTCTATTTTGCTTATAAGAAACACACAGAATCTTTTAAAATGGGATAAGGCAATACGCCGTGTTTATTGAGATTACAATTTAAGCATTAAAATCAGCATATGGTTTCATTCACCCCCCCCCCCCAAAAAAAAAAAAGGTCTGCAGCTGGATCTTATAGTTACCAGTCCTTAGTGTTGCTCGGTCAGTTCCAGTGGCCAGCTGAAACTGCACATGAGGGAGGGGAGCTGGGCCTCTGTTGAATATGTTTGACACTCCAAAGTTGATGCAGAATGAACCCAAAGTCCCATGGCAATACACCTTTCTTTTATAGGAATAAATTCCCATAGAAGTCTATGGACCTTGCTGTGTCACACCGGAACTGTTAATCATGAGGTAGTGAAGGTTGCTCCCAGTCAGCATTATTTGGGTTGATACTCAGAGTATCCACAGCTGTTTCTTATCTCATCCCTCTGGCTCCACTCTTTATCTTGTCCTTTGGATGTATGTCATCAATCTGCCATCCAGGTGATTCTGATAATAAAGTTGGTGCCTCTTGACTCTTCCACTTCCGTCTTGACCATCCGTCCCAGCTGTCTTTTCTCACTTAATTACCATACATTCTTCACTCACTACCAAACAGTAAATAAGGCAATAATTATAGTCATAACATTTCTAGCCTTCTAAGAACAGTCATTAACACAATCAACAAGAATAAACTCAGAACAATTTCTTCTTATTAATTCAAAGCTACAATTTCTTCTTACTAATTCAAAGCTAGCAAAATGGAGTATAAAGCAAAATAAGCAAAATGGAATACAATTTACCTGAGACAAATTTCTTCGCATTAGGCTTTTTGCCTACAACTCCATTAGCTGAAGTGGCAGAGGTCTGTGTAATGGATCTAAAAGTTTCAATCCTGATGATGATGAGCCGCCATGCAGGTGTCAATCTGATGCCAGACAATGGAATTTCTATATTTCAGTTTGCTTTTAAAAAAAATACTTAGGAAATTACACACAAAAAGCACATTAAAAGAACATTATTAAGATTTCAAGTCAAGCATTCAAAAGTTAAGAAACAGAATCAAGGTTTCCTGTGCAACCTTATGTCATCCCTCTTGGGCATATGAATTATAATATGGGATTCAATCATATGGTCACATACAATTTTTTTCCACAGCTACCCTACCTCATTCAGTGAACAGGATGGGCGATGCTCTGGATTTGAATCAGGGTTTGCGTAGTGAAGAGGGCTGTTGTCTGCAGGACTTCTACCTCATTTGTTGCAGAAGTTGCCAGGTGTATCCTGAATGAGGCAGGGGACTTCAGGAAGAGAAAGGATGGTCTCATGGTCAAGGCAGTTGAATGCTGCCCTGAAGATTTGGATTCTATCCCTGCCTCTGCCACAGAGTTCCTGTGTGATTCTGGGCAAGTCACTTAAACCAAACATTTCAGAAATGATCACTAATCAAGTGTGTTCCTCATTTTCTGGGTGCCTGATTTAAGAGTCTGATTTGCAGAAGTGCTAAGCACTCAGAGCTGCAACTGAAAACACGGCAAGCTGTGCTTGAATGTAAAGTGCTATATAATGATAAGTACTCTGAAGAATCAGGTACTAGGTGTCTCAAATAGGATGGATACTTTTGACCTTACTCTATCTGTGCCTTTGTTACTCGTTTGTAAAATAATGATAATATCTTCCCCTCTTCTCACAGGGTGATGTGAAAATAAATTCATTATTGTTTGTAAAGCACTCAAACACTCTAGTGATGACTACCTAGAAAAGACCATGAGGAAATTAATAATTCTGTCTTCAAAGCAGGGTTTGAATAGCATGCAGTAAATAAATCCTGGTCCACACACTGAACAAGAAGGAGAAAACAAAACATTGATTACTTGCTGATTAGTGAGCACGATCCATTCTATGCACTGAATAAGGAAGGAGTCCTGTGGAAAAAATAGTTTTTAATTACATGATCAAATACTGTATATATGTGCATATACACAAGGGGCTGCATTAAGGATGCAAAGGTAACGTTAATTTTGGCATTTCCCATTGTGTGCCTTACTCTGCAATCTCTAGAGCTGGTTGGAAAACAGAATTTCTAATCTGTGGGTGATGCCGACATTTCAATATTTATTTTCATTCTGAATAGGAACAAAAAGGAAAAATTTCTCCTGGAATGGAAAAGCTGAAAACAATTGATTCAGAAACATTCAATGTTTTGTTTCAATAATTTTGAATCGGTAGATAATATGAATATCCAATACCATACATATGTAATACTATATATAATATTAAAATTAGTATTTTAGTATAATATAAACGTCAACATGAAAGAAATTAAAGGACATTTGAAACTGAATGAAACAAACTCATTTGTTGTTATTGAAATGAAACAAGAAAATCGAAATGATATTTCCACTTTTTCTCAATATAATTTCATGAAAACATTTTGATTTGAACTAAACTGTATTTTCTGACAGAAAACTGTTCTGCTGAAATACTTTCACCCAGATTTACTTAATAATGTTCTTTTACTGTTGTTTTTTATGTTTAATATATATCGTTCAAATTGCCAATAAAAGGTCTCTTCCCTTTTCCCCGGGGCTATACTCAGCCAAACACTCTCTTTCTCCCTTAAAGGACATACCTTTTTGATTTTTCCTTTCTGCCAAATGACTAGAATAAAACATAAGAACATGAAGAAATATAAAGTAATCTTAACACTGTACCTCCTTCTCTTTCCCCCTGCTCTATTTTTTATTCCTTTCTATTTTTCTGCTTGCTCTCTAGCACTCAATGGCAATAGATGTTCAACCCACATAGGATGAAGAAACTTTTATATATATTATATATATATTAGGGCTGTCAAGCAATTAAAAAAATTAAGCATGATTAATTGCACTGTTTAACAATAATAAAATACCATTTATTTAAATATTTTAGACATTTTCTATATTTTCAAATATATTGATTTCAATTACAACACAGAATACAAATTGTACTGTTATCACTTTATATTTATTTGTATTACAAATATTTGAACTGTAAAAAACAAAAGAAATAGTATTTTTCAATTCCCCCATTACAAATACTATAGTGCAATCTCTTTATCATGAAAGTTGAACTTACAAATGTAGAATTATGTACAAAAATAACTGCATTCAAAAATAAAACAATGTAAAATGGTAGAGCCTACAAGTCCACTCAGTACTACTTCTAGTTCAGCCAATCACTCAGACAAACAAATGTGTTCACATTTGCAGGAGATAATGCTGCCTACTTCTTGTTTACAATGTCACCTGAAAGTCAAAACAAGTGTTCACATGGCACTGTTGTATCCAGCATCACAAGATATTTACATGCCAGATGTGCTAAAAATTCATATGTCCCTTCATGCTTTAACCACCATTCTAGAGGACATGCGTCCATGCTGATGACGGGTTCTGCTCGATACCGATCCAAGGCAGTATGGACCAGTGCATGTTCATTTTCATCATCTGAGTCAGATACCACCAGCAGACGATTGGTGGTTTGGATTCTGTAGTTTCTGCATCAAAGTGTTGCTCTTGTAAGACTTCTGAAAGCATGCTTCTCACCTTGTGCCTGTCAGATTTTGGAAGGCACTTCAGATTCTTAAACCTTGGGTCGAGTGCTATGTCTTTAGAAATCTCACATTGGTAACTTCTTTGCATTTTGTCAAATCTGCAGTGAAAGTATTCTTAGAACAACATGTGCTGGGTCATCATCCGAGATGGCTATAACATGAAATATATGGCAGAATGTGAGTAAAACAGAGCAGGAGACATACAATTCTCCCCAAAGGAATTCAGTCACAAATTTAATTAACACATTATTTTTTTAACAAGCTCATCAGCATTGAAGCATGTCCTCTGGAATGGTGGCCAAAGCATTGTCATCTCTCTTCCCCTTAATACTCTATTTTCTCACATCACATAATATATGATAAGATCTTGACAGTAGACACCCAATTCTGACCTCTGTCACTAACACATGCCACCTCAGAGAGGCTCTGGCTTTGCATTCCACTTCTCTTGATCTTCTCCCTGGATATAGACTCTATAGATCAAGGTGATCAAGTGAGGACTCACATGCTGCAAACAGAAAATACTGTATTTTGTACATTATTTCTTCATTAGTCAGATATTATAGAATTCAATGAGTTTTAATGGAATTTTGTGAATCTGATGTTCTGGAGCATGTGTCTGAAATGTTCTGTTTCACTGACATCATTATAGTTCTGGATACCCATCAATATTATGACACAACTAATTAAATTAGGCAAAATTTTGGAGGTAAAACTGTTTTAATCAAAAATTTCAGATTTGGATTGACCAAAGCTTTTTATGAATTTGTGTTGAATTTGCCAAATTGTTTTAGTCAAAATTCACCCCCACCTCCAACCCAAAAACAAAAATCAGAAAAAAATTGAAATGTTTCATTTTGCCATTCCAAAATGAGAAGTTTTAATTTTCTGATTTTAAATGACTTTGTTTTGAAATTTGCTTCAATGTCATTGAAAGGAAAGTTAAAAATGAAATAAGATGTTTCATTTGATTTTTTTTTTACATTCAAAATATTCTCAAGGTGACTCCAAATGAATTTTTGTACAATTGTTTTTTATATCAGTTTGCAAACCAAAAAAAACATATTCATCCAGCTCTGCAACAGAACCCATAGGCTAACATTAGTATGGGCTGGACCAAGCTAGAATAAACAAAGTTGGTACACAAGTGTACATACTTGCTATGAATGCTTCACATTCGCTAGGGCCCACAGGCTGTAGTAGCATCTATATTCCACAAGGGATTTGACTGATGGTCATTAATCTCCTTTTTGCCTCCATCTACAAATGCCTGCAGCATTCCTCCATGGTTGGGAACAGGGACCTTTTGTGGATTCTCTGACATGCAATGGGTGCAGTTCTCCTTGCATGAGCTTTTTGCATCCTGCACAGATGTTTGTATCCCTCTGCACAGAACCCCACCTATTCTATTGCAGTTAGGTTCTCCCATGTAAAGGAGCACAAGTTTTGCTCTTAAGAGAAGAAGCCACAGCTAATAATTGTAAACTGCAAAGGCACTGCTATTATGGAGCATGTCAACTAGCACTTATGACAAGATTGTTCTTCTGATTAAGTTATTCTAGACTTCCCTGAAGAAGAGGCAACAAATACATTAAATCAATTTACTATGGAGTACAGACTTTATAGACATACTATCACATTAAATAGGTTAATAATTATAGACACATCCTTATTGAGAGTCACAAGTATTAATGAGTAAAAATTCTAAAGCTAGGGAGAGGTCGCAGTTATAAAGATGCCAAGCTTCCAGTCTTGAGAATTTGATTTTTGACGGATCTGTTGTTAAAAAAAAAACTGAAATGCCCCTAGAGTAAGATCCAGTGAATGAGGCTTAGTGTGTTTGTGTGCAAAGCTCCCAAAATAAACATGTAGGTTCCCCACCTTCCCCCCACAAGTAAATTATTGTTTGAGAAATAACTCCTCAGAGATATCAGGTAGGCTAGATAGATCAATCACATGTAAATGAAATTGGGATCTTTTGTGTATTAGGGGGGGTCACACATTAGTAGCATCTAATGTTTGGATTAAAGCGGGGATATGTAAGAGAAGCCTTCCTGGGAAACTAGCTCCATGTTGTTTTTTAAAATTAAAGTTAACTATGTAAATCAGGCTTTTGAGCTGCGAGGATACCAGGAAAAGCTTCCTTCATTAAAGTAATACAGAAAAAAAAATCAAGTATTTATAAATTTTGATTTGAGCTGAAATCACTGGGAATTAGATCTGAAGAACTGAGACCTTGTTTTGCTGATGATGTGGTTGCTATGGCCCAACTCTTTGGGGACTTTAGTCCCAAGAACCAGTTTGTGCCTCTAAGATCTACACACAGACAAAATACATCCACTCATGCCCATGAGAAAGGGGGCAGCACCCATCCCCCATTTCAAGAACCAAATGGAGGGCTCTCCATGACATTAAGATCCATGTGATGGGAGCAATTTGGAGATATGAAGGAGATGAGGGATAGGTGTGAAAACGTTTAGAGGGGGTTGGGTCAGGAACAGGGGTGGGGAGATACTATTCCCCATGCAGCCCATGGAAATAAATGAGAAAATCAATATTGCCATAGGCAGTACCCCACCTCTACCCTCTACACTGTGAAAGCTCCTATTTCAGCTGTTGTTGGGGAGGTCCTGGTGTCATAAGCCCAATGCCACCATGATGGCTGAGAAAGCATTTCTGAGTTTTCAAACCTGGGCCCAGAGTATCTGCACAGTACAGTAAAGGGTTGGTGTGGGGTGCGGGAGGAATGTGAGTCTGGGAACATCTACAAGTCACTGCAAAAGGTTCCATGGAATGAGCTGCTGTTCCACTCCCAGTATCTAGCAGCTCTTCAGTGGAAAAGTGCCCCAGGCAATGCAGGGCCCAGGTTTGAAAACTAAGAGATGTCTTCTCAGCTGTTATGGAGGTTTTGCTGCATCTTGTACTAAATATAACAAAGACAATGGACTTGATTCTTCTCTCACACTGGTTTTACACTCTCTTGATTTACAGTAGACTGAAAGGAGAATTAGGCCCAGTATCTCATTGTATGCAAGGGTTTGATCCACCACCAACAAGCAACTGGTGGTGTAGTCTCACCTGTGCAAAGCAGGTACAAAGTTCTACAACTAGTGCAAGTAAGTGGAGCATAAAGCATAGCTCTGTTAACTACAATTCATTAAAGAAATGTAGCTTTTGGTCCCTGCTTGGTAATGATTTTCTACCAACTCTGCACAGCATATAAAAGGTACAAGGCACTGGAGGATCAAGTTCCAAGTGTAACTTTGGGAAATTATATAAAAATAGAAAAATGAGAGAATTGGGCCTTCCAGCTGGAACCAGATCATCCCATAACCACTTTTTTTGCAACAATAATATTGCTAGCAGCCCTGAATTTCAGTTAAAATATATATGTTGAACTGGATAGAATTTATCAAAGTAAAAATCAAAGAACTGGAGGAAACAGAGGCAACTTAGGCTTTCTGCACTATTATTTCCTCTTTACTGTTTCACAAAAGTATCATTGATTTAAAATGTACAGAGAGCTAAAAGTGCCTTCCTAAGAGTTAGTAATTAAGACATTTTGAATGCAGCTAAGGTTTAAGCTGAGACTAAGGCTAGACAAGACCATGGAGATTTATGTATTTCAAGAAAGAATTTATGAAAAAGGATGTTGTTCCCATACATCATCCTGCTAAGCTGTTCGCACTGGGTTAGAAATATTTCGTCTTTCTCTAAATGAATGTGTCTTCACTCCTTTGACGCCATTTGATGGCACATTGTTGCCCACAACAAAGCTGTACAAGCGGTGTGACATCAACACCAGAAACACGTAGAAATGCCTCATGCAACATATTAGAATGTCCTCCCACTCTTTCTTCCTTTTCTAAGCATTTGAGGGATCAGGGGAGGAAGAAGGGAATAATCCCCATTTACATGATTTAAAAGTAGTTATTTTTTTGACCTTGCTTTTGTTTCTACCCCAGGGAATTCCATCATACACATAAGCACTCTCCCTCATACAGATCACACCTGTCTTGTGCCATGAAGTAAGTGTATGTGTGTGTGCACACGCTCTGCATACTCAACATTATCATCCAAGAGGGAGACGTTAGAGATTGAGAAGGCTGGAAGTGGAGATGGAGCAAGATTTGGAGGCGGCTGCAGCATTTCCTCCATTTCCAGGAAAAGGCTATATATCTTCAAACTGTTTTACTTTTTCTGCACTACCCTACCCCCTTTTTTTAAAGGGTGGGTCACCCCTTGGACAGGGAGGCCCTGGGAGCACGGCTTAATCTGAGCTGCACTGCCAGGGAAGATGCCAGATGTCACAGAAAGCTCTTCTCTCCTGGGATCTGTGGGGCATGAGAGCAGACTCAGGACTCTCCCAGGTCACGATTTCCAGAGAGATGCATGAGAGGATTTTTTCAAAAGTTTCTTTTCCCATTACTCTCTTTCCATGATTTTTCTAGTGGAAGGGGCAATGGAGATAGTGGTTAGTTTGTCTCAGGTTGTTCAAAAGACAACAAGCAGAAATGTATCAATTAAAAAGTGTTATTCTGAGGTTTGCACAGCTTGAAGACATCCAAATAGGCAATGCTCGTTATTCTGTGATTGTGAAAATTGTTTCAGGCACAGCCAGTGACCCAATTCACACCATCAGTATGTTGGAGGTAAGATGCTTCAGTGGGGGTTCAAGCCAGTGGTGTCCTGTAATTTTAAGAGGAATCCGTAGATATCTGAACCGAGATATCTGAGCCCTTTTTGCTGCTGACAGCACCTGTCAGGAGGGTTACATACTGACAGGCATGGGGAGATAACAATTTTATTTCTGTGAATAGCTGAGTTATTCTTTATTCCCCACCATCTCCCAATAAACTGCAACCGGTTTTGTTTCCGAGTTTCATTCATTGACACAGTCTAAAATGAGGAAGACTATACAGTGGTCCTATCCTGAGCAACATCTTTCATTTCTGAAGATCTAGATGGGTCTTACACAAACCTGGGCGGAACTTTTTCAGAGAATAATAAATTCATGGAATAATGCATTTTTCAGGGCACCAAAATTAAGGTCACCTTCAGCATATAGCTTCAGTTGAAAACAAAGCCCATTGAAAACAAAAAAATCAGCCCCGACTCTGAGCAGGCCAACGGCTCCCCTCGCCCCCGATTTCGGGCCGGCCCCCAACTTGGGCCTGGCCAGCAGCTCCGGGCCAACCCCTGACTCTGGGCCGGCCCCCCGGCCCCCGATGTCGGGCCAGTCCCCAGCTCCGGCCCGGCCAGCAGCTCCGGGCCAACCCCCGGCCCCAACTCCGGCCCAGGCCATGGCTCCGGCCCCCGACTTGGGGCCGGCGCCAGCGGTCCCAACTTCGGGCCGGCCCCTGGCCAGCGGCTGGGCCAAAGTCGGGGGCCGGGCAAGGGGCAGTTAGGGGACAGGGAAGGGGGGTGGATGGGGCAGGGGTCCCAGGGGGTGGGGTGTCAAGGAACGTGGGGGGTTGGATGGGGCAGGAGTCCTGGGGAGTGGGGGGGCATGACCCCCTCGTGGGGCGAGTAGGAGGGAACTGGTTGTTAATATTTTGGCAGCTCATCACTGCATGGAGGGGTGGCGGGCACGGCCGGAGGAGTGGGGGGGGGGCGCGGCAGGAGGAGCGGGGGGCACAGCATGGCAGCAGCAGCCGGAGAAGCGAGTGGGAGGGCAACGGGGGTGGCATGGCAGGGCCAGAGGAGCCATGGGGGGAGGGGCGGTGAGGCCGGAGGAGGAGTCAAGCGGGGCATGGCCAGAGGAGGAGCCAAGGGGGGGCGCCTTTTTTATGTTTGCTCCCCCTCCTCTTAGAAGCTGGCTACACCACCATCCATAACGTTTAAGAGCCGCTCTGTGGCTTCGTTCTGATCTGCTGCATTCGCCTTTCGGTCCCTCTTCTCACTATCCTGCCACTCCTTCAATTCCTGTTTCTTGGCGGTGGAGTGCATCATAACCTCACGAAGAAAGTCCTCCATAGTTCTTCGTGGCCGCTTTCTAATTCTGCACAGCCGTTCTGCTGCTGATAACAAAGAGGGAGGCTGGGCTCCCAAGGTCATCTCTGTGAAGTTTAAATGCAACATTTTACAGAAGCAGTATTGCTTGCAACACAGACAACACTTATTTAGTGCTTTAAAACACAGCCAGTACTCACATGTCTGTCATTAACTGGCTGACCCCAGGCAGACACGAGCCACAAGACCCGCAAAATGGTGAGTAGCCACGGGGACAGGTAAATCACTCTTCCCCGACCCTGCTGTGCACTGGGCATGTGGCTCTTTGGGAGAGCCAGCACGGGTGGGTGGGAGGGTGGGGCTGATAATCATTCCTGTCTCCACACTTTCCACAGGATGTGATCATTAAGGAAGATATCTCGCTGCTGAGGATGAGCAGGGAATCAAGGGAGGGTCTTCTCCAAGCCTACAGCTTCTGCCCTGGCCTCTATGTGGCTCACCTGTGTGCAGCAATGAGGTCTCCCCCGGCTCCCCCATGACGGCAAAGTAGCGTGGGAAAGTTACCGTTAATGGGGCAAGAAACAAAGCAGCTCTGCCAAGGAACCTGCAGTAGCAGATTACCCAGTATCTCCACAAAAGTTTCCTGGAGATCTGTGAGGGAGATTTCCATGAAGTGAGGGAGTCTGTCAACAGCCTGTTCTGCCGCTCAGACTAGGCATGTGGTGGGAGACAAGCTTGCTTTCTGCAACCCTCATGTCCCCAACAACTTGCTTCAGCGATTCCCAAAATCAGATCCACTTACCAGGGGCCTCCTCTCCTGTTTGTGCTTCACCAAGATCCGACTGCTGTGACTGGCTAGGCTCCTCTGGGGTAGAAAAGAGCTCCTGACTGCATGCATCTCTGGTCTCTGAGTCATCCTCTGCCTCTGGAACCCCCTTCCCCTCTTCGTCCAATATTTCCTCCTCCTGGCTCGGCCCACTCTCGACTGACACGCAAGCCATCGAAGTATCCACAGGAGCCTTCGCAGTGGAGGTGCGGTCGCCACTGAGTATCGCGTCCAGCTCTTTGTAGAAATGGCAGCTCCTGGGCACAGCACTGGAGCAGCTGTTTGCTTCCCGCACCTTGTGGTAGGTGTTCCGCAGCTCCTTCACTTTTACCCTACACTGCAATGTGTCCTGGTCATGGCCCCTTTCAATCATGCATCATGAAATCTGTCCGTAGGTATCATAATTCCTATGGCTGGAGCGCAGCTGGGACTGCACAGCCTCCTTTTCCCAAATGCTGATGAGGTCCAGCAGCTCGGGATTGCTGCAAGCGGGGGATCGCCTGGTATATGGAGCAGGCATGGCCACCTGGAAAGATGTGCTGAGACCGTTGCACGCATCACTGAGCAAACAGGAAGGGGACTTTCAAATTTATGAAGGAATGTACGGGGTGGGGATGATGGTTGGTCACCTGAGGACGGGGCAGTAGAGTTCAAACCGATGACCAGATAGGCGAGAACAGGCATTGAGAGACCCCCTCTTGGAGGCCAATCACAGCACTGTAATCACCACGGTGTTTACAGTGTGTACATCTTGGGAGTTATAGCGCAGACAGGTGCTTTACTGCGCAGAAACTTGCCAGTATAGACGGGGCCTAAGTCTCACACTTGAAGTCATCTGAGCCCCTGGCTAACTTGTTCTGCTCTTTGGATGCTCCTTCTTCAAATCAGTTATCAGTTATTTTCTAATAGAAATATTGAAATTTTAAGAGATCCTATTCTTTCTTGCACCTCTTGAAGCTCTCCTTTGGCTCTCTGTCTAGCTGAAGTTTATTGGCTTCAGAGAGGACCAGCTTGGGAGACACCCTTGCATGAATAAGGAAAGGGGAGGGCCATGCAAAGAGCCTCTCTCTGCCCTCGCATAGCCCATGCTGTGCACTCATAACAGCAGGCCCCATGTGCAGGGATTACTTTCCCTTCCTCACGAGGTAGGCAAATTGACCAAGGCTTACACAGTAGGGCCACTGCACCAGGGTAGTAGTTTGTTGTATCCTAATGAACGGAGCAAAATACACATCTGCAACAAACAGCCTGGGAGACATTATGTCTCCTGAGGTAAATGTCTCTTGTTGCTTCTTCCGGGATGATGTAGTTGTATATGACCCACTATTTCATCCAAAATGTTTGCAGTCCAGGTTTTATTTCATAAAGTTTTCTCTGAGGCCTGCACTCTGCCACCTACCACCAGCTGAACTGTTCTGCCAGTCTCCCAGGACTTAGGTGTCCATTCTTGGGTTTGACCAGCACCAACCGCTTTAGTCATTATTCCACTTCCTTGGTTGTTATACCTGTAGGTGTACTTGACAACAATGGACTGATCATTTCTAGTAGGGGAGTGCTGATGGGAATGCAGGGCATACCACCACAATATAGAAAGGGAAAACCAGCAATTTCCCTTAGTTAACATATATATATATTTTATATATTAAAAATAAATGCTATTATCATTAAAAAGTGCTGTTCCGCTGTAGATTAATTGGTATATTCAAATAAAGAAAATAATTTGTGTGTGTGATTATATATTTCACTAAACACACACACAAAACTTCTTCCTAATGCAAACTTCCTCCTCTACAGAAAAAAAAAGTTATATATTTAAAATCCAGTACAAATCAAGCAACGTAAACACTGAATCAAATACACTGCAGCATAAGCAGTAAGAAGATAATAGTATATGATTAAAAACTAGTATAATAAAGCAAATAAATAAGACTACAGACCAGTAATCCTTATATCAACATAACAGAGAAAGCCTTTCCAAACTATTCTCTTTTAACCAATAAAAAAGAGTGGCAAACTATGCAATACACTGATTCAAATTAATAAAACTGAAATAATTCAAGAAATCCAAACATTTCATCAGCCAGATCTCTCATAATCACCCATCTGCCTTCCTATGAATTTTACTGAACAATTTAATCATTTAGTTAAATAAATAGTTCTTCTCTGAATGCCCCAAATGTATCCCACTCTTGGTGGTGTGCAATGCAATGCACCCCATGTGCTCAAGATCAGATTTTTTTTTGGACCAGCAGTGTCTTCTGGTGCTAAGCATGTGTCCTGAGTGTCCTTGTGCCTTGCAACAGGAGATAAAGGGCAGAGTAGGCCCAGTGCTCTGCCAGTTCTCTGTTAGTGCCCATGGCTGTAAAATGGAACCCCTTCAGTGTCCATGCCAATGCACCTCTTCAAACTCTTATTTCTTGTAGATAATTGTATTTTCTTTTTTTAGACATATTGTGTTAGGATTAGGGGTTAGTATCGTTAGTATTGTTTGCCCAACAATTTAGTTATAGTTCTTTTATATTTTTCTTAGTCAAGGGGGAAAAACATTTCCTCACTATCAGGATTTAGTCATGACTGAACCTAAATTTCCTGGCTTTAAAACTACCCATTCTGTGAAGCATCTATGACACAAGACATCTTTATGTCTTGGGGAGGCACACATCTCCGATAAATGTACCCACCTGTAGGTTGTTTTCAAAAGAGGCCCAGAAGGCAAGGAAGACTTATCTCAAACTTTTTCTTTTAGATCGCTCTGTGGGGCCTGCCATGGATCCAGGCAAGCAAGACCCCCCTGGACAAACTCCACCTGAGTCCAGAAGTGTCCCTAGTAAGCTCCAGATCAACGGCTAGCTCCCAAGCCCCATCCTCTAAGAAGACCCCAGCTAAAGATTCTGGCAGGGTTGCTAGATCCTTAAGTAAGACTTTGGACATGGTCTGAAAGACGCATTGCTCCTCTGTGAAATATGGAGTAGATCCTCTTCAGCAGATCCGAGCAAAATGAGGTTGAAATCATTCATCAGTCCCATTTTAAAGGGATTTATGGCCCAGACCAAGTACCGTCGGAGACCTGAGGAAGCACAGTACTTGGCCCTCAGCACCGTTTGAAGACCCAGTACAAACTGCCTCTGGTACTGATTCTGCAGCACCAATTCATCAGCAGCAAACATGTCAGCAACATCCACTCCAGCACCATCAAACCCTATGCTGCTTTCCATGGCACTATCTTCTTTGGTACTGAGATTACTGTCTGGACTGGTGGATCTCCAACCATTCACAGAGCCAGAATCATTGCTCTCCTCAATGCTTAATGCCTCAACTACGGTGCCAGCTATCACTACTTAGGTATCAAGTGTCCCTTCAATACTGACCAGGCCACAGTCAAGCATGCTTCCTGAGTCCCCAGTTAGGACAGCCTCTCGCCTGGATCAAGACTGTTCCTTTTTTTTTTTTAAATCCAGTTCAGAACAGATTAGGGGGCTGTGCCCTGATTACTCCCTGATGTTTCATTCATGTGACCCTTTTGGTTCAAATAGAGACTCGAGGGCCTTCTCTATAAGAACTTCTAGGGGTTACAAAAGACAGGCACTCAAAAGGCTGTTAGGCTTTCTAACTGATGTAACAGCCTCTCCCATAATGCTATATCTTCCAGGACTGCAAAATGCCCTAGCAGATCATCCAAGCAGGCAAGTTTCAATAGATCACAAGTGGACAAACAAAGATACCATGACCCAAGACATCTTTTGAAAATTGGATCAACCCTCCACTGACCTTTTTTGCTATGGACAGGAACAACACGTACCTCAGAGTCTGCTGGAGGATTGCTGTTGGAAATATTCCTCATTTTGCAGACTCCAGGGATGATGTATGCTTATCCTCATTCTTTTTATTCTAAGGGTACTAAGAAAGATCTGATAGGATTTGGCCGCAATCATGATAGCTGGCTAAGACATGTTTGGTATCCGGCCCTGGTGAGCTTCTTAACTCATCCTCCAAAACCATTACCTCTTCTTTCTGACTTAATCTCACAAGGCAACAGAAATATCCTGCATCTACAATCTTGCACCTCATAGCTTGGATACTGGCTGGCTGAATGATATGGAAAGATCCTGCTTTCTTCACATCCAAAACATTTTGGTTGAAAGCAAAAAAAAGATTCCACCATATTCATATATAAAGCAAGTGAAAAAGATTCATTATGTGGGTTCAGCAATACGACTTATCTCCTATTCTAATGAATATTCTAGCTATCCTGGACTATTTGATTACTTTAATGACCTCAGGATGGTTTATTAGCTCTATTAGAGCTCTCTTGGAAACCATCATCCCCTTATCTAGGGCTACACAGTTTTTTCCCACCCTAGAGTGGCTAGGTTCCTTAAGGATTTCATGTATGTTTTCCTTCCACTCCGGCAGCTTCCTCCTCCCTGGGACCTCAATGTTGTCATAGTGGGTTTGAGCGCCTGGCAACTTCCTTCCCTATTGCATTTGTCCATAACATTTTAATGGCAATTACATCAACCAAAAGAACTGGGAAAATACAGGCATTTATCCTACCTATATAATATAAAGATAAGATTATCCTCATATTAAATTTTTGTCTAATTTAGTCTTGGATTTTCACTTGAACCAAATGATCCATTTGCTGGTTTTCTTCCCTAAACCATATTCTAATCAGGGGGAGGTGAGCCTACTCTAGATATCCTTAGGTCCTTGTAATTTTATCTACTGTAGGGAGCCAGGGTGGCTTCCCTCCGAACCTGAGGGTAAAGTGCCTTTCCCTCAGCCTGAGTGGGCGGGGCCAGCCCAAGCTCGCTCCACCCCCCGGAAGGGGAGGGGTGGAACAGGAAGTATAAAGGGCGGGGCCCTTAGCTCAGTTAGGGCAGCACCAGGGAGGGAGGCAGACACAGACCGCGGGCTGCTCCCTTCAGAGCCTGCTGCCACACCAGGGGAGGCCCTGGACCCGTGGAAACCTCACCTGGAGGACGGACTGGGGCTGCCAGGACTGCCTGTTGCCGAGTACCCAGAGGAACTGGAGGAGCCGGAGGGGGAGCGGGAGCTGCCAGCAGCCAAGCACCCAGAGGAGCTGGAGGAGCCTGAGCCTGAGGGGGAGCCGGAGCTGCCAGCAGCGGACTACCCCGACGCACTCACGGGACCAGAGGGATTCGGGCGAGCAATCGGGTAGGAAGTAGCCCAGGGACAGAGCTGCACAGTGGTGAGTCTATGTAGCGGGACGACCCCGCTGACCCAGTGGTGGGACCCTCGTTCTGCCACTGTCAGGGCCCTGGGCTGGAGCGCAGTGGTGTAGGGTGGGCCTGCGTTCCCCTACCCGGCAGAGCCACGCCGGGACCTTAGCCGGCGCTCCCCTGCCTGAGGGGCGCGCTACTGACCTTTGCCGGCGCTCCCCTGCCTGAGGGGCGCGCTACTGACCTTTGTCGGCGCTCCCCTGCCTGAGGGGCGCGCTACTGACCTTTGTCGGCGCTCCCCTGCCTGAGGGGCGCGCTACTGACCTTTGCCGGCGCTCCCCTGCCTGAGGGGCGTGCTACTGACCTTTGCCGGCGCTCCCCTGCCTGAGGGGCACGCTACTGACTCTGGCTGGCGGCCGCCCCGCCGCTAATTCCCCGCTGACGGAGGCATGACCCAGGCCGGCCAGTTACCTCGTAGCTCCCCACCGCCCCCTAGCGGGTAGGTAGGCCAACGCCGATCACATCTACATAGAACCAAGTCATTTAAAGTCTCTCTTGGCCTTTTAGTAGAATTTTGAAGGGCCAGGATCTCTAACTGGATGTATTTTGATATAAAGCTATTATGAGATAGCCAATTTAAATTTCCCAACTCAGATTAGGCATCATTCCACTGGGGCTCAAACAGATTATGTGGGGTTTGAGAAGCATATTTATCTCATAAATATGCAGAACTGCTACATGGGGTTCAGTCCATGCCTTCTATGAGGTATTCCTCCCTTTGGAAGCAAAAAAAGCTGTGCAATCTTTATTTAAGTAGACTCCAAGCACCATCTGCTCTAATCAGATCACTGCTTGTGCATCACTAAAAGTGAAATATTTGTTGTAGAGCACTCAAAGAAGAAAATAGAGTTACCTTATAGTAACTGTGCTTCTTTGAAATGTGTTGTTCATATGTATTCCATAACCCACCCTCCTGCCCTACTACTGCACGCTGATAACTTCTGGAGTTTGAATTAATGAAGGATTTGAATGATGGTTGGCCTGGCTCTGCCCTTAGTCTGGGGCATGAGGACACTCAAAGTGCATGCGTGGCCCCACTGGACATCATTGGCCAAAATATTCTGATTTTGAGCATCTGAGGTACATGCACATTGCCACGAGTAGAATATATATGGATAACTCATCTCAAAGAACCACAGTTAGTGTAAGGTAAGTAACTATTTCTTTCCAGTTCTTCTGGTTCTGAATACAGCCATGATGAGTGTCTAAATTAATGCATGTTTGTCTTGTTGAATTGGTAGACAGGCAGACCTGACTTCAAAGGAGTTACACAGGCCCAGTTACTTTCCCAATTGCACAGTGTCTCTTAGATCACAACCAAATTCTCTAAGTAGAATTTTTCTTAGTTAAAATCTAATTTTCCCAGGACCTTTACAGTGCAGCCCCTGCCTACAACTAGTCTCTCATCTCACATCACTCTTTCATTAGCAACCTACACTCTGCCTACATGGCATGCCTTTATGCTCTCTTTATTTTCTTTTCCTACAAACAAACACCTTCCTAGTTCAGTACCCTATGCTTGGAATAGCTTCCTGTTCCTATTATTCGGCCTTACTCCTCTTAAATTCTTTCCTTGACTCATTTCTTTCAATCCACCTTCCCCTGAAGTCCAGCCTTCACTCTAGAAATTGCCTACAAACTCTAGCATTAATGTATTCAAATAAATTATATGATAACATTAAGCACACCACATGAATTGTAATCCTGGGGCCCAGTGTTGCCACCCTTACTCATACTGAATAATACCTATTCCAACAGTTGCCCCATTTCAATCAATGGGACTAGTAGTCACTGAGCAGTGTACTACACAGTGTCAGAAGGGGGTGGCAGAATCAGTCTCCAAGTGTTTATTGCCATTCTTATTGTGAGGAGTATATTGAGGCTGTAAGTTCCTCAGGATGGGTACCTGTCACGTGGCTTGTCTAGGATACTCCTCACATTCCTTCAATAAAAATAAGGAGCAGAATTTGAAACGTTCAACAACATTAATGCAGAAATTGTATTTTATGAATGGGAGTATAAGACTGGATTGTTCATATTTAATATAATCTCTGACCTTCTGCTGCCCTATTGAATCCACAACATTTCCTACTCCTTTAACTGGCTGATCCATCCCAGAGCTACAGACCTATTACTTGACCCTTCCTTCTCTATCTGTCTCTGCCCAGTTGTTGCCTGAAGGAAAGAAGAAGATTTGTTTTTAACTCTTATTATTGTGCTACCTCTCCCACCATTATTCCCGCTGAAGTACTATGCTGAGGTAGCTTTCTGCCACATACAATGTTTACTCGACACAAGATGCAGTGCAGTTGTGGGAATTAAACATACTGTTTGAAAGAATCGTATTCTTCTTTCAGTCAGGAATTGGGGAATGCTAACAGAAGGAAGTTGAAATGACAGAGCAGGAAACAAGCATTTTATCAGTCAAATACCTTCCTACAGTATTCATCTAGGTTTTCCATCTATTTTTTATAAATCGCTTTCCATCTATTTTTTATAAATTAGAGCAATTAATTTAAAACTGGTAAAATCCTAGGGAAAAGGCCTCCTGCTCCGACCCCATAAATTCAAGTCATAAATGTGGAATTTGGTATTTTATTCACCACAAATCTGTCTCTTCACATAGTTTAAAGCATTTGTCAGATAAAAGAACATTGCAGTTTAGATTCATCAGAATTCTTCATTCAGATCCAACATGTGCAGTATAATTGTGTTACTGAACTCTTCAAGGCTTTTGCAGATTCTCATGAAAGTCTCAGTAAAATGTGTTTATTCAAACGCAACAAGTTGTCTTGAGACTGTTGCATGAGTAGCCTCACATGTCTGCAAAGTATAAGTAGGTAAAAGACACACAAACCATAACAAGACCAAGTTCAACCAGAGGTACGGGAGGGTTATGACATGGTAGGGCAACTAGCTAGGAGGATGTGTTGCAGCATCTTGGTATCTAAGGTCGCCTTATAACAGAAATTGGGTCTCACTCTAGAGATGCCGAGAGTCTGACAAATGTTGCTTTTAATTTCCAGTATTATTAAAGTTACAAACCATCCAAAGAAAATAGTTTGAAAGCTAGATAAAGTAGTAATAAGATATGCTATTAACATGTATTAGTCAGAGGTACCTCTGTTGAAGGGTATTCGGTGCACAAATACCTCTCCCGTCTTTGAGAGGAGGGGGGAGTTTGGTCGAAGCAGCAGGTGGATGGTCCAGCTCCTGGGGGGTGGAGGGGAAGAATAATGCCCAGATGTGCATTAAACATTAAAGCAGGATGTGCACAAGTCCATGGGTCCAGATCTAATGCATTTAAGGATGCTGAGGGAGTTGGCAGATGTGATTGCAGAGCCATTGGCCATTATCTTTGAAAATGTGTAGCGATCGGGAGAGGTCCTGGATTATTGGAAAAAGGCAAATATAGTGCCCATCCTTTAAAAAGGGAAGAAAGAGAACCCAGGGAACTACAGACCGGTCAGCCTCACTTCAGTCCCCAGCAAAATCATGGAGCAGGTCCTCAAGGAATCAATTTTGAAGCACTTGGAGGAGAGGAAGGTGATCAGGAACAGTCAACATGGATTCACCAAGGGCAAATCATGCCTGACAAACCTGATTGCCTTCTATGATGAGATAAGTGGCTCTGTGGATATGGGGAAAGTGATGGATGTGATGTATCTTAACTTAAGCAAAGCTTTTGATATGGTCTCCCACAGTATTCTTTCCAGCAAGTTAAAAAAGTATGGATTGGATGAATGGACTATAAAGTGGATAGAAAGCTGGCTAGATTGTCAGGCTCAATGGGTAGTGATCAATGGCTCGATATCTAGTTGGCAGTTGGTATCAAGCGGAGTGCCCCAGGGGTCGGTCCTGCGGCCTGTTTTGTTCAACATCTTTATTAATGATTTGGATGATGGGATTAATTGTACCCTCAGCAAGTTCACAGATGACACTAAGCTGGGGGGAGAGGTAGATATGCTGGAGGCTAGGGATAGGGTCTAGAGTGACCTAGACAAATTGGAGGACTGGGCCAAAAGAAATCTGATGAGGTTCAACAAGGACAAGTGAAAAGTCCTGTGTTAGGATATAGATATTCAGGCCTGTCTGTAAAGGCCTATACTTTAAGAATTTAGTTATATGTTTATCATTTAGCTAGTGTGGTGGGGCGATTGCCCCACGCCCAGAGAGGGTGAGCTGCAGCAGGCCTAGGTGCCTGCGCAGACGCATAGCCAATCAGGGAAGGGCTTACAGAGAGCCAATCAGAAGGCCGATTGGAGCCAGCCAATCAGGGCCCGGCCTAGCCATATAAAAGACTGCCCAGAGCAGGAGCAGTCAGTCTGTCCCAGGCCTTCAGAGGGGAAGGTCTGTCTCCAGAGCTGGGAGGCCAGCACCACGGACAGCGCAGTGCAGGCCAGCCTGAGAGAGTGGGAGAAGGCCCTACTCCATAGCCTGCTAGGCGGCAGGCCTGGGAGGAGGAGGCCTAGTGTAGCGAAGGGTTGTTGGGGAAGCGGTCCAGAGGGATAGTCAGAGGAGGAAGGAGAAGGAAGACAGCGAGACTGTCGCCCGAGGGCCTCTGGACTGGGACTCAGAGTAGTGGGCGGGCCTAAGTCCCCCCCCTCCCTTTTTCCCCCCTTTGTTTGCTGTGCTGCCCTACGCACAGACACAGGCCGCAGGGAGCGGCCGGCCAGAACCACGCCAGGTCCAGGACTGTGAGGATCGGACTCGAAGGTGTGGGGCTGTTGTTTACCCCCCCCCAAAAGGGGGCGTGAATGGATAAAGGGACACTGTCGGAGGACAGTGCCCTAGAAGAGGACGCCGACGTCGGGAGCAACGCAAGCCCGCGCACCCAACGAAGGCGAGACGACAGGCGGGACGCCACCCAAAGAGGGCGCTCTACTGGCCCAAACTAATTCCCCAAGACGACCAGGAGGAGGCGCCACAGCGGTGAGCTACCGACCCTGTCACACGTGGTGGAGAATGCGGGCATAGCGGTCCACCCCTGATACGAGGGGCCAGCGCCAAGACTGCGGACTATTGCCCAGAGCAGTGTCTTGCGCAGACAGACGGTCGACCCAGATTGTGAGTACAGACCCGGCCCCACCCAAGGGGTCCAGAGCGTGGGGGTTGAATCAGGAGTAACCCGCTGAACCCCAACATGGAGGCTGAGAAGTTATTAAAATGGCTGCTAGAGAAGCAGCAGGAGCAGTTGGCCCAGCAGCACCAGCAGCAGGTGCAAATGCTGCAGCAAATGACCACTCAGCAGCAGCTGCTGATGACTCAGCACCAAGAGAATCAGCAGCAGCTCCTCCGGGAGTTGGCCACCCAGCAGCGGGTGCAGCAGGAACATTTGGTGCAACAGATGGCCGCGTTATTACGCTCGGCGGGAGGCACCCCTTCCGCCCCCTTGGGGACCGGACTGGGGGATAACCCAGGGGCACTACCAGTACGCCTCACCAAGATGGGGCCTGAGGATGACCCAGAGGCCTATCTGGTGACGTTTGAACGGGTGGCGACTGCCGCCCGGTGGCCTTCAGAACATTGGGCCACGTTACTAGCCCCTTATTTGACGGGGCAGGCTCAGGCTGCATATCGGAGCCTCGACCCCCGGGAAGCGCTCGAGTACGCCCGAGTGAAGGCGGCCATCCTAGACCATACCGGCATTAGCCCAGAGACCTACCGACAGCGTCTCCGTAAGGAACAATATCCTCCGGGGGCCCGACCCTGCGCTGTGGCCCAACGCATCCGAGACCACTGCTGGAGGTGGTTGAACCCAGAGGGCCTGACGGGACCCCAGGTGGCGGAGATGGTAGCCTTAGAGCAGTTCACCCAGATCCTACCCCTGGGAGGGAGGGCCTGGGTACGACGGCATCGCCTGGCCACCCTCTCAGCAGCAGTGGCCTTAATGGAGGATTACTTATCGGCCGAGGGGGCGGAGGCGCCACCCCGAGCGGCCGGAAGTCTTGGTCGCAAGGGCGGCGCAGAGAAGGGAAACTCTCGTGGGGCGGGAGCCTCCGAACCACTGGCAGGCAACAGCCATGGGCATCCGAGGCCTCCCAACCCTGAACCCCGACCCAAGTTACTACCGGTGACGACTCAGAGGGAGCGACAGCCCCCGGAGCGAACAGGCCCCCCCGGAGGAGGCACAAGCCTGGCCGAGACCCCAGAGAGGTGCTGGGACTGCGGTCAAGAAGGACATTTCCGGCGAGATTGCCCTTTTATGGACTGCGGCTACGGGCAGGCCTGGATGGCTGGACAACGGCTACGGAAGAGAGGGGCAGGAAAGTTGATAGTCCCGGTCCGGGTGGGAGGGAACCCCACCAATGCCCTCGTAGATTCGGGGTGTAGTCAGACCCTCATACGAGAGGGGCTGGTCCTGAATCTCAATCTTTCGGGGCCCCCGATCTACCTACAGTGTGTGCATGAGGACATCCGCCAGTATCCCACAGCCTGGGTCAAGATGGGAGTAGGCTGCCAAGAGGAGGGTCTCCGGGTAGGAGTGGCCCCTAGGCTGGCCTACCCGGTGGTGTTGAGATGAGATTGGCCCGGCTTTGGAGAGGTCCTCCTGAGATATCAGCCACCCAAGCCCCGACCAGACAGGAATATAGCACCGGGAACGGGGCTGCTTGGGCGCAGGCTAAGGGATGACCCCAGCGAGGGGACCTCCTCGACGGCGGAGACCCCTGCGAGTTGTCCTGGAGACAGGCCCCGTTCGGTGGAGGACACCCAGGTAGAGTTAGAGCGCGACGGGGACTTCTTACGGGAGCAACGAGAAGACCCAACCCTAAGCTGCGCCTGGGAACAAGCCACCAACCCTGCTATTGAGGGTGACGGGACGCTACGGACTCCGCAGGGCCCCCGTTTTGAGGTACGGCGGGACCGCCTGTACCGAATAGCGCAGGAACCCCAGGCCCGGGAGACGTTCTGCCAGCTGTTGGTACCCCGGAGATTGCGAGCCGGCCTCCTCCACTTAGCCCATGCAAACCCTTGGGCCGGACACCTGAGACGCGAGAAGACCCTACAGAGGGTGGCCCGCCGGTTTTTCTGGCCAGGCATCCACCGGGAAGTGGCAGACTTTTGCGCCTCGTGCCCAGAATGCCAGTGAACCAGACCGAAAGGGGTAGCCCCTGCACCCCTGGTACCCATGCCAGTCGTGGGGGTACCCTTTGAACGGATCGGGATGGACCTCGTCGGCCCCCTTGAGTGAAGTAAGACAGGGAACCGCTTTATACTAGTAGTCGTGGACTACGCAACACGCTATCCCGAAGCCGTTCCCCTAAAGACAGCGACGGCACTGACCATCGCGGGTGAATTGGTAAAGATTTTCACCCGGGTTGGGATACCCGGGGAAATATTGATGGACCAGGGCACCAATGTGTCCTCCAAGTTAATAGCCGAGCTATGTCACCTCCTCCATATCCGGACCCTCCGGACATCGGTGTACCACCCGCAGACCGATGGCTTGGTAGAGCGGTTCAATGGTACGCTAACAGCCATGTTGCGGAAGTTTGTGGAGGAGGACCCCTCGCATTGGGACACCTTGTTGCCGGCCCTGCTGTTTGCAATAAGAGAGGTACCACAGGCCTCGACGGGGTTCTCGCCTTTCGAGCTCCTATATGGCAGGCAGCCCAGGGGAATACTGGACCTCCTGAAAGAAGAGTGGGAAACACAGGAAACACTGGGGACCACACAATACGTGCTACAACTCCAGGAGCGACTCCAAATGTTAGGGGCCTTCGCCCGTGAAAATCTGGAACGGGCCCAGGCATGCCAGGAGCACCTCTATAATCGAGGCACTAGATGGAGGAAGTTCACCCCAGGCGATCGGGTGCTGCTTTTACTGCCCTCTGCAGAGTCGAAGCTCCTAGCCAAATGGCAGGGTCCCTACGAAGTGATCCGACGAGTGGGGCCAGTCGATTACGAGGTCAGACTACCTGGTCGACGCAAAGAGACTCGTATTTATCATATTACTCTTCTGAAGGCCTGGAAAACCCAGGAAGCCCTGTTCATTGGCCCGTCCACCCCAGATTCGGAACTTGGACCCCTAGCAGGGGACCTTCCCGACCCCGGACCGGCCACGCTGGGGTCAGGCCTCAGCCCCAGACAAAGGGGGCAACTACAACGGGTGGTAGAGAAGTTTCCGGACGTTTTATCGGCCCAGCCGGGCCGGACGACTTTAATGAGTCATCATATCGCCACCGACCTCGGGAAGAGGGTGACTGATAACCACCGGCCGTTGCCCAAGAAAATGTGGGATACAGTGCGACGGGAGGTAGAGACTATGTTAGAGATGGGAGTGGTAGAGGAGTCGACGAGCGAGTGGCGAAGCCCTATCGTCCTAGTTCCGAAACCAGACGGGACGACTCGGTTTTGCATCGATTTCAGGAAGGTCAACGCTATCTCCCGTTTTGATGCCTATCCAATGCCGAGAGTGGATGAACTGTTAGAGCGCCTCGGGGGAGCCAAGTATCTGTCAACCTTAGATTTGACTAAAGGATATTGGCAGATCCCACTGATGCCAAACTCCCGAGCGAAGACTGCCTTCCCTACGCCTTTCGGCCTCTTCCAGTTTGTAACCATGCCGTTCGGGTTACATGGAGCGGCGGCCACGTTTCAATGCTTGATGAACAAGGTCCTCCAACCCCACGACCAATACGCGGCGGCGTACATAGATGATATCGTGGTTTACAGCCTCGACTGGGAGAGCCATTTACACCACCTGGCAGCAGTGTTACAAGCCCTCAGAGCGGCCGGCCTAACAGCTAACCCGGCGAAATGTCACTTAGGCCAAGAAGAAGTGACCTACCTGGGATACACGGTAGGAGGGAGGAAACTAACACCCCTGATTAGCAAGGTACAAGCCCTCAGAGATGTACCCGCCCCCACGACGAAGAAACAAGTGTGTCAGTTTTTGGGACTAGCTGGGTACTATCGTCGTTTTGTGCCAGACTTCGCATCTATAGCCGCCCCCCTGTCAGACCTAACGAAGAACTCCCAACCTCGACAGGTACAGTGGACCACGCAATGCGAGCGAGCCTTTAACACACTCAAGGAACGGCTCACTCAAGAACCAGTACTACGACACCCTGACTTCGCGAAGGAGTTTATACTACAAACAGACGCTTCTGAAGTCGGCCTGGGCGCAGTACTCTCCCAGGAAGTAGACGGGGAGGAACATCCTGTACTATATCTAAGTCGGAAGCTGTTCCCCCGGGAAAGACATTTCTCAACAATAGAGAAAGAGGCCCTGGCGGTACGGTGGGCTATCAACGCCTTACGTTATTTCCTGCTAGGAAATAGTTTTAAGTAAATCACAGATCACGCCCCTTTGCGATGGATCCACAGCATGAAAGACACGAACGCTAGAATTATGCGGTGGTACCTCGCCCTCCAGCCTTACGACTTCCAGGTGCTCCACCGCCCGGGTAAGGCCCATTCTAACGCCGATTTTTTTCTCCAGGCTAGGGGAGGAGGGCGAAGAAACGGACCAAGGAGGGGGATCCTTAGCGCAGGGGGTGGTTCGCGAGGGGGCAGCCAAGCCCCAATCCAACTGCCGAGGCCCTAGACAGTTAGCCCTGACGGCAGAGGATCCGTCACGCTCATACGGGGTGTGTCCCAAATGCACGGAGAGTGCGAGAGGAGGGAGCATACCCCAGCCTAGGCAGGCGGCCGTGGGAGAAGAACCCTTGTGGGAAGCCCTGGTGGAGGACCAGCCCGCGCTCCTGGAGCCGCCGAGGACTGCAACTCCTCCAGGTCGAGAGGGAGCCTCACTGTGGGAGGGACCGACAGACACGGTGGACCACGAGACCCGTGGAGAATCAGGAGACCCGTGGGACATGCCAGCGGCTGAATGGATAGGAGGCAGTTTAAGGGAATCGACAGACTGGTACGTCGGACCCGGTAAGCCTCAGCGTGTTTCTGTGGGACCCCCCCGCTGAGACGGTGGATAAGCCGGGTTCCCTGGTGGCAAAGACTAATTTCCGTGACTTTGGGGCCAGTAGGCCATAGGGCCCAGTGACAAGGGCTAAGTTCCTAGACTTTGAGCCGGTAAGCCGAGCCACTGTGAGACAAAGGCTGCTTTCCGGGCTCTAGACCATTAGGCCAGTTAGGATACCCTCCCCCGGGAAGGTTCTTAAGGGGGAGGGTGTGTGGTGGGGCGATTGCCCCACGCCCAGAGAGGGTGGGCTGCAGCAGGCCTAGGCGCCTGCGCAGACGCATAGCCAATCAGGGAAGGGCTTACAGAGAGCCAATCAGAAGGCCGATTGGAGCCAGCCAATCAGGGCCCGGCCTAGCCATATAAAAGACTGCCCAGAGCAGGAGCAGTCAGTCTGTCCCAGGCCTTCAGAGGGGAAGGTCTGTCTCCAGAGCTGGGAGGCCAGCACCACGGACAGCGCAGTGCAGGCCAGCCTGAGAGAGTGGGAGAAGGCCCTACTCCATAGCCTGCTAGGCGGCAGGCCTGGGAGGAGGAGGCCTAGTGTAGCGAAGGGTTGTTGGGGAAGCGATCCAGAGGGATAGTCAGAGGAGGAAGGAGAAGGAAGACAGCGAGACTGTCGCCCGAGGGCCTCTGGACCGGGACTCAGAGTAGTGGGCGGGCCTGAGTCCCCCCCTCCCCCTTTTTCCCCCCTTTGTTTGCTGTGCTGCCCTACGCACAGACACAGGCCGCAGGGAGCAGCCAGCCAGAACCACGCCAGGTCCAGGACTGTGAGGATCGGACTCGAAGGTGTGGGGCTGTTGTTTACCCTCCCCCGAAAGGGGGCGTGAATGGATAAAGGGACACTGTCGGAGGACAGTGCCCTAGAAGAGGACGCCGACGTCGGGAGCAACGCAAGCCCGCGCACCCAACGAAGGCGAGATGACAGGCGGGACGCCACCCAAAGAGGGTGCTCTACTGGCCCAAACTAATTCCCCGAGATGACCAGGAGGAGGCGCCACAGCGGTGAGCTACCGACCCTGTCACAGCTAGTTATAGAGGTATAAAAGAAAGAATCAAAATCACTGTCTGCCTGTGTAAGGGCCTTCTCTCACTGTGACAGTCTGACACCCTGTTCTTCAGCTAAGGACTTTGGTTAAGCAGCAGAGGCATCCATAAGCTGGGAAGTGAACGGTCACATCCTCCCATTCCAAACTAGTCATATTGAAATAAGGCAATCTGGGGCTGTCAGACAGGTGATCCAATCTATCACCTCCAGATAAAGGGAAGAGCCTAGAAGACGTAAAAGGAAATTTAGTTTGATAGTTTTCTGTTTGGTAAGAACTCACTTATCAATAGACACAGCTGGGAAACCCTTATGTCTTCATAGATGTAGTTGAGAAATCCTCACTTCTGTATTGTTTTGTCATTATAGTTCTCTCTTTGCTATTGTTTATTTGCGTGGTCTCTGTCTGGTTCTGTGATTGTTTCTGTCTGCTGTATAATTAATTTTGCTGGGTGTAAACTAATTAAGGGGTGGGATATAATTGGTTAACTAATCATGTTACAATATGTTAGGATTGGTTAGGTAAATTTCAATAGAAAGATTGGTTAAGGTATAGCTAAGAATATTACTATATAAATTAGGGGCAAACAGGAAGTAAGTTGGGATTCAAAAATAAGGAAAAGGAACTTGGATTTATGCTTGCTGGAAGTTCACCCCAATAAACATTGAATTGTTTGCACCTTTGGACTTCGGGTATTGTTGCTCTCTGTTTATGCGAGAAGGACCAGGAAAGAGAGACGGTGAAGGAATAAGCCCTCTAACATCCTGCACCTAGGAAGAAGAATCCTATGTACCGCTACAGGCTGGGGACCGACTGGCCAAGCAGCAGTTCTGCAGAAAAGGACCTGGGGATTGCAGTGAACAAGAAGCTGGATATGAGTCAGCAGTGTGCCCTCGTTGCCAAGAAGGCCAACGGCATACTGGGCTGTATTAGTAGGAGCATTGCCAGCAGATCGAGGGAAGTGATTATTCCCCTCTATTCGGTACTTGTGAGGCCACACCTGGAGTATTGCTTCCACTTTTGGTTCCCCCACTACAGAAGGGATGTGGACAAATTGGAGAGAGTCCAGCGGAGGGCAACAAAAAGGGGGATGGGGCACATGATTTATGACAAGAGGCCGAGGGAATTGGGGTTATTTAGTCTGGAGAAGAGTGAGGGGAGGGATTTTATAGCAGCCTTCAACTACCTGAAGGGAGGTTCCAAAGAGGATGGAGCTCGGCTGTTCTCAGTGGTGGGAGATGACAGATCAAGAAGCAATGGTCTCAAGCTGCAGTGGGGGAGGTCTAGGTTGGATATTAGGAAACACTATTTCACTTAGGAGGCTGGTGAAGCACTGGAATGGGTTACCTAGGGAGGTGGTGGAATCTCCATCCTCAGAGGTTTTTAAGGCCCAGCTTGACAAAGCCTTGGCTGGGATGATTTAGTTGGTATTAGTCCTGCTTTGAGCAGGGGATTGGACTAGATGACCTCCTGAGATCTCGTCCAACCCTAATATTCTGATTCTAGGATTCTATGTGCTGGAGCCATTGACTAGTCAAGAGCAAAATTGATTGGCTCTCTCAACCCTCCTCCTCTCAATTTAAAGCCTTCAGAGTCATCCAGAGGCCATCTTGTTGCCCTGCCCCCCTCTCTTGCTATGGGTCTGACCAATTACCTGTTTTCAAGACCAAAAAGGTGTTTGTTTTTTTTCCCCCTCATTGGGCCAAACTGGAGATGTCTAGAGCGTTTTTCGCCTTCTTCACCAGATTGTGGAAGACACAATTTAGGTTAAAAAAGAAGAATTTAATGCTTAATTTGTCACAACCTGCAGCTGGTGTCCAGTGCAGATAAAGAGTACAAAAGCCAACACCCACAGATGCCTAAGAGACATGGACCTTTTTCCTTATGGAGATGGGGATACCTGAACTCCTAGCAGGCTGAGGTTCTCCTTGATACCCTGTATCCCCCACTCACAAGGGGAGGGGTTGAAAGGATTCCAAAATGAAATTAGTCCTAGGTGTTCGGCTTAGAGCAGAGCCACAGTAGTTTTTTTTAAAAATGATATGGGGGTTGAACAAAGCATTTTGTTTTTCCCACAATGCAATGTTTCATTTCATTGTCATGCTTTTTAACTTTAAAAATATATACAGTTGAAGCAAAATTCAAAATGTAAAGTCATTTTGAATCGAAAAATGTAAATGTTTCCTATCAAAAATGTCAAAACAAAACATTTTGATTTTTTTTTTCCACAATCAAAACAATTCAGCAACATGAATTCAAAAAAAGTTCCATTGATTTGAATCTGGATTTTTTTTGGCAAAAAATGTTTAAGCTGAAAAATTTCACCTGAAAAATGTCATCCAAGTCTAGTTAACTGAGGAGGGTCTGTCTCTCATTGTTGGTCATATGGTTGGAGCCCTGTAATCCTGCACTGGACACAATTAAATGCCTGGTAAATGTGGGGAACAGGAGAGGCACATACCGAACCTTCCCTTTGTTAAGTTAATAAAGTTGCAGCCTACCACTTAACTCCATACCTGCGTCTGCCTTTCATTCTGTGTGTCCCCTGATCAATACTAAATAAAATCAAAAGCTGACATACCTATGTACTACCAAGAGAGTTATTACACAAAGTATGTATTATTGCTCTTTTTATTAGATGGACTATACGTGGTGCTACTTACTTTCAAAAAGTGAGAATTCTATTAAATTATATCTTCAAAGAAGCATAATTACAAGGTAAATAATTTTTCCTTCTTGCCATCAAGTTTCTGGATAACTGATTCAGTTGTGTCTTTGGCTGGTGTGACATTTGAAAAATTAACACTTAAAGATATTTCAAAACATGGTATGTGTCAACTCCAGGTCAGGTTGGAGGCTATTAATAGGCCACTGTTTGGAAGCCCACCTAATGACTCATTACATTATACCTGGCCTATAGCCAAACATCATTCATTCATCTCTGAAGCAACAGGTCTCTCACTTCATAACTATATTTTCAGGAAAAAAAGAAAAGTTCTCACTGTTTATTAACCAACTGTAGAAATGGTAAATTTAATTAACTTGTGAATCAATTTATGAACATCAGTCTGTTTCCAAAAACAATGAACCCATTATCCATTGTGGGACTAGAAAATGGCTGTCTTTACACACATTTACCATCTTTAAATCAGAAGTATTCACGTGGAATATATTATGCGGAAAAAATCAATATACTCTTGTTATTAACCTAAGAGGCCATTAGATATTATTATTGTTATATGTGAACATTGTTGAAATTGGTCTTGTAAGGCAATAAGAAATAGGACAGTTACAAGAGACATTCTTGCTCTTTTAAAATGCTCTGCACATCTGTAGGAAAATACTTTCCATTTCTATCAAAGCTTAGAATTTTACATATAAAATGACTTAACCTTAGCTCATTTCACAAGCCCTGGGAATAGAATCATTCCTGAGACTGAACGCAAAAGCGCTAAAGTAAAAATGGTTAATACCAAGGAGGAATAAATCAAGAACATAAGAATGGCCATACTGGGTCAGACCAAAGGTCCATTTATCCCAGTATCCTCTCTTCTGACAGTGGCCAAAGCCAGGTGCCCCAGAGGGTATGAACAGACCAGGTAATCATCAAGTGATCCATCCCCTCTTGCTCATTCCCAGCTTCTGGCAAACAGAGCCTAGGGACACCATCCCTGCCCATCCTGGCTAATGATAAATTCATGGAGAATAGGTCTATCTAGTTATTTTTTGAGCCTTCTGGCAAAGAGTTCCACAGGTTGACGCTATGTTGTGTGAATAAATACTTCCTTTTGTTTTGTTTTAAACCTGCTGCTTATTATTCTCATTCGGTGACCCTCTACTTCTTATTATGAGAAGGAGTAAACAACACTTCTTTACTCATGTTTTCCACACCAATTGTGATTTTATAGACCTCTATCATATCCCCCCTTAGTCATCTCTTTTCCAAGCTGAAAAGTCCCATTCTTATTAATCTCTCCTCATATAGAAGCTGTTTCATACCCCTAATAACTTTTGTTGCCCTTTTCCGAACCTTTTCCAATTCCAATATATCTTTTTTGAGCTGGGGCAACCAGATCTGCAGATGTGGGCGTACAATGGATTTATACACAGCAATATGATATTTTCTGTCTTATTATCTATCCCTTTCCTAAGGATTCCCAACATTTTGTTAGCTTTTTTGACTGCCGCTGCACATTGAGTGGATGTTTTCAGAGAACTATCCACAATGATTCCAAGATCTCTCTCTTGAGTGGTAACAGCTAATTTAGACCCAATCATTTTATATGTATAGTTGGGATTATGTTTCCAATGTGCATTACTTTGCGTTTATCAACATTTAATTTCATCTGCCATTTTGTTGCCCATTCACCCAGTTTGGTCAAGTATTGTCAAGGGGACAATAGAACTGAGAAACAATTGAGAACATTTACACATCTGATATGAATAAAAAATACAGTTATAGTTTTCAACAACTGTACAGAAAAATAAAAGTAAATAGGGACTCAGGGGTCCGATTATCCCATCATTTGCCTCTTTACAACTGTCACCCTGTCATGACCATGAGTGTCTTCAGGGCAGACTGTCAAGAAGCAGGGAAGAGACCCCAAACTGGTTCACCAACCCTGTAACAAGTATGAACTCCTAAAGCACTATAACAGTCTTACCATGGAGTCTCAGACAGTCCCCTGGGGCATTACAGTCTACTACAAGCAAGCTGGACTTGGTGTTAGTGGTTGCTATATACCGAAGATCACAAAATATTCAGGTTGTTTCTAGTCCCAAGAGACCAGTCACATACCCCAGGTCAATTTGTCTTTTAGATCGCACACCAAAGACAATGCTTGTAGCTAATCCTATAGTAAACTAGCTAAGGATTTGTTAACCAAGAAAAGAAATGAGAGAGTTATTACAAGATTACAAGGTTAAAGCAGGCAAACATGAGTTATAGTCTATGGTTTCAAAAGGTATCAGAGCTGTAGTAATCTGTCTGCTCTGGATGTCTTTGAGGGCAAACCCAGATGGACCTTATGCTTCTGTTTCATAGCTCCGGCCGTCTGAGGCCTGGTCTACACTGGGGGTGGGGATCGATCTCAGTTACGCAACTTCAGCTACATGAATAACGTAGCTGAAGTCGACGCACTTAGATCTACTTTCTGCGGTGTCTTCGCTACGGTGAGTCGACTGCTGCCGCTCCCCTGTCAACTCTGCCTGCGCCTCTCACCAAGCTGGAGTTACATAGCTTAGAGTTGTTGTCTTTTAAATTTTTCCTTTTTCATTGTGTTATTTGACAAATTATATATAAAGCTATGAAGAGAGGCCACATTTTAAGACCAATGCACAAGGAAGCATAATTAAGGATCAGTTTAATATCTATGGGTAAGTCTTCACTACTGGCTGGATCGGTAGGCAGCGATTGATCCAGTGGGGATCAATTTATTGCATCTAGTCTAGACGCGATAAATTGATCCCAGAGTGCTCTCCCGTCGACTCCTGTACTCCAGCTCTGTGAGAGATGCAGGCAGAGTCGACGGGGGAGCGGCAGCAGTTGACTCACAGTAGTGAAGACACCGCAGTAAGTAGATCTAAGTATGTTCACTTCAGCTATGTTATTCATGTACCTGAAGTTGCGTAACATATAGAGAACAACTCCCAACTTTTCATGTTGTGTGTGTGTATATATATATATATATATCTCCATCCTTACTATATGTCCCATTCTATGCATCCGATGAAGTGGGCTGTAGCCCACGAAAGCTTATGCTCAAATAAATTTGTTAGTCTCTAAGGTGCCACAAGTACTCCTGTTCTTTTTTTAGAGAACCGAAGGTGAAAAACTAACCTTCACAGTAGGAGGTAATACTACCAGTACATTATTTACTATGAGAAATCCTTGTGCTTGTGGAGGGAAGAAGCTGCATCTGTTTCTTTCCTTTCCAACACCCTATAGAGAATGTTATATCAGGGATCCAAGGGAGGTATCCACAGAGCCTCTGTTCTCCTTTTTCTGTGCTCTTTCACCTAACTGTCTGCTTTCCTCTGAGTTTGGATCCCCTCTTAGTAGTGGAATATGACCCAGTAACTAGCATATTCATAACTAAGCTGCAAATTTCAAAGCCAAGGCTTCTGCTCTATTATGGAAAGGCTGAATCATTTTTGCATACATGATTACTGGTAGACCATGTGTGCTGAGTCTAAACAGAAGATAGATTGTGAAGGGTCTTAGGCCTGGTCTACACTAGGAGGTTATGTCGAATTTAGCAGCATTAAATTGAATTAACCCTGCACCCGTCCACACAACAAAGCTATTTAGTTCGACAGAGGTCTCTTTAATTCGATTTCTGTGCTCCTCCCCAACAAGGGGAGTAGCGCTAAATTCAACATGGCCATGTTGAATTAGGGTAGGTGTGGATGGAATGCGATGCTAATAGCTCCAGGAGCTATCCCACAGTGCACCACTCTGTTGACACTCTGGACAGCAGTCTGAGCTTGGATGCTCTGACCAGCCACACCGGAAAAGCCCCGGGAAAATTTGAATTCCTTTTCCTGTCTGGGCAGTTTGAATCTCATTTCCTGTTTGGACATCATGGCGAGCTCAGCAGCACTGGCAATGATGCAGAGCTCTCCAGCAGAGGTGACCATGCAATCTCAGAATAGAAAGAGGGCCCCAGCATGGACTGATCGGGAAGTCTTGGATCTGATCGCTGTGTGGGGCGATGAGTCCATGTTTTCAGAGCTGTGATCGAAAAGACGGAATGCAAAGATCTACGAGAAGATCTCAAAAGCCATGACAGAGAGAGGATACAGCCGGGATGCAACGCAGTGCCGCGTGAAAATCAAGGAGCTGAAACAAGGGTACCAGAAGACCAAAGAGTCAAACGGACGCTCCGGATCCCATCCCCAGACATCCCGTTTCTACGAGGCACTGCATTCCATTCTAGGTGCGGCTGCCACCACTACCGCACCACTGACCGTGGACTCTGAGGATGGGATATTGTCGACGGCCGCTTCCTCGGAGATGTTAGCGGACGGGGAAGATGAGGAAGGAGATGAGGAGGACGAGGCAGTCGATAGCGCTTACAACGCTGATTTCCCCGACAGCCAGGATCTCTTCATCACCCTCACGGAGATCCCCTACCAACCCTCCCCAGGCGTTAACCCGGATCCTGAATCAGTGGAAGGATCAGTTGGTAAGTGTTTTAAACATGTAAACATTTATTTTGAACAGAACAGGAATATTAACAATGGGTTTTTTATGATTAGTTTCCCCTAGGCGCTTAACGTTTTTGTGCTTGGTAGTGCAACTACTGCAAAAGAATCTAACAATGTCCGGTTTATCATGATTAGTTTGCCCTAGGTGCTCTCCTTTTTAGTCCTTTCCAGTGCAGCTACTGGAAAACGAGGTCTATATGTCCGGGGATAGAGCTGAAATCCTCATGGGACATCTCCACGAAGCTCTCCTGGAGGTAATTGGAAAACCTTTGCATGAGGTTCCTGGGGAAAGCGGCCTTATTGCGTCCTCCATGATAGGAAACTTTTCCGCACCAGGCTATCATCAAGTACCCTGGGATCATTGCCTCGCAGAGCATGGCGGCATACAGCCCTGGTTTTTGCTGGCTTTCACGCAGCATGCGGTCTTTCTCTGTGTCAGAAATCCTCATCAGAGTGATGTCGCTCATGGTGACCTGCTTTGAATTAGGGGAATGTTAGTACTGGGACTGCTTGACTGTTCCTTTACATAACTGTAACTGGTGGTTTACAGCCACGCGGTGGAGGCGGGAGAGGGGCAGCATACAGGGATCTTTCCCGGGGACAGCCACGAGGGGGTGGGACAGGGGCAGAGTTCATGCTTGCCTGATTGCCGGCAGCAGGAACTGGCCAAAGCTAGGAGCATTGCTTTGAACGTGAAAGGAGGGCACTGCTATAATTTAAGTTTTAAGCAGCCAAAAGTCTACGGCTTATCATGTCAGCCTGCTACCCAAATTCCGGTGTCTTGCCCCGCTTGTCTGATCTCCACTGCAAGACCCCAGCCACTGAATGCGAAGGCCGAAAATTCGACCTTGTCCTGAGTGTGCAAGTGATAGGTGCTGTGTATGGTCTTGTTCACAGAGAAAGACTATGTTCATTGTTCACAAAAATGTATCTTTGTGAAGAATTCACTCCCTTTTTCCCATCCCACAGCTGCGACTGTCTCCCGACCTACCCTGGCATCCCCCTCGCAGAGGCTGGCGCAGATTAGGCGGAGAAAGAAAAGGACACGGGACGACATGTTCTCAGAACTTATGGGCTGCTCCTGAGCCGAGGCGGCCCAGCAGACCCAGTGGAGGCAGAACATCTCGCAATACCAGCGATCACACAGCGAACGGGAGGAGAGGTGGCGGCAGGAAGACCATCAGGCGATTCAAACGCTGCTTGGACTAATGAGGGAGCAAAACGGACATGCTCCAGCGCCTTGTGGATGTTCTGCAGGACCGGAGGCAGGAGGACAGAGCCCCGCTGCAGTCTCTCTCTAACCGTCCTCCCCCGCCACAAAGTCCCATACCCCCCCACACCCAAAGTCCCAAGAAGGAGGGGCTGCAGGGGCCGTGAAAACTGTCACTCCACCCCTGCAGCCTGCTCAAGTACCAGAAGGCTCTCATTCCCAAAAATGTGATAAGTCCTTTCCTTCCTGCCTCAACCAAGCCCCCGTCCCAGTTTCATCCCCTAACTGTGTAGTTGCTAATAAAAAATAAGTTTCTGTTAATTACTGTTTCCATCATGTTCTTTTAGAGGAGAGTGTGTTTGAAGGGGGAAAGGGGGTTGGTAATTGGAGAGCACAGTCACCTTTACCAGGGTACAGACACGGGGGCAGGTTCAGCAGAAAGTCACACACACATTGCAGTCACTAGGCGCCCTGGTCAGTCTGGGAGGTGGTTTTCATGTTCGGGGCGGGGGGGGGCTATGTCACTTTGTGGCGGGGGAGGGCGGATAGAGATCTTATGCAGCGGTCCTTAGCCTGGATCACAGAGCCACGCAGCAGGGGATCTGTAACCATCCTCCCCCGCCACAAAGTCACATAGCCCCCACACACAGAGTCCCGAAAAGGAGGGGTGGCAGGCTCCGTTGAAACAACCAGTCCATCACTGCGGACTGCTCTAGGAGCAGGAGCCTGTCATTCCTCGAGTTTAGAAGCATTCTTTCCATCACTATGCCCGCTCCCCACCACAGTCTGTGTCCCAGTTTCAACACTTAACCGCGAAGTCCGTAATAAAGAAAACAGTGTTCATTAACAAAGTTCCATTTATTTTATTTTTAAACATGTGTTGGAAGGGGGGTGAACGGGGTATGTAACTGGAGAGGATAGTCAACATTAACTGGTGTTTCCCCCAGTAAAGAAACGGAGGCACGTTCAGCTTCTCTTTAAACAAACGTAATAGTCACAGGTTACCCTGCTCACTGAGGAACCTAGCTTTCAAAGCCTCCCGGCTGCACAGCGTATCCTGCTGGTCTCTTCTAATTGCACAGCTGTCTGGCTGGGCATAATCAGCAGACAGGCTATTTGCCTCAACCTCCCACCCCACCATAAAGGTCTCCCCCTTGCTCTCACAGAGATTGTGGAGCACACCGCAAGCTGCAATAACAATGGGGATATTGGTTTTGCTGAGATCAGAGCAAGGCAGTAAGCTTCTCCATCTCCCCTTGAGACGTCCAAAAGCACACTCCACCACCATTCTGCACTTGCTCACATGGTAGTTCAAGAGTTCTTTTTCAGTGTCCAGGGCGCCAGTATAGGGCTTCATGAGCAGGGCATTAGCGGGTAGGCTGGGTCCCCGAGGATCACTATAGGCATCTCCACATCCCCAACAGTTATTTTCTGGTCCAGGAAGTAAATGCCTTCCTGCAGCCATCTAAACAGACCAGAGTTCCTGAAAACATGAGTGTCATGAACCTTGCCCGGCCATCCTACGTTGATGTTTGTAAAACGTCCCCTATGGTCCACCAGTGCTTGCAGCACCATTGAAAAGTAGCCCTTTCTGTTAATGTACTGGCTGGCCTGGTGGTCCGGTCCCAGGATAGGGATGTGAGTTCCATCTATAGCCCCACCGCAGTTTGGGAATCCCATCACGGCGAAGCCATCTATGATGACCTGCACGTTTCCCAGGGTCACTATCTTTGACAGCAGTAGCTCAACGATTGCTTTGGCTACTTGCATCACAACAATCCCCACGGTAGATTTGCCCATGCCAAAGTGGTTCACGACTGACCGGTAGCTGTCTGGCGTTGCAAGCTTCCAGAGGGCTATGGCCACTCACTTCTGGACAGTCAGGGCTGCTCGCATCCGGGTGTCCTTGCGCTTCAGGGCAGGGGACAGCAATTCACAAAGTTCCAGGGAAGTTCCCTTACACATGCGAAAGTTTCGCAGCCACTGTGATTCATCCCAGACCTGCAGCACTATGCGGTCCCACCAGTCCGTGCTTGTTTCCCGGGCCCAGAATCGTCATTCCACAGCATCAACGTGACCCATTGCCACCATGATGTTCACGGCGCGGGGTCCCGTGCTTTGTGACAGGTCTGTGCCCCTCTCAGACATCATGTCCTCACCACGCTGCCGTAGCCTCCTCGCCCGATTTCTCGGCATCTGACTCTGAAAAAGATGGACGATAAGGTGCAAGGTATTGACAATGGCCATAACTGCAGCGATGATCGCAGTGGGCTCCATGCTCGCAGTGCTGTGGCATCCGCGCTGTCACTCACCAGAAAAGTGCGCGAACTGATTGCCCGCCGGTGCTTTCAGGGAGGGAGGGCGGGAGTGATGGTTGAATGACGACAGTTACCCAAAACCACCCTCGACACATTTTTTGCCCCAGCAGGCATTGAGGGCTCGACCCAGAATTCCAATGGGCAGCGGAGACTGCGGGAACTGTGGGATAGCTGCCCACAGTGCACCGCTTCCAATGTCGACGCTTGCCCCGTTACTGTGGACTCACAAAGTTGAATTACTGTCCTTAGTGTGGATATACACATTTGACTTTGTAATATCGGTTCCACAAATTTGATTTAAGTAGAATCGAACTACTCTCGTAGTATAGACATACCCTTATATTCTTCAGTCTTGTTCGCTCTTCAGAAAGCCAGTATCTCAGCTGAAAAAAGGTTACCCAACTTTCATATACATGTGATGCTCTTCAGATTTTAGTTATGTATCAAAATGTCATGTTGCACTGTACTCTTTGTAAACCTCAAGACACTCCTCAGGTCATTGCCACCAGAACACTGTACTGCACTTCACTGAAATTGCTGTAGCTTAAAGAAAGGCACTGAAATTCATTGTGTCACTGTAAGAGGGTTGGACTCACCCCTGCGGCACCTCCTGCTGGTTGTCCAAGGAATTAGCTCTCCAGCCTCTGGAGCGCCCTCTGCAGGCCGTTGCACGCTATGCCTCCCCTCCCAGGGGAACCCCCACCCACTAGCCCCACCTTGCCTCAGCACTAGACCACTGCCAGTCACCAACTAGCCCCCACTCCCTGGGGCAGACTGCAGTATAGGCCACTCATCACTGGCAAGGAGGGTTTGGACCTGCTGCCTTGGCCTAGCCCTGGCCTGCCCTCTGCAATCCCCAGTACCCCTTGGCCTTCCACTAGGCCACAGCCTGGGGCTATCCAGGCTGGAGCTCCCCAGCTCCTCAGCCTGTCCCCAGCCCTGCTCCACTCAGGTACGCTATCCCTAACTTGCTGCAGCCAGGCCCTTCTCTCTCTCTGCACTCAGAGAGAGACTGCTGAGTTTCTGGCTGCCCAACTCTTTATAGGGCCAGCTGAGTCTGTTTGGGGCGTGGCCCCAGCTGCAGCCACTTCCCCCAATCAGCTCAGCCTAAAAGCTGCTTTCTCCAGCCACAGCCCCCTCTGGACCGGAACGGGGTTACCACCCTGCTACAGTCACCCTGAAAGTTACAGTTCACATCAGACATATTTTAAAAATTTAAAGGGAATTTTTTGGCATTGTTGATAAACACCATAAATTAATCTTGCTATTTCTCCAATCTCCATGCCTCTGGGTGTCAGTTATATACTGCACCTGGGATTTTCAGAAGGGTCTGAAGGAATTAGGTGCCCAAATCAACGAGAACTGGCTGTCCAACTTTATTTTCCTTTGAAAATCCCAGCCTACATCTAGATGTGATATGTGTTGACTACCATTTTAACAATGGGCCAACCAGTTCAAATACAGGAAGAACTTCATCAAACTTGGTCCCACACATAATAAGTTACAGAATGAGGATGTGTGGTCTTTTCACCTTTGTAATAATAAATAATAATAATAATGGGCTTGAAATTGGTCTGATTCACCACCACGTCAGACCAGTTTTGCACTGATGTAACTGCATTCAAGTCAATAGAATACAATTACACCCAGGTACAAATGGTGTAGGGCAGTGACAAAGCAGGTTCTGTATGCGTCATTCCCCTATGGAAATATTTACCATTATAATGAAGATATAACAATATGCTTGTCTATGTTTTGCATGATGGCTGATCTTAATGTCTGTTCCCTGTGCTGGAGCCAGCATTTAAAATATGAAGCAAAGCTGTACCTGATGTAATACCTTTTCAATTCAATGTTTGTGGATATTGTCTTTTTGTATTTATTTCATTTATAGGGCCAGCAGAAAAAAAATAGTTGGGAGATCAGCCAACGGGTTTGCCAGCTGCTTTATGGGCACTGTGAACAATTTTCTAATGTTCTGCTCATAGAAGAAAAAAGTCTGCTTCATTGAATTTGCCTCAGAATGATACCACATTATATGGAACTATTCCACGTCATCAGCTGGAAAGTAAACTCATGACGCACAATAGACTGGTGTGAAAAAAATTAATTTTCTTTAATTAAAATGTAAAAAGCACTCAGCTCTTCTCCCTGGCATATATTTGACATTTATTTCTAGAGCAGGCACAGCATAGACAGAAGCAGTGCAAGTGTGCCCATGCTACCCCACCAGTGTGGCTCCACCTGCTCTGGAGACACCACAGCCAATGGGGTTCCAATACCAATGCAGCCCAGGGGCACTTGGCTAGGACTGGCAGCTGGGATGTCAGCTACAGTGGTGCGTGTGGTGGAAGTTTTGTTTGTTTGTCATACGGACATCAGTCTACTGTGATCTGCACCAAGAGTCAACAGTCTACTCATTTAAGATAGGCCACAATACTGTCATGATATGGGTGCTGCTTCTAACACAACCACATACTGGCCCAGATCATCCCCTGTGCAAAACCCAGAGGAGGCAGCCTTGGGACAGGAAATTCCTGTGAAGATCAACATCAGGTGTTCCCTCCAGCTCACTATACCAGGATCAGGGTTTGCTCCCCTCTCATCTTTGGCCATGGAACTGGCTCTAGAGCAAGTGCCCAAACCTGACAGATGTTCTTCCCGATGCTTTCACCCTGCCCCAGCTGCCTCTAGCTGGAGTAGCTCTGCTACTCGATGACAGCATCAATAGAAAAGATAATACAGCTGTGATGTTATTAATATAACCTGTGACCGTATAGATCATTGTTGCAACCAAGGTCCTGTAGTGGCACCAAATATTTTATAAAGGGGGTCAAATAAGGTGTCCAAGACAAGATTATGGTTTGCTGGTTATGATTATGCTATCTGTATGCATGTATCATTTTTGTATTTAAAGTTGTAAGTATTGGCTCTATACTGTCTGTATTTCAAACTTGTGCTATGCTTCTGGGTGACACCCAGACAAGTTGGTGTCAGCTCTGCCTAGCCTGCTTGATGGCCCATTAAGGACCATCAGCTATACAGTTGACCCACAGAGAGAAGGCAGACACACCTTGTGACTCAGCAAGGTAGGCAGAGACCTGCCTATGGACAGAACTCTAAGGTTTTTCTATGCCATGTGCTGGATAGCGTGTCCTTGGAACAAAGAAAGCAGAGACCACATGGCAGAAGACTATAAAAGGCTATTGCCTCATCTCCATCTTGTCTTCAATCCTGCTTCATACCTCTGGAGGGACTTTGCTACAAACTGAAGCTCTATACAAAGGACTGAATGACCCATCCCAGCTGTGGATGTACTCCAGAGATTTTATTTGAACCTGCAGTTTATTCCATCACTGCTACAAGCCTGAACCAAGAACTTTGCCGTTACTGTATGTAATTGATTTCAATCTATAGCTCTCATCTATATCTTTTTCCTTTTATGAATAAACCTTTAGATTTTAGATTATAAAGGATTGGCAACAGCTTGATTTGTGAGTAAGATCTGATTTGTATATTGACCTGGGTCTGGGGTTTGGTCTTTTGGGATCAGGAGAACCTTTTTTCCTTTTAGTGGGGTATTGGTTTTCATAACCATTCATCCCCATAATGAGTGGCACCGGTGGTGATACTGGGAAACTGGAGTGTCTAAGGGAATTGCTTGTGTGACTTGTGGTTAGCCAGTGGGGTGAAACCAAAGTCTTCTCTGTTTGGCTGGTTTGGTTTGTCTTAATAGTAAAGGAACTCCAGCTTTGGGCTGTAACTGCCCTGCTTTAAGCAATTTGTCCTGAATCGGCACTCTCAGTTGGGTCCCACCAGAACCAGCATCGTTACAACAGCTCCAAACTAAACCTCTACAGGGCCAGAGCAGGAAAGGAACTATGAAGTAAAGCAGTTGTGCAAGGGTGTGGCACATGCTTCTCTGTGATCTAACAGAGGCAATTGCAAAAACTGTTCTTAGAATCATAGAATCATAGGACAGGAAGGGACCTCAAGAGGTCATCTAGTCCAGCACCCTGCACTCATGGCAGGACTAAGTATTATCTAGACCATTCCTGACAGGTGTTTGTCTAGTCTGTTCTTTAAAATCTCCGATGATGGAGATGCCACAACCTCCCTAGGCAATTTATTCCAGTGCTTAACCTGCCTGAAGATATGACTATATATTTGGAGATATAGTCATATAATTTCACATAAGCTCAGTTTGCCTTTTTGGCTACTGGGGAACATGTGATCACTGTAATGAGATTAGGCTTTGTGAACATGATAAACAGGTAATCTGCCAGGATAATACAGTGAGATTTCTGTAGCAGTACTATGTCCTTTTTGAAAGTAGGAGTGTATTAAGGACATCTTTGACAGAATTGCCTAAGACCTCAAATCAATTTCCATTTAAAGGAAAACCAGTGATGCAACAATTGTTTCAAGCCAAATAGTTATACTGCTCATACTACTGTGACGGTTGAGACTGACTCTCCACTGCTTTCTACCTTGTGTACTCATTTGCACTAGCACACAACAGATACACAATTCTACGCTACTAGTATTGTAGTGTTTTTCATGCAGTTTGCAAATGTGTAAAAGTTGCAGAGCAACTGAGAACCTGCCCCAGGGTTGGGGTTTGTTTTGCTTTGCAAAGTGAAGGAGGGGAGAGAACACAATCACAATTCACAGTTAGAATCATTGGACCAAAGACTGAATGGGCATGGACGTTGAAGTACTCTGCTCTCTTACCAGTAGAGCTGTCCTTCCATGGCAGGGTTGAAGCACATTGGTGGGGTGAGATGGAAAAGCATACATGGATGCTTCCAAGTTCCGATTCTCTATCCACTCTGTGTAGAAGTTCCTGCAGGATTGCTAAGGATGCTCACGGCACTGGCTCCAAAGAGAGGATGCCACAGCCCCTATGGCCCACATACATCTGGCTCCATTCAGCCCTAAATTCACTACTAAAAAAATCAGGGAAAAAGTCATCATTCCTTTCACGATGCTGATCCAGACAGAGTCCCCACAGATGCAGTGCTTTCAGACATGCTCATTTGTTTTCCCTGAAGTAATCTAACCCAGGGCATGCAGTACCTTTGTAAATTTTACAGTGGCAGGAATCAGCAAATAGAAAAATATGATCTCATGTGGTGAATAGCGGGTGTTTGATTTCCTGCATATTTTTGTCTCCAACAGGCTGTTGTTTCTCTATGGCTTCTTTTCAGCTAATAATGTTCACCACCTGTTCAAGGTGATGCTACAGGGTTCTCCCCCTTCTCTCCTCCCCCCCATGGCTCATTTTTTTTCAAGCCTATATAGTATAATAAATTATATCTAAAGTTGGTGATTAATAATGAGACAATTCATAGTGAAGCCTCTGCAAAAGAGGAAATTGCACAAACAGGCAGAGTTATCTGTCACCAACTGACAAAGTTCAAGTTTAAGAAGCTGCTTGTCAAATGCAATCGACTGAAGAGTGATAGATTAGATCTTAATAGCAGTAGAAGTAAGCTATAAACCAGTGCCTTCCCTTGCAACATAAAAGCCTCTCCTTTAAACACTCTATGATGAAATGCAGTAAAACAAAATAAAAATGGTACTGGAGAAACTAGTATTTTTTTTTTTCCTACCAGGAGCACGACGCACAGTGTTAGTATTTTTAATGCACAACTCCTGTCAAGGTCAATTTCATCTTTTTCTTATGAAAAAGCAACACAAATATAAATATATCGTGCTACTTTTATAATTTCTATAGGGTTATAAACATCTTAGAAGCCTTATCCCCTAATCTGTATAGTAGAGCTGGGCATGAACCTGACTATCTGTTTCAAGGAAAATTCCATGTTTTTTTATTTCTTTTCCACTCTGAAACAATAATGAAAACAAAACAACAATAAGACACCTCAAATTTCCCATGAAATGAAGTTCACCACCAAAAAGTTTCTTTTGGATTGATTGAAATTTTCATTCTGATTTAGACTTTGTTTAATATATTACATCATGTTATATACATTGAAAAAAATTAAAATGAAAAGACATTTCAAAATGGAAAATCTAAATGCTCTGTTCTTTTTTTTTTTTTGCATAATGGTCCATTTGAAAGCTAGATTTTTCTGTGAAATGTTTCACTTTAGACAAATCATCATTTTTCATCAGGAAAACATTCAGTTGGAAAATTTCTGATAACCTCTACTGTACAATTTGTCTCTTCTCATCTCTTTCTTCCTTTCCCATGATGATCATAATTGATATTCCCAACGAATATTTGGGCTTCTTTAACCAGTATAAGATCTTTACAAATTTCTTCACTGATCAATTTTACTTCCCCAGTGAGTCCACACCACTGGCAATCAGCTTGCTTGGCATACTAGGTCAGAGGATTCATTATTACTCACTGTGGTGGCTATTTTTAACTTGATTGTTAGTTCAGAGTATATCTGAATGCAAATCTCAGTATTCAGAGTATATCTGAATGTAAACATCAATTTCTATAGCTTAATAATGCACAGCAATGTAAGGGCCAGACTCTACAAGCTTTTTCTCATGCATGTGATCCATATTGAAGGCATCCTGCTTAACTCTAAAGGGATAACTTATGTGAGTAAGTGTTTGCAGGATCTGACTTTGATCTTATAGCTTTTAAGCATAATATTATTGTTTGGTGTATGTTATGATTGTTTTCAGCACATTCATTACTGGAGTTCTATTTTGTTATTGTTGGTATAATTTATTTTTAATATCAATTTTATTATTTATCATTATACTGTCTTTGTCATGCATTTATTATTTGCTGGAAACAAATGAGTTTTAGTTACTAGAAAAAATACACTATCAAGTATATTGTCTTGTATATACATTACTATAGTTATGAGAGTTACTTTATTAGCCCTGTGGGCTTGGAAAAAATGCCTCTAGCAAAATGCTTGCTCCTGCAGCAGGTTGCTTGTTAAATGCAAAAAGCAGCCTGACTGACATATTTCATTCTTCACTGAAGTGATTTAGAACTCTGGGCCAGAGTGTTTATCTGTCATTTTGTAGGTAAATATGAAATAATGTATGAACTCAGGCTATTAAATAAAAGTCAGCATGGCCTGGTGGCAAGAGCATTGAGACCTGTGTTCTATTCCCAGCCATGCCAAAGGATTGCTGGATTATCTTGGATAAGCCTCTTCACTGCCCTGGGCCTCAGTATCCCATTGAGAATAATGAGGTTTACCTCCTTTTAAGTCAGTGGATGTAAAGAGCTGTATAAGTATTACCATAACAACAAATGCAATTTGAAAAAAAAATTGAAGTTCCTACTCAGCTTTAGAAATAGTGCTTAAATGGTTGCACATAATTTTGAGTATCTCTGCTTTTCAAGCCCACCAACCCCTGAGCAAAACAAATGATCATTTACAAGCACTCTGAACAATAGTTTCCAAAGTTTACTGGGTATAAATAAAGAAATATCACACTGTTGTAGTGAAATTACCAGTAGGTAAACTGTTGGAATTAAAAATTAAAATACATAAATAAATTTAAGAATGGTCTCATCTGGCTTTAGCTTGCAAGTAGTTTATTTTAAAACTGAATAATTGCTTATAAAACTTTACCGTAGTTACCAATAAATTTGAGGTCTGACAGTTCTGAGAAGGGTTTTTTTGCCACTTTAAAAAGTAAGCTGAAAAAATAGGCCACTGTCAGAAGTTATAATTGTAACCAGATAGGCTGATTTCAGAAGGGGATGGAGATTCCCCACTAATTGGAAGGCTAGGTAAAGTTAGGCCTTTGTTGGCTGGTTTGTACTTTGAGCTTGAGAGCCTTCTCTAAAGCTTCAGTTCAGTCACCCTTATTCGTTATTATTGATTGAGCATGTCTGAATGATTCCGCATTACTTCACATAGTATGGCTTCAGACCTGGAAAACACCAGCAGAGGCAGATGTTCCTGATGGCAGCTTCGGGTAACTGAACTGGTGTTTCCAGACTTGCCTGTGTAGGATTGGCTCTGTCTCAGTACAAGAATAACAGGATAGCCGAGATAAGAGTGTATACTTAGTGTAAAACAGATTACAGACTCTAGGACTTCAATTTGTTTTCAACAATGAAAACTGACCTGCTGCAAAGCCTCCAGAATGAGCGCCTCTTGGCTGAAGAGAAACAGCATTAAGGTATCTAGAGATTCTATATTGACTGGATTCTATCTCTTTGGCATTGTGCTTCTATATGAAATAGGTGGTGACTCCTCTACTTTTCAAAGTATTTCAGCACTTTGAGACACCCAAGCTGTGTCTCATGCACAAACCAGTCAACAGTGCTTTAGTGCCATCTAGAATGTTCCACTTTCACTCCCTCTGAGTATGGTCAGCAAATAAATTCCCCAAGAGACCTGCTTGCTTGTGTCTGAATGCAGCACTCCATCTGTCCTAAGGACTTCAATGTAATTTAGAGCAGATCTCTGTATCCTCTATCTGTTTAGCCTGGTTCCCAGTTAGTTATACAATTTTCTGGAGTTATTTCTCTAATCACTGGTCTCTATCAATGCCCTTTGGTGTTGAGTAGAGTTACCATACGTCCGTTTTTTCCCGGACATGTCCAGCTTTTCGGCAATCAAACCCCCGTCCGGGGGGAATTGCCAAAAAGCCGAACATGTCCGGGAAAAATACCGGCCGGGCACTTCCTCTCCTGCGGCTGCTCTGCTCCTCGCCGGACTCAGGCTTCGGCTCTGATTAAGAGCCAAGCTGCCCGAGCCAGCGCTACCGGCTTCGGGCAGCCCCCATGCCTCCGGACCCCAGCCGCCGGCTGGGCACTTCTCCTCCCCGGCTCCAGCTGCTCTGCTCCTCCCCGGACTCAGACTTCGGCTCTGTTTAAGAGCCAAGCTGCCTGAGCCAGCGCTACCGGCTTTGGGCAGCCCCCGTGCCTCTGGACCCTGCGCCGCCGGAGCAGAGCAGCTGGAGCCGGGGAGGAGAAGTGCCCAGCCGGCGGCTGGAGTCCGGAGGCACGGGGGCTGCCCAAAGCCGGTAGCGCTGGCTCGAGCAGCTTGGCTCTTAAACAGAGCTGAAGTCTGAGTCGGGGAGGAGCAGAGCAGCTGGAGCCGGGGAGGAGAAGTGCCCAGCCGGGGGCGCAGGGTCCGGAGGCATAGGGGCTGCCCAAAGCCCAAGTGCTACCGGCTTCATGGTTTGCCGGGCAGCCTCCAGACCCTGCGCCTCCGGCTGGGCAGTTCCCCTCCCGGGCTCCAGCTGCACTGAGGAAGCGCCGGTCGGGGGTGCAGGGTCTGGAGGCTGCCCGGCAAACCGTAAAGCCGGTAGCGCTCGGGCAGCCCTTTTTGCATGGCTGGGAGGGAGAAGGGGGAGTTAGGGCGGGGACTTTGGGGAAGGGGCGAGGAAAGGGCGGAGTTGGGGCGGGGCCGGGGGTGAGAAAGGGGCGGGGTCGGGTGGGAAAGGGGCGGGGCTAGGGCCAGTGGAGTGTCCTCTTTTTTTAAATATGGTAACCCTAGTGTTGAGTGATACATCAAGCCATTGATACCCACTAACTCATACCTAACTCATAGTTAGGGCTATGAGTTTCAAACTTTCAAAATAGTCCTTAGGAATTCTCTTGATGTGTAGTTTATCTGTCGCCTCAATGGTGCTCCCGTGGAAGCATGATCAGTATCAGCTCTCTTATTTTCAGCACTGCTTCAGTAGTTCTAGGTGCACTGCACAAGGCCTACTTTCACAAGGCCAACTTCTATCAGTGCATTGAGATCCATTTGTGGGATGGTGCTTCTCTGATGTTTTGAGCTCACTGCGAGATCGAAGTGCCAGAGCAGCACCATCCCATAATCTGCAGCACAGAGGCAACTCTTGAAAGGATAACATAATAAGTAAATCTCTCTTTTTGACGTTTTGTCTTCTTCCATCTCTTTGGTTCAGCTTGCCATTGTCCAACCATAATGCTAGGACACTGGGGCAGAGTAAGCTAATTTACACCATGATGTGAACAAATTGTGTCCTTATCTCAAAGACTGCCCACAATGTTAGAACTGCCAACTCAGCTATGAATCATAGAATATCAGGGTTGGAAGGGACCTCAGGAGGTCATCTAGTCCAACCCCCTGCTCAAAGCAGAACCAATTCCCAACTAAATCATCCCAACCAGGGCTTTGTCAAGCCTGACCTTAAAAACCTCTAAGGAAGGAGATTCCACCACCTCCGTAGGTAACCCATTCCAGTGCTTCACCACCCTCCTAGTGAAAAAGTTTTTCCTAATATCCAACCTAAACCTCCCCAACTGCAACTTGAGACCATTACTCCTTGTTCTGTCAACAGGTACCACTGAGAACAGTCTAGATCCATCCTCTTAGGAACCCCCTTTCAGGTAGTTGAAAGCAGCTATGCATGTCTGCCTTTGCCATTAGTTTTAATTTGTTTGTTTTGTGCTCTTTCAGAAAGAGGCTCTACTAGCAAAATAAGAGTTTAATGCAGAAATTTTGATTGGATCAATTTTAATACATAGTTCTTACATGTTAAAAAGCAGCACATGTTTAAATTATTAATGTTTCACAGTTCTTGAAATAAACAGAGCTAAAGAAAGAAAACACATAGACAAGGTATTGTTCATGAATGTGTTGTCATGTATTTTCTTGCTTAACCTGGTTGAAATGGTAATTCTGAGTAGATACTGCCTGTTTACAGTGTGCCACCTAACTGATGTCAGCTAACAATGGGATACTGCAATGTGTTTTGTCAGAAATAGACATTTTGGGTCTATTTTCCAGGAAGGTAGGTGGATATAGGAAACCATCATGTGTATTGTGATATATACTATGTGACCATTACATGATAATGTTTTCCAGTATTCAGTGTGTGTTGACTATATGCTGTGTTTGTAAATAGCACAAATGCTAAAGCAACAGATTCTTAAAAATTCCAGTACATATGAATTGGGCAGATGTCGGTACACTTTGTCATTGCTTGAGACAGGGTTCTCATGGCTTCCAGGATCCCTGTGTTGGAGCTGGAAGCTAAGCCCTAGCCAGAACTGGGGCTCCCAGGCTCTGCACTAGGGACCCTGGAAGACTTGGGATCCCCAGCTCTGAAGAATTTCAGAGCAACAGACCCTGAAAGCCTTGGGGACCCTAGCCCCCAGGCAGTCCAGATGGTAGGACTGTCCCAGAGCCACAAATCCTGGAGGCCCTGGGTCCCAGCAGTCCACCAGGTGAGCCAGCAGGATATCAGGCACGTTTATGACAGAATCCTGCCTGTGGGTCATTGAAAGGGTGTAGAACCCAAGATGTTTCCAATAAATATCAGTTTCAACAAATTGATGTTTTCTGATAAAACCCTGTTTTGTTGGAAAATTTGTGACCAGCTCTATTATTGATCCCCTGGTCTGATGCAGGATTATCCTCCAATTCCTCTAATACCAAATGTAATCAGACAACTCAGACAGGATTCAGCCAAAATGAATATGCTGCCACCAGCCTGACCATGATAGTTTTGGTTCTCGGATCTAATGAATTTCTCAAATTCAGTCTCTAATCCAGTTGCCTCCTCAGCTGGATGTAACATCCGAGAGTGAGGTCCAGATTCTCCATCCAGCTGTAGGGGCGACCAGAGGTGGAGAGGAGCTGCTCATCCAAAATCGCAAAAAGGACTCTACCAGATCTACCCACTCTGCCAAATGGAAATGGTATTCTATCTGGGCCAACCAATGCCAGCTACATCCGTTAGAGACTCACATTCCTGACATACTGGAATATCTATTGTCTTAAAACAACAACAACATGACTGGCCATGTGTCCACTTAGTAGCCATTTCAGCTAATCACACTCTGATTCAAAGGTACTCAGTTTTCGCTCATCCCACAGTTGCTAGATTTCTAAGGGCCTTATCACAGTGTCACAAGGTATCTGGCCTATAGCACCCCCTTCTGGCCAAGTGTGGTGTAGTGGTGCCTCCGCCTCAGTTTCCCAAAATGTGTCATCAGTAAATTAAATGAGGTTTTATGTAGGGAACAATGCCCTTTAATCAAAAGCCCAATGAAAATACAAGCAAACCTTCACCTCAGTGTCTTAGTTAGGAGACAGAGTCACTCTTAGTTTATGGATTCCTCCTAAGTGCATGCTCTCCTCCATCTGGCCCTTTACCAGTAAGGTTCTCTCAGCTTGGGTCCCTTCCAGGGAGTCAGGACTCTTGCCACTACTTGAGGCGAATCCATCCTTCCCTGGAGTCAGGGATCTGCAGAGATCTATAAACTGCAGCTCCTCTCAGGTCAGCATCTAGTTCCTGACAGGCTGGGCTTCCAGCCAGTTTGGAAATTCCTTGTCACTGTGAGCTCCTCTTTTCAGGAGCTTCCTCTGCTCTTGTGGGCTCCTTGCTCTGGTGTGCTGTCTTGGGAGCTCTTCCTCTCCGAAGCTCCTTGTCTTTAGGAACCACCTCAGCTGAGCCCTGGTAACCCTTTATCATCCAGGCTCGTTAGCTAATAAGCTGCCACCCACCCACCTAGGGATTTAATTATTTCTATCTGGGGTCTGAGTTGACTGGTTCTCCCTTACAGCCTGTCACATGTAGGCTGGTCCATGACTCCCCTGAAAGAGCCAGCCCCTCTGACACATGGTTTACCCCCAATCAGACAAACCTCACCCCCCTTTGGAACTAAACATCATAGTGTCAGGATTGATGGGCCATCCTTTGAGTTTCTAGCTATATGTTCCCTTTTTCAAGTAATCATCAAAGCCTTTTTGGTAGCAGTAATGTCTGCAAGGAGGGTAGGAGAGATTCAGGCTCTCTTGAGACCTCAACTCTAGTTTCTAAAATATTCTCTGATTTCCATCTCAATGAAGTAATTCACCTCCTGATTTTCTTTTCCAAGCCACACTTCTACAAAGGGGAAACTAAATAACACACTTTAGATGTGCTTAGGGCACTGTCATTCTATCTTGACCATTTAGGGAATCTCTTAGATTATTTATATTTTATGTAGATAGGATGAACAGTCAAAACATTTCAACTCAAACTATGCTATGGACTCACTGATGCAGACACACTGGTAAGAGTCACAGTCTATTCGACCAGGCTCAGGCAGCCTCAGTGACTTCTTTGAGAAAGATCCCCATAGCAGAAATATATAGGGCAGCTAATTGAAGTTCAATACATGCATTTACTAAACCTTACTCTGTTGCTTGTTTTGTCATTAGTTAGACCCCCTAGCACACACCTCCATCAAATTAGGTCACTGCTTCAGAGTCACCATCAATGGAATATATATGGACAAGCACTGAAATAATAAATGGTTACTTTCCCTACAGTAACTATGGTTTTTTGAAACGTGTTCTTCATATATATTCTATTCCTCATCCCCTTCCTTCCTTTCCTGCTACTATGGAATCTTATAATAGCTGGAATCTTTATTGGTGAAGAAACTGAGAAGTGGAAGGAGTCAACCCAGCCTTTTGCCCTCATTTGGGCATAAGTTTAATCCCCAAATGAAACTGATGGCCAAAAAGAATCCAAACTCGAGTGCACAGGGCACAAATGCACCCATCATTGCAATACTTTTGGAAAACACATATTGAATAACCACAGTTACTGTAAGGTCAATAACTGTTCCTTTTACTGAGACAAGTGAGTAACATCTTTTGTTGGATCAATTTCTGTTGGTGAGAGAGACGAGCTTTTGAGCTTACCCAGAGCTCTTTTTCAGGTTTCTTTTACTATCAATTTCAATGGGAACAATGAGGCCAACACCGAAAGCTTTTGAAAATCCCACACTATAGACATATACTTTCATTTGCATAAAGCATAGATAGAAACAGAACCTTGTAAATAGTGATGATAAAAAAAGAGTGTGAATTTGAAGTGTGCTGACTAGATCTATATTAGCACATCTATAATTGTTACATTCTTCAATGGTGGAATAAGTGAGAATAAAACCCTGAGAGAAAAAGAAATCTTCAAAATATCAAACAACATATTTAGATGAGTAATGGATAACTTTTGGTATTTCTGTATTTTCTCCTTCAGAGCGAAAAAAAGAAACTGCATCTTCACAACACCATTTCTTGATGACACTCTCAATGTTTTCCTCTCCAGGATGCTGTTCTGACGCACCACCCCTGAATCTTTTAGAACCTGAGACATCTTCCCAGAATATGCATTCAATTAAGCCCAAATAGTGGTTTAACACATTAATGTCCCCACGCCACAGCTTGTAGGCAACTGACCAGGTAGCAAATTAATGACATCTAGAATGCCAACTGCATGTAATTGGAATATATGTTTCTTGGTTTTAATAATGAAAACGCTATTGCTTTGTAAAACCTATAGCTTAGAAATTCCTATCTTGCAATTATTTTTTCCACCAAATCACCCACTAGATAAAGTGATTCTGTGTGAGTACAGGATTTTAGGTCAGAAAGAGTAATAGGACAACATGGTCACAGAAGCAGATAAAATACCTAAGAAAGAAACATCTAATCTGCATTGGGTCCTGGCAACAGTCAGACCTCACAAGTATCAAAGAGCTCCCATTGTTTCCCCTGTTTTCTGGCCAGCTTCTGCATTCCCACACTGGAGCCACCCTTTCAAACTCCCTAATGGGGGAATGGAGTAACTGGTCCTCAGCTGCTTCCCTCTGATGAGTGGCTTTCCACCACCCTGTGCCCTTGATGGTCATAAAGTCATAGAGTTCAAGGCCTTAAGAGACCATCAGCGTATCTCGTCTGATGTACCATATATCACAGGCCACTAAACACCACCCAGACATCCTTACACCAAGCCCAACAACCAGAATTAGACCAAAGCATTTCAGCCCTTAGGAGACTAAACTATCGTGTGTCACAGGCAGAGAACAGGAGGGACCTTGGTGGTGCACTGCAATGATTCTCCCTGCAGCACTGGCTGTTGCCTCCATAGTAACAGCTAGTCCTGCACAGGAGAACTTTGTAGCTCTCACTCTAAGATGGGGAGGCAGAGGCAAAGAGAACACAAGTTGAGCCTGGAAGGGAGAGGATATTCCCTGTCAGGAACAAGAGAGGAGGTGATTCAAGGTCTGTTGAAAGAAAACTGGTGGCTGACTCAGGCTGAACAAAGAGAGGAAGATTAGAGGAAAAGGAAAAATGGTAGGAAAGTGCCTGTGGGAGTGCAAAGTTAAATAGGGACTGTGTCAGACATGCCACTACTATGTAATAATTTTTTGAACACTGTATGTGACCTCGTCAGTGAGGTGAAGTTACTGTATATTGGGTTATTAGACTTTCCTGTATGAATGTATTGGTCTAGCTTGGAAAAACAAGCACAAAGTCAATACAATGGACTGAAGATCAGAATGTTGTAGCACACACGTGAAAGACTATGTGGAAAGCTAATAGCTTGATGCTTCCTACACCCTGCCTCCAACACGTGGCAAACATTATTTGCCAGTGCTGGCAACTAACAAATCAAAGGGCTATAAACAGTTAAAAAGTGACTTGTTCTCTGAGAAGGTGGGTGATGGAAAGCATTCAACAACTTTAAAGGATTTCCTGAAACAGGGGTGTGAACTGTTTTGTGGGTTAAGGGAACAGATTAACCCACCAAGACCCAAGCAGATACTTGGACCTATCAGAATCTCCATGTGGAAGATTGATAGACACCTGGTAACCTCGTGCGGTTGTAGCCATGTTGTTTCCAGAATATTACAGAGACAAGGTGGGTGAGGTAATATCTTTTATTGGTCCAAATTATTGTGGTGAGAAAGAGAAGCTTCTGAGCTTACACAGAGCTTTTCTTCGGGACCCACCTTGTCCACCTGGTAAGCTAGACATGTGTACAGCAGATGGATTGTTTTAAAACCTGTTTTCTCTTAAATGTTTTTGCTCTAAATAAATAGTACTTTGCTTTAATATGGCTGCAGGGCCTGACCCTAAATTGAACCTGCTGAGATAATCATGGTTAGCACCAGGAGATTGCAGCCCATGACCCAGTTTGATTCCATCCCTGTAAAGAGGTGATGGCTGGAGGTCCATAACCTGAGGGGGGAAAAACTCCAAGAGTCCAGGAGGGGTCAGAGAAACATGTTAGCCAATAACTGTGACAGGGCCTCCCAACAAGTTTCCTTATGGGCAGCAAGAGAGACAAAGCTTGTGAATGGAAGGAAAGAAGGAAGCGTGAAAGGAGAGAACAAGCATAGGAAAAAGGAAGAAAAGAAGTATATGGTAAAGAAATAAAAATAAAGTTAAAAGTACACAGTAAAAACAATTCTGGAAGGGAAAAGACAGCTGAGGAGAAAGAAGAACATAGACATTAAAGAGAAAAAAATCTAGAACAGGAAAAAGGTTAAAAGTAGTGCTAGTCAGAACCCAGAATTCCTGTTCCTTGTGAAATCCCAAAATTTAAAAAAACCATTCCATATCCAGAGAAGAACTGGCAATTTTGAAATGTCCCATAAAAGGAGGGAGTCCAAAATTTGATATTTCATATATTGAAACAACTTTCCATTTTGACTCATTTTAAACAAAACTGACCAGACACCCTGAGCTGCCCAATGCTTTGGCTGTCTGCCTAGCAGGCTACTGAGAAGCAGGGAGCCTAAAAGCACTGGCTCAAGTCTAGTCTTCTTACCATGGCTCTGCAGCAGCTCCTGAAGTGAGTGACCTGGCAGGGAACGAGGTATGTTTTCCTTGGAAGCCTGCCTGTGTTCTGTCAGAAGATTTGACAAAATTGGCACATTCCCGTGAAACGTCTTCATTCTGAAGAATCAGCATTTTCCAACAGAAAACCAGTTAGTCAGAAAAAATACTTACCAAAAATAATAGCAACCTTTTAAACATTCACAATTTTAGAACAACTATGGAAGCAAAAATATACACTACACAGATTGGGAAAAGTCAAAAGGGGAGAAATATCAATAGATGAGACATGGGTTAAACATAGTAAATCCAGTTATTTCATATCTTTCATTGTAGTTTGTGAAGAGCAACGTCATTTTACATATGCTGGGAAAGTGGAGTCACACATTCTAGAAAATATTCATTCAGTGTGTTAAATGTAGGCTTGTAAAAATGTTGAGAGAGAAAAAATGTGGGAATTCAAACACCGAGGAAAAATACAACTAGAGAAGGACCAAAGCACAAACATAGGGCGTTTCTAGAGCATAACATTGTCTGGCAGTACAGATTTAGTAATGGTTCTCAACACTTACATCAGTATATCCAGACTACTATCTTACAACAAGGGATCGATAGGCAACGTTAATTGATCATTCAGTCCATGGACTTCACCTTTGGCTCTGAAGTCTGTTATTTGATAAGTAAAGTGCAAAGGTGCTGATCTCTTTCCTATGAAAATACCTATCAAACATATCACTATTATGTTTATTTCTACCTAAAATCCTAGAAAATGGTGGTTGGTTTATAAAGAGGCATACACAGCGGGGAAAGAAATCAGCCATCCAAAGAACCAAAGGGGAAGAAAACAGATCAGTATGAGCCAGGTATCCAGGTGAAATGGTTGTAGAGAGCTATTCCACTTCTCTGGTGGTAATAATTTACCACAGGAGACTCTGCTTAATGTAGAAGTTGCTGAGGTTCCCCATTAATTTTCTGTAAATACTTTCCAAGTGAACTCCATAAGGACCTCAGGGGTGATATATACAGGCTCAGAAATGACAATGTGCTATTCACCATTTGAGAATCTTAGAAGCTTAACATTTTAATGAAGAAAGTACTAAATCACAGACAGGGGCTTCCCTCTGAGGCAGTGGTTCTCAAATTTTCATCTCTGGAGCCCTCCTTGGCAACCCACAGAAAGAAACATTTTAAGACTCACACAGGGAGTGTGAGAATCCATAAGAGGAAACTTATTATACAAAGCTGTCAGTAGAATGGCAAAAGTTAGAGGAACACAGGTCTATGTTATTTCCCCCTCCTGCATCATCTGCATCATAACCGAGGCTGGCAAAATTGGTGAAAATATCTTTGTGGAAATGTGTAGCATTTTCACCAGTTCCCTTCACTTTAAATTACAACCTCAAAAGTACATACTTCATGAAGTTTCTGGACAAGGAACGTTTTGTTCTGTTTTTTCTGCAGTGAAGCAAGCATTAATTTAGAAAGCCAAATAAATTTTAAAACAATCATACTTGTGGATATCAAAGGACATACTTCTACAAACTACATGGTTGAGTAGATTTAGGACAGGAGTAAAAACCAGGAACGCCTGGTGGTGCTCTTACCACATCTTTAACTGCCTGCCCTTAATAGTATGTTGTACATACTGTACTCACATCATTTACTTATGAAGTAGGTAAATATCATTAGCCCCAGTGACTTAGAGAGGTTGTGAATTGCCCAAAGTCACATGGTAAGGCAGCCTCCACACTGATTCTAGTTATAATGTGGTGGATTCATATTTCATGGATTTTTAAACATAGGTAATGCAGAGCACCACTGGAAAAGTCCTGCTGCACAGTCAGAAAATGGTTTTAGAAGATCAAGGTCCAACTCGCTATTCTGGTTGAGTTGATTCAACACAAGAATGTTTGCACTCCCCATATTCTGCAGCCTCCCGGCTGTTCTCAGTAACACCCAACTGCCTATGCCTAAGTGGTCATGCCAGCAGCCAGTACTGGTAAAGAGTACAGATGCACTTGCCAGACCTCTCTCTCTCTCTCTCTCTCCCCTTTTCAATGAGAAAAAAACATTTTTTCCCCATTTTGGATCAACCCAGAATGATTTTTTTTTAATTCATTTTGGCAATGAACAAAAAAATCAATTATTCATTTAGCTCTAGTTAAGATACCATATTTTGCAAATAGATTTTTCCAGCAAATAAGCTGATAAAATAAGGAAAGATTTCTACACTTCTTTTGCTAAATTCTTACTTGTAGAGCTGGTAAAAAATGGTGGAGCAGTTTTCCACCAACAGAAAAATGCCATTTTATTGAAGTCAAAATGTTTTGTAGGATCATGTTGATTTAGACAAAAAAATTAATAGAAAAGTTTTGAAATAATTTCAAATGGAGTTTTAATTTCGACTTTCTGATTTTGACTTTCTTATTCCCTTTTCACTTTCTCACTTTGTTTCGTTCCAATTTTATATTTTGTTTCATTTCAACTCTTGTTTTGACTCACTTCATTTTGACTCTTATTTCACTCCAACTTGATGTGGAAATTTTTCATCTCAGTGTGTATAGGGATGGTCTTGTCACATGTTGTCTTGTGTGCTATTTCACTGGCTGACCACACATTGTCTCAGATCGGTTCCGTTTATACACATGAAATCACAAGGTGCACAGCAGCATTCTGTCAGTGGCCAGGCTCAGTTTTGGGGATCGAATGTGCATGACTGTGAGCCTGTATCACTGGTGAAAGAAAGCAGGGATTGACAGGTGCCTTGTCTCTCTCTTACCTCCTACAACTGCTGTGTGCTGCTGTGAAGCAGGACATAGTCATTGATTTCACCTCACAAAGCCTACCCACCCCCACACCCCGTTCTGAAAGATGAAAAGAGGGAATGGCAGCAATTCAGGTCAGTTGTCGGACTCACAAATAATCATCTTTTTCTGATGCTGCTCCCACTATAAACAATGTTGCACCTTCCCTCACACAGTCCCTGCCTGAGAGCTGTTAGCTGAATTGGCAAGCCCTAGCACGAGGGTGCTTAAAAGCATTGTTCTTTGCTGAGCACAGCAAGGATGTCTCCTGCTCCTTCTAGTTCATGTAAATAACTGCTATGCAGAGAAATCTTCATAGAGGTGCTTGCTGACTTCCCGCTCTCCCTTTCTGCAAGCAGCAAGGCTGGAGAGAATTCTCCTCCTGTTTAAGGAATGGAGACCCATACAGAGCACTTTTAAAGTATTAACACATTTTTTATATTAACACCCAGTAGCACTAATGTTAAATAATTGTTGGTAATCCTGCTTTTATTGTCATCTTAGTAAGCCTGAAAGAGGTACACTGAAGTGGCACATCCAGAAAAATATACACAAGTTGCTTTTTGTATCTCTGTAGATAACACTTTTCATGTCAGTAATCAGCTGGAGGTCAGGTTAACATTTCATTCTGTTTTATCCATTTTTTTTTTAAGAAAATGGTTAGCAATTGAACTAACACTTCCTTCAGAAGAGCTTAGTACAGCTGATAGTCAGAAGTGCTGTCGGTGATATTTTACAATTAAGATATAAACATTTTTGTGTTTTTGTCCTTTTGTTCCTGTTGATTGTCCTTCAGATTGTTGTTGATGATAGCACTACTCCACACTACAAAGCTATTTCTAGTTTAGGCACTTATATGTTGGACTATATGCAAGCAAAGCTGGTCAGAAAACAGAGTTTCCATCCCACAGGAAATTCTGACCTTTTGAAATTTGTTTTCTTCACAAATTGGGACAAAAAGTCAAAATTTTCCATCAAATAGAAATTCTAAAATGCTCTGATTGGAAACTCAAAATGACTTTATCTATATTAAACATTTTGATAATGTTGAAAAAAATGTTTCGATCTTTTTCAACCTGAAACAGGTAATACAGGAGTGGTCATTTTGAATTCAATTTTCAGTGCATCAGTTAGTTAGAGTGGTGGAGGGTGGGTGAGAGAGAGAGTAAGATTGATACTCACACTAACTAAAACCTTCCTAGAGGGACTGGGATAGGAGATGAGGGGAAGCAGTGGGAATGAAGTGGTGGGGGAGGCAGTCCCTTCATACCATCCCTTCCATAAATGTATCAAGTTCAGTCTTGAAGCCAGTTAGGTTTTTTGCCCCCACTGCTCCCCTTGGAAGGCTGTTCCAGAACTTCACTCCTCTGATGGTTAGAAACCTTTGTCTAATTTCAAGTCTAAGCTTCCTGATGACCAGTTTATATCCATTTGTTCTTGTGTCCACATTGGTACTGAGCTTAAATAATTCCTCTTCCTCCCTGGTATTTATCCCTCCGATATATTTATAGAGAGCAATCATATTTCCACTCAGCCTTCTTTTGGTTAGGCTAAACAAGCCAAACTCTTTGAGTCTCCTTTCATAAGACAGGTTTTCCATTCCTCTGATCATCCTGGTAGCTCTTGTTTGCACCTGTTCCAGTATGAATTCATCTTTCTTAAACATGGGAGACCAGAATTGCACATAGTATTCTACATGAAGACTCATCAGTGCCTTGTATAATGGTAATAACACTTCCCTATCTCTACTGCAAAAACCTTGCCTGATGCAGCCGAGGATTGCATTAGCCTTTTTCATGGCTGTATAACATTGACAGCTCATAGTCATCCTGTGATCAACCAATAGACTCAAGTCTTTCTCCTGTATCGCTTCCAACTGATAAGTCCCCAACTTATAGCAAAAATTCTTGTTGTTAGTCTCTAAGAGCATTACTTTGCACTTTGCACTATGACATTTCACCCCATTTTTTTTACTCCAGTTTTAAAGGTCTTCCATATCTCTTTGATATGCCATCCTCCACTGTAATGACAATACTTCCCAACTTTGTGACATCCTCAAATTTTATTGGCACACTCCCACTCTCTGTTTTTTGTTCTTGTGTGTTAAGATTTGGAATTTCATGAAATAAAGTAGTGTTACATTGCAACTTTCCAGATAAAGTTGTATGTTTTTATCTAATATCTCTGTTTGTATGCCATGAACTTTATGGAGAAAGACTGGTGATGAGGATGGGATATTTTAAAAAAGGATAAAATGGTTGTATATGGCAATGTGGGCAGTTTCCAAATTAATGAAAAAGAGGAAGTTTTTGCAACATATATTCAGAGAACTTGAGCAGTATTTTTATGCAAATGATATAGAAGATACTGATAAAAATCTGTTTTCCTAATACTGGCAGGAAAAACAATACAGGGCTTTAAAACATATGTTTTTTCACGAGTACCTGGTAAACTGAAGGATAAGATGTAAGAGAGATTCTAAGGAAGTACATAATGCACGCCTGTGGTGTCCTGCCATAAACAACACTTGAGCCATGTGGTTCCTTTAGCCTCCTGCATCCTGTGGTGGTTGTGATCATATTTTTGGCCTCTCTGAACACATTCCTCTATGTTCTGTGGAGTGAGCTGATGATCTCATGGAACGTACTGGAGGTGACAGCTTGTGCTCTGTAACAAGATAATGCCTGTTTGCTTTCCTCTTGACCTAGTCTGCTGCTGGTTTTGGTCACCATGCCTAATGTCTGCAAACTTTTGGGTATGGGACCCAAATTGACCCTACATGTACATAGCTGGCAAATGACACTGTTATTATCCACAGGATCAACTCATTGCCAAACCCTGGAGGATAACTGTCTAATACATTTTGCAGGATGGGGTGGAGGGACAGAAGTTGTTGATGGTGATGCTGAGAAATGTAGTGTGGGAGCATTGCCGTCCTCCCTAGTATTCCTACCAAAACAATATCAGCAGAGACTTTTCCTCCCACTTGGGAGCTGTAACTAACAATTAGATCTTTTCCAACACTAAAGTAGCAGAGCAAAGTTGTTAGCAGGAGCTGTAGCTGATCATCTCAGGACCTGTCGGTGTCAGCCTGTGGAAGAAAAGCATCCTGCAAGATTCACTGGAGCTGCACTAACCTCCTCCTCCTCTCCTAACTGCTAGCACCACCTCCTGCTTCCTAACTAGTCAGTAGTGCCCCAGGGAAATATTCCACTCTGGGGGAACTGCCTGCCTCAGATAAAATAGAGTCTGTGGACACCTCCTCCTGGCCATCTGGTTCCCATTCCTTCACTTCCTGGGATCAGGGCTGATGGGGGGCGGGGGAAGGGGCAGGGAGTAAAACTGTATAGAGGCCCAAGGTCAGACACCCCCAAAATGTCAGTAATATCTGAGGAAATAAGGTGAATTGGAGGTGATGGGTCCCCAGCAAACATGATGTACTGGAGCCCCACATTTCTCTCAAGGGGCCTGCCTAGATTCATGGTGCAGAGCATTGAGGAAACCCATGTCTTGAGAGAAGGTCTTCCTTTCTCAGACACTAAACTGCTCCATAAAAATAGTAGATCTGGGGGAAAGTATCAATAGACAAAACCAATCACCCCTAAACACTGCAGAAATGAAAGGTGGTAAAAAGTCTCCTTCTTCCAGAAGATGGTTCACGGTTAGTTGGAAGTCCAGGTTGGGAGTTAACAGGATTCTCTGGAGATGATGTTTAAATGTCATCAGAATATTCAAACGCTTGGATTCAACTATCAGCCTACCTACTTTTAATATTCAAACAAGCTGATCAAAAACTATATATAAATAGGATATACATTTTCCTGATATCCATATATATTTTTCTTATTGGGGAAATTTGACAGTTTTTAATATTATAATTATAGTTAATAGTAACTATTAACAAGCATATTGCACTGTCAAAAATACTGTATAACATGGTGAACAAGCCTATGCACTCAAGGGGATAGATTAGATGACCAAATAGGTCTTTTAAAATCTCCTACTTCTATTATGCCTTTTCTATATATACAATTATCCTTCCAACATTATCTATATTGGGCAATATATATTAGGTGTCATATTCAGGAACTTCAAAAATATATCAGGTGTACTTGTACTCCTTTTGTTTAGAAAGCCACTGTGCAGTAGTTCAGCCATCCATCATAAAATTCTGTAAATCTAATCTTATTAGAGAAGAGAAGAGATTCCATTTTCTTTGAAATAGGAACTTTCCAGGCATTGATATTTCAGAAGTTAGCTGACTTCTATTAGCAGGCAGCATTGTGAAGCTGCAGGCTAGGTAGAACTTGACTAATGACTCCTGTGACTGACACTATTAATGACTTCTTCAGTGTGCTCTTGTGCAGATTAGCATGTCCTGCTATGCAGTGTTCTCCACAGTGCCTTTCTCAATGCCCTACATTGATAAAAATCGGATGAATTGCAAAAACCTATTTCTAATCTAGCAAATTTTCTTAAAGAATTCCCTTGCTCAAGCTGTGGGACTTTGCTTCCAAACAAGCTGTCAAGTGACACGCAGAAATGACCCAACTTTGGACTACATGCAACACACTGAGACAAGTTTTGATAGGAGAGGAAACGTTCTAAGAGCTTGTTACTTTCTTGAAACCATTTATTTGAAATAATTGAATATTTCTCTAAATTATATAACAACAAAACAGTAGCAGTTCAAGTTCCACTGCCAATGAAATGCCTGAGGCATATGTTTGGGCCCAATCTACAAAATAACATTTGCCACTGGCAACAGTAACATGGTCCTCTCACTTATACCCAATCTGTCTTCTGTGGGGCATGGGCCAGTGAGGACAGAGACAAAGATGCAAGTTGTTGCCAAGTGGCAACAACTTTTTTTATCATTTGAACAACCACCAACCTGTCTTGACAGCTGTGAAGGTGAAGAAAGCTGCCATTGGCCTCCTCACTTTCAATGCTCAAATCAAGGACGCCCTAGCTGTCCAGTGTCTATGTCCAGCCAAGGCCTGCAGCCCCATGTAGATGACTATGCCAGGAGAGCTCAGGTATCCTTACAAAACCACAGCATCACACAAACCCTTCAGCACAGCACATCAAATCTGTATTAACAATCACCTCTCCCCATAATTCTAACCCCACCAAGGGGAAATGTAACCCACTTAGTCAGGACAAACCAGCACAGGTACGGACCCTCTTAAGCTTACCTGGCATATAATACCCCACTAGCAAACCTCTTCACCAATTCTCAATGCATGAGAGTATGCCCAAATTGAAAATATCAGCCTCTTTGTTTCAGAAGTGCACACCAGCCACATGAAAAAGTCCAAGGTGGTCATAGGCAACACTCTAATGCTTCAGCATGTGGCCACCATCGAAATGTAAGTTAGTCCTTACTGTTGTACTGTGCCCAATCCATAGCCACCAGTTAGTGTGTACTCCACCAAGCACGTCACGGTAACAGCTTGGATCAAACTAACACAGCCACCAGAGACAACAAATAGCCTTATTTGCAGCCCAGTCCCAGTTCAGACAGGCTAGCAGATCAGTCCCCTTTACCTCAACCAAACAGCCATTTCAGTGGCATAATCAGGAAGTAAAGGTCCACTGTGAAATATCCCTAGCATAGGGGTTTCCCCAGAAGGAACACAATTTATGTAACTGGCTCTATGCCACCCAGGAATAGAAGATGTGCTGGGGGAGAGTTTTGGACCACAGCATTGCTGTGCTTCAGGTATTCTCAGCTGATGCAATGGCTCTAGAGGTTGCTTTAATTTATGCCAGGGACACGAAAGACCTTTTCTGGCCATGGAATGTTGGTTAAATAAGGCAAAAGGCTACCTTTGTCCCTCCCTCTCCCAACACAGTCATACATTCAGTTTGTTTACCATGCATGATGGGCTAGGATGAATCAGGGCCATTTATGCAAGTACTTTGTTCACACCGAATAGAAGTTTTTCCAGCCAGAAAAAAATCATATGAATATGAGAGGGAGTGGAGATGGTTATACTTCATCCAAAAACAATTGACCTCTTTTAACAGTACCTTTAACATAATTTAGGTAAGTGATGTTCTATTTGTTCAAACATGTAATAGTCCCACTTTGTACCTTCAGAAAATCAAATCCTGTATTTGGATGTGCAATGTGTATAGTTGGATATTTATCTTGTTTCGATACCAGGTAGGGTTTTGCATGTGCAAAGTATTGCACATCATGCACATCAAAATTGCAGGCACAAATTTAGATGGTGAAGATTTAAGGGCTCTTTGAAAATGTGCTCCAATTTCAGAGGATTATTTGCCTGTTCCAATGCCCACTGAAGTCAATGGGAGTTTTTCCATTGACTTCAACTAGCATCAGGTCATATGAAGAGATCCAAATCTGCATCCCTCATACATAGCCACATCCATTTTAAAAGGAGCTTTGCAATATTAGATTTCTAGCACAGTTCGAACTACATGTCCAGAGACTGCCAAATCTTTTCAACCAGGCTTTACTTAGCCCAAGTATATCTCAGATTCTCTATATTACTATATAGAAATTGGTTTTGTTATTCAGTGGTTGAAAAATGTATGTTTAACATTCAGCAACTGCCAGTGCAATGTTGATCTGCAGCCAGAACGAATAATTCTAAAAGGCTGCTGTTTGAACACATACTACAACACAGCAGAATTAAAGGTGAAAGTTCAAGTGCTGCAATTTCAAACTATTGATCAATGGTAATTTTTGGCACCCTTGGGTTAGTCGTGCTGACATATGGCAAGCAAACAAACCACTAAGGTTAAGTATGAATCATCAATATCAATGGAACTCACCTTATCTAGTTTTCATTGGTTGACTAAACTCTTGCTGTTGAGCTCTTGCTCTCTCTCCTGTTTGCTTGTTTACTTTTTATCACAGCAAAGCATATCTTGAAAATCATGTGCCTGGATTGCATCAGATTAGAGACAAATTCAAATGAAAACCTGTTTGATACTTTTCTTGACAAGAGCAATGTGTAAATCACTATAGTGATTTCTTTTATTACTCGAGGAAACCCCCAGACACTTTTCCATCCACCCTCTGTTTTTAAATCTCATCATCAAAAGATCCCCTTATCCTACAACTTTTGCTATAATGCTTGTGTACTTTGGAATTAACATAATATCTCAGATGTGCATTTATCAGATCGCACTTGTGAAGCATAATTGGCTCAGTTGGCTGGCAAACCTTCCAGGAGGAGACAGCGTATAGTGCTGCTCAGGAATTTTCCAATAAAAGATTTTTTCATCAGAAAATGCTGATTGTGAAAACCAGAGTGTTTTGCAGAGATGTTTTGGTTGCAGACACACAGGTAGGCTTCTGTGGTTTTCTGCCAGCTCAACAGGCACGCCACTAGGGACCCCAAGATTTCTATGGTCTGTGGCTCTAAGGCTCCTCTGCCATGCAGACTCCTGCGGTTGGGAACCCAGGGCTTTCAGGGTCCCTGCTGCAAAGCCAGGAGCATGAAAGGCTTATCTCTAGCAGGGGCTCTCAGGGTGTAGGCTCCCAGTTTCATGGCAGAGAGACTGGAAGTCTTGAGAGCCCCACCTTGAGATGGAGCTGTCTGGATTTTTAAGCTTCCTGCTCTCCGGCAGAGATCCTGGCAGCTCTGGAAGCCCAGGAAGCATTGGCTGGAGCTGGAGGTCTCAGGGTTTATATGCTCACTGTCTCTATCAGGGGACTCCCCTGATTCCTGGAAACTCTCCAGGCTGTCCCCCCATTTTGGGGGACTCCCCAAACTGCTCCTGACTCCCTAGGATTAGCTCAGGGAGTCCTCCAGGAGTTGGGGGTAGCCAACTGCTCCATTTTTTCCCAACAAAATTGAACCAAAATAGATCATTTATTTTCTATGGGAAATTTTTAGTGTTTCTAGGTTTTGCTTGGAATTGCAATGAAAACTTTTCAAAATGTTGGCATTTCTTGTGGAACAGAAACTGGGAGTTTGTATCAGCTCTAACAGTGTGTTGGTGAATCAGCAGCAGGAGATACTCTTTCACCAACCCAATTCCCCAGCATGGTATTTGGAGACCACTGCTCTCTTGGAAGTTACTATTTTTTGGATGACACACAAAACACAGGCATGTCCATCTGTGATAATTAAAAGTCTTATGACACTGTTTCCAAGAACAAGGATATTAAGTCTGAGATGGTTGGGAATTTTTTGATGAGACATTTCTTCATCAAAAAAATGTCAGTTCATTGAAACTGACAGTTTTTGTTGGAAAATCAGTTTTGATAAATTTCGCAACTTGACATTTTTTGCAAAAATCTTTTTTAAAAGTTGAAATACGCTGTTTTAACATTTTAAAAACAAGAATTTACTGTTTTCCTGTTGTAAATGAATTTGTGTTTAGAATGTAAACCAATTTAAAAAAATTAATCTAAGTAAAAATGAAAATTTTCAAAATTATTGAAAAATGTTGATTGACCCGCAATGATTTTTTTGGCTTTTTGGTTCCCAATTTTATTTTTATTATTTTTTCTTTGAGATTTCAACTTTTCATTCAAATGGAAATGTTTTCTGATATCTCCAAACTTTTCATGGGATGGCAAAAAGTATTTCATGTCCAGCTCAAATTAACTCCAGTGAAGAAAATTACATTTTGACTATCTACGTTTCCTCTGTAGTTTTATTTATGTGTAGTGTTTTTCTTCATTTCCTACTCTAAACTGTTCTATTTGCCATTATACAGTTGATATGTTGCTCCCCAGAGGTAGCTGCATTTCAGTAGTGGATGGAATTATTTCTTTACCAAAAGCTGAACTTAAATGTCTTTCTACCTAATCACTTCATTAATGAGAAATAAGAGCAGTTATGTACATTATTCATCTAATTAGGCACCAGTGAAATCTCATGTCACATTAAAAATACATCCCTGCTTCTTAATTCAATATTCAAGTGCCCTACTGTACTACTTGTATTGAAACTGTTGGTATGTCTTTGTGAAATGACATCCAGCTTCAACACACAAATCCATATGGAGTTTGAGGAAAATATCTGTGGTTAAATGAGTGAATTTATTTTGAAGCCAAAAATAAAAATGGAAAGTCTTTTTATTTCATCTAAACTACTGGATTGCACAGTTTATAAATAAAAAGTAATGCAGACAAGTTGAATAGAAGTAAAAGAGAGCCTCTGAGCTGCAGTTTATATTTCAAAGCCCCACTGGAGGCTTCAGGGGACTTTTTTATTGCTCCAGTTCTTTCTTCTAGTATTTTGTGTGACATTACAGGAGACTGATTATTGACTAGCACTGTGAGTGAGACATGTGCCAAAAACCTCACACAAAAGAAAACCAGAACATTTTACCTTTGCACAGCTTACTCTATCAAGGCAAAAGAAACAAAAACCTTCTACACGGCGGTCTAGAATTCTTTCAACACAACCATCGTTTTTAGCAGCCTAAACAGGCTTTTTTTCTGAGAAAAATTTAAAGCTGTACATCCCAGTGGGGGATGGAAACACCTGAAGATCAAAGGTCAAATTTTACAGCAGCAGAAAGCAGTTTAAGCAGGCACTGCTGCACTGGCTGCCAGAGGGGAGGGAGAAGGGAGTAAAAATGGAGCCTACTTGGGGCAACGCCTTCCCTCGGTACCCCATTGACATGAAAATGTGCAAGGGAGAGAAGCTTCTCTGGGAGTCCAGCTAAATGACCTTTTGAAAAGAAACTGCAGAGGCGAGTCAGGCAGATACCCACCGGCGGCTCTCCCCAGGGCTGTGGCCCAGAAGCTACGGGATTACTACTGGCACTGGTTGGAGCCAGAGAAGCGTACGGGGGCTCAGGTGGCTGAAGTGGTAGTGCTGGAGCAATTCATGCAGATCCTTCCCTCCGGAGGGAGGGAGTGGGTGAAATGTCATTGCCCGACCTCACTCTCGGAGTTCACCACCCTGATGGATGACTACCTGGCTGCTGAAGGGTCGGAAGTGCGAGGTAAAAGGTCTGAGATCCCCAGGGACTCAGGCCAACCTCCGGAGCGAGTCCCCCATCTGCACAAGCCAAGCGGTGTAAGCCCCCAACCCCATCCAACGACAGCTGGGTGGGCGCCCTCCAGAAAACAACAGAGTGACACGCCCCTCGGTCACGGGAGAAACGGGCTGCCTAGGAATCCAGCAGGCCTAGGCGTACAAGCCCCGCCCAAGATGGGATGGGGGAAGTGCTACGAGTGTGGCCAGGAAGGGCATTTCCATCATGACTGTCCTTTTATGGATTGCAACTGCAGCTAAGCATTAGCCGCAGGATCCCAGGACTGCCGGAGAGGCCCCACCAAACTCCTGATCACACTGTGAGTGGAGGGAACCCCGGCAACTGCCCTAGTTGACTTGGGATGTAGTCAGATACTGGTGCGAGCCAATATGGTAGACATCCCCAATCCTGCAGGGGATCCCATCCTCATGCAATGTGTCCATGGGGATACACGATCATACACCGCTGCTTCGGTATGGTTGTCAGATGGACACCAGGAGGAGGTGTGCTGGGTTGGTTTGGCCCAGAGGTTAGCCTACCCGATGATCTTGGGGCGAGACTGGGGAGGGTTCTGCAGGATTGTCAAGAACTGGAGTCGCCGGGCACCCGAGGAAGACAGGGCATGCCAGATGAAAAGGGGGCTCGTGGCCCAAAGGTGGTCAGGGCACCTGGAAGGAGATTCTGCTCCAACAACTAGTACCTCCCCACAACCCACCCCTGAGTCAGGGCCAACAGGAGGGAACAACCCTGAATGGCTAGACACTGGGGGGTACTTTATGAGGGAACAAGGGGAGGATCAAACACTTAGTAGGGCTTGGGAGCAGGTGACAAGCCCTGACGTGGACAGGGGCACTGAGAAACAGACTCCACAGGGACCCCAGTTTGAGGTCCGCAAAGACCATCTATATCAGGTGGTCTGGGAGCCCCGGACCTAGGAGGAATTATGGGAACTACTAGTCCCCGTAAGTACTGGAGGGGCCTGTTACAACTGGCACACTCGGTGCCCTGAGCTGGCCACAGCGAGTAACCCATAGATTCTTCTGGCCCTGCATTCACCATGAATTGTGGGACTACAGTGTGGCCTGTCCAGAATCTCAGCAGGCTGTCCCAAACTGAGTACCAAAGGTGCCATTGGTCACCCTTCCCATAGCTGGGGTACCATTTGAGAGAACTGGCCTGGACCTGGTAGGGCCCCTGGAAAAAAAGCAGATCTGGCTGCCAATACATATTAGTGGTGGTGGATTACACGACCCGATACCCTGAGGTGGTCCCACTACAGAACACCACAGCACTAATATAGCAGTTGAGCTCCTGAAAATCTTCTCCCAGGTGGGAATACCCAGGGAGATACTAATTGATCAGGATCAATGTCTCATCTAAACTGATGGCAGAGCTATGTTGATTGCTGGATATCCGAATGCTAAACACTTCTGCATATCACCCACAGACAGATGACCTCGTGGAAAGATTCAACGAGATGCTGAAGTCCATGCTTAGGAAGTTTGTAGAGGATGACCCACACCACTGGGACAAACTATTGCCAGCCCTGCTGTTCACAATGTGGGAGGTTCCCCAGGCCTCTATGGGCTTCTCACCCTTCGAACTGCTGTACAGACAACAACCATGGGGAATACTTTACCTCCTGAAGGAGACCTGAGAGGAGCAGGAGTCAAGGGCCTTGGGCTCAGTCCCCTAAATACTGCAACTCCGCGATCAGCTCCAGAAGCTCAGAGCGTTTGCAGGAGAAAACCTCCTATGGGCAGAGCAGACCCAGGAGCATCACTACAATCGAGGGATGTGACTGCACTCTTTTGAACTGGGAGATAGTGTCCTGTTACTACTACCCTCTATAGAGTCCAACTGCTGGCCAAGTGGCAAGGGCCATTTGAGGTGGTTAGGCAGGTGGGGCCCGTAGACTATGAAGTGTAGCTGCCACACAGATGGAAAGAAGTCCGGACTTATCACGTAAACCTCCTAACAGAGTGGAAGACCGAGGAGGGTTTACTGATCACCCCAGAACCAGAACTCGGCCCACTGGCAGGCGAACTCACTGACCCCACGCCCATCGCGATTGGAGTAGGACTGGACACAGGGCAATGGGAGGAGTTGCAGCAGCTAGTTGGGGCCTTTGCCACCAGGGCGGACTGAGCTGGTGAGTCACCATATCGCCACCCAACATGACTAGAAGGTCCGCGATAACCATCAGCCACTGCCGAAGAAGATGTGGGGAGTCAGTCCAGATGATGCTGGACATGGGGGTCATGGAGGAATCATGCAGAGAATGGCGGAGCCCTATCATATTAGTCCCAAAATCTGATGGGACCCTACGAATCTGCATAGACTTCCAGAAGGTCAGAGCAATATCCTGGTTCAATGCATACCCAATGCTCAGAGTGGATGAACTACTGGAACTGCTGGGTAACACGATGTTTATCTCAACATTAGACCTTACAAAGGGGAACTGGCAAATACCCCTGACGCCCACATCCCGTTAGAAGACAGCCTTCCCTATCCCATTCGGGCTGTACCACTTCGTCACCATGCCTTTCGGCCTGCACAGCGCCGCGGCCATGTTCCAATGGCTGATGGACAGACTGTTACAACCTCACCACCTGTACGCAGCGGCCTTTATAGATGACATAGTGGTGTACAGCCCCACATGGGAAGGATATCTTCAGCACCTCGCAGAGGTCTTGCAAGCCCTAGGAGAAGCCGGACTCACCACCAACCCAGCCAAGTGCCACCTCAGGCAGCGAGAGGTAACATATCTGGGGTATATGGTGGGCTGAGGGACTTTAGGTCTCCTGGTGGACAAGGTACAAGCCTTATGGGACTGCCCAACACCTACAACAAAAAGGCAGGTATGCCAATTCCTGAGCCTGGCAGGATACTACCGCCGCTTTGTGCTGAGCTTCGCAACACTCATGGCACCTTTGTTGGACCTAACAAAGAGTTTGCAGCCCCGCAATGTACAGTGTTCAGCTGAGTGCGAGGAGGCCTTGCAGGAATTGAAGGACTGACTAAGTAGGGAGCCAGTCCTATTTCACCCAAATTTCGACAGGCCTTTCATATTACAGACCGATGTGTCAGAAGTAGGATTGGGAATGATGTTGTCCCAGGAGGACGAGGGAGAGGAGCATCCAGTCCTCTATATGAGTAGGAAGTTATATTCGATAATAGAGAAGGAGGCCCTGGTGGTGAAGTGGGCGATCGATGCCCTAAGGTACTACTTGCTGGGGAACCTCTTCCAGTTGGTCCCTGACCACGTGCCACCTCAATGGCTTAACAGTATGAAGGACACCAATGCCAGAGTCATGAGGTGGTACCTTTCACTCCAGCCATACAACTTTCCAGTCACCCACCGACCCGGTAAAGCCCACGGAAATGCAGACTTCTTTTCCCGCAGAGCAGGGGATGATGCAGAAGAGGGGCCATCACCAGACACCCTCTTAAAGGGACATGCATGCCCTGCACTGGGACTGTGGGGTTTAACCTCTCACTGTGGGCTGAGGAACCCATGCCCCCACAGCCCTACATGCTCAAAGTGCAACACCAGTGTAAGAGGGAGTAGCCTGGCTCAGTCTGGGCGGACCGCCATAGGGGAAGGACGTGTGCTGCTGGCCCCTCCTGAAGGGCTGTGGGCACTTCACAAGGTGGAGGCTAACCAGCTGACAGCACCCCTCAACCCCCAGGTGCTGGATGTGACTGACAGAGAAGAAACCGAGGGAACTATAGGAAGCCACGAGATGCAGAAAAGCGAGTAGGAAGTAAACCAGGGAGTCTTTGCAGGGAGTTGGTTGGACAACCGGAGGCTAGCTCAGCATGTTTTGGCCAGATCCCCGCCAAGCTGGTGGCAGGCAACCCCGTCACCGACATAGCCCCGGTCTCATCAGCCTTGAATGTTGGGGAGTCAGGGGAAGGCACATAGATAAGGAGATGAAAAGTAAGGAAGAGTCTCAGGAAATTAGTGAACTGAGAGATCAGAGGGTCCAAAATGCAACATGGATAAAAGGCCTAATCCGCAGCCCATTGAAGTGAATTGAAGAGTTCCCCACTGACTTCAGTGAGAAAGAGAAGGTAAGAGGGGGAGGGTCATGGTTGGGATAGAGCAGGGGTCGGCAACGTTCAGCACGCGGCTCGCCAGGGTAAGCATCTTGGCGGGCCGGGCCAGTTTTATTTACCTGCTGACACGGCAGGTTCGGCCGATTGCGGCCCCCACTGGCCGCGGTTCGCCGTCCTGGGCCAATGGGGGCGGTGAGAAGCCGCGGCCAGCACATCGCTCGCCCGCGCAGCTTTGGGAGAAAAAATAATGAAATTAATTCTCCATTATCAATTGGATCTCAATGCTACTTCCATTAATTTCCCTGTCAAGACCTACTTATTCCAGGAAACTGAGTGACCAGAGGTATGGTTCGCATATATATATGGAACTTTCTAAATAATAAGTGATTATATTACCTTTTCCAAAGTCAGCAGGTAACAAAGCTAATCACTTTCACTGATGGACGGATCGAGATTATTAATAGTAATGTATCATTGGAAGCAACCCTTTTCCTTGTTTTTGTTCTATGATTTCAGTAACACATTCAGAATAGCACCTTGGCAAGGGTTTGTAGAAATATACTGTTAAACCCTCTGAACCTGAAATGTGTGTTTGTATGTGATATAAGTTAATTTCTCTAGTAATTGTTTGAGGTGATTGCCCATACACATCCATCCATACTCTTGGCAGGGGGGGGAGAAACATATCCCTAGAGGATGAACTCAAACTTCTAGCAAAAATATCAACTGATCAAATATCAAATATCATCCCTTAGAGTTCTACAAACTTTATATTATCATCTGCAAATCATGTGGAAAATTAGATGGGTGTAATTGGCATTCCCACCAAACTAGATTTTCACATCCAAACTTCAGAATGTATAGTGCAGTGGTTCCCAAACTTGTTTCACCGCTTGTGCAGGGAAAGCCCCTGGCAGGCCGGTTTGTTTACCTGCCGCGTCTGCAGGTTCGGCCGATCGCGGCTCCCAGTGGCCATAGTTCGCTGCTCCAGGCCAATGGGAGCTGCTGGAAGTGGCGGCCAGTAGGTCCCTCAGCCTGAGCCGTTTCCAGTAGCTCCCATTGGCCTGGAGCAGCGAACCGCGGCCAGTGGGAGCCGCGATTGGCCGAACCTGCGGACGCGGCAGGTAAACAAACCGGCCCGGCCCGCCAGGGGCTTTCCCTGCACAAGCAGCGGAACAAGTTTGGGAACCACTGGTCTAGTGAGTCCTTGTGATAATTACCCTGTTATTATCCTGGAAGGCTAGCATTAACATAGATTCAAAATACTTTCCCCTCAATTAGAAAAAGAATGTATTCAGTCCATTTAGCCCAGATTTGATAAATTAGAGATCACAGAGTAGATTTTACCTGGACTTTTCTGTGCAAATATTTTTCCAAGTTCTTTGGTCATCCTTCTGCCAACTTCTCCTCCCCTTTGCCCTCTTCACATTTCTGTAATCTCTGGCAATATATTTTTTTAATGACAAAAATGGATTATTCTAGTCCAGATATATTGCGTGTTTGAAATGCTCTCCAAATTGTAGCTAAAGCAAAGTAGAGATATGCTACAATGAAACATGAAAAATAATCATTTAAGCATTTCCTAAAATTTTCATTGCTCAATAATGAGTTGTTTGGGGACATAATCTCCAAGAGCTACTATTACTGAGATTTGGATGTGATTAGAGAGAACTTTTTTTTTTTTTTTTTAATATTACAGTAGAAATTTTCATGTAGTCCACAGTGAAATAAAAGGAAGGGATTCATTTTAGAATAGGACATGTTGAGTTTACAGGAGAAAGTGCAGCTTCTGTGATTAATTGAAATCAGGTCTTTTATTAGTAAATAAAACACCATGTGGGTTGTAAGAGTCTGTTGACCACCTATCAATTGTAAGAATCCAGGAAGATTTGTCCAGGCAATGGTCTGTTGCAACGTTGTAATCTCCTCCAGTTAGAATATTGTCTCACATATGGTCTTGAACCTTTTGTGATAATAGATTAAGTAGAGTCATTTTTAACCAGAAAATACTGAAGACTAGGATACTTCTGCTGTAAAACAATTATCTGATTTAAGAACATATGCCTTCCTCAAATTACTTAAGGAGTCAAAATTTGACTCTAGTGCAAATCTGGAATGACTTATATGAGGGACACATTCTGCTCCATTCAACTATCTCATAGCTTTTCTAGTAAGGATGGAAACCCATCTAGACTTCTCAGTGAAACAGACAGCAGAAAGGAGAATCCAAGTCATCCCTTTGTAAACTTCTCTATCTCTTCTGGGAGAAACTGAGTTTCTTGCAATGGTGCTCTCACATGCTGAGCAGAGTTTAAAAATTAAAACTTCCATTGCCTTTTGGACAGGATGATTAAATCCATTTATATTTCCAAGATATAACTTTAATGCCCTGAAGCCTATTATTAATATAGTGAATCATGTCTTGATCCAGTTGTATTCATCAAGATTCAGCATATATGACACTTATGCCTTCCCTCAGCTGTAGTCTGACACTAATAAAAAAAATCTTAGTTGGTAATTTAATTGATTCTGTGACATTGGGGACACACACAAAGTATACAATGCACACCTACCACAGACGAACCAGACCCTGCAAATAGATGTTGTTTGCAGTGTTGTTGTAGCAAGGTCAGCGTCAGGATATTAGAGAAACAAGGTGGGTGAGATAATACCTTTTATTCAACCAACTTCTTCAGAGCTCAGTGTAGCTCAAAAGCTTGTCTCTTTCACTGACAGAAGTTGGTCCAATTAAAATGTATTAATTCACCCACCTTGTCGCTGTAAATATATGTAACACAAAAGACAATGAAAAACACACACATTCTTGGTCCATGAAATTATGTTCTAGCCAAAGGAAGGTTTTAAGTTTACATCTACCTAATCTGATTTTGAATAGTTAAAATCCAGATAAACTCAAGTTTCCTTCTTGAAATCCTTCCTCAAAAACATCTTTACTCAATCTCCCCAACAATTATCTTCATCCAGTCTATTAAAATGCAAACACTAAAATAGAAACCAACATAGCATTTACCATGTGACTCAAGCAGTCCTATAGCTTTTTAGTGTAAAGCTCCCTCCTCTTTGCCTGGTGTCCATGGTCCATATGTCACATTATATTATATATCTTTTGGATATTATTATTATTGTCTTTGGGAGAAATTTTCCCGCTCTTTGCAGAGAGCCAACTTGGGGTCTATATATCACTTAAGGTCTAGCCTTTGAGCTGGTCCTCTGCACAGAAGGTTTCATCCTCTCTGTATAGTGCCATGTACACATATGGCACTGCATATGTTAAATATTCATAATAAAAATGTTAAAGGTTCAGATTTTAAAAAAATATTTAAATTGGTTTACCCATCAGTAGTCATTTTCTCCTTCATTCTTATACATATAACACCAACATTAGGAGGGTGTGAACTGTTACTCAAATTCCCTTTTTTCCAGCTAGCCTAAGAGAGAGAGAGTTTAATAATTACCTTATATCAACAATTAAGACATATAGTATATTGTTTGCCTTTGATAACTTTAACTACTGTATGGACAGTATCATTATATTATATGCTCAAACTTTTAAATAAGGTAACTCCCCTTTTCCTTTTTGTGTTAGAAATGTATAACAGCCGAAGTTTTGTAAATTAGCAAAACAAACACTTGACCACAGACATGACATCTATTAAAATTCAGCCCCATTGTAAAAGTTTGAATCTATGAAGGTGGAAGTTGAATTTAGATTTTCAGCAATGTGTTCCGCACACCCTGCTTTTATCCATCTAGTTAATACAGCATCCATCCCTGGATACACTGTACTATGTCCCAGATAATCTTCTACAAAATTAATCATCAAAAACTGGACACTATGCCTGGGGGGGGGGGCGGGGGAGGAACAGCTATTCCTCAAAAACCTGTGTATAAAAATATAATGATAATAAAATAAAATTAATGATGTCTAGTTTTATTACATCAGACATGCACTAGCAAACTAAAATGAACAATGTGGACGCTCTGGTTCAGGCAGAAGCTTGGCCTTTAAAGCCCACCCAACACTCTAGGCTTCAGAGCCCAAGCTGCAGATCATCCACATTGTTATTTTTAGTGCACTAGCTCAAACCCCTCTAGCACTAGCTTGAACTCTGCTAGTGTCAATCTGTCTGCATAGCCTGCGAGGTGTTACCTGGGATTTTCAGAGCCCCCAAGAGGGGGAACTTAACTATTTCACTCCAGGCGGTGTAAGGAATAAATCAATAGGAACACAGCAATTCCATCTGATAAGATTCATGCAAGTAAGCATACTCTGTATAAAACTGAAGTTTATTAGATTCAAGCACACACAAACATAAGCAATAGGTCTGGAACATCCCAGATATTTACCTAACATCTGGAACGGTATTGAGTAATTAATATTAGGTTTGCAGTGGCCAGTTGCTCACTCACAGGGGAGAAAGGGTGCCAGGAAAAACGTCTCTCAAGATGGCTTCAGAAGACTGCTCCAAAGTACACTCTATTAGCTAATCTTTTATAATAAAACGGATAGGTCATAATGACCCCTACTGTACCATCACTTTTCTAACTTTCAATAAACTTAATACCAGAGGCATCTAGACTCAAGATTTTCTAACCACCAAGGATTTTAGTCTCAATTGTTTACTTGTTTGTCCCCTCCTCCCATTCTGATTAGCAGAGACTGTAGCTAGTTTTGACCTTGCCTGTCTCCAAATTAACCCTTAACTATGTGGTGTTCTATTTCATTAATTCAGGGTGGCTGAATGCACATAATATGGTTGCAATTAACTTAATCACATTATGGGGTATACACACACCTCAAATCCAGGGCAACAAGAGGCTCACTCTCTGCTGCAATGTAGATGCAGCCTATTATCCCAAGTGTTCCTTAACTAATTAACTGCTGCCCAGCCACCTAGGTAATTAACAACTCACAGTGGATCTCAGTTGGCTCATTCTCCTTAGTGTGTCACAGGTAGGCTGGGTGCCTGACAGCACAGCTGACAGATCTGCTCTGAAAGTGACTCCTTGGGCTGCATCTCCCTCAAGTCTGTTATTAGCCTATCCACTACCTACATGCAGATTCCCAGACACCCTGAAGGCCCTACATGGGATCCAGAATGGCCCTACATTAGGGTTACCATGTTTAAAAAATAAAAAAAGAGGACACTCCACGGGCCCTAGCCCCGCCCCTTTCCCACCCGGCCCCGCCCCAACTCCGCCCTTTCCCCGCCTCTTCCCCAAAGTCCCCGCCCTAACTCCCCCTCCTCCCTCCCAGACATGCGAAAAGGGCTGCCCGAGCGCTACCGGCTTCACGGTTTGCCGGGCAGCCTCCAGACCCTGCGCCCTCGGCCGGCGCTTCTCCTCCCCGGCTCCAGCTGCTCTGCTCCTCCCCAGACTCAGACTTCGGCTCTGTTTAAGAGCCAAGCTGCCCGAGCCAGCGCTACCGGCTTCGGGCAGCCCCCCTTGCCTCCGGACCCTGCGCCGCCGGAGCAGAGCAGCTGGAGCCGGGGAGGAGAAGTGCCCGGCCGGTGGCTGGGGTCCGGAGGCAAGGGGGGCTGCCCGAAGCCGGTAGCGCTGGCTCGGGCAGCTTGGCTCTTAAACAGAGCTGAAGTCTTGAGAGGGGAGGAGCAGAGCAGCCGCTGGAGGGGAAGTGCCCGGAAGGTATTTTTCCTGGACATGTTCGGCTTTTTGGCAATTCCCCCCGAACGGGGGTTTGATTGCTGAAAAGCCGGACATGTCCGGGAAAAAATGGACATATGGTAACCCTACCTACATGGAAGCCAGTAGGGGAGAGGTGTGCTCTGCAGGCAGGTGACAGACAGTAGGGGGGAGATCGTCCTGCATCAGTGGGGCATACTATAATTTTTTATTGAGTCTTTATTCAGATAAATTGGAGTTATGGGAATTTGTATGGACCTCAGGATTTGGATCAATATGTCAAAGGTTGCAAAATATTGCTGTTCATTACAGGGACATAAGAAACAATTGATGGTGCACAAAAAGGAATGAAATTCATCTCACTTGCTCTCTGCTGTGTAGGCTGTAGCACTAGGAGCAGTAACACTCCACAGTGCCTTTTTGTCTCACTACTGTAAGCAACCATGACTTTGAAAACACACCCAAAGCAGATCTGCATCTAATGTGTGCAATCACTTTTAATGCAGAGCCACAATTTCTTTCAAGATGGTGAGTGTGTAAGATGCAAGACTACAGTGCTTGATCCTGCAAAGTGCGAAGCACTCTGATCCTGATTCAAATACAGCAAAATATATAAGCACATGTGACTTAATGTGGCTACTAATGCACTTAAAGTTAAGCACATGATCAAATGCTCTAATGGATCCAAGCCAGTTGTTCAGCACCTTGCAGGATCTGAGCTCTAAGACCTTGAATGTAAAGGACCAATTTGGGCAACCCCTCTACTGCATGGGATATTTTATTTGTGACAAGTTAACTTGCATATTTCTGTTTTTGTTTGTTTGTTTGTTTTTACTCTTTACTAAACTATTCCACTGTTCTATATTTTAGCCTCTCAGAAAGGTTTGCAAATTCTGACCATCTCTAAGTACAATGAATGTCAGTATTTCTCTAGAGACACTAAATATCTTCCCTTTTTGTAAAAAAAAAAAGCCTGGGACCAGACAATAAGGGCCTAATCCAAAACCCATTGAAGTCTTTCCATTAAGTTCAATGCTCTGTGGATTGGGCCTTAAATGCTGTTCACTGATCTACAATTTGAATATAAATAAAGATAGCTCTTATCTATGTTTTTAGCAGTTCTTTATTTTTCCATCCCATAACCTATTATAAAGTTAATCAAAGATGTGGCAAAAGATTAACCAGTTTAACATGTTTTCCCTATTGGTTCTGAATTTTATTGTATCTTCAAATGCTGTTTTCTTACTCTGTATAGGTGGCCCTATTGTGTAGTGTAGAACATAGTTACCAGCCAATTTAGACAGAATAGCAGAAGGCATACAGCTCAGCTTTGGGAATGATTACCCCACTCTTCAATCTTGTGCCTTTTCAACAGGCAGGAATAGTGCTGATGTTATTCTAGGCTAATCCTATTACTCCTTGGTAGATTGACTCAAGATCTAGGGTCATGTTTTTATTTTAAAATGACTTTTAGTACTTCTTTAAGGACAACTGAATTACCTGTTTTACTAACAGGGATGACACCACAGCTAAAATGATCCGTGCTGGACTACACTTTTGAATGTCACCTAGAAGCTGAAAACTGCATTTAGGACTTCACTTTGGGCTATTTTTTTTTTCATGTTAAGTACAGCAATATCCTCAGTCTACATTTCACAATAGCTTCAATTTGTTGGAAGAGAGAATATGAAAATCAAGCATCACTAACATTTGAAAATGGAATCTAATGGAAATCAAATCATCCCACAAAATCCATTTGGTGTTTATTTATAGAGCTGGCCTTGAGCTTATTGATACTTATGAACAAAGAATTTTTTCACTTGTCTCAAATGGATACTGAATGGGTATTTGCCAGCCCACCCACACATCCGTAGTGCCAATTGTATTTTGAATATGCTAGATCAGGGACTCAAAATTTGTAACATTCCTTCCTCCCCCCCAAAAAAATCTATTTAATACTTAGGAAAAACAGGATTACTATTCACTTTCTTGCTTGCCTGTCTCTGGCTTGGCAAGCTGGTACAAAAACCTGCCAAGTGTGACTGACTTGCCAGGCTCTTGGGGCACCTGCATTCACTAAATTTAAGCTGGCATTTACTTTGTCAATCATTGAAACAGCTGACCAGTTGACTTGCAGTCCAACAACCCACCCTCCTACTTCTTGGTAAGAGATAATTCACCCCATTGAAATCTACATTGTTTGATTCTGTAACCTTTGAATTTTGGGCTAGTGTTGAATCACACTTTTTAAATCACTGGCATTAGTGTAAGGATTAAATATAAAAGGTGTGCCAGAGTGACTGAAAACAGACAGACAGTCCCCTCCACTGAATTGTTATATCAACACATATGCCAAATGAAATCTCATTTAGAGTTGAAAAGCTACAGAAATCTGCTTTCTTGTCTTTTCTCAGTATGTCCATATTGGCTTTGTTTTTATTCTCTTTATTTAAAAAGCAAACTTTACAAATGTGTGTCTGTACACTTGTAATACAGAATGGAACAATAGACATTGACACTGACTACTTGTATTTTGTATTTTTCCATCTTCTTCTAAGAATCTATGAATACTATGAGTGACAAAAATAATTGGTTCATCCTTATCGCCATTAAAGGAGAATAATTCTGTAGTTCCTTCATAAATCTATGAGCACATCTTTCCTCAGGCCAGATTCTTTTGCACCTGGCACTCAAAATATTCTGAGAATATCATTCTTGAGTTTATTAATAATTATGATTCATTTATTTGTATAACAGCAATGCCCAGATTTTACTAAGTGCTATATATACACATAATCCCTGTCCTGAAGAGCTTCAAATCTAAATAGACAAGACAGAGACAGAGAGTAGTATTCACTCCATATTCAGATTGGGAACTGAGGCATAGATACTGGGGTCTTAATCATGCAACATTTCTGTCAAGGGGAACTTTGCTATTAACTTCAATGAGTACTCAAGCCTGAGGGGATGTGTTAAGGTCACAAACAAAAGTCAAACAGGGAACTGAGCTTGGCTTTCCTGAGTTCCAGTCCAGTGTCTTAACCACTTTTCCTTTCACAAGACAATTTTTGACCATACATTATGTAAGTACTAATGTGTTCACCATAGTCTTTGTCTTTTTCCATCTACTTAGCAAAACATAGTTATTATTACTGTTCCCCCTCAGATGGAAACTCTGATTGCTGCCATCTAGTTAGGATGTATACCCAGATCTGATTTCAAATAATGGTTTTCATAGTTCAGTGGTTTAAGCATTGGCCTGCTAAATCCAGAGTTGTGAGTTCAATCTTTGAAGGGGCTATTTAGGAATTGGCAGCAAAAATCTGTCTGGGGATTGGTCCTGCTCTGAGCAAGGGGTTGGACTAGATGATCTCTTGAGGTCCCTTCCAACTTTAATATTCTATGTACTTTTATATGTTTTTGCTATGTTGATGTGGAACTTGTATCTGTTTCATATTAATTATTTTTCAACATGACTAGCCAGATCAATGATACATGGGGAATGCTTTTAACCCTTAGCATGAATGTTCCCAAATTCCTACTTCTGAGGAAGAAATACACGAACATGTAAACCTCTCCCCTCCAGTCCCTTAATGAGAGGTTGGTGGCATAATTTTTGTCCATACATTTTGCTGATTAGCTAGGGCTTAGGTATTGCTTGAAAATGACTTTAATGGTTATATCTGTTAAGTTGCTCACCATTGAGTTATGGCTTGTGTTGTCCCATACCTTTTCTTGGTCCTCATTATACTTTTGTTCCTTGCATTAAAATTGCCGAATTCATCCCAGAACTCTGTCCTTTGCAAATAAGTAATCTTCTGATTTCACCAACCCAATAACCAATAGGTAACAGAGGTCCAAGTTCCCCTTCAAACACTGTGAAGTATTTGATTTGTTTTTTATCAGTCAGCCAACTACAAAAAAAGCCAGTTTTTTTCTTTCCTTTTGATTCAGCAGAGGATGTGCTTCCTGCAAAAATGAGTGATCCAATGGAATAAACAAAGCTGCTTCTATCGTCAGTGACTAACATTCTGACAAACACTAATTAGGTATTGTTGGCCATTATGGCCAATGCTCAACTACAAATGAGAATGTCCTTGTAAAAAAGGGGGAAACATTTAAAAAGAGAGAGAGAGAGAGAGAGAGAGAAGACTGGCATATCAGAAGAAAGTCCATAAATGACTGACAAGATAGAGGGAGGAGAGCCTACCAGATAAGTCTCAAAACTATTGTGTTTTGTAACTTCACTATTTAAACACAAATTGTGAATAAGTCTTTAAAATGTGAGAGTCTTCTTTTATTCTGAATGGTCAGTGCTATTTTATTTTAAAAGCCATCTTGTCACTGTATGGTACAGTGTGTTTGCACTGTAGCCACTGCTCTTTTTGGAAAACTGAGTTCAAACAATATTCTAGGTCATTAATGAAGAAAAGTCTGGTTAAGTGCCCATTTATTCATGTCACAGAACCAACACACATTTTGGTACAATTCTGCACCTTGGCAATTTCTGCTCAATGGAAGTCATCCAAGAAAAAAATAGCAGGGGTTTTGCAATCAGATTGATGTGAATTGGCAGAACTTTATAGAGAAGCTTGAATGATATTTGCCTTCACTATTCATGGCTCAGGTCAGTGTAGTTTATATATTAATTTTATGAGTACATCAGCATGACATTCTCTTATTCTTTTAAAAAGAGGAGACTCATTTAAAAAGACAAAAGCTCATTGTATAATTGCCTGACTGATATTAGTGTTGCATAGTCAGGAGTAGATGTTGACCTAATCATGCCAAGACACAATTGCTGTTGATTGGCAATCTGTACCAATATACAATTATTAGTTTCCCTGGTTTATACTTGTGACACATCTCTTGGACTATCATTTTCTCACATAGATGGGGCTGTTAGGAACACAAACTGTGACCTGTACAAGCCAGGCTTTCAACACAATGTTATATGTATCCTGGTAAGTGTTATTCTTCTTTTAAAATTATCTATTTTAACTATCAAGCTCTTTAGTCCATTCAGAAACATAGTTGGTTATCTGAATCTATGGAGACCGCTCCCTCCCCCCCCCAAACTCCTAGAGCTTCACTTGACAATCCTGATCACCTAAAATCAGTTAAAAACACAACCTTCTTCCAGCTAAGAGAGTGCATGGGCTGAGATCAGCAAAGTCAAGCTGAATCTAAGGAAGACTGAAGTGATGCAGATGGGTTCCAGGAAGGACTACGAAGAACACATTAGCTGCAGAATAAGATCACCCTTGACTGAGGATGTCTAACTTGAGATCATTAAGATGGACCTAAACTAGAGCTGGTCACAAACTTCTGAGAAAATATTTTTTCCTCAGAATTTGCTGATTTGTTGAAATCATAATGTTCCATGGAAACTGTTCAATTTTGACAGCACTCCAACAGAACACAGACAACTGGGCAGCCCATCATATGGATTGTCCATCCATGGCCCACCAGGTGGACTGGCCCGAAGCCCAGGCTCCATTCTCTTTCATGGAGAATTTACAATGTTTGGATTTTTTTTCCAAATCAAAATGAAACCAAATTTCAAAATATCAAAATCCTCCACAAAACAGAATTGTATTTCTCCACCAGCTCTAATCTAAACCTCTGTGCTCACCTGCTCACTGCTTCCAGGCACCGGAATAACTATAAGTGTGTGTGTGGGGGGGGGAGGAAATGCCACTTTTCATCTTTGATTGGCCAGAAGACTGCACCCCCTTCTATCAGATTTCAACTTTGCCACAATAATCCACATGTTCATGACATCCAGGCTTGACCAGTGTAATGCAATGCTATAATGATTCTCGGGGTACCCAGGACTGTCAGTCATTTTGTTATCACTCTGCCTCGATTGAAAGAGAGAGAGAGAGAGATGTGCTTGTGCTTAACTGTGTGTCAGCTTTCTGACTCCACCAGTCTATTAGCCACCCAAAAAATCTCCTCTGGGCTGTGCAAGCCCTTACTTTGCTGCAGGTTAACAGGTGTACCCTGAGGCCTTTTGAAGCATTCCCCAGCCCCTTCTCCACTGAACATTAGTAATGACAGGACTTCTGTTCCCAAGGGAACAGTGTACATACCTACCTGTATGATTCAAATCAGGATCAGCTCCTTATATAATACCACAGCACTGAGATATATTTATAGTGAAAACAACAATGAGTTTATTATCAAAGATTTGAAATTCAAGAGAAAATGAGAAAGGATAATGGAAACAAAAGGGTTAGATATAAAACAAAATCATAACATGATTTCTAGAGACTAAATTTAACAGGCTAACATTCTGTCTAAAGATGTTTATCTCATCCAAATGTTCTTTGTAGCATCTCAACCAATCCTAGTTGAGGTCCCATTTTCATGAACGTAATTGCACTGCCCAATTACTTCCTATGTTCAGGATAAAGGGGTATCGTCTACTTACATCCCCAAAGTTAACTGGGGGACAGTAAAATTCCCCCATTGCTTATTTTCCTGAGTCGTGCTTCTTCCTTGTGGATTTCATTTCCCCGTTGACATCGTATGTTGGTATACATTTTGTTGGTGTACGATGCTTAATTTACATGCCAACCAAGAGAGGTTTTCTGACAGACAAATTATGTTTATTCACCTATTTGTCAACACCTCTTTGACACAGACTTTAGGAACATATTTTCAGCATACATACATAATTCTGTACATAGTATCTGTACATGCATTTCACAACACTAATAATGACCATTGTGACCCTGCCGTTCATTTAAGACCTCATATGATATTTTTTGGTGAACTAGAATGTACATCACGGAATCAGGAGATTCTTGTTACCTGCTTGCAGTTGGCATTGAGAGGCTCATGGGTCAAAAACAGTATCTCTGAATGCAACTGCTACAGTTGATTCAGAATACAGCAGCCCATCTTTTCAGCAACATAACCACTGACAAGTAAAGGAGAATCATTATGTTTGTGGGGAGAAAAGAGAGGTTAAGCAGCCATTGCTTAATACATTTCTTCAACACAGTAAGAGTTAAAATTAAAGCTGAATGACATTTTTCATTTTTAGTCAAAAATAAGTTTTGCTTATGAGAAAAGACTATGAAAATTTGTCTTTTATTGTAATTTTCTTTTTTTCACAAAATATTCTGCAACATTTTAACTGAAATTTGTATTGAAATTGTTATCAATTTTTTATTTGGCTGAACATTTCATGAACTAATTTTTCCATTTTTGACCAGTTATAGTTAGGTTCTACCTCAGTCTCTCTTCTTAGCTTGTCAACACAGACTTTTGATGATCACCGTCTGGGATTATGCTGTTAAAGAGAGCATGCTCTGGCATAATCTCAGGGAATTTTCAAAGGAATACACTTTCCTAACACATACATGGAGCCAAATATTACTCCCATTGAATTCAATAGACATTTTGGTAGATTTTCATGTAATGACTTGGATGCATTACTGAGTGTCAGTCATTGAAGTTATTATACACATATAATGTTCTGCTCTGCCTTTTTAAACATCATGCTTGCCGATCTAAAGAGATATGTGTATTCTAGGAGGTGACGAATGGGAAATAAAATTAGGAAATGGCCTAATAACCAAAACTAACAATTTTAACATTCTTCTCTTCCAAATAAGAACAGACTTTCTTATAGCTTTCCTCTTTGAGACCCATCAATTCTAACACTGTCCTTCAGTTGGATACATACAGCTTTCTGAAATCCCTGTAATTCCCTCTTATTCATGTGCTTTCAAAAAAAAAAAAAAAAACCTGGAAAAAGTTAAAGGAGGAGGAGCAGTGTGACTGGACGGGAAAAGGTGTATGTACCTTTTTCTAGTATGCCTATTTCCTGCTTTAGTCTTTCTGTTTAAGCTGTTATATAGTGGATATAAAACATCAACACAAATAAATTTAAAAGATGTTGATAGAATGACTAATAGAGCCACCATGTTCCCACCAAACTTTCCTACCTTTCTAGCAGAGCATTATATCATAAAAGATAGCTGAACCTATTAATAAATGAGAGAAGAGGAGGGTGATCAATATATAGATTAATTTTGTTCTAACAGACATACTTTATATAGAGATACATCTGCATCAGCATTTAAATGCTCACACAGCTTTGCTTCACTGGCACACACTTAAAGCTTTATGTATTTAACTAGCATAGATAATCATTATGTATTTTATAACTAAATACACCACTCATTCATTCATATACCCAGAGTGAGCAATAGTTCCATTTACACTAACATCTGGTACAATAAGCCAGGCAAGACAGTTAGGTTATTTAGTAAAGCTAAGAAGGAAAAGAAATGGAGAGAGAAGGGATGATATGTACTGACCTCAAGCACATGAGCTGGGAATGATAGATGAGCAGTATTTCCAGTGTTTCTTTCTGGATAGAGCAGCCACTTTTGACCACTCACAATACTATTATTTCAAGGAGCATATCATGGCCTGACAACAGAAGGTACCTTTTATAAAACAGCCTTCCTGGAGCAGATTGTCTTGTGCACCACTCAACACCGCAAAGAGGTAGTAATGTAGCTGAAAATTCTGAACAGAGAATTCACCTGGCATGGGGGAGACTCTAGGCACAACCATGCACATATGTGTCTTTGTCTCCAAGCCCCTTCTGAATAGTGCTAGTGTGTGAGAGCCTGGGGGATTTGAATGAGAACAGGTTTAGAGGTGATGGGACAATGAAGTGGAATTTGCAAGGCCATCCTATGATTTGGAGAACTACTAAATGTTGATTTTCAGGCTCACTTATTTAGGTCTGAATTGCAAAATGTAATGAATCTAGTTTCACAGTTTTACACAACAAAGTCTGTGTCACACAACACCAGATGAAGGACTCACAGTTTAGAGTTCACAAATCAAATCCTAAGAAATTGTGGGAACAAGTGTAATTTAAATCCAGAAATATTATTTAACTGGAATTAGACTCACCAAAATTAACAAACACAAAGGTAATTGGTGATGTGCAGTTGTCAGTATTTTAACAAATGTCTCCTACAAAATGTTGCCTCTTTGTACCAAAGATGCTTTGCTCACAAAGAGGCAGTACGATGGTCTGTATTCCATTTGTTCCCCCATTTAAACAAAGAAAAAAGCAGTACTTTGGAAACAAACTTATATAGAGTGCACCTGCTGAAAATGTTTAAACATTTTTCCTGAAAAATACACCAAGTATATTAATAGCTGAGCACAGTGTTCAATTGGTGTCATTTGAAAACGAGGAGAAGTGGGTGAAAATCTTGAAAGTGAATTTGGGGGTAAATTCCCTGGTGAACACTTTTTGGAAGTACCTGAAACTTGCAATCTGGAACATTCCAGTGCAAAATATTTGAGGCTGTGTCCGGGTGCCTGGAATGGGCCTCAATGAGAATGCCACACTCAGGGCAGACTGCAATAAATAGGCAGACAATCTCCGAAAATTGGTGGTTTATTCTATAATTAGCATCATCAAGCCAGTAACAAAGTGGTACTACACTGGTTAACCAGAAGCCAAACACAGTCCCCCTTAGGCATTCCAGCCCTTGGCTCCCATCCAAATAAACAGGTATAATATAGTGAAGGATTACTGAAAACCCATTTCACTATGTGTGAGGTTCTTACTGATCTCAGAGGATCAGACACATATCCCCAGACAAATATAAATCTCAGATCTTACCCAATAATCGCGCTGATGATGCCAATCCTTTAGTAACTAAAAACTAAAAGTTTAATAATAAAAGAAAAGAAGAAGAGAGTTATAAATGGTTAATACATCATATACATAGAAGTGATTTTCAGTGTTCATAGATCAGGATCATAGCAATGATATAATAAATTGCAAGCTTGTAAAAGTATCAGAGGGGTAGCCGTGTTAGTCTGAATCTGTAAAAAGCAACAGAGTGTCCTGTGGCACCTTTAAGACTAACAGAAGTATTGGAGCATAAGCTTTCGTGGGTGAATGCCCATTTCATCAGACACAATTTTGTAAAAATTTCTCTGGAATCACCCAAACAGATTGGGGGTCATCAGTCCTTGTTTAGAGATTCCTTGTTAGAAATCAATTCCAGAGAAGTGAAGCAGGAAATGAAGACAAAATGGAGATGTCTCAGGTGCCTTTTTATATCCTCTGCCATGTTACCTGCTATTTCACCTTTAGCAATCACTTAACAAAACAAAAGACTCTCAAGTGAGTCTAATCAGCTCTGTCTTTAAACAGTGAAGAGAGGGGAGACAAAATGCTAAGAACTTGTCTACACTACAGGTTACTTTGGTATAACTTTTATTAACACCCCTGAGTGACATAAGTTATACTGACCTAAGCGCCGATGTCAACAGCACTATGTTGGCCAAAGAGTTTCCCCCGCCAAGGCAGAAGTTATTAAGTGGACAGGAGAGCTCTCTCCCATCAGCTTAAAGTATCTCCACCACAAGTGCCTCAGCAGTGCAGCTGTAGTGTAAACATACCCTAAGACTCTTAAACAGAATCCATACCTTCAGATAGGAATATCTACCATTTCTCCCTCCCGCTTTCACTGGGATTTGGCTCAATGGCTCCATGTCTAGTTGGCAGCCGGTTTCAAGTGGAGTGCCCCAAGGGTCGGTCCTGGGGCCGGTTTTGTTTAATATCTTTATTAATGATCTGGAGGATGGTGTGGACTGCACTCTCAGCAAGTTTGCAGATGACACTAAACTAGGAGGCGTGGTAGATACACTAGAGGGTAGGGATCGGATACAGAGAGACCTAGACAAATTAGAGGATTGGGCAGAAAAAAACCTGATGAGGTTCAACAAGGACAAGTGCAGAGTCCTGTACTTAGGACGGAAGAATCCCATGCACTGCTACAGACTAGGGACCGAATGGCTAGGTAGCAGTTCTGCTGAAAAGGACCTAGGGGTCACAGTGGACGAGAAGCTGGATATGAGTCAACAGTGTGCTCTTGTTGCCAAGAAGGCTAACGGCATTTTGGGCTGTATAAGTAGGGGCATTGCCAGCAGATCGAGGAACGTGATCGTTCCCCTTTATTCGACATTGGTGAGGCCTCATCTGGAATACTGTGTCCAGTTTTGGGCCCCACACTACAAGAAGGATGTGGAAAAATTGGAAAGAGTCCAGCGGAGGGCAACAAAAATGATTAGGGGTCTGGAGCACATGACTTATGAGGAGAGGCTGAGAGAACTGGGATTGTTTAGTCTCCAGAAGAGAAGAATGAGGGGGGATTTGATAGCAGCCTTCAACTACCTGAAGGGGGGTTCCAAAGAGGATGGAGCTCGGCTGTTCTCAGTGGTGGCAGATGACAGAACAAGGAGCAATGGTCTCAAGTTGCGGTGGGGGAGGTCCAGGTTGGATATCAGGAAAAACTATTTCACTAGGAGGGTGGTGAAACACTGGAATGCGTTACCTAGAGAGGTGGTGGAGTCTCCTTCCTTGGAGGTTTTTAAGGCCCGGCTTGACAAAGCCCTGGCTGGGATGATTTAGCTGGGAATTGGTCCTGCTTTGAGCAGGGGGTTGGACTAGATGACCTCTTGAGGTCCCTTCCAACTCTGATATTCTATGATTCTATGATTCTATGATCCCTACCCCCTGCTTAGCAAGTTCAGTTCAGTTGAGGGTGACTCCCTCAATCAGGGCAGGCTAAGCATAGTCTTGCTGCCCTTTACTCATATAATAAGGATAACAACATTTAATTACCTCTGCATTCAAATTTGAAAGTTTTATTAAAGCTAATGTTAAAATTATATAATACACAGGTTGAGAAAAGAGTGTCTGTACACCTGGGTATAGTGCTTAGATTATCCACAAATACAAAGTTTGTTTTTAAAAGTCATATGATACATATAGTACATAATCAGCAATAACCCAAATTTAGGTGAATAAATTTAAGAATACAGTTTAGATATTAGCATCCAAGTATTTGGGTACATCACTCATGAAAAGTTGTACAGAGGTTTGATTATGGAGAGCAAAATAGATCAATGAGTGAAGATTGGACAACTGAATTACTGATGGACATTTAGTAAATATAGTCTGTCAGGGAAGTATTTCAGTTTCTTTCCACACTGCTCATCCCTCCTGGTATTGCTGATATTCGGTGACGTATTCTATGTAGATGTCCCTCAACCACCTGATGGCATCCGACACCATGAGTTGCCGCATCAGCTGAGCGTAGTGTTGACCGATTCTGCATCCTATCAACACTCACTTGTTACTGGGATACCATGTGCCCAAAGCTCTGATGATCAGTGCATGTGTCTGAACCTAGTAACCCCTAGCTCTCAAGGTTTTGGCAAGAGGGGCGTATTTCTCCACCTTTCGAGACAAGGATGGTGGAAAGGGTCTTGTTCTTGATCACTCTGGCAACACAGCCCTGTCCACTGGATACCTAAGAGAAGGTGTGTTCATGCAAATATGGTCTGAAGTCTTCTCCTCTCAGCTCATCACTAGATGTCAAGGGAGAGCTCATTCAGACCCTGCTTACACTGTGCTGCTGAACTTCTTAAAAATCAATAAAGACGTTACAGTAGCTAAAGGTTTTTAGGTACAGATTTTGGTAAATAATTTCTAAAAGCTGAACTCTCCACTGATAAAAAAAGAACTAAGAACTCCAAACCTTAAGACTTGAAAGCCAAAACAGAAATTATTAGACACTTAATGTTTTCTTTGAGCTTTGTTCCAGCTTTTAGCTTTCAAACTCTCCTTGCCTTGAATAAAGAAAAATGTTTAAGAATTATAACAAACAGAAGATAGTTTCTCATGCTATGTATTTGTACTGCAATCAATACTCTGTGCTGCTGTTGACACTGTTAGTCTATTTAGCTGAATAAAAAAGCCCCATAGATAACTTGTTTTACATCTAATTGAGATTTGATCAACACAGTAATTGAAATTACTTTAGGCAAGCGTCTGTCTTCGCTTTTAATGCCTTTTCACAATTTTATTTGCAGGTAAAAAAATCTCATATATATGCTCATTACAGCTTTAAACCTGCCTTTTAGAGAAGGAGGGATAACATACTGTCTGAAAGCTTGTCATGTTTGTAAGCAATGGCTATGCACACTACAACTAATTCCAATCTAATTCCAATCATTCTTTGTGGCCTTACTCAGCCCTTGGGTCACTACAAAGTGCTATGGTTCAGATTTACATTTGTATGCCAGGGAGTTTCCTTTAATAGATATCACACACACAATGAAAATGTGATTAAGTTAACCATGTTCACACTTCCGTTTTTTATCTTTTACACATTACTTTTCTTGCAAAAAGGATTTTTTAAATGATCCTATTATTTTAATAGCTTCCATTTACACTCTGAATTTTCATTGTGCCAGTTATCTGATCCCATTTAAATGGTGAAATTTGTGGGCCTCATGGCTATTTTAATGTGATGCCTTTCATACTGTAATTGAGAGGAGTCTCCAATGAATAAAATAAATGCTTTCAGAGGAATCTCAAGCCCTCAACAGACATCAGCTAAAATGTTAAGAGTGCCTCAAACTCCCTCCGGTACTATATTTTCTAACCATGAAAGAAATGTCATTATTGTAAATTCCCAGCCTTTGTCTGAAAATCTTGTACCAGATCCCTTGAGTGTCAGTTCAGTTAATTAATTCAAACAATTTCCTCTCTAATCTCTAAAACATTTTCATATTTAAGACAATAAATGAGACACTTAAGGGGCTCATTTGTTGCTGGCCATTAATATGCCATAGAATTAAAAGAGTTATTGCTAGCCTTCAGTAACACGAATAATTTTCCTATGGTTTTGACCTGTACAAGGTTAAAATTATGACCTCTCAGTTCTCTGAGCAAGTGAATACAATAAAATCCTATTGTCTACATGCTCTCAGGTTAACATTTGGCTCTTCCTTCTTCTCTTCTTGATAACCAATTTGATACTTAGCCACATGATCTATGCCAATTTTGGGATCAAATTATTTAATGATAATTTTAAAATTAGTAATTAATTTAGTAGTGGATTGACTGCATTTCCCTTGAACCAGTGCATAAGGTTAATGCAATTGGCGTCTGATGGGTCTGGTAACTTTGACACTAATTGGTGATTGTGTTACATGTTAAGATAAGAGTCAGCAGGAGATAATTCCCATGAGATTTGCAGTGAGACAAGGCTGTGTGTTTGCAAATCTATATTTCTTCATTCAAACATTTGGTTTAAATTCAGAACTGTTATTTTTTTGACCATGAGGGTGATATGTCATGAAATTTAACACAATCTAATGCACAATATCAGACTGTATCAGGGGGTAGCTGTGTTAGTCTGTATCTGCAAAAACAACAAGGAGTCTGGTGGCACCTTAAAGACTAACAAATTTATTTGGGCATAAGCTTTCGTGGGTAAAAACCTCACTTCTTCAGATGCATAGAGTGAAAGTTACAGATTCAGGCATTATAGACTGACACATGGAGAGAAGGGAGTTACTTCGCAAGTGGAGAACCAGTGTTGACAGGGCCAATTCATTCGGGGTGGATGTAGTCCACTCCCAATAATAGATGAGGAGGTGTCAATTCCAGGAGAGGAAAAGCGGCTTCTGTAATGAGCCAGCCATGTATTCACATAATTCTATAATATGGAGATCAACAGAACTAAGATTTCTTTTTTGTGTGTTCAGATGTTATATGTTTTCCAGATGTCAATATGATTTGCTGCCACCATATACAGATATCAGTTTGTTTTTTAATGTTGCTGATGCTCAGATTAAATATTAATATTATGGGTCCAAAATATATAATGAATATTTATATGACCATCAGCCAATGAGAACATTTTCTATTGCTTTGGCTTGTACTGCTTAGAATTTTCTGTAAAAGTTTAATCAGCAACTTGTAACCAATCAATGACACTGATTAATCAACACCTTCCAGAAATTGATTTAAAGATACAGTACAAAAGAGGATATTTTTGGACTGAATTTTACATTCCTTATTATTCTGGCTCATGAAACTTTCATAGCTATTGATCAATCTTATTGATGTCAATTGATCTATTAGTATATAGTTCAAATGGAAACTCACAGAATCCTTTTTTGATAATATTAAGACAGTGGAATGGGTTAATGCTATTGAACCAAAGATTATCCAAAAGACTCCTTCAATTTAGCTGGGTTGCTTTTGAAGTCAGATCATTAGACTGCTTTTGATGCATATGGATTGATTTGCTACACTTATAGACTCTTTGAAAGATACAGCACTTTTAAGTACATATTGAGTTGGAAATGCTAAAGAAAAAAAAAGATTGTGTGTAGTGTACCTATTTGTATTTTCAATGGATACAGAGGGATAGCATTTTTGAGGGATCTAAAATATTACTCTCCCAAAGATAGCAGTAAGATGTCAATTTTTAGGAAGTAATTGTTCTAAACTACTGCCAAGTTTCATGGATAATTTGTTACATATGATTGCCCTGTGGAACACATTTAAAGCCTGATCCAAACCCCAAACCAGTGAAAATCTTTCAAAGTGGAAGCCACCAAACTCATTATCACATAGAGGATTTGAACCGAGATCACCAAAGTTTGACCAAAGGGGTCAAAGTTAAAGTGTATTAACAATCTATACTGCGTAGATCTCAAAGTGCATCTTTTCATGCATTAGATTACTTCTACTTTAGATTACTTCTACTGACAGCATCAGTCACATCATAGATAATGTGATGCAACATGACATGGTGCACTGAAAAATATGATACCTCAACTAGGAAATTTAGAAATAGAATTTAGAAATTTTTAACATAGAATATTTGGGCATTTTCCACCTGTTTGAATTATCAAAACTTTAGCATGAATGGGTCCTAGCATTTAGAATATCAGGAATGTAGGAGATTTAGACTGAGTTGCATTGTCAGAGCTAGATCAGGAATCTTGGACCTCTCCTGTCTTGAAAAAGTATTTTCCTTTTAGTCAGTGCTATAAGATCTTCATTATTATGAGTACCAACTCACACATCACTTGCACTATGCACACACACAAAAAACAGACCCTGATTGTGATTAACAACAAGAAAAATGGGAGCAGTTTCCCAAAGTAGGGACCCTTTCCCAAAATAAAAAGAACAGGAGTACTTGTGGCACCTTTGAGACTAACAAATTTATTTGAGCATAAGCTTTCGTGGGCTACAGCCCACTTCATCAGATGCATGCAGTGGAAAATACAATAGTATGATATATATACACAGAGGACATGAAAAAAACACCCATTTTTTCATGTCCTCTGTGTATATATATCTTCCTACTGTATTTTCCACTGCATGCATCCGATGAAGTGGGTTTTAGCCCATGAAAGCTTATGCTCAAATAAATTTGTTAGTCTCTAAGGTGCCACAAGTATTCCTCATTCTTTTTACTGATACAGACTAACACGGCTACCACTCTGAAACCTATCTCCCAAAATAGTCCAAGTTTCCTCCTCCTTCTTTGACTGTTATTGTTTTCCTGTTCAGACATACCCTAAAACATGTTCAAGCAGATCAGAAAGTCTCTTTATCTAGCCTGATTTTTATATTGCTCCTCTCAGTAATATCTGACCAGAGTGATTAATAGGGTGTTTGAATGCCAAAATTTTATGCCTACACTTAAGAATGCCTATACTTAAGAATTAGCCTATACGTCAATGTTTAATTAAGTGACCTGATTTTCAGATATGCTGATCCCTTGCAGTTCCTCTTGACTTCCTGTTTGAAAATGCTGGACATGTTACCTGACCCTACTGAAATCAATGGTAGATTTTCCTTTGCCTTCAATGGAGCCAGGATTTCACCCCATGTATATATTTACCTCTTCTGTTATCCTGATCCAAGCATGTTGAATATTTATGAATAGTCTCAAATCAGTAAATACATTCTCATCACTGGCTTTTACTGTCTCTGCCATCTTACATTTTTCTTCCTGGCCTATCACGCAAACTTCCCTGCAAGTATGCAGAATGTGCATTTCTCATGTGTACTCAAATATGTGAGCATTTTAAATGTACATCACCAACCTACTGTTATTGTACTAGCATCATTTTTGCATAGAGTTATAATGTTAGGGCACCTGCTATGAACCGAAAGGATAAATGAAAGACAATATTTCAGGAGAAAATCATCCAAAAATAAAGGTAATTGTTGTCAGGGAAATACCTGGGAAAGAGACAAAGAGATAAATGTTTGCTAGTTAACCAGAACGAAGCCAACAAAATGGAGGGAATTGAGAGTGCAATAAACCTGAATAAAAGGAAGTAAGAATTTACTTAGGAAGAAGGATTTAAACACTTCATTAAGTTTAGCCAGGCTACAGATGACTAATGGGGTCATGACAAACAAGTACCAGAATTTGAAGAGTATAAACACTCGTCATATGAAGGTGGGAACACATTGTTCACTTGCAACAAAGATATAGAATCAAGTGCTAGATAAGCATGGATGTGATAAAGGCCATTGTGAGGAGGATCCACCTGGAAAACCAGCCAGTCTGGGTTACCTTATCTGCACAGGGGCATCTTATAGAAAGAGTTAAGGCAATTGCCAAATTTGGGATCAGGAAGGGCATTTCACTCGCTGTACATTAGCAAGGATTTGGGGAGCTTATTGTATCTTCCTTTGGAACAATGAATGGGGATCATCTATTGGGATCAGGCAAGTATATGTGCTTCTGATGATTAATTTGCTGGGATTGCAGGTGGGAAATATTGATAGAACATATACTCCTTTCCCTTCTCAAGGATTGGTATGAATTGTTTAGGATGGCTCAATTGAGTTTAACTAGGGCTGACAGAATGAAATTGAACAAAGGAAAATTTGGCTGAATATCATGAAAATCTCTTAATAGTGTGGGCTATTCAAATGAGGAACAGCATCTCAAGGGAAGTGATAGAAGCCCCATAACTTGAGTCATTTATTCCACACTAGACAATTCACACAAGAATACAGGGAACAATCCTGGATTGACAAGGCGGGGGGAATAGTTCAGTAGCTAGGTGAGGGATAGCTCAGTGGTTTGAGCATTGGCCTACTAAACCCAGGGTTATGAGCTCAATCCTTAAGGGGGCCACTTAGGAATCTGGGGCAAAATTGGTACTTGGTCCTGCTAGTGAAGGCAGGGGGCTGGACTCAATGACTTTTCAGGGTCCCTTCCAGTTCAAGGACATAGGTATATCTCTGTGTGTATATATATAAAATATAATAAGACAAGATGGACAGAAATATTATTGTAGGTCTTTTCCACCTCTGACTTCTATAATCTTATGAAAAATACAAGCACACTAAAGATGAACAAACTCCATCAAAAGGTTGAAAAGGATGAGCTGCATTTTAATAGAAACACCTGAAATGACTATGCAGTTAAATTTTCTTGAGTGCTGATTGTGCTGTTTTATCAAACTTCCTTGTAAAATATCTCATTTTATTTGTGCATTAAATGAAAGCAAATCACTAAAATATGCTAGTTGATTCTTTTTTGTTTTGATTCTTTCTGGTCTTTCATGATAATACTCCCAAGAGGTGGAGTCTTGGCTCTATGCGAGCAGACATGAACCAGAGGTTTTTGGAGACCTGGAGCAAAATATGAAACTGAGGCTCCTCCCCAGCCCTTCCAGAAAAATTACCACTGAGGGACACTGAACAAGCCTGACCTGCGCTCAGCCTTCAGCAGTGGCTCCTGTCCTATGGAGCTGGGCCCAGCTCCCTTCCCTGGGCATCGCAACCTAGAGCGCGGGGTCACAGAGCCACTCAGGTTTGATTCAGCTGCCCTTCCTAATTTGAGTCAGGATCATTGTGACCTGGCATGCAGAGTCACAGCTCCACTTGGGCTGGGCCTGGTCGCCTCTCAGTCAATTGCGTGGCATTGTGGCCTTGAGCACTAGGTCACCATACCTTTCACTCAAATTTGGCCTGACCAACCCTCTATCATGATGGAGGGGCTGCCAGGCCAGACCTGAGTGGCTCTGTGACCATGTGCACCCAGTTGCAATGCTACCCTCAAACAGGGGTCCTGAGACAAACTGCCCCTCCTGGAGGAAGACCATAGCTCTGGCAGCTCCCAGATTTTCCAGATGGCGGCTGCTGCTGCAGTGGTAGCGGCAAAGGGCCAGCTCTACAGAATGTTAATGTTCCGTTATCATTTTGGCAAAGTTTTCCTGAGAGACACAAGCAAGAGATGGAAAATGGTGGTTTATAACTCAGCTAAACCTGAATGGAGTTTCATGGGACAAAGAGGCGAGGCTCTTCTCCAGCTTGTGGGCTTTCTACCTGCCAAATTTCAAATGGGTACTGCAAACACTGAAATATCAAAGCTTCTCAAAAGGTTTCAAAGATGTTTTATAGTGAAAAAATATTCAGCAACCTAATTATAACCTAAGTATAAGGGTCATTATAGTAAATCCTCCTTATTCTGCTTTATCCCTTTGGCTAACATTAATTAGTTCACCTTTCATTCTCCTGCTAGGCCTTTATGTTTCATTCTTTATTTTTTTATCCTTAGAATTTCACAAATACTCTTTTCACACTTATATTATAAATATTTCTGACTCATAACGTCACCCTTCTTACCTTTTCTTCCTTTTTATTCTCTTTTATGTAGATTGTACTGATCTATATTGACATTCCAGATATGGGAATCAAACCACCAGGTTACAAGTATACCTGCTAGATCACAATTACAATCAATACTATTTACTCAGTAGCACTTTCAAGTATACTTACTTGTTTCTAGTGCTTCTCCATTCACAGACACACACTTTAATATATATTAATCAGAGTCATATATAAGTCTAGAAAGTATTTTGAAAGGTCATCTAGTCCAGCCCCCTGCACTGAGGCAGCACTAAATAAACTTAGACCATCCCAGATAGGTGTTTGTCCAACCTGTTCTTAAAAACCTCCAATGATGGAAAATCCACTAATCTCTCTTGGAAGCCCTTTCCAGAGCTTAACTCCCTTTATAGTTAGAAAGTTTTTCCTAATATCTAACCTGAATTACCTTTGCTGCAGATTAAGCCCATTACTTTCTTGTCCTACTTTCAGTGCACGTGGAGAACAATTTATTGTTCATCTTTATTACAGCCCTTGACATATTTGAAGACTGTTATCAAGTTCCCATTAGACTTCTTTCTCAAGACTAAACATGCCCAATTTTTCTTCATAAGTCAGGTTGTCCAAACTTTTTATAATTTTTTGTTGCTTTCCTTTGGACTCCTAGACTTTCCTGAAGAGTAGAACCCAGAACTGAACAAAATACTCCATCTGAGGCCGCACCACTGCTGAGTACAGCGACACAATTACCTCCCAAGTCTTACGTACAAAACACCTGTTAATATCCCTCAGAATTATATTAAGCCTGTTTTAGCAGCTGAATCACATTGTTGATTCATTCTATTTGTGATCCACTGTAACCCCCAGATCCTTTCCAGCAATACTATTGCCTAGCCAGTTATACCCCCTTCATAACTGGGCATTTATGTTTTCCTTTCCAAGCATAGTACTTTGCACTTGTCTTTCAACCAGCTTTGCATCCACCTCATAATAATTTCATCTAGACCTATACCACATTTCCACAGTTTTCTTATGAGAATGTCATGTGGAACTGTGTCAAAAGTCTCACTAAAATCAAGATATATCATGTATACAGTTTCCCTCCTTCCACTAAGCCAATAACCCTGTCAAAGGAGGAAATTAGGTTGGTTTGGCATGATCTGTTCTTGACAACTTCATGCTGGCTATTCCTTATAACCCTATTACTCTCTACAAACTGATTGTTCAATAATTCAATATCTGGAAAGATACTACAACATAGTTCGGCTGTCTGGTCTAAAATTCCCCAGGTCCTCTTTGTCCCCACTTTTTAAAGATAGGTACTATGTTTGTCCCTCTCCAGTCCTCAGGGACCTGGCCCATCCTCCGTGAGTTCTGAAAGATATTCTCAAAAATAATAATCTCCCTAACCTTTATCTTTTGCTTCAGAGCATCTTCATCTTCTGTTTTACACCCCGTTGGAAGTACCTGCCAGACTGTTTGAGTTAGACAAAAATCTCCTTTTCTTCCCTTTCCCTACCCAGTTTGATGCCCACCTCTCTAGTCCTATCAGTTTTGAATGCAATAGGTTGGTATATCTTCTGTCTGGATATAAATGTCCTTCTCTGCTACTTGCTGTGGATATGGATCATATAACACAGAGTAACTCCCACTCAGGTCCAAACTCTTAAGATGAGGAATTCTGCAGGCACGTTTTCCCTCCCATGGATTATATAATGAAGAAAAAAGTCCAAGGGTCTCATATTATAAAATATCTTATCTGTACTGAATAAATGCATGGTATCTGTATAACATTGGAATATAATAATGTGAGCTAAGAAGATAAATAATGTCAAACCTGACTCCTCTTGAGAAAGTCACTCATATTGCATTTTCTCTTTGCCTAAGGGAACTTTAAACAAACAAACAAAAACAAAGACAAAGAATAAAGGGACTGAAGAACTTAGTGATAAGGGAATGCAAAATGACTGCTACTTTTTTTTTCTGGGCATGTATATTTCATAATAGCTTAGTTCTGTTTTTGTAGGAGCACTTTCACATATTCAGTTTTCCAGGGCTATGCATTCATTCAAGTTAAAAATGACAACAGCTCAAAATGTTTCTGTTATCTAAATAAACATAAAGGGAAAAGATAATACTATGCATTCATAATGATTAAGACTTCTGCAGTAACATTTATTTACATTTCTTCACGTCTTTGAAGTTGACCTTTTATCATAAAACAAAGCACTGGATGTGGAAAATAAGCTTTATGGTTGCATCATAGCAATATATCCTGGATATTCTGCTAAAGTAATTTGTATTGTGATATAGTTATATTGTGTAGTTTCTGTTATTGACAGGAAATGAAATAAACTGAATTGGGAGGAAAAGGAATTGGAGGGCAGGGAGCTCACACACTAATGTGGGCTTTATATACAACTATGGCTTCAATGTTCATAACACACTTTGTGTAATAGTTATTGTCACCTTGTTTATAACACACATATAATTAAATGCATCTTAAAGACTAGTGTGCAAATGATGATGGCAAAGATTTCTCTTGACAAACCTGAAATGGAGATGCTAATGAGACAGTGGCAGTATAATCACATTCTGGGGCCCTGTGTGGTGCTTTGGCATTACCTCTAAAGATTTACTGGTCAAGAAGATCAAGTACAGTGGCCACTATTAAAAAGTAAACATATACGAAGAATAACCATACTGTGGTATCAGAGATCTTGCAGTATTTCTGTCAGTATATCTCAGAAAATAACTATACTATCACATATGCTGTGATGTGACTAACTAAATGTTCACTTTAAAAAATAGTGACCACTTTAGGTATATTCCTTCAACTGTAAAGGGATTATTATATGAGAAAATTATGAGATATGTCTACGTATATATTGTAGTGATGTAAGAGAGTAACATCAATCACTGGGCACTTAATTGCTATCTACATGTGCTGTAGCTTTACAAGTATCTTCCTGCTAGCATTCCCTGGTTTTTCTGTGTTATTTTTTATTTTTTATTTTTTTATTTTTTGCCCTTGTTGTGAGCTTCTCAAATTTGATGGCAGAAAATAATGGTAGTATCTGACTTTTTGGAAATTTTAGAATAAGCAAGCATTCGTATTACATATCTGCTTCTTGACTGGGCAACTGACCTGATAATTATGAATTACTCTATTAAGATTCTCAGAATATTCATCCAGAATTCATGCTCTCTATCCTGAGCTAAGTGTCTCTGCTATTAAGTATTATTTAATGCCATATAGAAAATCTGAATCATACACTGATTGATGAAGATCTAGCATTTTGGCTACATGTTTTTAGAATATCTATAGTGGCACTGGCTTTTTTACTTCTAGCTGCAGTATCCTTGAAAAACCTTATTGAAATAAATCTAAGTACATTTGGGTCCATTGTACTAAATGCAAAGTTTATGTATTATTGGGATTGTATGTAACCTCTCTAAGGGGGAGATGTGATGTAAAGCCTGAGTGATCAAAAGACTATGTTGAACAATGAACCAGCAAGAATAGACTTTTGGGACAATACATGTGAAGTGGAATTTTGGGGAAACATCTAGAGGAGGTGAATGCAAATTCCCCTCATCCAGTTATGTAAAACTCCAGCCTTTTGAAACTATGCCCTGAATCTGCTGGTCACCTACTACGTGGAACCAATATCAAAGGCCCACTCTGTATAAAGGAAACATTGAACTCTTCTTGTTGTTCTGGTTTTGAATCTGAGATAGTTATGAACTTTTATCCACAGAGAAAACCCAGTTGTGGGTTCTGAAGGACTGACCAAGGGTGGAGTTGGGGTGACCTCTGGTAAGCTTTTTAGCATGTGTATTGGTTCACTGATTGTTTTCAATAGGTGCTTGCTTATAAATAGCTGTGTGGATGCTTAAAACTATGGACAATTACACTGTTCATAGCCTTTGAAGAGAAAGCAAAGTGCAGATCGCAGCTTGTTTAATCAGTTAGACTTGCTGGCAATATCAAAGCATAGGCAGGGAACTGTACAGTCTGGAAAAACACCAGTCAAGGCGCTAGAGAGACACTGGTCTTTACCTAGGAGAGGTGATAGCTAAGGAGCTGGGAGTCTAGAGTAGGTTTCCTTGAGGACAGGGAATACAGCTACAGTTGCTCTGAACTGTTTTAGCTACATTAAAATGAACAAAGTTAATTCTTGTTAAAATCACACTTAGTAAAATTAAAACTAACTGGATTTTAAAACGAAGGGGGGACAACGACATAACATAGAAATTGGTGAAAATTGATCTTAAAGCCAGATAAGTCTATGTAATTTTGAAATAAATTCACACATAGAATACGGACTTTGGATTTATCCCATGTAGTAATTTCTCTAAGAAAAAACACTTTTGCAACTAAACTTATTTTAATACGATTGCAAGAATACTGGCAAATATTGTCAGAATCGTATTAAAATAAGTTTAATTGTAAGAGAGCTTTTTCTTAGAGAAATTACTATATGGGTTAAATCCAAAGTTCTTATCTGTTTTCATGCATCCCTTATTCAGGCAAACTCCTGCTGATATGAAAAATTCATGGTGACAATGCAAACCACATAAAACTCTCCTGTTTAGGGTTTTATTACAAAATGAAAGTTCAGGTCAAATTTGTTAAAAGACTCAGTAAGGGCTGTGAACCTGGGCCAACTTCTGGTTTCTCAGCATAACTAGGTAGGAAACAACAGAAGATGAATAGCTCTGAAGGGTTTGGTAAATAGTTACCATTGGGAAGCTGACAGTGGACCAGACCCATCAGTTGCATGTGTCTGTAAGAAAAATGCTAAGACTAAGTAGCTCATACTATATAGATCCTGGATACCCTGCTGCACTTACATGTTAAAAAGTTCAAAAATCCTAGATACTTTAAGGACTGTATCTCTCCGATACATCTGCTAAAATATATTTCACTCTTTTGTAATGATACACAGATACGTTTCAATAGCTTATTATCTCAATAAATGTATCCTGTTAAAAACCTGACTTGACTATGAAATTAGAGTGAATTTGTAATATTTTAATGGGAAGTTTAAACATTGTTTCTTTTTTATGTTTATATATAATTAGTTACTCTGTGAAATTTGTTTTACCATTTGTCTTCAATTAAATATGATAGTGTTTGGGAAGAATTAATAGGTGATATTAAAATAGCTGTAAATTATTGTACTGAAATGCTATACCACTTTATTTCCTTTCTCTGAAGGGAAATGATTCTAATTTTGTCACTGAAGCTGAGTGGCTGATAATGTAATAAAATAGATTGGAACAAAAAGTGAAACATAGAAGTTTTGACTCAGCTTGACTTTGATGTTTTGTGTCTATCTGAATCCAAAGGTTAAGCGAGAGTCAGAGATAAATAAATACATATAAGAAACAAAGAAGTGCTTTACATGAGAACCTGGTAACTAAAAATCACATGGGGTCAGATTTTCTGGCTGGTGTAAATTGACATAGTTCCATTGACTTCCTTCAGTTGAGGATCTTTTACACAGGTCTATTGATTTCTTAATGGACAGAGATTATTCAGTTCAAGTTTTTTCCTAAAAACACACACAGCCTGCGTGAAGTTTGTGAAAAACAGAAATATCACATTAGTAACTTTGCTGCTTGCAAAAGGACTCAAATATAATTAGTATACCACAGCTGGCCAAGGAGAACCGAGTTTCAAAGCTTGGCATTGTTACAGTACTAATGGACTGTGTTGATAAAAAAAAAGTCCCATTAGAAAATTTCTCTCTCTCCCACCCCCCTATTTTCTTGCAATCATGCCCTCCAGTCGCCTCAACTGAACACCTGCTTCTGGCCACCAAAGCCGATCTCTATCTAGTAGAGCTCCCTATGTCTCTTTCATACTTTCCCAGTAGCAAGAACACAAAAGCTAGTGGAAAGAAAATTGGAATGTAGCAAAACAAAACCTTTCTCTCTCTCCCTCCCACCCCATCCTCATTAAGTTAATGAGAAAAATATAACTTTTATGCTCTGACATACACTCATCAGAGCACCAAACACTTTCTTTAATTCTCCTTCCTTCTCCTGGGTGGCTATAAAACTAGCTATTTAATTTCATTATAATTTGAACTAAAGCAGTAACACCTGCTCACTTCCACCTTATCATGATATCACACAGCCCATTCATTTTCAACCCCCTGATTGTGAAGGGAAATCATGACTTAATTACAATCAGAGATAGACCCAAAGGCTGAAATTGGGATCCAGAGTGCAAGCTGTTTTCTGAACCTCCCCAAAATTTAGGGGTGTTTTGATTTGGGGTTTTTGGTTTTGGCCCACCTCTGGTTGCAATGGGCCACTTTTATAAGATCAATTAAATCACGAGGTACAGGCCAGATCCACAACTGCTGTAAATCAGTTTAGCTGTACTAAAGTCAATGGAGCTACACTGATTTATATCTGCTGAGGACATGGAACTGCATTGTTTTAGTCAGAATAATAGCATGTCACTTTTTCAAATGCTTGAATCTCACTCTGCTGGCTAGGCAGTAGCTGAAGAATGTTGAGCTTATTGTGTAAGACTGTCCAGCAATGGCTATTGGCAGCAACCTAGATAAGTAGATGCAAAATACCCCAAATCTAAATCCAGATGGAATTTATGATGACAATATAGGGATGTGTGATGGGGTGGACTAGGTCCAGAGGCCCCCTGCTGGAGGCCCCACAGCTCTGCCTTACCCCACCCCAGAAAAGAGCAGAAGAGAATCCTGCAGGTGGCCTAGAATGGCTGCAGGGGGAAGCAGCCAATCAGAGGGGCTGCTGGAGTGGCGAAGGGCCACATAAAAAGAGCAACAGAGACAAAGCAGTTAACTGCTGCTTGGAGCTAGAAGAGGGAAGACAGGGTTCCTGGCTGGTAGAGCAGCAGGACTGAGCCCAAGGAAGGTTGCCAAAGACTAGGGGAGTGAAAAAGTAGCTCCTGGCTGGCTTCAGGACCGAGCAAGGACTGAGCCCAGAGCCTAGCCAACCCAAGCAAGGGTACTGTGATGGGCCCTGTTGGTCTGGTTAGAGACTGACACACCAACTCAGGGTACTGCAGTGGGCCTCAGTTGGACTGTTACCAGAAGGCAGTGTCTCTGCAGCGGAAGCCTTGGTGGTACAGCCCCATGCCATGGCTATGAGAAGGTAGAGACTGTATACCCTAGAAAGGGTTTGTTGGTTCCATCTACAGACAGTGTGTTACTTGGCTGGAGGGCTGAGTCACTGAAGACCCACAGAAAAAACACCTGATCAGAAAGGGGGCCATCCTAGTCTAAACAGAGAGATCGCAGATACACATTGGCCCATGGAGTGTGCTCGCGATAGGTGGGTGTGGATCCCATTGCAGGGAGCAAAAGACATAACACATATACTGAATTATTCCATTTAAAGAATGCAGCTTGGCAGTATTCCATGTATAGACTTACTAATATTTTCAAGGAGCTGTGTGGTGTCTAGACAGGCTGCTGTCATTGATTTTCATGGAAATATAACTCTAGAAATTTTGTGAAATTAGAAATGCAGGGGCAAATTCTGACCTTGGATGCAAACATGTGACTCTCTTTATTGTGAATCTCATGAGCACATTGACAAGCAGAACAAGGATCTTAATTGTCGCAATCATTTAGAGAAACTAAATATAATGCCTGCTATGATGGAGTGTCTCCTTAGGAACATCCTAGAGAAGGGGAAAGAATTGCAAGTTATTTTGCTTAAGAGAAAGGAACTAAGCAGTTTAGACTTTGTGGAAGATCCTAACCAGAGGGGAGGTCAACCATCTTGTTGGAAGGTAGATTGTTAAGGAAACTACTTCAAACAAAGGCAGTAGCTTGTTTTGTTAAGTATTAGCCTCTAGAATGCATTTTCACTTTTCTTTGCTTGTAACCATTTCTAACTCTATCTTTGTACTTGAGATTACTTAAAATCTCATCTCCTTTTGTTAATCTTGTTTTACTTTTAGTGTAAACCAGCCCAGTGCTGTTTGATTTAAAGTGATTGCTAGCTCACAGCTGTAGCTGGAAGAGATTCTATATGGCAAGCTGCTGTGTATTGTATCTTTATAGGATCAGATGAACCTTAATTTCTCTCTGAGTGATCCAGGAGAGGGCTGGACATTGCAGAGCACATAGTTTTGGGAAAATTCAGGACTAGGAGTGTGTTGGGGTCACCTCTGCATAATATAACTGTGATAGAGACTAGAGTGGGGCTGTGGTGTTGTAGTTAGACTGCTGGACTTAGAGCGCTGAACCAGAGCTACATAGCATACAGACATTGCATGCTTGTCTGCTGGCTGGAAGCATCCAGACAAGAGAACCAGAGCATTTTGAGGAACTCAGGGTTACACAGCCCCTCACTGGTCTGGATTCCACTCCAGAATATGACAGGACCATCAACTCCTTACACAGGGCCAGATTGTGAACACCTTACTCACACGGATGAGTTTCGTGTGTGTGTGTGTGTGTGTGTGTTCCCATTGACTTCTTTGGGAGTGTTTGTGAGAGTAATTGCTTTCCCTTGTAAGTAAGGAATTCACAATCTGGCCCTTGGTTTGTATAAATTGTCTCGGGCAAAAGACCAGCCTCAGGTCCCTCTTCAGTTTGTTGTAACCATCAAAGTGTAATGTGCAATGGAGGGTGGGTCACTGTGAATCCAGTCACTCTCCTGTTATAATCCCTTGTAAATAGAGCTGGCCAAAATTTGGGATTTCTGGTTCATTAGCAATTTTGGCATTTCAAAACTTTGGTATCATTGTGAAGCTGGAAGCCTTGCTGTTCCTAGCCCCAGGTCAGTCCACATGGCAAAGGTCCCCATCAGCCCATCAAATGAGCAGGCAGGGAACCAGGCAGTTTTCTACCAGAACCCTACCTGTGTTTTTGCAAAAGTTCATTGAACCCAACTTGCTTTCCTAAGAAATTTTGGGTTTGATAAACCAGCATTTTCCAACTAAACTCTGTTTTGTTAGAAAATTGCCAACAAGCTCTACTTACCAGTAATTCTCAGAAATAAGTAATGATAGGAGTAGGGGAAATAAATATCCTTTTTTATTTTTGATGTAAACTGTCACTATCAACTAACTAAACCAGATAAACAGTATTCCTGCTTTCTGTATAACAGAAGAATCATTCAGATGCCAAGAACAATACAAACATGCTATTATAAATGTTCACTGGTCCTTAACTCTAGACAAACTATTTAACAGAAATTCATTTGTTTCTGACAAACCACACAAAAATCCTCTTTTAGTAGATTTACTGGCAATCAAGTAATCTGGAGTGATGAAAACAGCTATCAACCTTCTCTCCCAGCTCTTTTTGACTAGTTAGTAAAAATGAGAAGGTGTCCCTTATCATGGTGGTCTTGGAAAGTATTTATGCAACCAGAGACTCCACGTTCTTTTGCCTTAGAGGTTTTATCAGAGGTTTAATGGAAACAACATTCCACAAACAACATTGATATGTAAAGCCTTTTTGTCATATGCAAATGACTTAAAATGCTTTGATAACCTAGGGAATTCCCTCCTCTGTCACTCTAGAACAGTGGTGGGTAACCTGCGGCCCACACGCAGTCTGTCAGGATAATCCGCTGGTGGGCCATGCCACTTCCCGCAGCTCCCATTGGCCGGGAATGGTGAATGGTGGCCACTGGGAGCTGCAGGTGGCTGTGCCTGCGGATGGTCAATGTAAACAAGCTGTCTCACAGCCTGCCAGCAGATTAACCTGATGAGCCACAGGTTGCCCATCACTGCTTTATTGTCTAGTAAACCTTTTGAAATGGATTCTTCTGAAGTCTACCCCCAAAGTAAAGTTCATAGAATATCAGGGTTGGAAGGGACCTCAGAAGGTCATCTAGTCCAATCCCCAGACAGATTTTTGTCCCAGATCCCTAAATGGTCCCCTCAAGAATTGAACTCACAACCCTGGCTTTAGCAGGCCAATGCTCAAACCACTAAGCTATCCCTCCCCACTCATTCAAGTTGCGAAGAAGATGACATGGAATTTCCTGGTGCAGGAAGTTTCATGCTGGTTTCTTTCCCTGCAGGTGTTTGCTCAAAGGCAAATCATTCCATTTCCTGCAATTTCCTCCCCCATTGGCATGATGTTGAGTGGTTATTTCCTCCCCTTGTTAGCTTAATGACCCTGTTTACCTTCTATGTAAATTGCATTCCTATTGTCTCTCAATGTACCCTGGAAATACGTTCCAGATGACTAAACCACATTCCTATGTCTAGGGTGAGGTAATGTTAGTCCTGCCTGGCAGACATACTTTGATGACAATTTCCAATATGTCTTTAATTTTGAATTCATCCTCCAGATGTACACAACACACTAATACTAATGATCAGTATGATACTAGCTTTTTATTGATATCTTACATGACACATTTTAGATACTGGTTATAATATTACTGAGTTGGGGTACACTGAACTGGTCAGGTCAGCAGAAACTCACTATCAGATATCAGCAAGCCTCTTGCACTGGGATGCTGTTAAGGTCACAGGCTCCTCTAAACAAACATGAACAACCTGCTTACTAAATTCCAGCCTTAATTGGAGGAGGAGGCCATGATATCTACTGGCAAGACTTCTTGGTTCAAGTCACTTTTAGGACATATTGCCTTATGCATGAATGATATCTCTCTACCTATGTTCTGCCTTCTGTAAAAATTACTTAAACTTACTCTATGGGCATTCCTACACTATATATGCTACAGTGGCACAGCTGCAAGACTGCAGCAGTAGCACAATACTGTGTACACTTACTACAGTGACGGAAGGGATTCTTCTGATGCAATAGTAAATCCACCTCTCAGAGTGGCAGTAGCTAGGTCAATGGAAAGATTCTTCTCTTGCCCTACTGGTGTCTACAATGGGGCTTAGGTTAGCTTAATGACATCCTATATGGCATGAAACTTTTCACAGCCCTGAGCTTAATGTAGTTAAGATGACCTAACTTTGCAGTATAGACCAGCTCTATGACTGACCTTTAGAACAAACATCCTGTTGTAAGAATTCAACCTCATCATGTTCTTGGGACATCCCACACATGTTACGCACAGAAAGTTCCACTATTAATCTGATCATAACACAGCATGTAACCAAGCTTCCATTAGCCTCAGGACATCTCAGATATATGAAGTTATCTTCTTAGCTAAAATACCTAAAAGAAAAGTGAGCCTCAGTTCACAACCCTGACCACATGAAATCAAGTACAGAATGTTTTCTTACTTGAGAAGTATTCCTTCTTGAATCACCCAGAATAAATAGATTAGACCTAGTCCTACTCCCATTGAAGTCAGTAGCAAAGCTTACATTTAACTCAGTAGGAACTGGATTGAGACTGCAAAAAAGATATATCACAGAATTTATTGCACTAGAGCTATGGAAAAGAGTTTGGATCAAATCCAGATCTGAGGGGAAGAAAAGACAGTTGTTTTAACCTTGGCTGATATTTCTTAAGCATGAGAGCACCGTTGCATTCTATGGAACTTTCTGAGCTCACAGAACACAGTAAAACTTTAAAAAACCATTAGGAAGACAATTAGCAGCTTGTTAAAAAACAGTGCAGTAAAGATCCAATTTGGTATACAGCTTTTACTCTATAAAATGGTACTTAAGCCATCTTAAATACATTGATTTGTATGCTACTTAGAACCATAATAATAAATCTAAGGATTGAATTTAATAAATATTTGAGTTTACTAATAGTAAGAAAAGTTTGCAGCTGACAGAAATGTTTCACAAAGTATTTCATTTAATTTATAAGGATAACGACATCAATAAATGCTAATTTAAGAACTCTGTGATATATAGAATCTCATAATTATTTCTTATGAAATGATCTATTGATTTTCAGGATTCTCCTGCAGAATTTAGCCTTGTTCACCTACGGATAATAAATAACTACCTCAAAAGGAATTATTCCTTATTCATCTTTTTCATATAGGCAGAGATTTCATACAAATGTAGACTTGTGTTCTAAACTGTTGAGTCCTGAGATTCAGAAATACAGATTGCATTGTAAAGTAGTAATATTTACTATTACTTCCTAAAATTTCCTGCCTCCCTGCCCCGCCCTGCCCCCCTATTCGACCCCTCCTGCTTCTTGCCCCCTGATGGCCCCCCTGGGACTCCTGCCCCATCCAACCCCCCTGTTCCTTGTCCCCTGACAGCCCCTGGAACCCCTGCCCCTGACTGCCCCCCACCACCCCATCCAACCCTCCTCTCATTCCTAACTGGCCCCCCCAGGACCTCTGCCCCATCCAACCACCCCTTCTCTCTGTCCCCTGACCACCCCCAGAACCCATGCCCCTAACTGCCACCCCCCTCCACCACCCTATCCAATCCCCCTCCCCTTCCTGACTGCCCTGGAGACTCCTGCCCCCATTCAACCTCCCTGTTCCCTGCCCTCTGACTGCCCCAACCCCTATCCACACCCCCACCCCCAGTCACCACCCCAAGCTCTCCTGCCCTCTATCCAACCCCCCCACTCCCTGCCCCCTGACCGTGCTGCCTGGAGCTCTGGTGGCTGGCGGTGCTACAGCCACGCCGCCCGGCTGGAGTCAACCACGCCACCGCCACCACCACACAGCACAGAGCACTGGGTCAGGCCCCGGCTCTGCAGCTGTGCTGGCCCAGGAGCTTGCAGCCCTGCCGCCCAGAGCATTGCGCCAGCGGCAGAGTGAGCTAAGGCCGTGAGGGATGGGGAACAGCAGGGGAGGAGCCAGGGGCTAGCCTCCCGCGGCAGGAGCTCAGAGGCTGGGCAGGAGGGTCCTGTGGGTCAGATGTGGCCCATGGGCTGTAGCTTGCCCACCTCTGGATTAAATCTTTCAGATGTCAAGAAAAAGCATATGCATACAGGACACTGGTTTTGATCATTAGGCTCAGATTGTCCGTATCCCTTTGGAAAGGATGCAAGTGGGGTGAAGTTACAAGAGGCTGTATTCTTTTAAGCCTCCCCATGCAGAAGCCAGCCACAGCTGCAGTCCCTGCCCTCTCCGAAGCATAGAGCCTGTTCCTGGATAGTACCCATTGGGGTGCCCAAAAAGTGGTGGGAAAGAGCAGAGAATAGGTGGAGCCAAGCCCCTTCACAGCCAGCCAGCAGAGGTGGGTAGATATATACTGGAATGGACGCTGAATCTTTTGAAAGGGTGGCACAGCCGCTGCATACTGGGGATATTGGGAAAACATAGCTGAGGCAGTGTCTTCTGAAGGTGCCCCAGAGTCCGGTTGCTTCAGTGGCATTGGAGCAATTGTATAGTGGGGTGCTGAGAGCCATTGAACCAAACTCTAAACCCTGGATATGATGGAAACCACTTCAAGCCCGGGGGTGCTGCTGCACCCCCAGCACCTCTAGTTACAGCACCCCTGGGTTGCTTTTCACTGCTCTGGATGCAAGACTGAGCTAAAGAGGCTGGCATAACTTGGCCGTTAATGTTATTTCATGAGTGAAAGTCAGGTTAGAATTCAAAGACAAATATTCTGTTTCTGCTTTGGCTGCAGGTTGCAATTTAATAAAAAGAAAAGTTGCCTCGATATTACTTGGTTCTTAAGATTTAAATAACATAGAGACTGGTGTAGTGCACATCATAACTTAGATTACAAGAATCCCAGTGAGTGATACCCTATTTAGCTCTGTTTAACTGAACACCATCCAAAACTCGTTTGTACTCAAATTCTCTGACACACAGAGCTGATTTTCAAAAAGGTGTAACCTGACCTGCCCACATGCATAAACTCCAATGCATGCCAGCAAAAGGATGGATCCAGGGCCTACTGAAGTCTATAGGAATATTCTTATTTACATGTATGGGCACATAGTGGATCAGACACTAAATCTTGATTTGTGCTTACATATATGTATGTGTGCACACTGAATTCAGGGTTTGGTATGCACATTAGATTTGACACACATGCAAGTTGGGGCCCTGCAAAAAGTATTAGATATTATAGGCTGCAGTGCATTGCATACTGACAGGTGCATGACAGGACATGTTGTGCAGAACTAAAAAGTTAGAAACAATCAGGATGAAGTCTGACAATCTGCTGGCAACTTTCTTTTAGATATTTGATGGTAAGATGGCTTTTGTGCCAAGACTGTATCCTCTGCATATTTGCCTTTTGTGTCGATGCTGGTATCTTTTAGCCATTTCTTCCCATCAATGTATTTCAACTGGTGATTAGGAAAAATGCCTGCTCCTTTTTTATTATGCTGATGACATCTTTATTACAATTACATACAGAGCTGCTGTGGAAAGGTGATACTTTGCCACGCACATGTCATGCTGCCATTTCCCTTTTTGTGTTCATTGCCACTCTCTGAAATAAAAACTCCAAACCTGAATAGACAGGGATTTTTTGTTATTCTGTTTTGTCTCATGACCCCCAAACAATGAGAACACCATAGGGATGGCACCTACAAACTCAATGTATAAGAGCCTAATGTTGGCGATGTGTGAATGAGCAACCACATCTGAGAACCACAAAGCTCATCCTAACCCAAGTTGAGGAGCAAGAGAATATAGCATTGCACCTTGGAAGGCTGCAGTAGTAATAAAAGACTGCCTACTAGAGGCATGGACAGTATAATATGCAGTCATATGATGTAGTCTTGACAAGTGCATTTCTCTCTTGGGGTCAGATTCAGCATCACTGAAGCCAATGGAAGTTTTGACACTGACTTCAGTGTGAGGTGGATCAGTGCTGGATCAGTGATAGTAAACAGGGGTAGACAAACCAGCCCAGATTTAGAGGTGATGTAAATGGTAGTTAAATTGAACATCGGTAAATTGTGTATGCCTCTCTTACCATCTTTCCCTGTTTTACACCCTCTTTCTTCTTGCTACCTTTCCTAGTAGAACCTCACCATTCTAGCCCCTCAGCAAGTAAGTTACATTTTTATTCTCACACTAATTTATACCAATTTATCATCAGCTAACATATGCCACCTGTTATGCCATCTTTGAATTTGACCTGTTAGCAAATGAGAGGAATAAATGTTGTAACCAATCATGTCAACAGAAATAGGATGAAGGGGCTGAAGTATTATGTGATATCTGTGTATTCCAGAAATTGGGTAAGAACCTTGGAGGATGGACCAGAGGAAGTAATCTCAAGAGTATTGTCTCTTGGAAAACAAAATAAAAATCCCACAACACTGCCACAAAACTGGTCAATATAATTGAAATCATAATTTGGATTAAAGGGACACATCCTTCTCCCTCTTCCATAGGTATAGTGGGACCTCTGCCAGCTCACCCAGTTTGTTTCAACTGTTTAAAGAGATAATTCCATAAAGATCCTCTGGGTGATTTGGAGGCCAGCTCAACAAGGGGCATCCTGCATTGTATTATATGTGGGGAATAAAAAAGGGAAAGGTGGCACATGAGAATCCACAACTAGGCAGATCTTACTTCTTCTCCACACAGGCTACCCCTGGCTGGAATGGTTCTTATGGATAATGGTTTCCACCTCCCCAGCCTGAGAGGGAGGATTACACATGAGAGAGATTAGTAGTGCCCAGCTGATTTATTTGGGCAGGTCACTGGCAAAATCAGATCATGTCTCATTGAGCATGTAATCGTCACACAAATGTAATGGACAAATTAAATTGCATATACATAAGTCATTTTACTATGTGGTCAGAACACATTCACTTCCTGTACTGAGAATTTAAAACAAAACGTCTCACGTATTGGATCAAATTCTCCCATCAGACACACCCATGCAACTTCAGTGTGGTTGAACTGGTAGGGGAATCTAGTGAGCACTTATAGATATTCAGTTGAATTATTATGAGATGTTTTAAAAATATTAATGCAATCCATGGTGGTTGTATTTAATTAAAGAAAGTAGATATGAGCTTCCAGAAGACAACCAGAAAAGTGTGACTTTTAGCTATATTCCAATCTTTCCCTCCGATACACTTCTGCATGTGTCAATAAAAATATTGTAGACTTATTCAAAATATTTATCCATTTCTTTAATCAAATTCTTCAGATTATGCCCAATTTGTTTTAAAAACAAATGGGCAAGTTACGCTTGCAAAGTTTAGGATGCAATCTATGGAGAAGTAATGCAAATGTACAATCTCAGACATGGAAAAAAAACCCACAACAACTAGGGGTAGCAGAGGAGGGAATAGACTTCTTTTAATGTCCATAACTCACAGGGTATGAAAGCTGGAATGTATTACACAACAATGACTGCAGGAAAGGTTTAGATGGATGTCCAATTATTGTAATGGTTGAATACACTGTTGTTCCATGCAACCCGAAAAAGGTGCTTTTAACTTCCTGCAGTTGCAGCTCTATAACCTAATCTGTCTGCTGCTGGAGCGGAATCATCAACCTGCTTGCCATTGCATTTCTATAATGATAACAGAATCATCCACACTCAGTGTTTCTTTATATAAAAATTGTTGATAACCACAGCTAATTGATAGTTGCCAGTATGTATGCATCTGTACATGGACAGATTGAAAAACATCAGGCTATTCTGACCACGCATGGCTTATGTGTCGCATATATAGTGACAACTGTAACATTGTGGTGTAGGCATGAGTAATGAGCATGCATGGTTCCAATAGAAGAAATTGCTTTATTAAATATAACCAAGAAGTGATACAGGTAACAGCTACTTCCAAGTAGTGATGACTATTTCAGGAGTAGTGCTGCCTACCTGTGTGATTTCTAGGTTGTCTCAGACACAGGGGAAGAAAGACAGGACACAAGGGATGTGGCCACACCATTATTAACTCATCTGTGAACTAGCTAGAAATAACTCATGCAGGACAGGTTGTCATTCTTTCCTTAATTGTTTACACCCGATGGAAGGCTATCATCACCCCCACCTCTACGCAGCTGGTCCCAGACCATTGCTGGAACCTTACTGATTTCCCCTCATATGAAGGGAAAAGGGTGGTCTCCTTCCTGTACCAGACACAAGGAGCCTCATCTTCATTTCTCAATATCTGGGCAGAAGGGGCTGAGACTGGAGGCACAGGGCTTACATACCCTTCCACTGGGTGCACAGAGGCTATTTCACTAGGAGGGTGTTGAAGCACTGGAATGAGTTACCTAGGGAGGTGGTGGAGTCTCCCTCTTTGTAGGTTTTTAAGGCCCGGCATGACAAAGCCCTGGCTGGGATGATTTAGTTGGGAATTGGTCCTGCTTTGAGCAGGGGGTTGGACTAGATGACCTCCTGAGGTCCCTTCCAACCCTGATATTCTATGATTCTATGATTCAATGGCTTACCTGAATCCCACCAGTCAGTCCACCAGTTCAGATGATGCCTTTCCCTTTCCAGCTACCCCTTCCCCAAACCCTTGGAGGGAAGGAACTTTAAAATAGCCATGACCCTCTCCATCAGTCCACATAAAGGCCCTCTGCCTTTATGGTTGGGGAGTGTTGAGGTGGGGGTTGGGGAAAGGATGCATTATCATGAATAAAGTACTACCCTTGCCTGTTGGAATCTGCATACCTCTCTCTGAGAAGTCTGGCCTGCATCAAAACATAGCATGATGTGAGACATAGGATAGTGTCAAAGATCTCACTATAATCTTGAAATGAATATTTTCTGCATGTAGTAGGATCTACAAATTAACTCTTTGAATGCCTGACAGTGCAACATCAGTTTTACAGGAGCAGGTTTCTTTAAATTGGAATACATTAAGAATGCACAGGAATGTTTCAATCTGACTAAGACACGTAGTTGCAGACAAACTGCCAGATGGCAGAGAACAACCTCAGAGGACAATGAAGCGAAGGATGGGTCCATTCAGACCCCTTTCTAATAATAGCAAGTTTCTGAAGACATCACAATCAGAAATGCACAGCAGGTGATACAGCTCTGTGAAGGGGGCCAACATAAACCATATGAAACACTTAAGTCCCTAAAGGCATAAGTGGCACTTACATAGATCATAGGCTTTATGCTGTCCTGCAGCACAGAGCTAAATTTCACCCAGGTAGAACAATTTCCCCGGATCCATAAATTATTTAGCATAACCACTCCTAAATCCACTTCCAAAGTGTTCTGAGCTTGGGAAAAACACATTTCTGTCATGTCTCATTGCATCAAAACAGTTTCCATCTCTCACATTATGCAGCAACACGAAATAACAAGATGCTTCAAAAATGTAGAGAATGTCCTGTATTTCATTTTGTGTACCAGCCCATGACTGAAGCAAGCACATTAGGCAGAAAGAAATATATTGACCAGGGATCAGAATGTTCATTAATTACATATGCACTGGAACTATGGTGCAACAGCACCCACTGGCATGAAGTCATAGCAACCAAATCCTTCAGTCCGGATTTACTCCTTAATCAGGCAAAACTCATTGATTTTAATAGCAGCTTTGCTTGAGAACTTCGGAGTTGAAGGAATGGGTCCACTTTGTTTTTGTGGTAATGAACAGATCTCCCTTTCTTCAAGGTCAGCAAAGGAGATTTTTTTGGTTAATAAGATTATTATTGTTTTCCAGTTAGTCACAGTATTTCAAGTATTTCAGTGAGCTGCTATTAAAGGATCTCTCTTTGGTAATGGAGAGGAAAAAAACAATGTCAAAAATAGATACAAGTGTGCAGAAAACAAATGCATTGTTTAAAGCGTCATTGCAGCAATCTATGTGCAGCAACCATTATTTATTATTATTATTTATTACACTGGTCTACAATTTTTGAGAAGTCGTCTGCTTCAGAGATAAAATGTGCTATTTATTATGTATTTTGATGTGCTGAATTCAAATATGACAATTAAAACAACTCATTGGCTACTGTTTCTAAGATATTTAAGTTTTTACATTTTATGTCTATGTATATTGTGTAGATAGTAGAGTTTTAATCATAAATTGTAAACCTAGGTCTTTTCATGTGTTTATGGTTGCTTTACATGATAATATTTCACCTGTCCTGTTTATGTAACACTTTAAAAATCAGCAAAAGGGTTATATAAATAAAATTTATTATGCAACAAAAGGCAAAAAACTATTATGTACATAGTTTAGTCCTATTCAGTGTCTACTCGGCGCTTCTTGGTTTGTCTCTTGTATTCATTAAATGGAGCATCTCCTGTCACGGTCCAGCAATAGTCTGCAGGCATTGATGGGCTCCATTTGCCCTGATAGCGTTTCTCCATTGTTGCAATGTCCTGGTGAAATTGCTTGCTGTGCTCGTCGCTCACTGCTCCGTGGTTCGGTGGAAAAAAATCTAGATGAGAGTGGAAAAAATGTATCTTTAGCGACATGTTGCAACCAAGGCTTTTGTATGCCTTGAGGAGGTTTTCCACCAACAACCTGTAGTTGTCTGCCTTATTGTTTCCGAGAAAATTTATTGCCACTAACTGGAAGGCTTTCCATGCCGTCTTTTCCACGCCACGCAGTGCATTGTCAAATGCATCTTCTCAAAGAAGTTCATGAATCTGAGGACCAACAAAGACACCTTCCTTTATCTCAGCTTCACTTAACCTTGGAAATTTTCCACAGAAGTACTTGAAAGCTGCTTGTGTTTTGTCAATGACCTTGACAAAGTTCTTCATCAGACCCAGCTTGATGTGTAAGAGTGTTAACAAAATCTTCCTTGATTCAACAAGTGGTGGATGCTGAACACTTTTCCTCCCAGGCTCCAATGACTGTCAGAGTGGTCAATCTTTCTTGATGTAGTGGGAATCTCTTGCACGACTATCCCATTCGCAGAGAAAACATCAGTACTTTGTGTATCCAGTCTGCAGACCAAGCAAGAGAGCAATAACCTTCAAATTGCCACAAAGCTGCCACTGATGTTGGTCATAGTATATGCACCTCAAAAGTTGTTTCATGTTGTCATAGGTTTCCTTCATATGGACTGCATGACCAACTGGAATTGATGGCAAAACATTGCCATTATGCAGTAAAACAGCTTTAAGACTCATCTTCGATGAATCAATGAACAGTCTCCACTCATCTGGATTGTGAATGATGTTGAGGGCTGCCATCACACCATCGATGTTGTTGCAGGCTACAAGATCATCTTCCATGAAGAAGAATGGGACAAGATCCTTTTGACGATCACAGAACATGGAAACCCTAATATCACCTGTCAGGAGATTCCACTGCTGTAGTCTGGAGCCCAACATCTCTGCCTTACTCTTGGGTAGTTCCAAATCCCTGGCAAGGTCATTCAGTTCACCTTGTGTTTATGATGTTCAGAGGAGGAGGATGGGAGAAAATGTGGGTCCTGTGACATTGATGGTTCAGGACCAAAAGTTTCATCCTCTTCCTCTTCCTCGTCTGACTCAAGTGAGAATGATTCTGGTGCATCAGGAACCGGAAGTCCTTCTCCGTGGGGTACTGGGCGTATAGCTGATGGAATGTTTGGATAATGCATAGTCCACTTTTTCTTCTTTAACACACCTTTCCCAGCTGGAGGCACCATGCAGAAGTAACAATTGCTGGTATGATCTGTTGGCTCTCTCCAAATCATTGGCACTGCAAAAGGCATAGATTTCCTTTTGCTGTTCAACCACTGGCGAAGATTTGTTCCTCAAGTGTTGCAGCATATGTGTGGGGCCCACCTCTTGTCCTGATCTCCAATTTTGCAGCCAAAATAAAGGTGATAGGCTTTCTTAACCATAGTGGTTATACTGCACTTTTGTGATGCAAAAGTCACTTCACCACAAACATAGCAGAAGTTATCTGCACTGTTCACACAAGTACGAGGCATCTCTGCTCACTTTGGCTAAACAGAAATGTGTCCCTTTGCAAAATCAAACACTGACAAATAAGAGAGCACGACACTGTATGATTTCTAGAGCTGATATAGGGCAATTTGTTCAGCAGAGTGATGTAAGCTTCGTTATGATTGCATCATCCATGACTTCTAGAAATAACATGATGCAATTCATATCATGTATGACGCAATACAAACTTCAGATTGCATCATTCATTGTTTTGCCTAAAAAGCAAGTACTGTCCAAACCCAGTCATAGATTTATTCATAGATCCAGTCAAAGATGTATTTTAATCATTTCTGGTTTAAATTGAGATCCCTTCCCTTTATAACTCCTTTATCCTCCGCCATTCCCAAGGCAAGGGTCGTATATACTGACCCAATAGTATATCTTGAAAACTAGAGCCAATCAACAATTTTAAGCATCATTTTTTTTCTCAGTGACCCAGCATTAGTAAAGTTTGACTACATTTATTTCAGAAGTGTTTTGGCTGTAGAGCAGTGTTATTTGTATTACCATAGCACGTAGGAGCCCTAGTCATGGACCAGGACCCCACTATGCTAGGCCCTGTACAAACAGAACAAAAAGACAGTCCATGGTCCCCCAACTGCTTGCAAACTAGGTAAAAAGCAAGAGCGATTCAGACAGACTGGTAAGTCCAAGGAAATAAAGAGACAATACAGATCAGCAAGAAAGGCAACGGTCTCAGCACACCAGTGGCCTAGCTATCGTCAAGTCTGCGTCCATTTGTCAGCATCATGGCAAAAGGAGGAATTTGAAGGAGTCTAATGAGGTAGCTTTGCAAGTGTTTACAGGGAGCTCCTCCCAAATATGAGGGGCAATATACAGGAAAAGCATAGAGGTGCTTGTTTGACTCCAGCAGTATATCACCAGATATTGTTAAAAAGTGCCACCTGAAATAACACGTAATCCTGTCCAGGACCCTTAAGTAAAACTCTTTCTTATTTCTTAATACAATGCACTCCTTTGATAAGAATCACATCCACCCCAGATGATTTGATTCTTATAAGTGATTGATTCTTACAAACGGAGTATAGGTTAGGTATAGGAATAATTTTGTCCCAGTGGTTTTGATCACAACATGTGGTTGATTCTTATATCAGTGATTCTTATCAATCGAGTGCACTGTGTAACATTCTATTAAAAAGTTATGCAATTAATTCTAATAAACAGAACATTTTCCATTCACCTTACTCCATCACTCATGCATATGCACATGACAAAACCAGTTTGAAATGTATGCGATAATCAAGGATCTGCAGCCTACAAATTAGGTTGATTTGATTTGAGATGTTTTGCTGTCAATGTGGAGGAATTTTTTTCACTACTATGGAGCCATATAATTATGTAACAATGCTGAACATAGATCCATTAAATCAGTGGTTAATAATTCTAATAGATCATTAAATACATATTTAGTGACAATTTTAAAATGTCTAAATGAATTTAATATAATTAAGTTTAAAGTATCTAACAAACATTAGAATAATGCATTTGTGATTAGATATGAAATTATTATAATACCTTTGTCAGGGGGGTTTATTTTATGTAACTGTCATGAAATAAGTGCTATTTAATTACTAATTAGTGCTAAAAAATCTCAGTATAGGGAATGAAGTTACAACAATGAAGGTAACTACAACCACATTCCTAATACATTTAAATCAAGATTCTGTGAATGTAATATTTGAGTGACAGATCTTCTATAAGGTCAGGCAAAGTATAAGTTTAGATAGATGTGGCATACAAATCTTTCAATCGTTCAGAAAACTTCAATTGTATTAATGAAATGGTCACTATTTCCAGGTCAAAGCATGCAAAAATTTCCCACAACGTTCATAAGAGCTACATCCTCATATTGACTGAAAAATACTCCCCAGATAAGTTTTTGACTCTGCTTCCTATACCTATAAAAGTTCTCTTCTTCCATCAACATTTAACATCATTTAAAACAAGGGGTCAGAGTCCAACACGGCTATCTCACATACACACTAATGAGACTGGTGAAATATAAACCTTTACCATCTCTCTTCGATCTTAACTCATTACTTTCTTTATGATGTTCACACTCAACTAGTGACATTCTTATTCATCTCCACTTTCAGCTCTTTCTATGTATGCAGGAGACTATTCTCAAGAAAACATATCCCTCGGACTGACAGTTCATTAACTCTGAACTGTCTGCCTGCCTTACAGAGAGTGTAAGCTCTTCAGAGTAGAGAAACAAATCTTTGTTTGTAAAGTGCTGTGTAAATTCATGGCACTATAAAAATCTATTATTATAGAATCATAGGACAGGAAGGGACCATGAGAGGTCATCTAGTCCAGTCCCCTGCATTCATGGCAGGACTAAGTAATATCTAGACCATCCCTGACAGGTGTTCGAAGATTTTTAGGAGCAGGTTAGACACACACCTGTCAGGGATGGTCTAGGATAATACTTAGTCCTGCCATGAGTGCAGGGGACTGGACTAGATGACCTCTCGAGATCCATTCCAGTTCTATGACTCTATGATTATAGAACATCTATGATATTATATTTAATATTAAAAATATAATATATAGGGCTGTCGATTAATTGCAGCTAACTCACGTGATTAACTCAAAAATTAATCGTAATTAAAAAACTTAATTGTGATTAATTGCAATTTTAATCACACTGTTAAACAATAGAATACTAATTGAAATGTATTAAATATTTTGGATGTTTTTCTACATTTTCATATATATTGTATTCTGTGTTGCAACTGAAATCAAAGTGTATGTTATTTTTTATTACAAATATTTGCATTGTAAGAATGCTAAATAAAAGAAATAGTATTTTTCAGTTCACCTCATACAAGTACTATAGTGCAATCTCTTTATCGTGAAAGTGCAATTTACAAATGTAGATTTTTTTTTTAATACATAACTGCATGCAAAAACAAAACAATGTAAAACTTCAGAGTCTACATGTCCACTCAGTCCTACTTCTTGTTCAGCCAATCACTAAGACAAACAACTTTGTCTCCATTTACGGGAGATAATGCCGCCCTCTTATTATTTACAATATCGTCAGAAAGTTAGAACAGGCATTTGCATGGCACTTTTGTAGCCGACATTGCAAGGTATTTACATGCCAGATATGCTAAACATTCGTATGCCCCTTCATGCTTCGGCCACCTTTCCAGAGGACATGCTTCCATGCTGATGATGCTCGTTAAAAAAATGTGTTAATTACATTTGTGACTGAACTCCTTGGGGGAGCTCTGTTTTACCCGCATTCTGCCATATATTTTAGGTTATAGCAGTCTCGGATGATGACCCAGCACATGTTGTTCCTTTTAAGAACACTTTCACTGCAGATCTAACAAAATGCAAAGAAGGTACCAATATGAGATTTCTAAAGATAGCTACAGCACTTGACCCAAGCTTTAAGAATCTGAAGTGCCTTCCAAAATCTGAGAGGGATGAGGTGTGGAGCATACTTTCAGAAGTCTTACAAGAGCAACACTCCAATGCAAAATCTATAGAACCCGAACAACCAAAAAAGAAAATCAACCTTCTGCTGGTGGTATTTGACTCAGATAATGAAAATAAACATGTGTCAGTCCATCACTATTTTGGATTATTATCGAGTAGAACCCATCCTTGGCATGGACCCGTGTTCCCTGGAATGGTGGTTGGATCATGAAGGGGCATATGAATTTTTAGCGCATCTTGCATGTAAATATCTTGTGATGCCAGCTACAACAGTGCCATGAGAATGCCTGTTCTCACTTTTAGTGACATTGTAAACAAGAAGCGGGCAGCATTATCGCCTGCAAATGTAAATAAACTTGTTTGTCTGAGCGATTGGCTGAACAAGAAGTAGGACTAAGTGGACTTGTGGTCTCTAAAATTTTACATTGTTTTGTTTTTGAATGCAGACTTTTTGTACATAAATTGTACATTTATAAGTTCAACTTTCATGATAAAGAGTTTGCACTACAGTACATGTAGGTGAAAAATGCTACTTCTTTTGTTTTTTTACAGTGCAAATACTTGTAATAAAAATAAATATAAAGTGAGAACTGTGCACTTTGTATTCTGTGTTGTAATTGAAATCAATATATTTGAAAACATAGAAAACATCCAAAAATAGTTAAATAATATTCAATTATTAACAGTGTGATTAATCATGATTAATTTTTAAATAATTTGATAGCCCTAATTAAATATTATCATGATTAATAAATACTTTATTGGTTAAATTATGGCCCTTGGAGCCTTTGAAGTTCTGGGCAAAGAGGCAGGCTAAGCAGCTGTAGGGTGACCAGATGTCCCAATTTGGGGGTCTTTTTCTTATATAGGCTTCTATTACCCCCCCACCCCCTGTCTGGTCACCCTAAAGCAGCTGGAATGACCAAGCTGTGATGTTTGGAGACATTATGCTAGCATACAGCAGAAGATGGCATAATGGTGCTAGAGGCACAATGACTTGTGGAAGTGAATCCAGTCACAAACGTAGAGGTACAGGTTTAATGCTGATTTATTAACAGAATTGCAACCATCTGCTTCCGAAACTCAAAACTCCAGCATCAGACTAAGTTCCAGGGCTGGGACGCTTGGCTTACTACAATATGGTGGCCTTAATGGGGCACTCCATTACAGACTACTGGGAGAAGTGTGCTCAGTGGAGCACTTGCTACACCTATAAAAGAGATGTAGTGTTGTAGTGTGCATTCCCCCAAATACCTTCCTTTGTGTGCCATGTTGTTCTTTTTAGGGCAATGAACACCTTAATTATTCTTATTTAAACACTGCATAACTAATACAACAGCTACCAGACTCAGGTGTTGACGGCAGCCTGCAGATCTTGGCAGTGAAGGCTCTGGATGCATATGCTAAAGGTCTCTAGTGCCAGTCTTTTTTTTTTTGCCACATCATCCATCACTTTTTGGCCCAGGAATCACATTAGCATTTCTGACTGGGACACTTTCAGCGGTCATTCATTTTAGCTTGCAGTTTGATTCAGAAATATTAGTTGCATAAAAATAGGCAGAGAGGAGGGAAAAAACGGAATCAAGAAACAGCTACCTTGGGCTAAATCACAGCATAGTCCTTGTTTTATCAGTTCAAAGCATATTAGTGTATTAATGGACAATAGCTTAGCACCTAGGTATTTTTATCATCACTAATAGGGTTAAGCAGGCCATTGCAGTGAGTTCATATAGTATTCATTGCTGAAGTACTGATCCTAATGAATTAATTTAGTTTGTTGAGATGACATACAATCTGTATTTTTGCTATAAGCTAAAATTAGATAATAGACCCTTAACAGGAGAGCTCTTATTTCTTATAAGAAATCAAAGGTTAGTTGTGACTACCCTGGGAATGTAAGGAAATATTCATTATACTGTACTTACATAAATCAGAGGCCCTTTATAAATTCTACATACAGTAATATGCACATTTCATTTTCAATATGCACATTGGTTCCTACCGCTTAATATTGTAAGTGTCTGAAAATCTCCCTTTTCCTTAGATAATGTCTAGTCCATTGGGACCAAAAACTGAAGTATTCAGTGATCGTTGACAACAGTGAAGACAAATTAAATAAATCCTGAATGAATCTCTATGTCTCCCTCCTTATACTCACATTTCTAAATAATAAGTCTTGACAAGAAAGGCATTACCATCTCTTGTGACCTAATTAGGAGAACTCAAGGCCATATTATTTGGTATGGCAATTCCATATGGAGCAATACTAATTAGTTTATAAAAGGATAATAAATGATTAATAGATGTTATAAGCATCTATTTAGAAGTGTACTTATAACCATCTATAACACACACAAATAGTGTGTGTTATAGATGGTTATAAGTACACTTCTAGAAGGTGATATAGCTGGGAATAAGTAACCTATTGGTGTCTATAAAAACTGATTAATCATATATTAAGGTATCTATTAACCATTTAAAATAGATTTATAAATGCATGCAACATCAAATGTGACCAAAGGGGATTTTTTTCTTTGCTGCTTTAGACAACTTGGTACTTTGGAAAATGGCATATCCAAGTATTAGGATAGCAAGCGAGGAAAAGATTTGAGTGGCGGACATAACTCACATCTCACCAAAAATAATTTTACAACAGTGAGACTCCGATCTGAGATTTAGCTGTAATTTACACAGATATTTCTACTTAAGCCTAACTAGTATCATAAAACCTGATCACAGTAGACCTAACATGTTTTACAGGTAGAAGTCACAGGTAAATTGCACACTGAAATTTTAAAGACAGTAAAGTAGATGTTGGCTTCTGAATTTGTTTTTAAAGGAAAGATCAAAGCTATGCATTGTTCATATAATTGAATGAAGATAACAGACAAAGAAATATTTGTCATTTATGTTGTGACAGCCTCAATCAAGACTGAAGCCCTCTTTTCTGGTACAAACACATAAGAGGCCACAGTCCCTGCCCAGGAGAGCTTACCATCTAAAAGACAAAGAACAGATGAAGGATGAGAGAAAGGGATACAACAGGAATGCTAATGACACAGTAAATGATTCAGATGTGTCAATATCCAGATTCTCCCAGTAAATAAATACCAGGTGTCAAGGCTGAATCCCAACTCTGTCACCCCAAGTGCAGAAGCGGGGCCCGCAAGGATTTTAAAAATTAATACTGGCCACTGCAGGCTTGTATTAAACTCCCAAGGTTACAGCTTTTCTGGTTGGTTGGTTCTGGTTGGTTGGTAAACTCTGCCACCACCCAAATGCAACAAAATCCCCTTTGAACCCAGGAAGGAGCACTTGGGAATTCCTCCCTGTGGGGTGCCCTCAAGCCCTTTTACCCCCTTTCCGGGGAAGAGCTGAAAAAGGAAATTAGCTGTGGCTACCAGCTAATCAAACAACACGCACAAACCTCGTAGGACACCAAAAATCCAATCCTGTTCTTAAAAAAAGGTAAATGTTATTAAAAACAAAAAGAAAGAAAATACATCTGGAACTTAGGCTTTTGTTAGATTTTTAAAGAACAATTCCAAAAATTAAGCACCCAAAATGGCTTTCTTGGGGGTTCAGCTTAAAGGTTACAAGCAAACAAAAGCATCTGGGGTTAGCACAGAGGAGTCCACAAGCCACTAAGAAATAACCCTAATCGCATCTAACTAAACATTCTGATCTACTTACACATTGGAGTTCAGATAAGTAGTTCTAGGCATGATTTGATGACTTATAATCATACCTGGCTTAGCGGCTTATAGCATGGCTACTCTGACCCTTCAGCCCAGAGAGAACAGACAAAGAGAAAGTTTCTTTCCCAATTTTAAAAAGTTCTACCTTCCCATTGGCTCTTTTGGTCAGGTGCCCACTATTCTTTTTCTTTACCTAGGGGACTTTTTAACCCGTTACAGGGAAAAGCACCAGAGGGGTAGCCATGTTAGTCTGAATCTGTAAAAAGCAACAGAGGGTCCTGTGGCACCGTTGAGACTAACAGAAGTATTGGGAGCATACTTCGTGGGTAAGAACCTCACTTCTTCAGATGCAAGTAATGGAAATCTCCAGAGGCAGGTATAAATCAGTATGGAGATAACGAGGTTAGTTCAATCAGGGAGGGTGAGGTGCTCTGCTAGCAGTTGAGGTGTGAACACCAAGGGAGGAGAAACTGCTTCTGTAGTTGGATAGCCATTCACAGTCTTTGTTTAATCCTGATCTGATGGTGTCAAATTTGCAAATGAACTGGAGCTCAGCAGTTTCTCTTTGGAGTCTGGTCCTGAAGTTTTTTTGCTGTAAGATGGCTACCTTTACATCTGCTATTGTGTGGTCAGGGAGGTTGAAGTGTTCTCCTACAGGTTTTTGTATATTGCCATTCCTGATATCTGACTTGTGTCCATTTATCCTCTTGCGTAGTGACTGTCCAGTTTGGCCAATGTACATAGCAGAGGGGCATTGCTGGCATATGATGGCATATATAACATTAGTGGACGTGTGGGTGAATGAGCCGGTGATGTTGTAGCTGATCTGGTTAGGTCCTGTGATGGTGTTGCTGGTGTAGATATGTGGGCAGAGTTGGCATCGAGGTTTGTTGCATGGGTTGGTTCCTGAGTTAGAGGTGTTATGGTGCGGTGCGTGGTTGCTGGTGAGAATATGCTTAAGGTTGGCAGGTTGTCTGTGGGCAAGGACTGGCCTGCCTCCCAAGGTCTGTGAAAGTGAGGGATCATTGTCCAGGATGGGTTGTAGATCACTGATGATGCGTTGGAGAGGTTTAAGCTGAGGACTGTAGGTAATGGCCAGTGGAGTTCTGTTGGTTTCTCTTCTGGGCCTGTCTTGTAGCAGGAGGCTTCTGGGTACACGTCTGGCTCTGTTGATTTGTTTCTTTATTTCCTTGTGTGGGTATTGTAGTTTTGAGAATGCTTGGTGAAGATCTTGTAGGTGATGGTCTCTGTCTGAGGGGTTGGAGCAGATGCGATTGTACCTCAGTGCTTGGCTGTAGACGATGGATCGTGTGGTGTGACCGGGGTGGAAGCTGGAGGCATGAAGGTAGGCATAGCGGTCGGTGGGTTTTCGGTATAGGGTGCTGTTAATGTGGCTGTCGCTTATTTGTACGGTGGTGTCTAGGAAGTGGACCTCCAGTGTAGATTGGTCCAGGCTGAGGTTGATGGTGGGGTGGAAGCTGTTGAAATCATGGTGGAATTCTTCCAGGGTCTCCTTCCCATGGGTCCAGATGATGAAGATGTCATCAATATAGCGTAGGTAGAGAAGGGGCATGAGTGGACGAGAGCTGAGGAAGCGTTGTTCCAGGTCAGCCATAAAAATGTTGGCATATTGTGGGGCCATGCGGGTGCCCATAGCGATGCCATTGGTCTGGAGGTATATATTGTCACCAAATTTGAAATAATTGTGCGTGAAGATAAAGTCACAGAGCTCAGCAATAAGTTGTGCTGTGTCATCATCAGGGATACAGGGAAAAGCACATAAATAACAACTACCAGGAGGGATTTTACAGCTGGCTGGCTGGGTGTCCACCAAAGGGAGCTATTACACACACTCCAAATCACAGATGGTGCTGGCCAGCCTGGTTCAGGTCAGGTCCACACCCGCTGGGATTTTTTTCCTGGAGTTTTAGGAAACAGAGTTAATACGATACATACACTTCTAATTTTACTAATAATTACATGAAGAACTAAACAATACTTTTTACATTTCAAGGACTACAACGCAGAATACAGGGACATTTTTATGTGGCTGATTCTGGGAAACCTTCCCAGGAGAGTGCATCAGCCAGTTTGTTAGAGGCTCCTGAAATATGTTATATTTTAAAATTAAAGTCTTGGAAAGCTAAAGTCCACCAAAGGAGTTTTTTGTGAGTCTCTTTGAGCCTGTGAAGCCACTTTAGTGCAGCATGGTCAGTCTGCAGGTGGAACCACCATCCCCAAATGCATGGGTGTAGTTTCTCCAAAGCATACACAATGGCATAACATTCTTTTTTCTGAGACTCACCAGTGGCTTTCCCTCTCAGAAAGGTTTTTGCTGAGAAACAAGACAGGATGGAATTGTTGATCTGGTCCTTCCTGCATTAAAACTGCTCCCACACCACGTTCAGATGCATCTGTGGTTACAACGAATGGTTGGTTGAAGTCCGGGGCCCTCAGTACAGGGTCAGACGTAAAGGCCGCCTTAAGCTGGTTAAAGGCTTTTTGACACTTTTCAGTCCACTGAACCACATTTGGCTGCTTTTTCCTGGTCAGCTCTGTCAGTGGGGTTGCAATTTGGCTGTAGTGTGGTACAAATCATCCGTAATACCCAGCCAAGCCCTAGAAGGATTGGACCTGCTTCTTCGACTTAGGGACAGGCCAATTTTGGATAGCATTTACCTTAGCCTGTAGGGGATTGATAGTTCCTTGACCCACCTGGTATCCAAGGTACGTTACCTTGTTTAGGCCTATCTGACACTTTTTGGCCTTAACAGTTAATCCTGCCTCCTTTATGCACTGGAAGACAGCTTGGAGGTATTCCAGGTGTTCTGGCCATGAATCTGAGAATATAGCCACATCGTTGAGATAGGCAACTGCGAATTCCCCAAATCCAGCCAGAAGTTTATCTACCAGTCTCTGGAAAGTGGCGGGTGCATTTCGCAGTCTGAAAGGGAGCACATTAAATTCATATAGCCCTACATGGGTGAAGAAGGCTGACCTTTCCTTGGCTGGGTCATCTAGCGACACTTGCCAATACCCCTTAGTTAAGTCTAAGGTGGAGATGAACTGGGCATGTCCCAGTTTCTCCAATAGCTTATCTGTGTGTGGCATTGGATAGTTTTCTGGGCGAGTTACAGCATTTAGCTTATGGTAGTCCACACAAAAGCGGCCCCATCTGGTTTGGGAACTAGAACCACTGGAGAGGCCCATACACTCTCAGAGGGGCGGGTTACACCCATGTGTAACATGTCTTTGATCTCCCTTTCTATTGCGGTTTTGGCTTGAGGAGCCATCCGGTAGGGTTGGGCTCTAATTGAGTGAGCATCACCTGTGTCAATGGAGTGGTACACCCATTTTGTCCGTCCTGGGGTGGCTGAAAACATTGGCGCAAAGCTGGTGCACAGGTCCTGGATTTGCTGTCACTGCTTATGCCCAAGTGTCATGGAAAGGCTCACCTCTGCCACGCCACCGTTGCTTTTTCCGTCATAGTAGACTCCTTCAGGCCACTCAGTGACATCTCTCTCCTGGGCTATAAACTGGAGAACCTTGATTTCTCAGGAATAAAAGGGCTTTAGAGAATTAACATGGAATACTTTAGATTTTAGGGTAGAGTCTGGGAACGCTATGAGGTAATTAACAGTTCCCAGGCACTCTCAGACCATAAATGGCCCCTCCCACAACGCTTCCATCTTATTGGCCTGTAGCGCTTTCAAGACCATGAATTGATCACCAACTGTGAAAGAATGCTCTCTGGCGTGTTTATCATACCAGGTCTTTTGCTCCTGTTGAGCATCCTGTAGGTTTTCTGGAGCAAGGGCGAGAGTGTCTTTGAGGGTGTTTTACAGGTTGGTTACAAAGTCAAAAATGTTAGTTCTTGGAGTTCCATTGCTGCTTTACCAACTGTAATGATCCCTTAACTTCGTGAGTATAAACAAGTTCAAAGGGTGAAAATCCCAAACTGGAATGTGGTACAGCCCTGTAGGCAAAGAGCAACTGCTGCAACACTAGGTCCAAATCACTGGAGTGCTAGTTCACAAATTTACATATCATGGACCCCAAAGTTCCATTAAACTTCTCCACTAGGCCATTCATTTGATGGTGGTAAGGGGTGGCAACCAAGTGGTTTACCCCATGAGCTTCCCAAAGATGTTTCATGGTCCCTGCCAGGAAGTTAGTTCTCGAATCCGTAAGGATGTCAGAGGGCCAACTTACCCTGGCAAAAATGTCTGTCAATGCCTGGTTCACGCTTTTAGCCCTGGTGTTGCTTAGAGCTATTGCTTCCAGCCATCGGGTGGCAAAATCCATGAAAGTCAGTATGTACAGCTTTCCTCTGGGTGTCTTCTTAGGGAAAGGACCCAGAATATTCACAGCTACATGCTGAAATGGAACCTCAATGATGGGGAGTGGCTGGAGAGGGGCCTTCACCTGGTCTTGGAGCTTTCCCACCCTCTGGCATACCTCACAAGACCGAACATAGGTAGAAACGTCCTTGCCCATTCCCTCCCAGTGAAATGACTTCCCCAAACAGTCCTTGGTCCTGTTCACCCCAGCATGGCCACTAGGGTGATTGTGGGCTAAGCTCAAGAGCTTTTGCCTATACTTAGTTGGAACTACCAACTGTCTCTGAGGATGCCAATCCTCCTTGTGCCCACCAGAAAGAGTCTCTTTGTAGAAGAGTCCTCCTTCTATAACAAACCTAGACCTGTTAGAAGAACTGAGAGGCGGTGGGTCGCTCCATGCCACCGTCCAAGCTCCCTTGAGTCTCTCATCTGCTTCCTGCTGTGCCTGGAACTGTTCCCTTGATGCTGGAGATATTAGTTCCTCGCTGGGTTGTGGACTTGGGCTTGGTCCCACTGGAAGCGATGCAGGTGATGTTTTTTTTTTTCATTGACTGTGAACCACTCTCTACTGGTGCACTAGGTGGTATTTCAGGCTCTGGTTGAGCCTCTTGCTCCAGTTTAGTTGCTGCTGCCTGTGCAGGCTCTGTGGCGCCCTTTGGTGCTGGCTCCCCTGACTTTGGTGGGGTTGCAAGCATGGGCTCTGGTGCTGACTGCTCCATCAGTTCCAATCCTTGGGCTGGTTCTGGCTGCGTCCCAGGATCTGGATTTACAACTGCTGCCGGAGCCTTTCTTCTGGGATCGGGGTCCACCGCCTCTGGCTGGGTTCCTGTAGGAAGCTCAGGAATGGAGTTAGGTGTGGAGGCCTGTTTAGCCTGACTGCGGATGACCATCCCCACCCTTTTTGTTAGACTCACATGGTTGGCTAAGTCTTCTCCTAGCAGCATGGGAATGGGATAATGGTCATAGACTGCAAAAGTCCATATCCCTGACCAGCCCTTGTACTGGACAGGCAACTTGGCTGTAGGCAAGTTAAAAGAGTTGGCCTTAAAGGGTTGCACTGCCACTTGGGCCTCTGGGTCGATGAATTTGGCATCCACTAGGGATTGGTGGATAGCTGACACCTGTGCTCCAGTGTCTCTCCCATGCAGTAATCATCCTCCTGCCCACACTCACAGTTTCCCTTTGCTCTGTGGGTATTTGAGAGACATGTAAGCCTGAAGGCTCTTGGTGGGACTCCGGGGTGATGAGTTGTAGTCGGCTGGTGCTCTTGGGGCAGTTGGCCTTCACATGTCCCAGCTCATTACATTTGAAGCATCGCCCAGCTGGACCCTGGTTGGAGAGTGGGGTGGTGGGACGAGAGGGCATCTGGAATCTCCATGGCTGTGTGGAGGGCTCCTCCTTGCGAGGTGGGGCTTTGGGCTGACCCCGATGGTGGGGTGTTGTGGATACCAGAAGGGGCAACCCGAGACTTCAACCGCTACTAGCTTTCTTCTTCTCCACCACCTCCACCCATTTGGTTCCGATCTCTCCTGCCTCGATTACAGTTTTGGGCTTTCCATCTAGGATGTACCTTTCTATTTCCTCAGGAACACCCTCTAAGAACTGCTCCATTTGCATTAGGAGAGACAGATCTTCCAGATATTTAACACTTGCTCCTGATATCCATGCATCCCAATTTTTTACAATGTGGTGGGCATGTCGGGAAAATGCCACGTCTGGTTTCCACCTTTGGGCTCTGAACTGTCGATGGGCATGCTCGGGTGTTAGCCTCATTCTAATTCTGGCCTTTTGTTTAAAAAGGTCGTACTCGTTTCTGTGTTCTTTAGGCATTTCAGCTGCCACCTCTGCTAAGGGTCCACTGAGTTGCGGCCTAAGCTCCACCATATACTCATCTTTAGGGGTGTTGTACCCAAGGCAGGTCCTTTCAAAATTTTCTAAGAAGGCCTCTGTATCTTTGCCTACCTTGTATGTGAGGAATTTCTTGGAATGGGGAATGGTACCTGGAGAAGAATCAGGGCTTTGGAGCTGTGCTCCAGCTCCGCTCCAGCTCCAGGCAAAAACCTGCAACTCCACTGCTCCGGAGCTGCTCCACGCTCCAGCTCTGTGCTCCACTCCAAAGCCCTTGAAGGACTATTAGGATTGCCTGGTTGATCCAGCTTAGCCTTTTCCAGCTCTAAGCACTTCATCTCTAACTCAGCCTCTAAGTGCTTCGCCTGCATTTCCACTTCCAACTCTAAGTGCTTCGCCTCTCTCCTCTCCTCTGCTTCCAACTCCAAGTGCTTTGACTCTCTTTTGTCCTCTGCTTTATCTGTATGTGCATTATCTGTAGGAAGAAATCCCTGTCTTCTGCAGTCAGAACTTGGTCTGGGTTAAGGGCATCCCACCAGCTTGGCACCTGGATCTTGGTCGGGGAAGGGCTGACCCTTCCTTCCTGGAAAGTCCCCTTTTCCCCCACAGCTCCCTCCATTTCTGTCATGGAGCTGGATGTCTGGGCTTGATCTCGGCCTGTCTTCTTTGTGGCGAGCCGTTTTGGGAAGACTGGTTTTTCTAAGGTTTCGGTGCCTGACCTCAACCTCATGCACAGGCTGCCCTACTCTAGCCTAACTATTTAGTTGCCACGAAGTTAGAAAAGAAAAGAAAAATAAACTGCTCGTTGGACTCCCTGGCTCCTTTGGTGTGCCTGTTCCCCCTCAGGCAGAAAAGAAAAGAAAAGAAAAGAAAAGAAAAGAAAAGAAAAGAAAAGAAAAGAAAAGAAAAGAAAAGAAAAGAAAAGAAAAAATAAAAGCCTCCCTGGCTTTCAAGCAGCCAAAAGGAAAAATGTGTCCTTTTAAAATCCTGAGATCTGTGCTTCTGGTTCAAAATGATCCCACCGCTCTGCCACCATGTCAAGGCTGAATCCCAACTCTGTCATTCTGAGTGCAGAAGTGGGGCCGCAAGGATTTTAAAAATTAATACTTGCCATTCCAGGCTTGTATTAAACTCCCAAGGTTATAGGTTTTCTCTGACCTTGGTTGGTAAACACAACCACCATCCAAATGCAACAAAATCCCCTTTGAACCCAGGAAGGAGCGCTTGGGAATTCCTCCCTGTGGGGTGCCCTCAAGCCCTTTCACCCACCCTCCGGGAAGAACTGAAAAAAGAAATTAGCTGTGGCTACCAGCTAATCAAACAACACGCACAAACCTCTTAGGACACCAAAAATCCAAACCTGTTCTTAAAAAGGTAAATTTTATTAAAAACAAAAAGAAAGAAAATACATCTGGAACTTAGACTTTTACTAGATTTTAAAAGAGCAACTCCAAAAATCAAGCACCCAAAATAGCTTTCTTGGGGGTTCAGCTTAAAGGTTAAAAGCAAACAAAAGCATCTGGGGTTAGTACATAGGAGTCCACAAGCCAATAAGTAATAAAAGAAATAACCCTAATGGCATCTAACTAAACATTCTGATTTACGTACACATTGGAGTTCAGATAAGTAGTTCTAGGCATGATTTGATGACTTACAATCATACCTGGCTTAGTGGCTTATAGCATGGCTGCACTGACCCTTCAGCCCAGGGAGAACAGACAAAGAGAAAGTTTCTTTCCCAATTTTAAAAAGTTCTACCTTCCCATTGGCTCTTTTGGTCAGGTGCCCACTTTTTTTTTTCTTACCTAGGGGACTTTTTAACCCTTTACAGGTAAAGCAAGTAAAAAACAGCTACCAAGAAGGATTTTACAGCTAACTGGCTGGCTGGGTGTCCATCAAAGGGAGCTACCCCCACCCCCGCCCTTTATTTATTACACCAGGATTTCTTCCTCTTCTGGTCTACAAATCTGGTAAATGTAGATAATTACAAGAGGTTACCATCAAAATCAATGGAATACTGCATTTTCATGGAAAATGGAAAGACTACCTCTCAGATATCAATAGCAGCCTCATGAGAAGCATGAGAATTAGAGTTCTATTAGTTCAGCAGTGCTCTTGACATTTGTAAGCAACTCACAAACAAACCAGCACGAAGTCCCTGCTTTATGAATCATGTAACCCATCTCAGTTTGTCCAAAATGTTACGCAATCCGTTTTTGAGGAAATTGGATAATGTTATATCACATTATTGCATATTACTTGTCATAAGTACATCAAGAGCAATAAAAGGAAACAGACTAAAAAAAAACTGGAGCAAAATACAACATATGTTAACAGAGATGCACGTCTCCTGTTTAGCTGCTGCCCTTGATACTGTGAAGGGCTAAGATCAGTACATATTTAACTATGTTAACTGTTGAAAAAACTTGACAATATAGAATTTCGTTGACTATTCTTAAGGAAATATGCATGTATGCACTATAAAATATGTCAGGCTGGGAATAAGGACAGAGACAAGGATGTAAAGTTAAGCTTGAGTTCATTGGCAGGCTTGGTGCAGTTATAATTTAACAATTATCTATATGGGAGAAAAAACTGAATTTCCAATTGTTAAATAAATACAAAGCCCTTAATTTAAGAACAGTTTCTAACATGGTTTGGATTGCTCAAAATAGAGAGACCAGGAAACAATTGTTTAATTTCCCCCCCCCGCCCAATTCCTACTGCCACATGTACTACCATGCTGATTTACCTCCCTAATGGATTTCTAGATAATTTATCCCATATTCTTTATTTCGTAACAAATTCTGTGACCCAGCAGGGCCTAAATAATAAATAATAATTTCTAGTCTTATTTATATTAGGAAATATATCTAGGAAACTCAGTCATGGACCAGGACCCAGTTGCACTAGGCAATATACAAACACAAACTCTAAGCAACAAGAGGTCCTACAGACCAAGGGGGAGTACAAGGCAACACTATTGGTCTGCAAGAGAGGCAGTGGTCTCAGCACACCAGCAGCCTAACCACAGTCAAGCTTTTTGTACGCCTCATGGCAAAGGAAAGTTTTAAGGATAATAATGAGATTGCTGTGTGGATATTTACAGGGTGGTCATCCCAAGCATCAGGGGCAGCATGAGACAAAGCACAAAGGTGCTTGTTTGTCCAGTTAAGTTTTCAATGTTAATGGAGGCTTGCATCACTGGCCAACTAGAGATGGGAACTAACATCTCAACAGTGAGCGAGAGGTGACAGAAAAGGGGTAGGCCATGAAGGGCCTAGCTTGAACAGCAGGCTGTACAGGGGACTCATGGGGAAAGACTGTGGAGTAGCTGCACAGCCACTTCACATAGGCACTTCTACCAACCTGTGACATAGCAGATCCTTTGGCAATGGCCTCCACTGGTCTATCCCTGCTGTGCTCTCAGACTCTCATATGCAAGAAGGCTCTGCCAAATTGGGCCTTGAACCACGCTGAGGAGCCACACCCCTGATTGCACCCCCTCCAAAATCCCTCCATCTACTGTGCAGTGAACTGTACACACGGAAGAAGAAATGAACCCCTTAATGCTGTACTATTTTCTAAGAGAAATAATGAAGTAAATTGGTTGGTAAGGCCTTTCCAGATCACTCACAGTCAAAATGTATATAATTTACAGGCAAATTCTATATTCGATGTCATAAAATTATTTGCCCTCAAGACCGAAGTAAGAGAAGGAATAGGTGTACGTGGAAACTATCTTAATAATCAAAACTAATGAAAAATATAGATAGAGATTGCATTGCAATAACCATCTCAGAGATTGCCTGTAGGTATGTCATTGCTTTTTCTTCCACCTTATGAGACCCATAAAGGGCAGCCTTTGTTTAATAGCAACAACTGACATTTATTGCTCTGCTTCAAATAGCCAGTGTCCCTTTCAATTTATGAAGCCATAAGTGCATCAGATCTCTCTTCTATCGCTTTACCACTAGTGTCCTAACTAAGTCTCATATATCAAATACTATGTCTAAGTCACTAGTCAATGTACATGAACAAAGACCAGTGCAACCGATTTCCATCTAGTTTACAAACTTTTCTAATAGAGGTTCCTGAGTTTGGCAAAAAGCTAACTTGCAAGCCAAGAATAAAGCACAGTGTTCCAAGTTGACCCAACAAACCAAAAAACCCACTCAAACCCTTCATAAAGATGAGGGACAAAATTCTGCTCTCTCAGTTACAAGGGTGTATTACCCACTGAAGCCAATAACTGCTCCTTCCATGTGTACCCATTCTATACCCATCAGGGTAGGTTAGACCCAGAATCATAATTTTCCCTCTATTTTTGAGTACTTAGTTCAATATTTGAACACAGTATTGCCAACTCCAAGCATTCATAAATTGTGAGTCAGGTCTCCAAAAAACATAACATTCTATTTTCTTTGCTTCTGGTTTCAGAGACTTTTGGGTGCATTTCAGGTCACACTTTCCAACTTTGCTCTGAAACTTCGAGTGCTGGAAACTTCTTAGAATGAAAGCTGAGATTCTCATGTAATCAGTTGTCTTCATGAACTGGGGTTTCAAGAAAGACACCAAATATTGTGAGACTTAAGATAAAATTGTCAGAGTTGGTAACACTGAATAATACAGGGCAATGTATCAAGTTAGGGGGAAGGTCTAGTGGGGTGTGTCAAAGTCTGGTTTAATTTAACATCTTCATTAATTATTTGGAACTGTATATAGAAAGCATACTAATTAAATTCTCACATGATGCTATACTGGGAGGTGTTAGCAGCAGCAGTCAAGTCAGGTAACTAATAAAGAGAGACCTCAGAAAGGTTAGAAATATGGGTAAGAAATATAACAAGATTCAACTTGGAAAAATGCAAGCTGATGCTAGAAAATAATCAGAAGCACAGATGGGAGTGAAATACCTGGAAAGCAGTAAAGCCAAACAAAAAATAATCCTGTGTGTGTAGACAACACCCTTAGATAAAGATTTGCAGGGTAACAGGGCCCCCCAAAAGTGCATTGCAGTTGTGTGTGCATGTATAGAATTATCACATAAAGGAGCAAGGAACTACATCCCTCTTTATGGGCTTGGTCTGATGTGCATTGGTTAGTCTCATTTTTTATTTGATTTGTCTTTTGGGGGGGGGTTCTAGGGAATTTATTTGGTATTTTTCAATTCTCTTAAATTTGTTGCTTCTGTTGTATGCTAATTATTTCTGAAGGCAAGGTCTTTGTGAACTGGCAAGAATGATTTTTTTTTCCTCCAAGGAGGGCTGGATTCCCTATTGTGTTTATCATCAGAGTCTTCATATTTACAGTTTATTTGGTCTATTACTCTTTACACAATCTCACCAATGTCATCTTAGAGATTTTCAACATCATTAGTAAAGGTATGTTTCCTCTAAGAAGCCCTGGTGATCTCTCTTGATGGTACTGCTGCTTATTATCTTTAATTTACAGATGATTAATTCATTATACAGGTGAAGCAGTTTGTTATAGAAGCAACCCAACACATTTGCCAAGCATGGCTTCATCCAGTAGCCCTTGTATTTGGAAACAATGACAATCACAGCAGTAAGCTATTAAGTAGTGGGTATCTCTTTTGTAACTGAAGGAGTACCACTACAGTCTTCCCTGTCCCTTCCTTGCTGCTCCCACTGTACATAAATGACGATATCTGATACATGTGTGCTCTTGCAACTTGAACTCCTAGGCCTCTCATCCTGCGCTAAATACACACAGGTGGATCTTGTTCCCCATGAAGATCCCTGCGGAATTCCCTGAGACTCTATGTGGGCCCATCCATGTGGATCTGACTGCAGAATCAGGGCCTTGTTTTTCAGGGCAATGGTATACAATATAATATAGCATATGATTTGACCCAATGAAGTGCAAGAAATAAAAAGAAAGAGACCCCTAAAACTTTAAAATACCCCTAAGTATTTCAAAGATAAAGTAGCATGTATTGGAAAGCATTTCCTGTATTTTCAGCAGAAATACGCTAATCTCATACTGTTCAGAGCTATACCCAATCTGGAAACATTAAGAGGAAATAAGGTTAACGAAACATTTGATTTGAGCTTTTTCAGACCCTCATCTCAGCTGGAAAAGCTCTGTATGAAAGGATATCAGATTACTCAGCAGAAACTGGATATATATTGCATTGCTTTTTTTCAAGGAGCTGGCATGCCATTATTTATGTACATTCTATTGTTAAAATGCTAGCTCCTGCCTCTGCTCCAGTTCTGGCCCCACCTCAGGTACAGTTGCAGAAGAGAGAAGAGTGTGTTCTTCAGAAGACCTGTCTTGGCTGTTTCCAGTATTATGCATTTTCATCATATTAGCATTATACTACATCTCTGAGTGATATGCTGAGTGAAGATATAATACACCTGAACAACAAATCTATGGCTGAAGCCTGCAGGCACCTTAAAGCACCGAGGAAAGGCAATGCACTACAGCAGGGGTAGGCAACCTTTCAGAAGTGGTGTGCCGAGTCTTCATTTATTCACTTTAATTTAAGGTTTCGCGTGCCGGTAATATATGTTAACGTTTTTTAGAAGGTGTCTCTCTCTAAGTCTATATTATATAACTAAACTATTGTTGTATGTAAAGTAAACAAGGTTTTCAAAATGTTTAAGAAGCTTCATTTAAAATTAAATTAAAATGCTGATCTTATGCCGCCAGCCTGCTCAGCCCGCTTCCAGCCTGGGGTTCTGTTCACCTAGGCCTGCAGTGGGCTGAGCGGGGCCTGTGGCCAGGACCCCAGACCAGGGCGGGGGTTCAGGAGTCAGGGCAGAGGGTGCAGGGCAGAAGGCTGGGTGTGTGTGGGGGGGTTCAGAGGTCAGGGCAGAGGACAGTGGGGATGTGGGGGGTTCAGGGCAGAAGGCCGGTGGTGTGGGGGGATTCAGGGGTCAGGGCAGAGAGGTGTGGGGGGTTCAGAGGTCCGAGCAGAAGGCTGGGGGCGTGGGGGGGTTCAGGGGTCAGGACAGAGGGCTGGGTGTGTGTGTGGGGGGGTGCAAGGCAGAAGGCTGGATGTGTGGGGGGTTCAGGGGTAAGGGCAGAGGGCTGGGGGTGTGTGGGGGTGCAGGGCAGAAGGCTGGATGTGGGGGGGGTTCAGGGGGTGTGTGGGGGTACAGGGCAGAAGGCTGGGTGTTGGGGGGGACTCGAGTTCAGGGCAGAGGGCTGGGGAGGTGTGGAGGTGCAGGGCAGAAGGCTGGGTGTGGGGGGGTTCAGGACAGAGGGCTGTGTGTGTGGGGGGATGCAGGGCAGAAGGCTGGGTGTTGGGGGGAGGTCAGGACAGAGGGCTGGGTGTGTGTGGGGGTGCATGGCAGAAGGCTGGGTGTTGGGGCAACTCTAGGTCAGGGCAGAGGGCTGGGGGGATGTGGTGGTGCAGGGCAGAAGGCTGGGAGTGTGGGGAGGTTCAGGGGTCAGGGCAGAGGGCTGGGTGTGTGGGGGGTTCAGGGGTAAGGGCAGAGGGGTGGGTGTTGGGGGGGACTCGAGGTCAGGGCAGAGGGCTGGAGGGGTGTGTAGAGGTGCAGGGCAGAAGGCTGGGTGTTGGGGGGGAGGTCAGGGCAGAGGGCTGGGGGGGTGACGGGATGCAGGGCAGAAAGCTGGGGTGCTCAGCTCATGGGGGTGCTCCCAGCCCCCTGCCCTGAGCGGTTCATGGCAGGGGGCTGGGAGGGTTATGCTCGTTTCCACCCCCTTCCCCAAGGCCCGTCCCTACCTCTCTCTGCCTGCTCTACAGAGCAGCGAGCATGCTGCCGCTCGGCTCTGCTCCACTCCCTCTCCCCTTCGCAAGGGCCATCGCCGGCAAGGAGAGGGAGGGAGAGGAGGAGGGGCCGGAATACACCAAGCTGGGGGAAGAAGCGGGGGTGGGGGGAAGCTTGCCTGCTGCAGAACCAAGCTTCTGCCTCCTGCCCCCGCAGGGGAGAGCGGTGGGCGGGGAGGCTGAGTGGGACGGGGGGATGGGACCCCCCCAACCTCCTCCTCCTCCTCCTCTCACCGGGCAGGCAGCGTGCCACTCAAAATCAGCTCGCGTGCCGTGTTTGGCATGCGTGCCGTAGGTTACCGACCCCTGCACTACAGGATATGGCTATGCACCATGCCTGGGGGCTTGTCTACAGTAAAAATACTACAGCTGCAGCACTGCAGTAGTGCAGCTGTAGCGTAGACACTACAGTGACAGTAGGCGTTCTTTGGTCACTGTAATAAATCCACCTCTCCAAGAGGCAGTAGCTAGGCCAATGGAAGAATTCTTCTGTTGACCTACTGGTGACTACAACAGGGTTTAAGTCGGCTTACCTGTGTCATTCAGGGTGATTTTTACCTGAGCAATGTAGCTGGTTGACCTAACTTTGTAATATAGATCAGGCCTCAGAGAGGAGGATTTTGGATCTCCAACTTTCCTCAAGGGCAAAGAGGCTGAGCTGGGAACACCAGGGAAGGAGATAGGACTGACTTCCTGTAGGGGGCCGTATTGGCAAACCGGGAAGTGGGCGGGCTTAGCCGCCCACTACTAAAGGCCCCTCCCCCAGCCTAGCGGGAGGGACCACTGGACCCAGTACCAAATGATTACGTGGGACAACTAATAAAAAAACAGGGAGTGAGGTGACGGTCAAAGGTTCAAAATCAGGGAACCAGATGGGGACACCGAGCAGAGAACCCCGGACAGCGCCCACTGCTCCTCGAAGGTGGCAAGGGAGCCAGCGGACGCTGCCCAGTGAAACTCCGCACGGAGACGTGAAACCAAAGAGGTGTGAAAGTAGGCCCCACAGTCGCAAAGCACCCCCTCGTCCAACATCTTCTCCCTGGTATTATAGATGGTGAGTTTGGCCAGGGCCAGGAAGAGGTTGACGAGGAGGTCTCGCGACTTAGTGGGGCCACGGACAGGGTGTGCATAAATAAACAAGTGCGGGGAAAAGTGTAGCCAGAACCTCAACAAGAGGTTCTGGAGAAGCCGGAAAAGGGGCTGCAGCCTGGCGCACTCAAGGTAAGCGTGCGCCAGGGTCTCCCTAATGCCACAAAATGGGCAGGCCTCAGGAATAGGGGTGAACCGCGCCAAGTACACGCCCGTGCTCACGGCCCCATGAAGGAGCCGCCAACCAATGTCCCCGGCGGGCCTTGGAACTAAGGTGGAATAAAGGCTGGCCCACCGGGGCTCCTCACCCTCCACAGGTAACAGATAGTCCCTCCACTTGGTGTCGGGGTGGGACACGAGGGTGAGGTGATGCAACGTGTGAAACACGAGCGTGTACAGATAGTCCCTAGGCGCGGTTCGAAACTGGACCGGCTGCAAAGCGCGCAGCCGGCTCGGATTATGGGAGCGGGGGAGCCGGGGGGGCTCACGGAACAGGGGCCCGAGAAAAAGGTCCGGAGGGCCCGGGGTGAGGGGTGGGCGGGGAGCACCCTCCCGCAGGGCCCGCCACAGGAAGCCGAGAGCAGGAGGTGACAATGCAGCGCCCACCTCCTGGAGTACACGCAGAGGGGTCGCGAGGGTGGAGAGCCCCATGCGCCGACCAAGCGCACGGGGATCCACCCAGTCCCCTCCGGTGTAGTCCAGGAGGTCTCTGACCCTGGTGGTTTCCGCCAGGACCAACCTCCGGCTCACCGAGGGTGACTCCGCCACCTGCACACGGAGATCGGGATTGTGCAGCAGGGGCTCCGCGAGGAGATCCGCGCCCTCGGTGGCCACAATGGACCTGGTCGCCGAGAAAAGCTTCCAGGTCCGGAGAAGGTCCTGGTAGAAGACCGGCAGCTCCGAGAGGTCTCGCGGAAGACCTCTCGGATGAAGAAAAAGGAGCTGCCGGTCGTATCGGAGCCCTCGGAGGCGGCGGAGGAAGGCGTGCGCTAACGTGCTCCATGCCGGACTACCTTCACCATAAAGGAGCCTCTGCAGGGCCTGGAGGCGGAAGACATGGACCTGGCTACGAAGGCAGACCAGGCCCTGTCCCCCCTCCTCCAGGGGAAGACTCAAAACCCCTGCAGAGACCCAGTGCAGCCCAGGCCAGAAGAACTCCAGGGCTATCCTCTGGAGCCTGGCCAGGAGTCCCGGGGTTGGGCTCAGGGTGTTGAGCCGGTGCCAGAGCATGGACAGGACGAGCTGGTTCAGCACCAGCGCCCTCCCCCGCAGAGAGAGACACCGGAGCAGTCCCGTCCATCTCCGCAACCGCGCACGCACCCTGGCCTCCAAATCCAGCCAGTTCTCCGGTGGAGAAGGATGCGTGGCGGAAAGATAAACGCCTAGATAGAGCAGCGGACCTGCGCTCCACCGAATGGCTTGAAGCGCGGGTGGGAGGGAGCCCGCCTGCCAACCGTCCCCGACCACCAGGCCAGAGCTCTTGGCCCAGTTGACCCGGGCGGAGGAGGCAGTCGAATAAACGGCCTGGCAGGCCTCCACCCGCACCAGATCCTCAGGGTCCTGGACCACGAGGAGCACGTCGTCGGCGTACGCCGACAGGACCAGCCGCAGCTCCGGCTCCCGGAGCACCAATCCTGCTAACCTCCGGCGGAGGAGGCAGAGGAAGGGCTCGATCGCCAGAGCGTACAGCTGGCCCGAGAGGGGGCACCCCTGCCGTACTCCCCGCCCAAAGCTGACCGGCTCGGTCAGGGTCCAGTTGAGCCTGACCAGACACTCCGCCTCAGCGTACAGCACCTGGAGAAAGCCCACAAACTGGGGCCCGAAGCCGAATGCCCGCAGAGTGCCCAGGAGGTACCCATGGTCCATCCTGTCGAACGCCTTCTCCTGGTCCAGAGACAGGAGGGCGAACGACAGACCATCCCTACGTCCCAGCTCTAATAGGTCCCGGACCAAGTACAGGTTGTTAAAAATGCTCCGGCCCGGGACGGCGCAGGTCTGGTCGGGGTGGACCACGTCCGCCAGCACGGACCCCAGCCGCAGCGAGATGGCCTTCGCTACGACCTTATAGTCCGTGCTGAGGAGCGAGATGGGACGCCAGTTTCGTAAATCGCGGAGGTCCCCCTTCTTCGGCAACAGGGCGAGCACTGCTCGCCTGCACGAGAGAGGGAGGACCCCGCTCTGCAAGGACTCGGCCCAGACGGTGACGAGGTCTGGACCGAGGATGTCCCAGAACACGCGGTAAAACTCCACGGTCAGCCCGTCCATGCCTGGAGATTTGTTAGTGGGCATGAGCCGGAGGGCCGCCGAGAACTCAGCCAGAGAAAGAGGCAGCTCCAGCCGGTCTCGGCCGCCCGCGCTGACCGTCGGGAGCTCGGTCCAGAGCACCCCATAGGCACCCAACCCCAGTTGGTGGCCCAGGAGCTGAGGGAGGTGTGCAAGTGGCGACTGCAGCCCAAGAGGCGAACCCCAGACGAGCTCACTGAGCAAGTTATCCTGGAACAGTTCGTCCACATCCTCCTGCCACGAGGAAGGGCCTGGGTCCTCTGCCATCGGCCTGTGACACTAGCTGCCACCATCACTCTGATGGAGGATTTCCTTGCAGCTGAAGCACCAGTGGGACCAGCTATTTAAACCCACCCACCAGGGCCCGAACGCCATAACCTAGAGAAGAAGGGGAGTGCCAGGACCGAACTGCGAAACCCTTTGCAGGGCCGGGAACTCCGGTATAGACATCCTCAAGGTGCCGGTTTGATAAGCCCCAGTGCTTCCTGAGCCAGGGGTCAGGAAGACCAATCACAGCCCCCCCAAGGGGCCCAGTGGCAGCGCCCGCCCAGCCTGGGTGCCCAGAGCTCTGACCCTGTTTCTCCTGTGGGAAATACAGACACTTGCAATGTGACTGCACCAAGATGGATTGCAACTTTGGTCACGTTTACACGGGGAAAACCCATGCCCGACAGCCGCAGGCCACCAAGATTACGGTGCAAGTAGTTGTAGGAGATTGCCTGACCCTGGCCCTGATTGATTCAGGCTGTGGCCAGATGCTAATCCACCAAAGCTTAGGCCTCCCCGCTGACCTGCACCTGGGGACGATTCGGCTTCAGTGCATCCATGGTGATGTACGTCTCTACCCCAGTGCCCGAGTCCGGCTAACCGTGGATGGGGTCACGTGGCTGATGATCATTGGCGTGGATCCTCTACTAGGTTATCCAGTGATCCTGGGATGTGATTGGCCAGAGTTCCCAGGGGTTCTTAGTTTGAACACTGAGGAATGCCCAGAGATCACCCCAGCACGGGAAGGGGGCTGCCCTGAGACCCGCTCAGAGGAGGGGGAGGAACTGGACCCCAACAGACAGGGAGGAGAACCCAAGGACCCTCCGCTGGGGTCTGCCGTCGAACCCATGCTTAGCATCTTCTTTTGCCGGGACCAAATGGCGTACCTTACCATCAGTCGAGCAGCTACCAGCCATCGATAGGATCCTGATCGATCCGTACCGGGCAAAGTTGTGACCCCATTTAGAGTTGTGCCACGACTGTCTCTATCGGGTGAAATGAGACCCCCACACTGGAGAGCTCCAGACACAACTGCTTGTGCCTCAACATCACCAACGAGATGTAATGAAACTCGCCCATGACATCCCAGCTGCAAGGAACTTGGGTCATGAAAAGACCCTTGCCTGAATTCTGATGTGGTTCTTCTGCCCAGTGTGCATCAGGAGGTGAGGAACTAGTGTAGTTCCTGTCCGGAATGTCAGCTAGCTGCTCCCCCACGGATGCTCAAGGCCCCCTTGATTCCCATGTCCATTGTAGAAACGCCATTCAAGCGAGTGGCAAGGATTTGGTGGGCCCCCACCTGAAAAGTGTTGCTGGATTTCAGTACGTGCTGGTCATCATGGATTATGCCACCCGGTTCCCCAAAGCAGTCCCACTACGGAGCATCATTGCCAGAGGCATTGCTGACGAACTCATGAAGGTCTTTGCCAGCATGGGCCTGCCCTGGGAAATCCTCACTGACCAGGGCACCAAATTCACCTCCAGGCTGCTGTGGCAGGTGTGTGACCTCCTGGGTGTAGAGATGCATAGCTCCCGAATCGCCAGTCCACAGGCGCGGCAAACTGCTCCCATGGCTACGAGGCAGGAGTGACCTTCAATCCAGCGTTTGTGTTTGGGAAACTTATTTGGCTGATTTGATTGTACCCTCGCAGCTGGTGTTCACGCGCTCAAGAGATGGGTTCGTTATCTTATGTGCATGTATACTGCCTGGCTCTTCTATGCGCAAGAATGTAACCACTAAGAAGAGTTGTAAACAAAGTAAGGAGAGAAATAAAAACCCCAGGAAAAGTTTTCCTGGGAGGCTTTTTGCAAGAGGCTTGTAAAGCTCTCTAGCTACCACAGACCTGGCGTTCTGTTTCCTTTCCTGCGTCGTCACCACAGCTGGTGACCCCGACGTGATACCCCTCTACTCACCGGCTGGATACGCCGAGCGCGCCCGCGGCTGTTTGCCGCCCCTTATTCGTGAGTATGGGGGGGAAACTTTCCAGTGCCCAGAAGGAGCACGCAAGAGAGTTACAAGAGATTATACGACAGCGATCATGTGTCGCTGTCCCGGTCGCTCATATTGAGGACCTCCTAAGGGAAATAGATCGCCAGTGCCCCTGGTATCCAGACTGCGGGTCATTGCAGCTTTTTGATTGGATACAGATTGGGATCACCTTGTATAGTAAACCCCGTGCCCCAGTTCAGTGCCTGCTGCTCTGGCAGCGTTGTAAGGAGGCACTGGAGGGGATCGGCCCCAACAGCCCCAAGCCGGTCCCCCTTTTGCCCCCAGGTGATGGGCCACCCCCCTCCTGCCCACAGCTGACCCTCCCTGCGCCGCCGCCCGTGGCGGCGCCCCCCTGCCTACCGGTCGGGCAGGGGGGCGCTGTCGCCGCGGCGGTGCGGCAAGCGCGTGAGGCCGGTCTCTTGACCGATGAGGAATCCAAGTGTGGGTTCGAGGCGTTTCCCGTCTCTTGGCGGGATAATGGAAATGGGGGGCAGATAGTGGACTGGGAGGCTCTCCCCTACTCAGTTCTGCGCGAGCTCCGCAAGGCAGTTCGTGAGACCGGGGTGCGGTCCACTTTCACCCTGGGGATCTTGGAAGGTGTGTCAAACGGTTACTTCTTGCTCCCCCAAGATTGGAAAGACATGTGTCGCATGGTGCTGTCTCCCGCGCAATACGTTGTGTGGGATAGCGAGTACCAGCGAGAGGCGCTTGCAGCAGCAGCGCAAGGTGGGGGGGCTTATCTTGCTGAGCAGTTATATGGCACAGGGCAGTTTTCGAGCATCCCCGAGCAGGCGGCGGGCACGCCCCGGGTAGCTTTTCCCATCATTGGCCAGTGTGTCCGTCGCGCGTTCCGCAGGGTCCCCGCTGCAGGCGAGTCCTCTAAGTCCTTTGCGGTTACTCGGCAGGGTGCCACCGAACCATTCCACCAGTTTATTGACCGCCTCCAAGAGGCAGTCCAGAGGCAGATTGATAACCCGCAAGCCCAGACTGAACTAATGATAAAATTGGCTTACGAAAATGCCAATGCAGACTGCCGCCGTGCCATGCAGGCAGTGGTCGGGCGCCCCGGGTATACCCTGGCAGAATTGCTGCAGGCGTGTGCTGACGTAGGCACTCAGACCCATCAGATGGCCCTGCTGGCAGCTGCCCTGCACAAGGGGCAGAAGCCTCAGGGGAACTGCTTTAACTGCCAGAAGCCCGGACATTTTTGGCGGGAGTGTCGGGCCCCTGCGGGGGGCATGTGTAAAAACAAACCCAAGCCCCGGACAGACCAGAGGCCCCGCACGCTGTGTCCGAAATGCAAAAAGGGCTACCATTGGGCTGCGCAGTGTCGCTTGGCCGGGGGTGACAGCCGGGTCTTGGCTGCTAACCGAGACAACCCCCCGGGAAACTAGTAGGCGGGCCTGCGACCAGCCCGAGACCCAAGGCCGCGCCCCTCTCCGTGCACGACGCCCCCGCCGCCACAAGGGGCAGTGCGGGGATTGACCTTGTTAATCAGGAAAATATGGATATCACTCTCCCCGGGGAGGTCCTCCTCATGCCGTCCCAGATTCAGGGCCCGCTGCCGGAGGGCATGGTGGGCCTTGTCCTACCCCGCTCGTCCGCCAGCAAGCAGGGCCTGTTTGTGGTGCCTGGGGTGGTGGATTCGGACTATGGTGGAATTATCCATGTTCAACTGTGGAGTCATCTCCCGAAACGGCTGTTTCAGGGAGATGCCTGGGCGCAACTCATACTTGTGCCCTACTCCCTTCCGGCAGGGGGAAGAAACGTTCCCCGAACCGGAGGCTTCGGGTCCACCGACCAGCGCACTATTCACCCACAAGTGGCAGCAGTTGTTAAAGACATTGGAGCACCCCAACCCAAACGCATTTACTGCCTCAACGATCAGCCGTTCGAGGGTGTTATCGACTCTGGGGCAGACATTACCGTCATTGCCGCTGCGCAGTGGCCCGCCCATTGGCCCACAGAGCAGGCTCCGGCAGTTTGGGGTGTGGGCGGGGCACAGGACTCACAACGAAGTGCCCGATGGTTGGAGGTTAGGGCGCCCCAAGGCATCCGCCGCGCCCGTATCCGGCCTATCATTCTCCCCGTCCACCTCAACCTGTGGGGCCGTGATTTATTGACACAGTTCACTGCCACCATCCATATCAATGATTAGGCATACGGCCCTCCCCCTCCGTTGGCTCACTGACGAACCCGTATGGGTTGCGCAGTGGCCGCTTCCTTTAGAAAAGCTGGAGGCCCTCCAGCACTTGGTTAATGACCAGCTGAAGGCAGGACGTTTGGAGGAGTCCACTAGCCCCTTTAATACCCCCGTGTTTGTGATTAAAAAGAAATCTGGCAAGTGGCGCCTCCTGCAGGACCTTCGCGCCATTAACAAAATTATACAGCCTATGGGTCCCCTGCAGTGTGGTACCCCTAATCCCAACCTTATTCCCTGTGATTACCGGTTATTTGTAATAGATTTAAAGGATTGTTTTTTTACCATCCCCTTGCACCCTGAGGACCGGGTGCACTTTGCCTTCACTGTTCCGGTTTTGAATCACTCCCAGCCCACTCCACGCTATCAGTGGAATGTGCTCCCTCAAGGCATGTTGAATAGCCCCACCTTGTGTCAGCATTTTGTTGCGCAGGCCCTACGGCCCTTCCGCGCAGCACACCCAGATGCCTTAATTTACCACTACATGGATGACATCCTGGTGGCTCACCCCGTCCTCCCTGATGACTGGCTGGACGAACTGCGCCACCAGCTTGCGGCGTGTGGCCTGGTTGTGGCACCGGACAAGATCCAGCGTCAGCCACCCTTTTTGTATCTTGGTCACCGCATGCTCCAGTCATATGCCCGTCCAGTTTGTCCCGAGTTGGTATTGCCCAACCCTCTTACGTTTGTACAGCTTCAACAGTTATTGGGGTCCCTTAATTGGATTCGTCCTTTTTGCCCTCTGACTACCTCCATGCTGTCCCCTCTTTTTTCTGGCCTTCGGCAGGGCCGTCTCCCCGGAGATATCATTCCCGTTTCCCAGGAACAGCGCCAAGCGGTCACCCTCATTAACCAGACCCTGGCCCAGGTGTGGGTCGACCGCCGAGAAAGGGAACAGCCCCTTTTTGCCATTTTGCTTCCCACACTCTCACAACCGACAGCTGTCCTCGCCCAGGAGGGGGCGGCAGCGCGTCTTCGTTTAATTGAATGGATTTATTTGACCCACTCCCCTCCGCATACTATTCAGACACTCCCTCAACAGGCCGCAGAGCTGATTTTTAAAGTGCGAGAACGGTCCCGTACCCTCTTGGGTTGGGACCCCGTTGCCATTATTGTCCCCATCCCGGCTAAAGACTGGGAACGCACTGTCTCTTGCAGTGCCACCCTCCAATTGTCTCTTGCTGACTATGTTGGGGAAGTTAAATATCACATTCCCCCTGACCCCCGTCTTTCATTCCTACAACAACGTTGCCTTCACCTCCGGCCGTCCTTGTCAACCGTCCCCATTAAGGATGCACTTACCCTTTTTACGGACGGCGGCCCAACACGAGGTGCGGTCAGCTGGCAGGTGCAAGGCACTTGGCAAGTCCGCTTTACCCTGCCTCAGCGCTCCCCACAGCGCGCAGAGTTGGCTGCTGTCATCCTGGCCTGCCGATGCTTCCAGGATGACCCTTTTAATTTGATTACTGACAGTCTTTATGTTACTAATGTTCTTAAGTCTCTTCCAGGTTCCTATGTGTCGCCCTCCTGTGATGACAATTTGTTGGCCCTTTTTCTTACCCTGCAACAGCTCCTTTCCTCCCGCTCTAGCCCACTGTTTGTGGCACACATTCGCAGTCACACCACACTACCGGGCCTATTAACAGAAGGCAACACGGTGGCCGACCAGGCGGTCAAATCGGTGGCCTCAATTTTTTCCTCCCCAATCGAAAGCCACGCCTTTTTTCATCAATCCGCCAAGGCCCTTGCCAAGCAGTTCACTCTCCCATTGTATCAGGCGCAGGCCATTGTTCGCCAGTGTGACCTTTGCGCTTCTCTCTCCAATAGCCCGGAGGTAGGGGTTAACCCTCGTGGAACCTCGGCCAACCAGCTCTGGCAAATGGATGTTACACATTTCCCTCCCTTTGCCCCCTGGCAGTATCTTCACGTGTGTGTAGATACCTTTTCCCATTATGTGTGGGTCACCCCCCAGAAGGGTGAGGCCTCTCGTCATGTTATTAATCACATGATTCGCGCTATGGCAATCATGGGTCACCCGTCCCATCTTAAGACCGACAACGGCCCCGCCTACTGTAGCTCGGCCTTTGCCTCCTTCTGTACCACGTGGGACATTGTCCACACGTTTGGTATCCCGTATAACCCCACAGGCCAGGCCATTGTGGAACGAGCCAATCGTGCGCTCAAACAAGCCCTGGTCCGCCAAAAACAGAAAGGGGGGATTCCCGTAGGCCTTCCTCCCCGCCAGGAATGGCTGGCTGCAGTGCTTTTTACCCTGAATCATTTGAATTTGACTGACAACTACTCTGCAGCAGAATGTCATTTTCGCAGCTACCAGGCCTTGCCCCGCCCCTTTGTTAAATATCGCAAGGCCCCAGACCCTCAGTGGCATGGCCCAGTGCCCCTTATAACGTGGGGACGAGGGCATGCTGCCGTTTCTCTTCCTACAGGTCCGTTGTGGGTCCCGGCGCGTAACGTCCGCCCGTGGCACGGCGATGGCCTGGCACCAGGGACTATCGAACCCCATTCCACAGTTCAACCTACATCTGCAGGATCCCGAGCGTCCTCGCCAGCGCCCCCCGCGGGGGCCCCCGCAGCGCATAACCTGGGGACAGGTTAAAGCCCTTTCATTGCAGGCCGAGCAGCTGCGAGTGCAGCAGCAGCTAGAACCTACCGCAGAAAATTACCTTGTGACATTGTTAGCTTGCCTTAATGCTAATTCACTCTTTATTTTGTGTGTATTGGGGAGTTTCCTGTTGGCCCCTAGCTGCCAAGGCGAACCCCAGATGGAGCAGCGGCTGCAGTTTAACACCTGGGTCCACCTGGCAGAAGTATTAAATCAATCTGATTTCTGCCTGGCCGTTGCCCCGGAAATGCAAGGTCTGTTAAGTACCTGCCTTGTTCCTGTCTGTAAACCACCCAGCAACATCTGGGGTGTGAGACAGTGAAAGAAATGTGCTGTTTTAAGCTTGCTGATAATAGTTTTGTATGCAATAGCAAATTGATATGCTGAAATGCTATGCTTAAGTCATCCGCCAAGACGTTTTTCTTCCTTGGTAGGATTATATTTAGTTATAGCCACCCTTAGAGTGGATGAAGACCCTTTTATAGTATGGGGTCCTAGTTTTGATGTTTGACGTTTTACTTTGCTGCTTTGTTTAATGTATACCCAATCTAGTGGCATTGTGTATGCTACCCTGCGAGAGTGTTTTGTTTAAACACCGCATTTATAAAATAAAACAGGGGGAGATGTAGAGATGCATAGCTCCCGAATCGCCAGTCCACAGGCGCGGCAAACTGCTCCCATGGCTACGAGGCAGGAGTGACCTTCAATCCAGCGTTTGTGTTTGGGAAACTTATTTGGCTGATTTGATTGTACCCTCGCAGCTGGTGTTCACGCGCTCAAGAGATGGGTTCGTTATCTTATGTGCATGTATACTGCCTGGCTCTTCTATGCGCAAGAATGTAACCACTAAGAAGAGTTGTAAACAAAGTAAGGAGAGAAATAAAAACCCCAGGAAAAGTTTTCCTGGGAGGCTTTTTGCAAGAGGCTTGTAAAGCTCTCTAGCTACCACAGACCTGGCGTTCTGTTTCCTTTCCTGCGTCGTCACCACACCTGGGGATTAAGCAGCTGCACACCTCCATCTACCACCTGCAAACCGATGGCTTGGTTGAACGGTTTAACAGTACCCTGAAGGACATGCTGCGCAAGTTTCCCCCAGAGGACCTATGCTGATGGGATCAGCTACTCCCACCCTTGCTTCTGGCAGTCCGGGAGGTACCCCAATCCTCCACAAAATTTTCCCCCTTTGAGCTATTGTATGGACGTCGCCTGTGGGGGCTGCTGGACCTCATGCATGAGACATGGGAGCAAGCCCCATCACCAACCCAGGGCCTCTTGAAGTACGTCCTCCAGCTTCAGGAACGCCTCGCTCAGGCAGGGGCCCTAGCTTGGGAAAACTTGAAGGCCACACAGGAAGCTCAGGCCCAGACCTAGAACCGGGAACCGTGGACTGGCAACTTGAAACCCTGCGATCGGGTTCTGCTCCTCCTGCCCTCAAGCAAGTCAAAGTTGCTGGCCCATTGGCAAGAGCCTTATGAAGTGGTCCAAAAGGTCGGGCCCGTCACCTATGAGATCAACCAGCCTGACCGGCACAAGAAAACTCAACAATACCATGTCAACCTCCTAAAACCCTGGTGGGAGTGAGAAGGCCTTTTAATTAACCCTTACCCACCGGAGCCAGAGCTGGCCCCCTGTGTACCCCTAACAGAGGATCCCACGGGACCCCAGCTCAGGGAGGCACTTACCGAGGAGCAATGTAAGCAGACCCAGTGCCTCCTACAGGTGTTCCCATGAACCTTCACAGTCCAACTGGGTTAAACGACCCTAGTTCATCATACCATTCATATGGAGTCTGGAGTGGTGATCCAGGAGTCAACCAGGCCCTTGCCGCACCACATGTGGCAAGTCGTTGAGGAGGAAGTACAGGCTATGCTGGACCTGGGAGTCATCGACCCATCGCAGAGCGAATGGCGCAGCCCGGTCGTGCTGGTAGTCAAGCCCAATGGCACACGGTGCTTCTGTATTGACTTCTGACGTATCAATACCATTTCAAAATTCTATGCGTACCCGATGCCCCGGGTACATGAACTGCTGGGCCGGTTAGGAGAGGCCCGCTTCTTCACCACCTTTGATCTGAGCAAAGGATATTGGCAGATCCCCCATGACCCCCCTCCGGGGAAAAGACCACATTTGCCACCCCCGTGGGCCTGTACCAGTTTACCCATATGCCCTTCCGCCTCCATGGGGCCCCGGCAACATTTCAACGGCTGTCAGACCACCTCCTCCAACCCCACCGAGAGTACGCTGTAGCCTACCTAGATGATGTGGTTGTTTACAGCCACCATTGGGAGGATCACCTAGAGCGGGTAGCTACAGTCCTGAGATCCCTGCGGGCAGCTGAGTTTACGCCAATCCAAAAAAATGCTGCATTGGATGGCAAGAGACCACCTATCTTGAGTATACCATTGGGAGAGGACAAGTGAAGCCTCTAATGGGAAAGGTTCAGGCCCTGGCGGCCTGCCCACCGCCCACCACAAAGCGCCAAATGCACCAGTTTCTGAGACTTGCTGGCTACTATCAGCGGTTTATTCGCCGATTCACATCTATCACAGCCCCCTTGACCGGGCTTTTGACCAAGGATAGCCAGGCAGTAGCGAGTCCCGGGCTCCAGTCCTCAGACAGGAGCTGAGCAACTGCTGTATAATGAGCAGGCCCCAGCCCTGGGTCGGGACAGGGAAACAAAGAGTCAGTGGCTCAGGCCCTCAGGCAGGGGCTGAGCAAACAGTTATATTCAGCAAGCGCAGGCCCTGGGTCAGGGCAGGCAGCAAAGAGTCAACAGCTCAGGCCCTCAGGCAGAGCGGGTGGTTTGGACCCCAGAATGTGAAGACGCCTTTCAGACACTTAAAGAAAGTCTCTGCACCAAACCGGTCCTATATAGCCCAGACATTGACCAGGAGTTCATCCTCCAGACGGATGCCTTGGAGGTAGGACTTGGGGCCCTTCTGTCCCAGGAGGTTGATGCAGAAGAACACCTGGTCTTGTACATTACCCGGAAATTGTTTCCACGGGAGAAGAACTATGCGGTGGTAGAAAAGGAGGCCCTTGCAGTAAAATGGGCTTGTGATGCCTTGTGTTACTACATCCTCGGGGCCCCGTTCACATTGATCACTGACCATGCCTCGCTCCAGAGGCCAAAATGGAAAATAATAATACGAGGATAATGCGCTGGTATCTGGCACTACAGCCCTATGATTTTACTGTTCGCAATAGGGCAGGTAAGGACCACACGAACGCAGACTTTCTGTCCCACCTGGGAGATTTGGAAGGGTCTGGCCCCAACGAGCAGGAGCCAGACTTGAGACTTGAGCCATTGGTGTGATGGTCTTCCCATCTGATACTGAGAATCTTCCTAAGACTGCACTGTTGGTATCACTCAGACACATAAGATGGCTTTAGTATGTCACCCATGTCTCACACCCATAAAGAAGAGTGGGGATGACTATTGCATTATAGACCAGCATCTTCGTTTCCTTACAGATCTCTGTCAATAAAGACATGATAGAACAACTACTTCATGACTGATGGAATCAGAGGTCTTAGTTAGGTCAATAAATACCATAAACAATGGCTGGTGTTGTTCTCTAAACTTCTCTTGGCTCAGTCATGCAACAAAAATCATGTCAGTGGTGCCCCAAGAGTCTGAAACCATACTGTGATTCCAGAAGGACATCTTCAGCAAGAGGAAAGAGGCAGTTCAAAAGGATGAGAGCAAGGATCTTTCTGGCAATGGAGAAGAGAGCAATACCTTGGTAATTCCCACACATTGACTTGTCCCCTTTCTTAAAAATGGTCACTCTATTGGCATTCTTTAAGTCAGATAGAATTTCCTGATTAATTCAAATTCCAACAAGAACTTGATGAAGTTTTTCCACTAGTGTTATTCCACTGCTTTGAAGACCTCCATGGGGATGACATGTGGACCTGGCATCTTGTTGTTTCTAGTCTGAGTGATGGTTTGCCAAACTTCCTCAGAAGATGGTGGGGGGGAGTCAGCAAAAGGTTCTATTACTGGATGCTGAGGAATGGACTTAATGGTGGCAGCTGAAAAGTCAGATTTATGGTTCAATAGCATCTCAAAATGCTCCTTCCAACATTGGTTGAGGGCCACATTGTCCTTAAGAAGAGTAGAGTTATTCAGGGATTGCAGAGGGATTGTATTGTTTGAACTTGACCCGTAGATGGCTTTCATTGCTTGAAAAAAAAGCTTCTCATGTCACGCTGATCAGTGAAACTCTAGATCTGCATGGCCTTTGCTTGCCACCACTGATTCTTGCTGTCACGTAGCCTCCTTTGAATTACAGCTTTAAGCGAATGTAAGCCTCTCGTTTTTGCTGGTTAGAGGGTTCATTTCGCCAAGTGCAAAATGCGCTTCTTTTCTGATGAATAAGTACTAGGATTTACTCATTGTTCTCATCAAACCAATCCTAATGGCGGTGAGTGGAATATCCAAATCAATCAGCACGTCTTGTGACTAGTGGTCTTGATTTCTCCCAATGTGTTTGGATGTCATTGATGTCGGTCAGAGAGCCTCTCAATGAACTATTGCTGAAGAATCTCACGACTAGCGTGATTTTGAAGTGCCTTGATGTTAAATCTCTTCCATGTTCCTTTTGGTTGTTTACGGTGTCATGGTGAAAGCCACATGTTCATGATTGATATGATTAAACAATGGTCTGTCCTGCAGTCATTTGTATCTCTCGTGGCTCATGTAATATGGACATCAGTATGATCATGGGCTCTGGCAATAACATAGTCAAGAAGATGCCAGAGTTCGGAATGTGGGTCTTGCAAGTGGTCTTTTTTGGTCCCTCTGTCTAAAGATGGTATTTGTGATAAGCAAATCATGCTCCATATGTTTGCTGAGGAGAATTCCATTAGAGTTAACTTTCCCCACCCCTTCTTTCCCAATGGTGCCTCTCTAGAGTTCAGGATGTCATCCACCTCCTGAAGTCACCCATGAGGATAAGCTTGTCTTCCTTGGCTGTGGCAGTGAGAACTGCATCAAGAGCATAGTAGAACCGCTCCTTGTCTTCATCATCATCATCATCATCATCAAGTGTGGGAGCATACACACGAATGACTGGGGCACACTGGTGGTTACTAAGCTTAAGACAAAGAGTCATGAGACATTTGTTAATACACGTAGGGAGTTTTAAAAGATGGTTAGCAATCTTGTTCTTGATGGCAAAACGAACACCATGAATATGCTTCTCTTCAGATGGCTTTCCTTTCCAAAAGAAGTTATAGCCACCTCCATCTTCTTTCAGTTGGCCTTCATCTGCCCAGTGGGTCTCATTTAGGGCAGCAATATCGATGTCATATCTTGCAAGTTCTCTAGCTATTATGGCAGTTCTTTCAGGACAGTCACTTTTCAGGGAATCCATGAGAATGCAAATATTCCAAATGGCAAACTTCATTTTGCTTCATATATAGTTAGTGAGCCCGCTGGACAGATCCATCCACCTGGGGGTGGGGGAAGAGATTGAGACAGCATATGTTTAGAGTGCCTTTTCTAGCCACTTCCCCATTCAGGCTGAGCACAGGGGATCCTGAAAAGGACTGCTCAGTCACACAGTTCTGGCAGTTGCAGCCGGTTCTGTCTCACAAGTCCAAACACAAGATGACAAGCACACGGCCGCCACCTGCATGCAGATTGGCAACTAAGGACTCCCAGAGATCACCTCTCCTATCCCCACCACCATTCATCTATCGCCACAGGACTTAATTCGTGGGAGATGTTAACACTGTTGGCAGATGCCTATGTGTGAAATCTTTTCCCGTGAGGAAGCCGATGCACAAGCGGCAACCTCACAAAACTTGACGGGAAGGAGCCCTGGACCCAGTGGCAGGGGAGTCTGAGACAACCAGAGGTCTCTGTCCTGTTGCAGCCCTCATCCACTTTCACAGCCACAGAGAACTAACAAGTCCTCAAATACACCTGTTCTGCTACTGGGGTCTTGAGAAGTTTGGACCACACTTCATTTGGAACCTCACCTCAGAACTGTTGGCCAACAGTGACCCTACCAGGAGTACAAGACTTTGGATGACATAGTTCTGAGGGTTATTGGGACACACTAGCCTCTCCACCACCACAAGGATAAAGGTCCAAGGAGAGGTTAAGACCACATTACTCTACTCTTGTCTATCTATGAACTAGTATTAATATGTCTGAGAACATCTTACCCTCGTCCTACTTCTCCATATTCTCCCATTATACACCTTCTCCTCAACACTCAGAGACAAATACAATTCCTGGGAATATCTTTCATTCTCTTCCTTCAGACATCTCCATTTCTTCTCCAGCTTCCTACTTCTTTTTACCCCACTCTCAGCACTGGCTATTTACATGATCTTGGAATACCAATATCTTCTGAAACCCCATACACCTTTGATCACTATCTACTTGTATCACAACAACCATTGTGATATCTGAGCATCAATTCACATCAAATATGAAAATAAACAAAACACAACCGAAAAAATGGGGTGCTGTGCTCTCTAACTTGAGTAAGGTTCATGAGGCAGATCCTCCACTGGTATACATTGTCATAGTTCTATTGACTTAAATGGAGATATGACAATTTACACGAGTTGACAATCTCCCCACACCCCATTTCCTTAAAAGGTGCAGTGCAGATTGAAACCACCTCATCTGTGCTTGAAATGGGGGAGAAATATTTTTTCCAACACTTTCCTCTGTGTTTCAGCTGGCATCATGAAATCGGTGAGGAGTGGCTACAGCATAAACATAATCCAGTTCAAACACTTCCCTACAAAAGCTAGAAGTTCAGCTTCACTTAACACACACTTTAAAAATGCTAAATCAATTATCTATGAGGGCAACTTCATCAGTAAAAAGGGGGGGAGAAACCTGTCAGAAGTCCATTTCCTTCATGCCAGTGCCAGTGGCAAATGGGAAGTGTATCAGTGCAGCTATTCTCGCTTCACCGTCATGGCTCTTCAGTCAGTTTGAAGACTTCATAAGAAAACACATGGCAGCACTATGTATTGACATTACCCATCCCATGTAAACAGGACACATCCATATCAATGTTACTCTATAATTCAAGCCATTCGAGTAACGATCTGTCATTAGAATGAGTTTCATTCTCTTGTTCCATGAAAAGGTCAGTAATGACAGGGAGAGCTCAAACCACATAACATTCCCCCCCCCCCTGCCCTTTTCAAAGCCAGAATCCATGCAAGCTTCTAAAATGCCATGTAAGCCTGAACAAAGGGCTAGAACGGGATGCGAGGTAAGTGCTGGTTATCAAAGGCTTTCAAATGAAACATCATTCGGAGACTATTTTTATATGAAGAACTTTACCCGTCCTTTCTAATGTGCGATTTACTTTCCTTTTAAATATACTGCGCTAGAGCCTCAGCTGGCGTAAATGAGTACTGCCCCACTGCAGTCAATGGAGCTACATGGATTAACAGTAGCTGATGGTTTGGCTCAGCACTGATTTGGTATATTATGATTACGTTGTGAAATGGATGTATATTTGAGTGTTAATAATGCAGGGAGAGGAAAGCAGAAGTGTTAGCTATTGGCAGACAATATAAGATTTCTATGTATAAGACTTTGAACTGGGGAAGGAGGGCCACCTAAGAAAAAGGAATCCTTGGAGAGAGTGAAATTGTGCACTTGTTAAGTTTGCTTAACCTGGGGAAAGAGGGACAGCATTACCAGCTTGCTGCTGTGTCTCTAGATTTTTCCACATGCCAAATGGTTATCCTGAGAAAAAAATAATCCTTTGAGAAAATGGAAGTGTGTACTTGCTCAGTTTAATTAACAAGGACATGATCCCCCCCACACCAGTTTCCTTTCAAGTTCTGCTAAACAGAATGAGTTGAAAGACAAAAGGACTGAAGATTTAAAAAAAAGAGAGAGATTTTATTTAGGGTGTCTAAATACACTAGGTACCAGAATAATATTGTTGATCTGTCTCATGTCAGCTACATAAGTAAAGAAGCAGGTTTATTCTCTAGTACATTGCTAGAAGTCAGATAGCTCAGAGTTTTAGTGCTGATCCTGCTATTAATGACACAGTAAGCCAATAAATATTACAAATTTTAAAAGTATGGAAGCATTGAAATCAACTCAATGTGTAAAAGAACAGGAGTACTTGTGGCACCTTAGAGACTAACAAATTTATTAGAGAATAAGCTTTTGTGGACTACAGTCCACTTCTTCGGATGCATAGTCCACGAAAGCTTATGCTCCAATAAATTTGTTAGTCTCTAAGGTGCCACAAGTACTCCTGTTCTTTTTGCGGATACAGACTAACATGGCTGCTACTCTGAAACTCAATGTGTGTGTGGGGGGGGAAATAAACGCCCCACCACACACATACAATGTTAAATGTTCTAGTGAAAGGGCCTCTGAATACTTGTAAGCTTGATAGTTGTTATCTGTTTGGCTTCATTTTCATTACAAACTGGAAGGCATCCGCTAGGCTAACAATAGAAAGCTGAACTTTATAAAAATATGATTAAAGCAAGTCTCTGAGCCATTAAGAGATTTGAACTCCTTTCACATGCAGAAGATCCAACAGAGCAGTCGAAATGTCAGCAACTGTTCCCAGAAAGATGATCACTGCATCACGATTGAGAATAAATATTTCTGATATGCATGCGAGATTGGCAACACTGAGACAGACTCAAAAAAGAGGAGAAAGGAATGAAGAGAGCAAGGATAAAAAGCCCCAAAGCACTTAAATAGTTCCTACTCCCTAGTCCAAAAAATGTAAGAGGGGATGAAAGAAACAGACTACAGAGGCAGGGCATAGAAGTAGCCATAAAACACAAATTTAAGGTACTTTTCTCTGAAGGCATCCAATAGCCTACAAGGGAGGGGCAGGATGAAATATGAGGCCCCGCATATGCGGTACAGGCCAATGACAAGGTCAACATTTGCCAAATGTTAACAAAGATATTCTAAATGTTTACTGTTGACAACACCAAATTCTCACTGTCACATAGCCTGTAACCTGGGAGGCATCTTCAGCTCCTTCTTTCTTCCCTCACCAGGCTGCATCCAAATCATGTGCTTCTACCTCCAAAATAATATTTCAAAGAGCCAATCTTTTTCTATCCAGACAGCCAAAACTCTTGTCCAAACCCTCATTATCCAATTTCGGCATCTGGCTTTTTCTATGGCCACACACACGCCTCCCACTGTTCCATACAAAATGGAGCTGCTAACATTAAAACATAAACTTCATTATCCTCCTCCAACTATATCACTCTGTCCAGTGCTTCCCCTCTTCCGTCACTTCAAGTTCAAGCTTCTTGCCCACTCTCAAGGTCCATTGCAACTCTGCCCTTTCTATTTGTTCACTCTTATTTCTGCTCACTTGTCCCCTTCCTCTCTATTCTTCCAGTGATGACAGCCTCACCCACTCATCTGTCTGCTTCTCTCAGAACCACCTCCATTCCTTGTTCCATACTATCCCTTTCTTATGGAACATACTCCCTAAACTGGAAGAGGCACAAACTGGGTGAGACACAGACTGGAACTTCTTGGATTGCTTTGTGGCCAAGCATGTACCCCTCAGTAAAAGACCGAAGGCATTTGCTTCAACAGAGCGAGTCTCTGCAGCTAGAGGTATTTGTTTTATACTAACCTACATTCTTTCAGTGTCTGAAGGATAAGCTAATATTTACCTGGTGCCATCTGAAGGGTTTAGCTTTTGTTTCTAACACCTATCACCTGGATCGTTAGTGGCATTTGTTGTTCAGGAAAGAAAGGAAGGAAGCAAAGGTTCTTAGTCCATGTCCCAGGATAAAAGCACTAAGAAAACAGACCCTCTTGATAGGCCCATTCATCTTCTGTGCTATAGGTGAGAATGGCTAGCTACCAATCCTTTCTGGGAAAATATAATTTTATTTCATGGAACAAAATGCTGGCCCATTTTATACCATTTTAGAGAAATTTGTTAAGTAACAGGCACAAACCCTTATAGGGAAAGATTGTTATACTATGTGCTTCTACAGGAACTCATGATGCTGTGAACACAGAAGCTGGGTCTGTGACCACTGCAATTACTATGCAGCATACATCTTGGTTTAAGAGCTCTGGCCTAAATTATGATGTCCAGTCCATTTTAATTAACATCCTCTGTCCCTGTGAATATTCCCCATGCTCCAGGAAATGTCCCTTTCTTTTTGCTAATTAAGATTTTATTGTTACCCAGGAGCTCTGCAAGCCCAGTAGGGTCACTCCTCAGCTTTCTGGTCAAGCATAAAAATCCCCCAATACATCTATTTCTCATCAGGATAGATCCTGGAGGGTCTCCATTGAATTACATTATGCCAAGATGAGTTATGTCACATTGGCACATCACTCCATGTTCTGTCAATGGCATTCTGTAACCTGGTGTAACCTTCCAGAGTTCACTTAGATATATGGAGGATTATGAAATATTCTAGTTCTTCCAAGTAAAGCCTGAGAAAAAGTGAGTTTTTAACTATTTTGTAAATTTTAAAAATTTTATAACTATTTTACAAATGTTGTTGTCCAGCTTAGGGTTAGAAATTCCCAAATGCAGCACAATACAGAGATGTAATTCAGAATAGTGCCTCCATTTTTAATATGGATTAGGTATCTTAATTTTTAGCTGCCCAAATTGAAGCATCATAAAAAGGCCTGCTTTGCTAAAGGTGAGGGCTCAGAGCTTTCTGAAAACCAGGCCACTTTAAGGTATTTGCAGTTGAGTACCCCAGAACTGAAGCATTTGAAATCACTAGTTATTTTTTAAACTGATGTGTACAGAACAGATAGGACATATGTGTGTGTGTTGGAAAGTTTTCAGCGTAAAGGGAAAAAATCTACACCCTTAAATTGTAATATTAATTGTACATATTTCCTGATTTTAAGATACCGAGTAGAAACTGTACAGCCAAACTGATACTAACAAACCCACCATATTATGGTATTCTGTACCATTTCTTAACCTCTTCATAGCATACTATACATTATATCACATGGCTACAGAAGAGAGGGTAACTGGAAGAGAGAGACAAAGTTTTAACTGGAGATTAAAGAAAACCTGGGAAGTTGATAGAGAACAGCTGTCAGCAGATGAATGTAGTTTGGATGAAGGAGTATAGGGGACAACTGAGAAAAGGAAATGACCAATAATAAAAGACCTTAAATTTAGGTGCCATTAAAACAATTCAGTTTTCCCTGTGAAACTTACTGTATATTAAACACATTTTATTATTTTGTATTTCAAAGAAATATTTTTAAATGATTTATTTGTATTGTGGCAATACCAAGATACCTCAAGCAGTGATCAAGAGACCACTGAGCTGTTCATGCAGTAAAAAGAAGAATGATTGGCACTCTATTCCCTATTCTGCCTGATACATACATACACTTCAGGCCCGATGGAACAGTAACCATTCACAGTTACTCAAGTACTCAGCAGCTATGATCTGGGAACAATTTGAGGATTTCCCCACACTGCAGGCAGAACCAGGGAGTTCAGAGGACTAGATTTGACTAAGAAGAGGTTTATTGCTAGAGAGAAGCCAGAGTTATTTTGAGCTACATTACATCTTTTGACACTGTGCTACCAGGAAGCAACAGATTCAGGAACTGTGCCTTAGAGGTGATGATGGTGATGATGCATAGCACTTTTTTTATAGCACACCCACATAAGGGAGTATGGGAAGGCATTATGCAATTTAAAAAGCCCCTTAAAATGCAAACCTGACTGTACAATGAAAATGCCAATGAATCTTTTAGTATACCTGTTCTGTAAGCGCCACATGAGCACTAGTTTGTGTTGTCCCATAACTACCACATACCGTATTAAAGTCCATTAAGGTATATTAAAATTAACATATATATATATATAGTGACAAAGCTCCAACCTTGTCTCAGTAGGTCCTGCACTTCCAGGCAAATTACGCTAGTCTCAGAGGCTCACTGTGACCCTCCACATAGCCCTTCTCTCTCTAGAGGCAAGGGTCACAGCCTACTGAACCATTTTCATCATAAGCCAGCAAGGGACGTGGGAAGAAAACAACCCTCCCTCACAGAGTCTCTGTTGTCTCACCATCTCTGTGATTAATCAGGGGCAGAGGGGAGAGTGCAGGCCCACCCTCTACTCCGGGTTCCAGCCCAGGGACCCTAATAGTAGCAGCTATTGGTAGCTGACTTTTTGAAACAGGATGAGTACAATTCCCTAGGCCACTTCCCCACAGCAGCCCCCTCCCCCTCCTCAACATCTAGTTCACCCCTCCATCAGGGCCTCTTTCCTTGTGCCTGATAGGGTTTGTACTGCCCAGTTTCTCCAGTAGCACAGCTTCCTCCTACAGCTCCTGATACATGCCACTAACTGGGAGGCTTTTAACTAGTTCCAGCCAGCCCTTGATTGGCTTCAGGTGTCCCAATCAACCTAGCTGTCTCCACTGCTTTCTAGAAGGATCTTAATTGGCCCCAGATGTGTTGATTAATCTAGAGCCACTGCCATTTGTTTACCACGGTAACAGGGATTTGTTTAGCCTGGGGCTAACATACCTGTTTCTCCCTACTTTCCTATAGCCATCTGGCCTTGCCTTGTCACTATATATATATATTTAAAGGCCAGAAGGAACCACTATCACAGACTATTCAGACCTTCTGCATAACATAGGCAAACAATTTCACCTAGTACTTCCTGCAGTGTAGGAAATCATTCTTCCCTACTACGTATGTCAGCACTATTGAGATAAATAACATGTAAGTGTCCTGGAGCATTTTTTTGGAATATCTAATCTCACTAGTAAGTCTTCAAGTGAGGATGACTATCACTTCCCTTGGTACGTTCTTCAGATATTAATGATCTCCTAAAACATGCCTGCCTTATATATCTGATTCAAAATCTTCAGCTCAGAACTGGAACACACTCTTTTTCAAAGAATATTTTTTCTAGAAGTTTTGTTTTGCATAAGCTAAAGTTTGTTCATGTTTACCCCTTCTTCGGGACTCTAGTGGGCTAACCGCCCAGCACCACTCTTTAAATGTCCTGGCACCAACTGTACCCAGTCTGGCTGAAAGAGTCTTTCAAAATCAAAATTTCTTTAAACTCATACTTTGATAACAAAAATCCTTCCTCCCAGTGCTCCTTTTGGGTGGAAAGATTTCTTGCTCCCTTCCCACGCCCAGGATGGAGAACTCAGGTTACCCATTTCCTATTCAGGAGAGGACTGAAGGTTTAGTGACAGATCAGTTTTTCCCTCCAGGAACATTCTCCCTCAAAGAAAGCAGGGAATCTAATGTCCTGCTCTTTCCCTAGGTCTAGGGTCTTGTTTTCATTTGTCAGGGGATTGATTAGAAGAGAGGGAAGCCTTGACCCCATCCTTCACTACAAGGGTCCTGGCCAGGGCTCCTAAAGAGATGGTCATCTCTTCTTGTCCATTCTAAGTTTTACCCCAGGATCACTTCCTTTCTTCCCATGTCTGTCCTGCTGTCCCCAAGATGTTTGTATGGTTGGCGTTACTTGGAATGGAGTTACCTGAACCTCATTCTCTCCAAATGCTTTTATTCATAGGAAGCCCCAGTATCCATACTTTGTGGCACTTTATTGCTCACACTGCTGATGTTTGGAACTCAGTCTGGCATAGAATGCCTGGCTAGTGTTCAATTCCTTTGTGACTGACCTCAGTTATAAATGCCAGTACAGTGTACTAGCTTTCAGCAGAGCAAAGACTTGTCGCATTGCTTGAATTCTTCATTATCAAGATGTTCAAAACTCTGCTACATTTGACAAAGCTTGCACCTATTTCAAATGACAGGGCTTATGATTTTATTTCATTTTATTGGGAAGAAAATTTGATGCAACCTTTATTTACTTTTGTTGTTTAACATTAGTTAGTTAACATTCTTTGTGAATTTGGATAGTTAGAATATAAACAAGTAACAAAAATCACCAGAGGAATGTAGAACTTCACAGTACAATGGGTTATTGAACATGTTTCTAATATTTCACTCATCTTTTATAAGAAAACAGTGCACACTAGGTCCGGTTATATATATTACAGTTCTATAAACTTGCATACAATTTATTGTGTAATGTTATATTTAATGGGATATTATTTTCCAGTATTCTTTAATAGCTTTTCTACATTGAGCTAGCTTCATTTATTTTAATATTCTCAGCTGTATAATAGTTCTCGCTGTGTCATTTAGACAGATCTATCCAACTTTATGACAGGTCGTGAAGAAAGAGGACATGGGGATAAGTGGCTATAATAGGGGAATGTAGATGGTGACAAATTTACCTTATACTGATCCGTTAATCATGGTTAAATATTCAGTGTCTTTGCTAGTTTCAGCATATCAAGTGCCAGACACAGTTTCACAAGTTACTTGAAATAAAGGTGGGGGAAAGTCCAGTAACACTGGTTGTTTTCCACTCCAGCATCGATTATGCTACATGGCTAGATGATGAAAGTCTATTAAGAAGCAATGCTAGGACAGTGTGGACAACAATGGCAGGATTCTGCTTGAATTAACAACTGGATTTTTTTCTTCTCTTTCTCAACCTAATGGCCTCTTGATATGCTCAGTGAAGACCCATGTCATTTGTTGCTAGAAGGTTGCTATGGCATTGCTCATCAGATGGAACATTGCACAGGAAAACTCACTGTCTGATATCAGTAGGTTAGGTGAAATGGAATCAGTATGAGGACCCTAAAGACACTGTCATTACTGCCAGTTTCTATACTTTCTCTTTTTAGTATTGCAAGATAGGACTTTACCAAGACGGAGGGTATCATGGCTAGATTCTTTGCAGCTGTCCGCATTCAAATTTTATTATTTCTCCTGGGATTATCTTGAGAAGAAAATATAAGGGTGTGTGCAAAATGCCTCTGTTCCACTAGCCTATGTTATGCAATGTTTTCAGCAACTCAGTAAATAAAATATTAGCATTTAGATTTCAGAGTGGCTCAGAAAAATTAGGTTCAAACAAATGGACTAATCCCTAAGGTAGCTGTTGCTTTATAGTCTTCCCATTAACTAATATTTAATCCTGGTTTATGAAGGGAAAAGGTATTGCATGTTTTCATGATAATTAGAATTTATGAATGAATAGATGTAAAAATGTCACAGATTCTTTATTTTAAGAGCTGAAAGCTCACAAAAATAGTCCTCTGATATGTTTTATTAAGGAGAGAGAGAGAAAAAACACGCCCTTTAACTAACACCAGCAATAGAGCACTGCCTTTCAGAGCAGTGCAAAATGTCTGGGAAATTCTCATAATAGCTTGATATCTCTTTTATTTCAAATGAAATGATTTGATATTAATAATGGTAAGATTCATAGATTCATAGATTCATAGATTCTAGGACTGGAAGGGACCTCGAGAGGTCATCGAGTCCAGTCCCCTGCCCGCATGGCAGGACCAAATACTGCCTAGACCATCCCTAGTAGACATTTATCTAACCTACCCTTAAATATCTCCAGAGACGGAGATTCCACAACCTCCCTAGGCAATTTGTTCCAGTGTTTAACCACCCTGACAGTTAGGAACTTTTTCCTAATGTCCAATCTAGACCTCCCTTGCTGCAGTTTAAACCCATTGTTTCTGGTTCTATCCTTAGAGGCTAAGGTGAACAAGTTCTCTCCCTCCTCCTTATGACACCCTTTTATATACCTGAAAACTGCTATCATGTCCCCTCTCAGTCTTCTCTTTTCCAAACTAAACAAACCCAATTCTTTCAGCCTTCCTTCATAGGTCATGTTCTCAAGACCTTTAATCATTCTTGTTGCTCTTCTTTGGACCCTTTCCAGTTTCTCCACATCTTTTTTAAAATGCGGCGCCCAGAACTGGACACAATACTCCAGCTGAGGCCTAACCAGAGCAGAGTAGAGCGGAAGAATGACTTCTCGTGTCTTGCTCACAACACACCTGTTAATGCATCCCAGAATCATGTTTGCTTTGTTTGCAACAGCATCACACTGTTGACTCATATTTAGCTTGTGGTCCACTATAACCCCTAGATCCCTTTCTGCCGTACTCCTTCCTAGACAGTCTTTTCCCATTCTGTATGTGTGAAATTGATTTTTCCTTCCTAAGTGGAGCACTTTGCATTTGTCTTTGTTAAACTTCATCCTGTTTAACTCAGACCATTTCTCCAATTTGTCCAGATCATTTTGAATTATGACCCTGTCCTCCAAAGTAGTTGCAATCCCTCCCAGTTTGGTATCATCCGCAAACTTAATAAGCGTACTTTCTATGCCAATATCTAAGTCGTTGATGAAGATATTGAACAGAGCCGGTCCCAAAACAGACCCCTGCGGTACCCCACTCGTTACGCCTTTCCAGCAGGATTGGGAACCATTAATAACAACTCTCTGAGTACGATTATCCAGCCAGTTATGCACCCACCTTATAGTAGCCCCATCTAATTTGTATTTGCCTAGTTTATCGATAAGAATATCATGCGAGACCGTATCAAATGCCTTACTAAGCAGAGTTTTAGGACATTTTACAGTAGCTATCATTCCTTTCACTTATCCGACATTTTATATTACAGGGAGAAATAGGGGTGAAAAAAGCTCCCAGGCACATTATGGATGGTGAGGTGAGGTGAAGAATCTGAGATGCAGAACTAGACAGCCAATTCAAATGTATCATTGCATAGGAAAGTCATTGCTGTATGAACACTGTCATGCACTTACCACTTGCAGCTCTTTTTTATTTTTATTTTGGTGGTTTGGTTTGTTGAACTATTTTACATTTAAATCAGTGCCTTCCTTCTTCATATAATCCATGCAAGTATTGTGTGAAAAATATGCATGAAAGCTGAGGAAGGTAGAATAAAGCCCCAACTGTTTACGTCCAAGACTCTTTCCTCAGGGCTGGATTTATTTTCAAGTAGGAGTTTCAAAACAAGAGCAAATAAACTCAAAATATTGTTGGCTAGCCCTCCGCCCACCCCGAAGGCTTTCTCAGCTTCCTCCTCTGCAAGGAGAGAGGATGCATCCTTCTTGGCTACCAGAAAAAGACCCACACACGGATTTTCCTAAACCTTGGTCACCCTGTCTTCCACCCTTGACTTAATGTGTTTGAGGAGTGGTGGGTGCTGTCAGGGGTTATCTGCTTAATGTCCCACTCTGGATTCCTGATTTTTAACCTTCAACCTTCATTCTGATCCCTTCTTTCATTTGTTGCCTTCGGTATTTACTTGTGGCCTAGGTTCAATGGCTCCTCTGGGGGCAGGCCTTTAGCTTTGAGTAGACTTAGGCCTGCCATTTCCGAGTAACCACAACAGGTGCCCCCGCCTCAGAGACAGAAAGCCTTATATCTGGTTTCCTGAAGGGCACATGACTAGGAGAAAGCATGTGACCTGCCATTACAGCTCCCAGTCTTCAAGGGTCCAAAAGCCATAACACTTTCACCAATGTACATTTTACATAGTGAACAGTAAAGGCCATGTATTGTAAGCAGACTTTACAAATCCATGCAGGGGCTGGCCAGGTTGCCCAAATTGTGGAAATTTTAAAAATTAAAATTAGAAACTAGAAAAATAAATGGGGGAGTTGACCACATTTTTGTGAAACCATATCCCTTTAAAAAACAAAAGAAAAACTAAAAACTATCTGTAGAGCTGGACATATTTCAAATTTTGAAATTTCAAAATGTGATTTTTTTCATATTTTGAAAAATAAAAGTATATTCAAAAATGTTTTGCTAAATATTTTCCCTTTTTAAATTTATCAGCTCTAGTGTTGAATAGTCTACTCCACAAATAGTCCTACTGAAATCAATGGCTCTAGTTGGTGGAGTGAGATGCTACCCAACATAAATAAAGTTACCGGAATATAATTGATAAAAAGTGAATAGTTAATTTGACAAATAACACTAGATTATCTCCACAGCTTGCTAAATAGTAGAAAAATGTAATTATAAATAATTACAGGATGAAAAATGCCAAAAAAATCACCATTAATATTATTCACAATAAAGACATTGATGATCCCAGGAAAGGGATGAAAAATTTACTGATGTTTATGGAATTTGTTTAGCTTTATAAATTATAGTTTTTCCAAATTACAAAATTTTAAATTTTACTATTTATATAAACTTTTGAAGTGAAATATAAATAGTCTTGGAAACTGATACTTCAAATTCAGTTGATAGGGAATGGTCAGGAAGATGGGGGCATAACCCTCTACCATCATTGGAGGTTTCTAAGAATAGGTTGAACAAACACCTGTGGGATGGTCTAGGTTTACTTGGTCCTGCCACACTCCAGGGGACTGCACTTGATGACCTCTTGAGGTCCCTTCCACCCTATAGTTCTATGATTCTGTGCTCCTTATATCCACTTATCCAGTATGGGAAAGACTTAGCACAGGAGGATAGACAAAGTGAGCTAGGAAACTGAGGCAGGCTTGTACTAGAGAGACAACATGAGTGAGGTAATATCTTTTATTGGCCCAACTTCTGTGGGTGAGAGACAAGCTTTCAAGCCACACACAGCTCTTTTGCAGGTCTGAGTACCTTTTCCCTCTGAATCTTTAACATTGTGGATATACATCAAGTAATTACAGTCAAGTCTTGGAAAATAACTCTGCCACTAGGTCTATATGTATAAAAGGAATCACAGTGGTAATACTGAGTTGGAAGAGAAGAGAGCAGAGCCAAGTTGAAGACCTGCATTCAGTGAGGCTTGGCAATGGCCAAGGTTCCTGGATAATTTGCTGCTTCAGTTTTGGCAGAGTTCTTTTGCTCTGTAACACTCCTTTCCTGAAACAACGTTAGTGTCTTGTTGGTAGGCTAGTGATATTACTCTATCCTAGTGATAGTCAGTGGTTCAGGAGCCAAATTAGTGATCAACATCACCGAAAAGAGCCACAGTAGTTTTCTTTACTATAGTAAATTCATTGTTTCTTTTATTATAGTACTATATATTCATATTCAAACAGTATTGCAGGGGAAATATTTACTGCAACTTTTCTATAATTGTAGCATTTTGTATTGATAGACAGAGAGACAGACAGATTCACATTATAGTTATATTTTGAGTGAAACTTGTGCCACATGAGTTTGCCAGTGATATCAGTGGTACCAGGGTTTCACCTATCATATGTTGAGAAAGCATGTAATAAAAACACGGTTGTAAGTTACGTGAGTTAAGGTACCTGAATTTCCTGTTTTGTGTAGTTAAAGTTAAATTTTAACACACATTTTCTGTGTCTTTAACCCAACTCTGAAGTCCTTACACAGGCAAAACAAGAACTGATGTGTAAAGGGAATGTGATTGAAGTGGGAGAAGAGTAAATTAAAGGAAATTCCAGTCCTCAAAGAAGACAAGAAAATGATAACTTGAGAAAAGAGCACAGCTTACTCTGGAAGATGTATAATATGTTAGTTTGTCACTGTAAATCAAGACAGAGAAGGGGGTGGAGTATTTGTTAAAGTAACTATTTGCTGTTGGAATTTGAAGCAGAGTAGGTTTACCAGTAAAACTATTGATTTACATAAGACTTACTGTATTCTTCAAACAATTGAGTACATGGACATTTTTCACTAGAGAAGAATTGTGCTCCCACTGTGCTCTCACAGACAATATAATCTAGATTTTTAAAGACCAAAGGAAGGGAGTGAGCTCCTATGACACACCCTGCACATTATTGTAATAATCTTTGTACAAAATATGTCTTGTGAGGTATCATTTGAAAACTAACTCACTGGTCAATAATATCATGATGAAATATGTGTAGCAACATTATATGTAAAGTTATGAACATAAGCTGAAGTTATGTCTGAAATGTGTTGACCAGACAACTCTGGGGAGAGGTGAAACCAGTTTCTCAAAGACAAAGGACAAGCTGATGCTTCTAGCCAGGTGTCAAAGTTAACTGGCAATCTCCTGTCAAGTGGCCATTCTTTGCCAATGGAACAGATTGATCTGCAGGAACAGATTGATCTGCATTTTAACAAATAACAACATGGAACCTCTTTCACCATGAGACTATGCTTATGTCCTCACAGCTGGAAGGAACTGTATCTAGGAGTAACCCTCTGGAAAATGCATTTCAAAGGGGGACTGGACTATAAAAGTGAGGGGCAAAACACCTCAGGTATTTTCTTTCTTTCTCACCCTCTCTCTCCTTCTCTTTCACCTAAAAAGGCAAAAGGAACCAGCATTGGTACTTTGTGAGAGATCCTGACTTGAAAATTTGGTCAGCAATGTTACTGGAAATATGTGGTAAGGGATTTCACCTTGAACCAAGTCTAGTTTGTTAAGTTTATTACTAGAAACAGTTTTATCTTTATTTCTCTTTTAACCATTTCTGGCTTTAATGCCTTATAGTTGTACACTTAAAATCTCTCTCTTTGTAACTAAATAAACTTGTTTTATTCTTTAATCTAAACTAATCCTGTGTTGTGTTTAAACTGAATTGTTTGGTAGTTCCAAATAAAGTAGCAAACTGTTGTACACTGACCCTTTACAGGCGCAATGGACCTCGAATATCTGAACTGTCCAAAAGAGCTGTACAATGCAGTACACACATTTGGGGGGCAAATCCAGGACTGGGAGTGTATTGGGGTCACCCTGCAAGTGGTAAACAAGGCTGCTGGAAGACAGAGCATGGCTGGTATATAGTTTACTGGGGCAAGAGTTGCTGGACCAAGACTGCAGCTACTAGGGTGACCAGACAAGTGTGAAAAATCGGGATGGAGGTGGGGACGTAATAGGAGCCTATATAAGAAAAAGACCCAAAAATCAGGACTGTCCCTATAAAATAGGGACATCTGGTCACCCTAGTAGCTACCCAGAGATACTCAGGGTGTGACCTGCATGCTGTTTGGCTATTTTTGAGAGGCCCAGGTTGGGAGCTTGTGATGTCCCCCTGGTGTTGTCTGGACCAGTGATCTGCTAGATCACTACAATCCTCGACTCTGGTTGCCAGCCTTACCCTGCTCTGCTGTGAGAACCCACACTCCCAGGTTGTTCACGCACAGCCATTAGTATGTAAGCTGCTCCCAGCTACATGCGTGAGCACTTTTGGCCATCCGCTGCTTGGATTGTACAACCGAATGACGCTAGCCAATATCTCCAGTCCCAGACACAATCCTAGGAACCTCCATCTTGCAGTGTCCAGTTATGCCCGCTGGATGCTGCAAGCTTATATGAGTTCGGCAATTTAACAAAGAAATTGATATGTACCAGGCTTGTTATCCCCACGGGAGTCTCTGACACACTTCAAACCAAATGCACTGCTTCAGGTAGAATAAACAAACAAATGTATTAACTACAAAAGATAGATTTTAAGTGATTATAAGTTAAAGCACAACAAGTCAGATTCGGTCAAAAGAAATATAAGCAAAACACATTCTAAACTGATCTTAACACTTTCAGGGCCCTTACAAATTAGACGCTTCTCTGCACAGGCTGGCTGGTTGCCCTTCAGGTAGGCTCTCCCCTTTGATCAGTGCTTCAGTCGTTTGGTGGTGGTGTCTGTAGATGGAGGTTGAAGAGCGAGAGCATGGCAAACGTATCTCCCTCTTATCATGCCTCATAACCTTAGTCAGCCTCATAACCATAATCAACCTCATCACCATATACATGAAATTACAACCTATAACATTACTATAACAACAATGCTCAGTGCATCATGAACTTTATGAAAATACCCGACATGACAAACTTTGCATTAGCTACCACACAATCATATTATAAGGATGAACATGGGGGTGCAGGGTGTTCCCTCGAGGTACCGAGTGTCACAGAACTATAGTATCAAAGCATTGTGAGGCACCCAAAGTTGCAGGGCAGGTGGTGACAACTCCTCACTAGTCTGGATTGCACCCCTGAATGTCATAGCTCCCCAGATCTCTCTCTGCATTTGACTCTCCACCTTACCATACAGAGAGTGGGCTCAGTCCTCTTTATGGCACCATTTCTTCCTTCATGTCCCCTTGATGTGTGTTGGAGAGACCTGGGGTTCTTGTGCTGGAGGAAAGGGCATGGACCAGGGACACTGGGGACAAGAATAGGTAGAATGGGGCCATCAACAAGGTGGCCATCATAATCTCATTGGCCCAGTGGAGATTCTCTGGAAAAGGTAATGCCACTTGTAGCAATCTTATTGTTTCTACAAAATCTATGGTAGGGATCTCCCTTTAAGGAGGTTTTTCAAGCAGATGCAACTAGGAGAGGCCAGGGGCCATGGCTCATGGAAGTGTTCTCTCAGGTATGGAAGCTAGAGCTGTCATGGGGCTAGAGGTGGCTCAGAGGCACAGCGTTTCTGCCTGAATGGCTTTGACCTCTAACTCAGAGTGGGGAATTGTGAAGTTCCTTGGGGATATACAAGCTTCTGTGCAGGTAACAAGGCTGGTGTGCAGGGCCAAATTAAGGCAAAAGTAAAATAGGCCAATGCCTAGGGCCCCAGCTCATGGAATTACATGAGATCATGTTCTTAGCTTTCATATAATAAACAAAACAACACCACACCTATGTTTCTACTCATTAAGGATGCAAAACAAACAAAATAGCTTTCAAATGTGAACTGTGTGTAACTGAAGCCTATCTACCTTTAGACAGCCTGAAACACTAGTTCCAAGAGCGGTGAACTGCCCCATTGTGGAAAGTCCCTAGGATCCCAGGTTCTCTTAATTTGCCCCGCCTGTTCTATGCAGGAGCAATTTGAAAGATTTCCACCCCCTGAACTCCTCCCAACAAGGCTATCCAAGCTCCAAGATATTAAGGGCCAATTCAACATTTAAGTTGAAGTCAATAGGATCTAAACAAAAGCTCACAGTTAAGCACATACACAAGTCCTTTGCAAAATAGGGGACTATTCAGAATAGGCCTCCATTAAAGAGGTAAGAAAAGTGAACACTGCTGGGAAGACAGACCTTCTTGTCTAATAAATTTGAAGCAGTATAATGGTAAAATGTTATTTAAGTAAGTGACAAACTCATTTAACCTTTCAGCTGAAACAAGAATATATAACTTATAATTTGTACAGTCCAATTTTTGAAACTCATAACTTCATCTCTGGCTTCATATAAAATTTACAAGCAGTAATAAGTGACCAGTGATTGTGAAAGTAATTTATTATATTAATTTTATTCAAATTCAAATAAGGCGTGTGCTACGCTGTATGAGAACACATAAAATAGAATGAAATAATTCTCATTGGATAATCTTTGACAGGATTATTAAAAGACTGAACAATTTATGATTCCTATTGCAGATACATTTATCCTTACCCCAGGCAGTTAATATGAGGTGTAGCATTTTAATAATGCAAATAGCTGAATATTCAGTTGAGTATGAAAGGGAGCCTGACCTTAGATAATTCAAAAACTAACTTTCTAAATATCACGATAAAGCATTAATCAGAGTCTTATTGCTCTTTAATTAGGGCTTAGGTTAGTTTGTATTCTTTCACTTGCATTGATTTGTATGCAAGCTGTAAAATAAAATCTCTTCATTTAATACATTAATGAAGTTATAATCTTGATGGGTGGCAAACATTCTGGAAATTAAATAAAATTCTTTATGCAGTAAAACTTAATTTAATTCATTTAACAGACGAGTTTTTGTATTTGTACATTGCATATATTGCAAGGAGAGGTAAACAATGCTGTGTTACAATAGATGTGCACAAGGACCTAGACCTAAATTTGGGCTCAGTCTTTCTCTCAGTAAAATCAAAAGGAAAAATATCACATCTACTTCAATAGGAGGAAGGTCCCAACAGAAAGATTTCATCTCTATAGGAATATTTTTCAATAAGTTGCTCTTTCGTTTGAAATGAAGCTGAAAGGAAAGGAAACCTCTGAGTAGGTTACAGAAACAATCTCTTGCCCCTCTCTCCCCCCCACACTTATTCCCTGAGAGAAATCTGCATGCTGCACCTTCCCACTTCCTGTTCAGCTTCTTAGGCCAGTGCAGAGGGGTTTGGGGCCATGATCCAGCCCCTCAGCACAAGCATTAGAGCTAGGGAGAATCTGCTCATCACTTACGAAGAGACTTCCACATGATGAGGAGAAATGTGCACTATGTACATTGTCTTAGATAAACAGATATGGCTACTTCAGTAAATAATGAAAATATTGAGAACAGGAGTACTTGTGGCACCTTAGAGACTAACAAATTTATTAGAGCATAAGCTTTCGTGGACTACAGCCCACTTCTTCGGATGCATATAGAATGGAACATATATTGAGGAGATATATATACACACATACAGAGAGCATAAAGAGGTGGGAGTATTGAGAATGAAAATATTGAGACCCATCCAAGTTAGGCCCCAAACCAAACCTAGTGTTGTTAACTCTCAAAATTTTACCCCAGAGTCTCACAATTTTACCTCAGACAAATGTTTCTAGCGCTCATAATAGCAGAGAAAAGCTTGAAAGTTTCACCACCAAAAGACAAAAGCTAAGGCTACAGTACAGAATTTACACTCTAAGCCGATAGGAGAGAGCTCTCCTGTAGACTTAATTACGCCAGCCCCACAAGCAGCAGTAGCTATTTCAGTAGGAGAAGCTCTCCTGCCGACACAGCGCTATCCATACCAGTGCTTAAGTCAGTGTAACTTACATCGCCCAGAGGAGTGGCTTATTCACACCCCTAAGTAACATAATTTATACTGAAGTAAGCTGTAGTGTGTACATAACCAAAGACAGGAAAGAAGGTGCAGTAGTTAGGACATGTTGCTGGGACTCATTACACTTGGGTTCAATTCCCAGCTCTGACACAGTCTTCCTGTGTGATCTTAGGCAACTCAGTTAGTCTCTCTGTGCCTCAATTCCCCATCTGTAAAATGGCAATTCCCTACCTCACAAATGTGTTGAGCAGATAAATATATTAAAGACTGTGAGATGCTCAGGAACTACAGCAATGGGGGCCATGTAAGATAGAAATAAAATTTTAAAAAAACTTTTTGTGTGTCTAACTTTCTGATTTTTAAGCTAATCTGATGATTTTTAGGGGCCTGATTCATGATTTTTTAATGTATTGGGTAGCAAACCACTCCCACCAGACCCAGAAATCAGAGAAGCACAAGCAGAGCTGTGACGCAGCTGATGATCTGGCTTCCTAGCTTCCCCAGTCCTTTCTTTACATATTGCATTTGTACTTATTTGAATATATTCCCCAAGACCCTATATTATTTAATAAACAGATGGTTACAGTGGGACAACTTCATATCAGATGTAACCCCAGTGAAGTCTGTGGAGTTATATCAGGGAAGAAATTGACCCTGTAGATGTTTGAATTAAAGCACAACACGTCTTTTGTTTTAATTGGGAATTCTCCTTTGCTGCAGGAATTTTACAGATTGTTATGGTTGAATGAATGCCCTCTTTTTTGTTTAGAAATTTCCATATATATTATGATCAGCCTTCACGTAAAGGCTAAATACAAAAAGCCAGGAAGGGAAAATGAGGAGAAAGTTGCCTTTTACTCTGCTCCATTTTTCTTTTTGATCTGAAAAGGAATCAAAACATCATGGCTTCCACTGAGAATGCCTTGCTTGGGATCTGCAACTTTTTTATACTGAACACAATAAAGATTCTGTTACAGCCTAATCTTTATGCTGATGGAGCCAATAGCAGAACTCAATGGGACTGACTTAGGACCTGTATTTAACCCTTGAAGCTACAGGGAACAACTACTACAATATAGATTAAATATTCACTCCCACCCACCAAGCCAAAAATGTATGCAAAATACATTTTGCAGAACAGATTAATAGGAAATTATAAAATCCTATTTTCTAGTCAAGGGCTCCATGTCCAGTATCATCTTCCACAAATGTACACTTCATTATTTACTACAAAAAATGCAGATATCAGTGACTACAGTACAATACAGTTAAAACACATATTTGCAAAGTCTGAATGTGCTTAGATAAAACTGTAACACATTTCTTCACTCCAAACAGAACAGACATTCCAATTACATTCATAGATATATGCTCTACTCCAACACCACACTGTACTATGGGGAAATGTACAGAACTCTGACATAGTTTCATGAACCCTGAGACTGTATTTCTTTGAAATTTGTATTACACAACACCAAACATTAAAACATCCAATAACATATTACACGACAAAACAAAGAGGCTAAGTTAAGGTTGGGTGGGTGATTTGTGTCTGATGGAGTGACAGTAAGCAATGAAAGATTAAATGATTGGGATTCTCTATGAGAGTCCCTTCACTCCTGTGGGGGTGGAATTATACATATAATTTAGATGTTTGCTTCTAGCTATCTCAGTATAAAAAAGGAAATGGAATTTCTGAGTATACAAATTCCTTAGCTGGTACCTCCCATTCTAAATGCCTTTACAAAGAACCTTTTTAATGGGGAAATAATTTGATACTGTGAAAAAAGTCTAAATTGCTGAAATTTAATTCAAAGTTAAAATCAAACTTTGCTGTCTTTGAAGCCATCTAAATGGATCCCTTTATAGTAGGAAGTTTTGATGCCATTTAATTCACCTAATAGTAAAGAGACTCTGAAAAAAAACGTTGCCCTCTTCAGTATAATTTAGTGCACCTAAATTCTGGCTGAGGATACTCAGTGTATTCCAAGAGAGCAGAAACCTTTAGCCACGTTTCAAATACTCAGTTTCTTTAAATTTGTGATATAGCATTAGGAACATATAGTGACTTGGACTCAGATTCCACTAGTCTATATCGTTTCACTTTAGGTAAGCATTAATAAAGTGCTTCACTATTTTGGTTAAGCATCTCTCAAAAACAGAATACACAGGTTTGGTTTGGTTTTCACAAGGCACCTCGATCCAATTTGCCATAAAATCAGTGGAATGATGCCCCAGACTTCAACAGGGGGACTGAACTAAATGCAACATGCTGGAGGTTATACTGTCAGAGTGCACATAAGGAGCGGAAAAAATAAACCTGTGTGATAATATCCCAGGAAAAACTTATATCCTTTCTTAGGATTGGATTGTAATCTTAAAATTCAACATGAGCAAGAGGCAACACATAGTTACACTGCCCCAGGATGGGGACCAGACTGTGGCTTTCAGTCTGGCTCCTCTTCCCCCTCTGTTGTGAGGGCTTTGGGGACAGTTATCTACCCAACCCTTAGCTGATGCAGATTACTTTGCCTCCTGGAGGAGTGGAGCCAATTTCAGGCACCAGCAGCTCTCCCCTTTCCAGCAATGCAGATAGCCTAGATAGGACTTTTCAGAGTGCTCCTTAAGCCCCCTTACCTGTGCAGTTGTGCATCAGGGTTCATGATCAAGCCCTTAGCAGTTGTTCTATGTCTATAACTATTGTCGCCCATATATATGTAACCCTTCTGCCAGGTATAGTCAGCAGCCACAAGGGCCAAATTCAATATTTAAGGATTCTTCTTAACAATACAAAGCAGAACTGGCTTGAGCCCCCACCCAGCAATCTGGGAAAACTAAACACCACCCCGGATGCCTCTAAGAGGCAATGCTTCCCCACTCGCAAGCACCGAGTCTGTGTATGACAAAAGAAAGCTTTTATTAAAAGGGAAAGGGAACCCAGCATTAATATGAGAAACCAGCAAAAACACATTCAAAAGCATGTAACCACAAGAAAACGCCCACCCCACAGTATGCTGGGCAGTGTCCTTTGCTCCAGTTTCCTACCCTGTGGGGTGAAAGTCTGATGAATGAATATCCCTTTAAGGTGCCGAGGCAGCAAATATGAAAAATCGAGACAGAGTGTGGGGGGTAATAGGCGCCTATATAAGAAAAAGCCCCAAATATCGGGACTGTCCCTATAAAATCGGGACATCTGGTCACCCTATGTCCCTTTAACATGCCACTCCCCTTTCCCTCCACTGCACCCCATTCACAACTGTCCTTGGTCAATGGTGCACTCACATGGGTTCACTTATAACTTCTGAAAAGTGGCAGATGGTGTCAAGTAATGTCTCTGCTACTGCTCCTCACCTCTGCAACTCGCTTATTGATAGCCCTGTTTTCACTGACATCACTGCTGCTTTCTGCTCACTGCCACTTCTGTGATGCTGTGTTCTGAGATTCCACCACTTAGCTTAGCTCTTATGTAACTCTTCTGCCAGGTGGAATTGGCAGAGACAGGGGCCAGGTTTAATATCTAGGGGTTCCCTTTCAACAATACAACCAGAACCAGCTTGAGCTCCCACCAGTAACTTGGAAAAATTACACACCACCCGCTGGGTGCCTCTGAGAGGCGATACTTCCCCTCTCACAAGCACTGAGTCTGTGTGTAGAAAAGAAACTTTTAATAAAAAGGATGAAAGTAACCCGGCATTAACTTGGAAAAACACCACAGGCAAGAGTCATAGGCATAAAATCATGAGCAAAATACTCACCCCAGAATACTTTGGGCAGTGTCTTTTGCCTCAGGTTCTTAAGTCTAACAACCAAAATTCCTTTAATGTGCCCCTCCCTCCCCTCCACACCCCATTCATGGATGTTGTCCTTGGTCAGTGAAGACCCAAAGTTCAGAAGTGCATTCACATGAGTTCACCTCTCATCCCAGTGGGAGGGGCAGAGAAGGCACATTGCTCACTCCACCTGGTGCTCTACTCACTCCACTGGCCACTTCACTCCACCTCTGGGATGTTTTGAGGTCCCACCATTTAATACAGCTTTCAGCGATGTCATCTCTCAGTGATTTCAGCTGGTAGTGGGAAAGCCTCACTGCTAGTGTAGGCTGGGCAGTCTCTTTCACAAGAGACAGTGCTTTCAGCTCTATTGATGCACAGCAAAAGACTCTCAACTGAGTCTTAATCAGCTCTATAATTACACAGTGGAGAGCGCCAAATGGTGCCAAGGACCAATAAGCAGAGTATCAGGTACAAACACTTGTTGCCTCTCTCTCTCATCACTATTTGGCTTTGGCACCCTACTCCCTGCCTAGTGAGTGCCGTTCATTTGAGGGTGAGTCCCTCAATCAGAGCATGCCATGCACAGTTCTGCTCTCCTTGATCACACAAGGATGACAACCCTTTATTACCTCTGCACCCAATAACAAAGTGACTTGCAATCCAACACCTGCCAAAACCTATCATGCTGCTCACCTAGGCAGAGTAGGTATGTCCATGCAAACAAGGTTGGCTCCTGAAGTCCTTTCCCCAGCTCATCAGTAGATGTCAGGGGAGAGCTCATTCAGACCCTGCTCATACTTAGTGATTTCACAGGGCAGCAGGAAACCTCGCTACTAGTGCAACTTCTGTACTGTCTTTCACTGCAATACCAGATCTAAAGTTTAGTCCCTATACTGGTCTGTCTCATCTTACGCTGGGGTTACGTTCTGTGGTCAGTGCATAAAGCGAAAACCGTGTATAGTCAAAACTACATTGAGTTCAATGGCAGGTGGAATCACCCGTACTACAGGTACAGTATTAAAATTGTTATTTTTCTCTTTTGTTTTTTGTTTTTGCCGACCGCATAAAGCTGAAATCGCGCATGTTAAATGCACATAAGATGCGACAGACCTGTATCTGCTCATCAGTGATTCAGTTCTAATAATCACTGAACAGAAAAAAAGGACTCTCAATGAAGCCTAATCAGTTCAAGAGATGAGGCAAATAATATGACTTTTAAAACAGAGGCCATATCACTAACTAGGAACACCTCTCCCCACCTTCTCTTTTTTTACAGGGATTTGATATCCCTATCACCGCTTAGCAAGTGAGGTTAAGATTTAAGGAGACTCCCTAAGTAAGTGCAGTGCTAAGTACAGTTCTGCTGTCCTTTACTCCGACAATAAAGATAACAATATTTCATTACCCCTGCACTCAATACTAAAGTGAAATGTAACCCAAAAATAGTCAAAATTGATCACATTGGTAAAGCAGCTCCATCTGCTGAGCACTTAGGCAAAATAGGTGTGTCTATGTAAATACAATCCGCTCCTGAAGTTTTTACCCCAAGTTCGTCACTAGACGACAGATGAGAGCTCATTCAGACCCTGCTTCCATCTATATATAAAAAACCCCCAGAATTTCCAATACTAAGACAACAGCTTCCTTTGTAATTAACTTTATATTACTATAAACTATTGACGTGGTGACACAAACATCATTAAGTCCTATTTGATGTGGTGTCCCAAGAGATTTAGGACAGGTTACACACTGAAGGTATGAAGGATTACACGATATGGTTTCCTTGATGTGCACACCTCTCTCCTGGATGTCAGTGGAACTCCATAGCAGTAGTGAGAGCTTCATATGATCCTTATTGAAATGACAGTAATTTAACAGTAGAAGTCCTGTCTGAAAGAATAATGGAAATCAACTTAATGTAATTTATTGGATTATGAGCTAGTATTTCCAAAGGGGTGGGGAAAGGGAATACCTCTTCTGAATGATGAGAATGCAACCTTACTTATGGCAACAAGTTTACAATGAAGCACAAGATCCTGCGTGCAGTATCTTATTCCTTGGTAGCTGGGGATATTAATTCATGAGCTGTAGGCAAGCACATTGATCTTCCCAGCCATCCAGAAATGAAATGTCAGGTAGAGCTATTTTTCATTGCTATTCCAACAGACTGATTCACCCATGGTACTGTTTTCTTGCACTTAAAACAGAAAATACCCGGTGACTCCTACAAAAATTTAGGTTCACCTGGTTTCAGTTTTATGAATTCCCATTTGTCCCCAGCCTGATAACCACCCATAAATGGCTTCAGATAATGTGCATGTGGTACAAATCTAGTCTTGGGAGTGAGATTGTTTTTTTAAAGAAAAAAAGTCTTAAAAACTTCTGTTTTGCTCACATTGGGCCCAGTTCTGCATGGCATGTATCCCCAAAATTCCAAATGAAGTCCATGAGAATGTTGGAAGCACAAGAAATACAGGATTAGGTCATGTGTGTTATGCTGTATTCTGTACTGTAATTATTTAAAACAATTTATACTCTATGAGGAAGCTCCCTGGGTCATCTAGGAAAAATCTAAAAGTGCTTACTAAATCAATGTAACCAGGTTTTAAAAGAATCCCTTAGAAAGTCTAAGTGTGATAGGAACCATATCACACTTGCTATACCAGCTCAGGCCATGCTCCATCCAGTTCAGTATTTTATCTCTAGCAATGGCCTATGCCAGGTGCTTCAAAGTCTTAAGAAGGTTCAAGACACCTTACAGTAGGCAATTACGTGGGTATATACTCACTTATATAAGGAATTATTTCATCTTCCAGTGAAATGTAGTCAACCTTGAACAACTGTGTAACTTTAAACAGTTGTTTGATACAGGAGGTATCCTTACCCAACTGAAACTGCAGGAAGAATTTAGATAGACACACTGCAATTACGCAAATTGAAATTTGATCAGGACACTGGTTCCAACACCCCAACTCTTGTGAAAAGGGTTATGGGGTCTTAGATATGTACAAGTGGTCAAAACCTTTGTTGTAGGTATGTTTTTTTCAAAAATGGCAACCTCAGCAACAAAGAAACAGAACCATTCTGGAATAATAAGGGAAGAGTGTCATGATCTCTTGCCCAGTTACTGTTCAGGACTGACACTACTTCGTTTATGAGGTCTGGAAAAATTACAACCCAAGGGTTGTAGTGTCACTTTAAATTTGGCAAGCATAAGAACAAATACTTGAGGCCTGAAAAGTAAAAGTACAAAGGAACTTTATACATATTTAACTACCTTTTAACAATGCCATGTGCATCATTTATGATGAAATAAAATATAGGATATGCTGCTTCTTAGACAATAATGTGTTACAGGAGAGAGAGAAATCAAAATTACTTACAGCACCACTATTGGTATCCCATTATTTTTGGCTTCACTACACCTTTTAGAAGCTTCTCCCTATATAGAAAAATACTATACAATTTAGGCCCCAATTCTGCAAAGCACTTAGTCTGTGTTCAATCTTAAGCATCTGAGTAATACCATTCCTATTCAGCAAAGCACTCAAAAGCCTGATCCAAACTCTCTGCAGTCAGCAGAAGTCTGCTGACTTCTATGTGTATAGATCAGGCCCTTGAGTGGGTGCCTAAGTATGTGCTTGAATGCTTTGTCAAATAGGAATGGGATTATTCACATATATATATACAAGTGCGTTGGTGTACTGGGCCTTTATAAGGATTAAGCTAACAACTTTCTGTAGCAATGTAATAGCTATGGGATATTGAGGTAGATAACAGTATTTTTGAGCCAAACAATAGAGTTTTATATTAGGGATATAATTCTCTATCAATCTCTATAGGCAGATTCAAAAACCTAAAGAGAGGTTATCATTTTCTATTAACTTCCATAGGCCTTTGTCATAAGGGTCGTGATGCCAGGCATAGAAGTTTGTTCCATTCCCTTCCCTCCTCCACCCTACCCCCCGCCGCTGCAAAAAAATACTAAGCTTGCAAGGTCATTAAATTCAGATATGCAAACAGACAAAAGTGATCCTCACGGCTACCTGATTTTAATTCAAGATGTTCTGTGCAACTATAGTATGAGGAGGCCATGGTCCAATAGAATAGTTGCCTTTCCTGCATTCTTATTAGCTAGCTATGTGGCTTGAAATGTTTTGTCCTGTCCTGTATCATCATTCTTGGATGCCCTTCTTGAAAGGAAACTGCAGTGTCACTATCGGCACACTCACCCACCCTTGCAGATATCTAAAATTATTACTGTTCAGTGTATTGTTCTGAATATTCTTCTGTTCCCTTATGGAAAAGTATCATAATTTATTAGAGAATGTTCTTTCTATAGAATGTGTAAACAATTTCTAGCATGCAGTTCTATAGCAATGGTTTGATTAAACTCTCTAGGTTGGTTTGAAATATTATAGAAAGTGTATCATTCTCTATTAAATGCTGTAAACTATTTAGAGTAGTTTCTATCAAAACCTCTTGATTTCATCCCTATTAAATTCTATAGGAGTTTTCCCATAAGCATTACATAGGACAGATCCAAATAGAAAACCACAGAAACAGCCAAACCATGGATACTGTTTAAGTAGAGAAAACGATTTTGGATTATTACCCCTATGCTAGACCTCAGAGAATAATTTGCAGCAGATGGTATACTCAACCAATTTAGCCACTTTGCTTTGTGGAATGTCAGTGAGCAGATTGGGATTTCCTCAGAGTTATTCAATATTCAAATTTACTTGTGTGTGTTTTGTTTTCTTTTGTTTTGGTTTTTTGTGAGTTGTAATTTATTATTTGTATTCCCTAGATTGAAATAACGGGCAGAGCAGACTTACCCACTCCATTATCTCCCTTGTGCTCTTCCTGGGACTGGGTGAGTTTACTCTACCATTTACCCAGAGGTGTGGTTTAAAAAGTCCAAACCTAGCCCAGAGTAATTGTATGCACAGGCACGGCCCTTTTTCCCTCACTTTTTGTCTGTCTTTTCTGTTGAAAATTCTTTGAGCAGGTACCTTGTCTTCTATTGTTTTTACAGGGCACCTCCCACAGTGGAATATACATATCTGATAATATTAATAATAGTTGCAAAGGCTGCTGGTAGATCCTTGCCTGGCTTATTAAATTGCCTCTATATCAGGGTTCTGGTAAAGTTATTTTTAGAAATATGTCCTCTTATTGTGGCAGCCTATTTTAAAAAAATACAGTTTTGGGGTGCTAGCTTCCAATTCATTTCCCTCGAACATTCACAGAAGAAACATTTGATGGGATGTTTGTGAACACAAACACTAAAAGAGTGTGAGCATGCCTAAAATTAATTTTAAAGAAAAATATGACTGAGTACTCACAGAAATTTTTTTTCAGTTCACCTCCTACACATTTTTACTTAGAGGCAAATAAAACAATTCATTTTTTTTTTAATTTACACGCAAGTTTACCAGAAAATCAAAGAAGGCCATTCCACTTCTATTGCGGGATTTCCCCCTCCACTCTATTGCTGAGGCTGTAAGAAAGTAATCTTTTTTTTTCCATACAAAAGTTGTGGTTACAGTTTGTTAAGGAATTGAGCAATCAAGGGGTGAAAGTAAGGCTATGTCTACACTACCACAGTAAGTTGACTATGCTACAAACCTCCAGCTACGTTATTCACATACATTAGTCGACGTACATTAGGTCGAGTTACCGCGGGGTCTACACTGCGGGGAGTTGACAAGAGAGCTTCTCCCTTTAACTTACTTTACTCTTCGCATCGGGGGTAGAGTACAGGGGTCGACTGGAGAGCGATCTGCTGTTGATCTGGCGGGTCTTCACTAGACCCGCTAAATCGAATGCCTGTGGATCGATCTCAGAGCGTCGATCCTGGCTGTAGTGTAGATGTAGCCTTAAAGGTCTGTTGTGGATTAGAAAGATTTGCTCTACACAAATTTATGTCAGTATAACGACGTCACTCAGGGGTGTGGAAAATCCACACCTCTGAATGATGCAGTTATACAGACCGAACTTCTGGTGTAGATAGCACTATGTCGACGGGAGGACTTCTCCCATTGACATAGCTACCGGCTCTCGGGGAGGTGGAGTACCTATGCCAATGGGAGAAGGTTTCCCTTTGGCATAGGTAACATCTTCATTAAGCACTACAGCGGCAAAGCTGCATCAGTGCATCATTTTGGCACCTGAGGCGGGGAGCTCAAATGACATCCCCATGCCCCCTCACTTCGGCCAAAACTTTGAAAGGTCTCAATTCTGCCTTCTTCCTGTTCTACTCCTCTCATGGTACTGCTCTGCTACCTACCCCAATAAAGGAGAACTAACAACTTAAAATGCCTTGTTCAAAAATTTTAAGTAACACTTAACTTTCAAATGCCTGAACAGCAAATGTAACTTTTTTTGTCTGCATAGTAAACACTGGCATATTTATCTGTTTGAATAATCAAAGTGGTACTTTCCTTGCCTTCTTGGTTGCAAAGATTTGAACTGCTTCCTGAAGGTCCACACTCTGGGCCAGCTCATGCTCTATTGAGATGGTTGAGATGGACCAGCCTCTCCTGTGTCATTGTGGAGCATAGATGTGTTTTTATTAACTTCAGCTTGAAGAAGCTGCGTTCTTCACTGGCAACTGCTACAGGAAGTGTTAGAAGTGTACGCAGAGCAACAAAAGCATTTGGAAAGAGGGTGGTCATCTTATTTGTGCACATATATGCCAGAACAGACTTTGGAGTTGATCCTGCCGAAATGTATCTTGAAAGGGCTTTCAGTGCATCACCTAAATCACTCGCATCAATATCGCGCATGTCATCATGTGTTAACACTGGCTCTAGTGCCCTGCATTGCTGGTTTAGGTCTTCTTCAGGTATAGTGAGGAGTTTTGGAATACCATACAACATCCCAAATATACTGCTGTGTTCCTTGAGCTGCATGAAACATTCTTCAACTGACTGTATTGCACAATCTAGCACCTGGTTAAAGAATTCAACTTTGAATTGTTGTTTGGGGTCTCTTATGGGATTATCCCATGCCTCGTAATCAAAATGTCTTCTTCTTCAGTGACTCTTGTATTCTTGAATGGGTGGGAAAATAGCTTCAGTGTGAAGTTTCTCTGCCAACTTCTGTTCACTCTTCAGAACGCTTTGAAATCCCTCATCTGAGCGGTAAGACTGTAGGTATGACTTTGCTTTGTCCAGTTGTTCCATTGCTCCAGATATATCAAGGTCAACACCTTGGAGTCTCTTGGTTACAACATTTATTTCAAACAGTATGTCATGCCACAACACTAAGACACACAGAAATTTCAAGTTATATATGTTTCTGGTGATTCCATTTCCCTCTGCCACTGTTCTCCCACGAACTGTTCCTGTCATAGCATTATCCCCCATAATGACAACTATGGCATCATCTATCTTCCCAATTTGGTGTTTGATAGGCTTTATCGCCTCCACTCGACTTTCCCATCGTGTGGCACTCAGTGGTTTCAGTGTCAGAGAGGATGTTCCCAGATGTTGCTTCAAAATTTGTCATCGATGAGTTGATGCAGAGAAAAATACATAGATCCTTTGAATTACATTAAAAATTCAGCAGCCTCACTAGAAGCTGATACTGCATCACTGACCACCAAGTTCAATGAATGAGAACTGCATGGGACAAAAAAAGCTCGAGGGTTTAACTCTCGGATCCATGTCTGCATTCCTCTGTTCTTTCCTCTCATGTTGGCACCATTATCATAGCCCTGACCTCTCATGTCAGCTATCGCAATTCCCGTATCTTCCAGCTTTTTAAGAAGCACATTTGTCATACCAGCTTCTGTAGTATTATCAATGTCAATAAATTCTGGAAAATGCTCTCTGACAGTCACCATTCCAGGGACATTTTCACTAGGTTCTGTTGTTGTTACAAAATGCACCATTAAAGTCATTTGTTCCGTATGGCTGATGTCAGGTGTGCAGTTCAGAATAACAGAGTAATATCTTGCTGACTTCAAATCTTCTGTTTGACTTTTGTTGCCAGTAACTGTATGATCTCATTTTGAATTGTTTTTCCAAGGTAGGGGTGTGTGTACATTTCTTGGGTGGTGACTCTTCTTAGATGCTCCTGGAGTACAGCATCAAACTCAGCCGTCGGCTCCACAATTTTAAGGAAGTTTCCATTGTTTGGCACATACAGCTGATCTGAAGTGCCACACAGTGCTAGGTTTTGGGTAGCAAGCATTCTCACAATGACAATGAGCCTTTTCAGAACATTTTGCCAGTAAGGAGACTCTGATGCAATCTTCTCTTGATGCTGATCATCTATGGTGGCCTTTAACCTTAGTCTCATCTCAATCTCTTTCCACCTATCGAATGCTCTCTGGTGATTTGCTGCCTTCTCATGGCATGCCAGATTTCTAGCCAGATTTTTCCAGTCCTTTGCTCCTGTAGAACCCAATGTGGCTGGAACATTAGACTGGAAGAGTTTGCAACAAAAACAGTATGCAGCATTCTGGGTTTTTGAGTACATGAGCCATGGCTTCTCCATTTTGTCACCATTGGGGATTTCACGCCAGTAATGCATTGGATGGAAACTTCTATTGTCATTGTCTTTGGGGAACATGAAATTTTTCACTTGCTGTGGCCCATGCAGTCCCTCAGCAAGGAAGCCCCTCAGGCTACTGCTCAAGTGGGTCCACAGTCATGGATCATCTAGACTTAAGAAACAAAACTCAGCGGCAGCTGTTTTTTGCGCTTCCACCATACTCTTCTCTGATCTACACTTTTCTGCAGGAATGTGCACGGTTACATCCATTTGAGATGGAGATATGGATGCTGCAGTAGCTGCCAGGTCACCTGCACTCTGACTAACTGGAAGATCAGGCATCTCCTCACCACTCACATCCTCACTGGGGCCGGAAGGCTCACCGTGAACATTTGTGTCTATGTATCTCAGGAGAGCTCCTTCCTGCTTAGATAGAAAAGCTTCCATTGCTTTCTTTTTTTTTCTGAATACTGCCCCATAGGGGCATTTTCTTCTTTCACTCATGACTGCTGTTCTGTGCCAGCTAATGTGGCTCTCAACACTCAATTAAAGGGGACTGTAGCAGTGTGGACTTGCCCCTGTGGCGCCTCCTGCTGGTCATCCTTGGGAATTAGCTCTTCCAGCCTCCAGAGCGCCCTCTGCAGGCTGGTGATCTGCCTTACCACTGGCCCCGTGTCCTTCCCAGGACCCCGGTGCCCCTTTCTCTGGGTGCTGCCCCCTGGCAGTACCCCCATAGTTCTGGGTCTCCCCCTCCCAGGGGAACCCCCACCCACTATCCCCACTTTGCCTCAGTCTTGGCTACTGCCCAGTCTCCATTTAGCCCCCAATCACTGGGGTAGACTGCAGTATCAGCCACTCATCACAGGCAAAGGGGTTCGGACCTGCTGCCTCTGCCTACCAATGGGCTGCCCCTTCGCAGCCCTAGTACCTAGTTGGCCTTACCCTAGGCCTGCAGCCTGTGCGGGGGAGGGGTTTCCAGGCCGGAGCTCCCCAGCTCCTCTTGCCTTCCCCCAGCCCTGCTCCACCTTAGGTACCCAGGTACACTCCCTAGCAGCCAGGCCCCTCTCCCTCTAAAGGCAGAGAGAGAGAGAGTTTGCTCCTGGCTTCCCTGGCCTTTATAGGGCCAGCTGGGTCTGTTTGGGGTGTGGCCACAGCTGAGGCTGTTTTCTCCCAATCAGCCCAGCTTTTCGCCTGCCACAGCCCTCTCAGAGGGCTGTTTCAAGCTCTTGCGGGCAGGAGCAGGTGACCACCCCGCTACAGGGACAAATAAGCAGGCTGGTAGCAGGGCCTGAGTGAGGGAAGATATCAGTGTCTTGAGGGTCTAACTGACTCCTACTACTTCAGTTGACTGCCTGTTCTCCTCAAGTGGGTTCAGGGAAGCAGCAGGAAACAGGAAGCTCCCTGAGAAGCTGGTGTTAATCAGTCCAGGCTCCTAGGGCTGCTAGAGAGGCACATAAGAGGCTCTTCCTCTTCTCTCTCCCTGCAGCTCCTGCTGCTTTTTGTTATTCCCTCTCACCTTTTCTCCTGCCTGCCTGTTATGTCGCTTGTGCTCTCCTTCCTCCAGCACAGCACTCCACCATCTCCGTGCATCTAGAGCCGAGAGAATACATATGCACCACCAGCAGACACAATTTTCTACACTCTGGGTCCTAGTGGCACCCCCCACCACCACCACCAGTCTGGCATGTGAGGCAGCCGCCTCATGGTAAGGCCAGCTCTGAGAGTGAAAGACTGGATAAATGGTCAGTTTTCAACATGGCAAAAGAATCTGCCCTCAAGTTCTGTACTGTGCTCAGTGTTACTTCATATATTTATGAATAATCTGGAAAAGAGGAGTGACCAGTGGGATGCCAAAATTTGCAGATAATATAAAACTATTTAGGTTAATCAAGACTGAAGACAACCGTGAGGAACTTCAGAAACCTCTAACAAAGCTGGGTGAATGGGCAGCACAATGGAAGAAAGCATTTGATATGAAAAAAAGCAATGTACACTGGAAGAAATAATTGGAACAGCTCACACACATTGCTAGGCTTTCGACTGATTTAAATCATGCTGGAAAAAGACCTGAACATTATTCGGACAGCTCCGGGAAATCATGGCCCAACATGCAACAAGGACAAAAGGCAAACAAAATGTTAGGATGTGTAAGGAATGGAATAATATAGAAAATATCATGTCTCCACCAAATAAATCAATGGTATACCCTTACCTGGCATAATGTGGTCATCCTATATAAAAAAAGATATAGCAATAAAGAAGGGACTCAGGGATCGGCAACAAATATGTTTAGATACATGGAAAGATTTCAGTACATAGAGAGATTGGGAAGACTGTGACTGTTTGGCTTTCACAAGAAAGAAATACGAGACATGATTAAAAAGTAAAGTAGTGAATGGCAAAGAGAAAGTAAACTGCATGGCTCTGACTTACCCTTCTCATATACAAAAGCGGGGAAACATTTGATACAATTGAAAGACAGAATAGTTAAAATGGAGTAAAGGAAATATTTTTTATTCACAATGCCTGTAGACTTCCTTGCCATCACATATTTTTGAGGACAACAGGTTAATGTGATTAGAAAAAGGATTAGACATGTATTTAGATAATGAGAACATCCATGGTTCAATTAGATAGGATATTTTTAGAAAGTTCATGCTTCAAGGCCTAAGCCAACCACCAGATATTAGGTAGAAATGGACCCTATGAAGAGAGAGTTTCAGAGTAACAGCCGTGTTAGTCTGTATCCGCAAAAAGAAGAACAGGAGTACTTGTGGCACCTTAGAGACTAACAAATTTATTAGAGCATAAGCTTTCGTGGACTACAGCCCAATGCATCCGAAGAAGTGGGCTGTAGTCCACGAAAGTTTATGCTCTAATAAATTTGTTAGTCTCTAAGGTGCCACAAGTACTCCTGTTCTTCTTTTTATGAAGAGAGAGTTATTCTAAAATCTACAGGGTTTCTTCCCCTCTGAAGCATCTAGTACTCGCCTCTGTCAGAGTCAGGACAGTGGAGCAGATAGATGACTGTTTTAATCTAGCCTGGCAAATCCTCTTTTCATGTGTTCCTGTGTTGCTGTTGCAGGTTGAATGTGCACCACCAAAAGCCACAACTGAAATTCTCATCCATCTAGATCAGGGGTCAGCAACGCTGGCACGTGGCTCACCAGGGTAAGCACCCTGGCGGGCCGGGCCAGTTTTATTTACCTGCTGACGCGGCAGGTTCGGCCGATCGCGGCCCCCACTGGCACATCGCTTGCCCATGCCGCTTCTTGCCGCCCCCATTGGCCCGGGACGGCGAACCGCGGCCAGTGGGGGCCGCGATCGGCCGAACCTGCCGCGTCAGCAGGTAAATAAAACTGGCCCGGCCGGCCAGGATGCTTACCCTGGCGAGCCGCGTGCCAACGTTGCCAACCCCTGATCTAGATAGTAAAAAAAATTGTGCATGCAACTTTGATTTATTTTTTGCTGATCTGAAAAATTTCAGTGGAAGTACCAAGAACTCAAAAAGAGGAGCAATTCACATCTCCATAACTCCTAGTTTGTTGGTGTTTTTATTTTGGTTGATTTATTTTATTCTGATAGCATTAATGAAGTTTCTAAAGTGTTTGTGGTACTAGTGGATCAAGATGAAATTTTACGCAAAAGTGTGTAGTTTTTGAAGTAAATTTCTTGAGAAAAATTTTCTCAAATTGTGGGACAAACCATAGATTTCTCAATTGCTTGTCACTCAAAGGGTTCATTTGAATCATTGTAGGCACTTCAAAGAATACAAAGCTCTACTAATAGAGCATAGAAGTCTGTTCTTATATTAGCATCCATGCAAGGTATTTTTATATGAAGGGATACGTTTTCAAAGCACTGCAAGGGAGGTACGTGCTAAAATCTTTTCCTATATCACAGCATTTGTGCTAATACCTCCCACACACCACTTTGAAACTATACCCCTCTCGGTCTTTAATACTTTGCAGCCTTGGAAGGATTGTGATTTGGAAGAGGCTGACATTTGTAGAACAAAGAAAACTCTGAGAAAACAAAGCCACAATAAAACTAGTAACAAAAATTTTGTAAAAAATATACACTATAATAATACTTTTAACTTAAGGGAGTGTCTTTCATCTGAGGATCTCAGTACTTTAAGATTAACCTGCATTATAATCCCCATTTTACAGGTAGGAAATCAGTTTGATATTATTTGGTCTAAAATTAAAGAAACAGATTCTCAGTTGCTGTAAATTAATGCTGCTCTGCTGAAATCAATAGAGCTACACTGATTTACACCATTTTAGGATCTAACCCAATGTTTCTCAAACTGGAGTCGCCGCTTGTGTAGGGAAAGCCCCTGGCGGGCCGGGCCGGTTTGTTTACCTGCCCCATCCGCAGGTCCGGCCAATCGCGGCTCCCACTGGCTGTGTTTCATCGCTCCAGGCCAATGGGAGCTGCTGGAAGTGGCGCGGGCCGAGGGACTTACTGGCTGCCGCTTCCAGCAGCCCCCATTAGCCTGCATCGGTGAACCGCGGCCAGTGGGAACTGCGATCAGCCGGACCTGCAGACGGGGCAGGTAAACCAACCGGCCTGGCCCGCCAGGGGCTTTCCCTACACAAGCAGCGACCCCAGTTTGAGAAACTCTGATCTAACCCAAACTTCTGACTGCATCTGCTTCAGTGAAGGTTCAGAAGAAAAAGAAGTACATTTTTACAAATGCAGTATGTAAATAACACAAAAACAAATACAATATATTAAAAAATCAGTTCTCCCAAGGTATTTTCTAATATAGTCTTATCTGTTTGTGTGTTAGTACAGCCAGCTGAACACAAATGCGTGACTCATGATAAAGAAACTATTTACATGTGTATATTTTCCACAATAGACTAATGATGTCAGGAGCTACAGGGCTTAGCTTGGTGAGACGCTGGTCACAAGCAAAAGATTATTGAAATGTAAGACCCAAGGAGGAGGCATGAAATGAATGAGAGCAAACAAAAGGAAGTGATTATTTGATTGCAGAGTCAGGCTGAGGCACATAAAGCCATGCAGATTACCAAAGCCAAGGTTCCAGAACTCAAACTGAGGAGTCGTTTTGTGAAAACAAATAAAAAATATTAACACAGCTTCTTCAGTTCTCAATACCGTTTAATTTCTCCAAAGAGGGCAGAGAATATGCCTGTAATTTTCCCGCACCCTACCAATAGCATATGAAAAAGATTTATTATTTTACTTTCCTATACATTAAGTGTACCTCTGGTATATCACGGCTGATTTACATCAAATTCCAAATAAAGAAGGATCTATTTGTTTAAAAGAAATAGAATTATTACAACATTTATTTCAGTATGAATCATTAGCTTGGGAAACATTGTCAAAAATGTATTGAAGGGGAAAAATGAGCTATAATTTGAGACTGCAAAATCTTCCAGTCTAATATCTAATCTAACCCTGCCTAGATGTTGGATGCCTCTATTTTTGGGTGCCCCATTTAAGACACCTTTTAAAAGGGTCTGATTTTGCTAAACACCTGCCCTTTGAAAATCATGCTCCTTCAAGGCATTTCAGGCTGAGGGCCCAAATTCACTAATCACTTAATAATGGAGGTCACAAGGCTGTCTCCCTTGTCCACGGTGATTATTTATCCATATAAACAGCACATGCTGGTCTATTTCTCAGTATGAAACCTGAATGAAAGAAGCCCAAGATATCTGCAGTCAGTAGCCAGCATTTTAATTAGTTTGTTCAGAAATGGAAGATTTGGTATTATGTGGTAGGGTTACATCAGCAAGTGGTTTCTTGTGTATTGACTAGTCTTTGAGTGGATGTAGCTTTCCCACCTCAAAGGATGTTCCAATTAAAATATACTAAACCAAAGGCATGGATCAGAACTAGAAGATTTCTGTGCAGTTTATACTGGGCAGTGACACAAGACAAAGGCAACCAATGGTGCTTCTTGCTTTCTTGGTAAAACTACCGAACCAATACAATATTCAGTAGCTGAATATTGTGCACCGGTATGGAGCAGCTGCAGCCACACATGAATCGTTGATGTCTGGTGAGTACAGTGATGGGAAATTTTAAGTTAACTCCAACACCATGGGTACCTGTTCAGTCTAGTATCGCTGCCCCTCCCCCCCACGCTGCTACACTGAACTGCTGTGACACGCCGCAAAGTTCAGTGAATGCAGGAAAACAGATGTCTTCCTATCCACCAAGATCTCAACAATGCCCACTCCCAAAGTCTTAAGTCCCGCAAGTCTTTCTGGGATATTTGCTTAGTTTCACGCAATCAGGCTATGATCAGAAGAAGGTTTGGAAAGCAGATTGGGCTAAACAAGACTTAGAAAATAAGCACCTTGTGCCAGATCCCATGCAGAAGGTTCCTGGGTTCAACCTTCCATGGTCATTCTGGTCAACTCTGAGCCAAATCTGAACCAACCATGGCAGATGCAGACGTCTAATGCACAAATAGAAAATCAAGGACTCCCCAGCATGTGAGTGTGGCTCCCCATGACAGACCAGCAATCATATCACCATCTACTGCTCAATTTATAAATACGAAGGAGGCATCACTGTGATAAATTCTGCTATTCATGATGTAGCCATTTGGCTCCATCAACTTCAAGTGAAATTGTAATTGCTGCTCTATATTAGCCATCCAAAAGAAGAAGAAGGTAACACTACAACCCACTATTATCGGAATAGAAAGTTCAAATTATGGCATAAATATGAAAAGGATACCACAGGTAGCCTAATATGAAAATGTCACTTGCCCCACTGCAACACTAGAAATTATTGTCTTAAAAAGAGTATAAGTAGAATGTGTGCTTGGTGGATTATATAATGTGTATATTATAGAAAATGAAAACTATTTCCAAAGAAACAGTACTTTAAAAATATTTTTATTGTAGAAAAGAGAAACCATGAATTTCAGGTCCAGGATATCACTATAGTTTCTGATATCCAAGACTCATCACTTGTTTATGTTGACCAATGAGTATGGTTGCCTAAGGGAACTATTAAGGTGTTTCTTCTAATAAAATCTGGAAAAAAAAACACACGTTTAAAACGCTTTTTTGTTGTTGTTAAGTTAATAAAGCTTTTATGCTCAGATCAGTTGTAAACTCAGTCAAGCCTATATTTCCCTTCGGAGCAAAAGCTCTAGAAGTTTTTACTCTTCCTTTTTATATATCTCTTCCTATCTTCCCTCCCATCTTCCTTCTCCTGCTATCCCAGAATTTCATCTGTCTGGCAGTTTTTCCATCTTCAGTGCCTTGATGAAACATTACAATGTTTTCTACTCATCTGCTTCTGCAGTACAAAACAGATCTCTTGTATATCTGACAATCTGTGGCCATTAAGTGTAACATTTTGGAGAGCAACTATCCCTTTCCTTTATATTTTTAATTTTCTCATATCAAATATCATGGCAATAAGCATGATATAGAAATCTGAGCAGACAAATACTCATCCAGTTCCATCACATTCCAACACATGTATATTCACATTCAACTAATTCAAGCTAGAGGAAATTCAGATAGGAAGAAAAATGCTAATTTAGCAGTGACGGTATTACTCATCTGAATATCTTATCCAGAGATATTCTCTGGATTCTCCATCACTTGAAGTCATTAAGTCAAGACTAGATGTCTTTCTAAAAGACATGCTATAGTTCCAGTACCAGTTGTTGGGCCTGATGTAGTATTTATTAAGTGAAGTTCTATGGCTTATGATATGCAGATCAGACTAGATGATCATAATAGTTCCCTCTGGCCTTAAAACCTATGAACTATTTTTAGGAAACAAGTGAAATCTTCCTAAGTATTTGCCCATAAACACACATCAACCTCAAAAGGCAGAAAGTTAAGGTGAAATCACTTGAGTTGTCAGAACCAAAATTTCCATTTATCTGTGTTGTGATACTAACCTGAATGGCAACTGTTTATAATGCCATCTTAACCATGCATGCTATCAACACAGCTTACATCCATAATACTTCATTTAAAGGTTAATTCAAAAGTTAAATTGTTGCAAAGTCTCCATCTCTCTAATGCAAACTGTCTAAGAGATAGTAGTGCATAGCGTACCTCTAAAAGAAAGTAGTAATGCAACATATTTACTGCAATCCTTCTATCACAAACATATTTGGTTCTCGCTGTGGGAATGGGTTGCCAAACTTCACTTTGCGAACACGTGGTTAAGGTTTAACCAATACCTAGGGTAACACTTAAACTTGTTTTGTTCGCTCAAATGCTGTATTCTAAGGTTATGTCTACACTACCGCTGAATGGTGTAGCTCAGGTAGATGCACCTGTTCCAGCTCTGACTGAGCTAGTACGCTCAAAATAGAAGTGTTGTCATGGCAGCATGGGTGGCAGGAGGGGATAGCCACTTCGGGTATGATCCCATCCAAGAAGCTAGGTACATACTCAGGTAGCTAGCCCATCCCTTTGTGATACTGCAGCTGCAGTGTTATTTCAGCATATTTGCTCCATTAGAACCAGTGCAAGAAAGTCTACTCAAGATGGAAATTACCCCTTCCAGCACCAGTGTCAACATACCCTACATGTCGAGCAGGCTTTTTATTCACCTCGTTACCTCCAAATTACAATGCTCATTTTACTAATCTGCAATATTGGTATTTGAAGACTATTTATATTTCTCCTGAAACAAAAGGTGTCAGTAGACAACTATGTGCAATGTTTTTAAAACTCGTATCTCAGATAGATCAAGGATCATGCATATTTTCTGTTGGACCTCCCATTCCAAAATGTTTACTGCCCATCAGTAAGAGGCAAGGATTAAAAACATACCTAAAAAGTTAAGCATCTGCTGGCACTGATGCAAAAGACTGGTCACATGCCTGCTTTTCAGATGTAGTATACTGCCAACACATGCCACATCATAAACATAGCTTCTGGTATGCCACATGCTGCAAAATCTCTCAAACATTTTGTATAAGAAATTTAACTTCTGCTTATTTTCCACCTTCACACAATATTGGTTAGCAGTATCCATTTTGCTCATCTCTCTCACCTGAAACTTTCAAAGATGTTGCCAAATTAATGGTAGAAACCAAATAAATTGTGAATCTAAAGAGCTCTCTATCTGGCCACAACATGGCCTGTCTTAGAACTCCACCATCTATCCTTAGCACACTGGTGCATATGGCTGAATTCCCAAAGATATCAGTTAAGTATTTTGAATCACAACAAATCTTTCTTAAGGCACTGCTAAGGCAAAAGCTTGACAACAGATCTAGTAGTAGAATTTTGCCCTAACTAAGACAATTGTTATGTTTTATTTCCTCCCAAGTTCCAAAGAAGGATTATAAAAATATATTTAATGTAATTAAGAAACATTTTTTCAGCATTACACCTGAGTGTTATGGCAATAATTTGCATTATTTTTCATCAGTCCTATATATGATAGACTTCCAAAATCTTTATGCACTTTCTCAGAAGCCTTTAATATGTATGGGTTACCCTGCTCTACAGCCAAAATGCTTCTGAAATAAATGTAGTCAAACTTTACTAATTCAGGGTCACTGAGAATGAAAATGATGCTTAAAATTGTTGATTGGCTCTAGTTTTCAAGATATGCTACTGGGTCAGTATATACGACCCTTGACTTGGGAATGACTGGATCTATGAATAAATCTATGACTGGGTTTGGACAGTACTTGCTTTTTAGGCAAAACAATGAATGATGCAATCTGAAGCTGGTATTGTGTCATACATGATATGAATTGCATCATGTTATTCCTAGAAGTCCTGGATGATGCAATCATAACGAAGCTTACATCACTCTGCTGAACAAATTGCCCTATATCAGCTCGAGAAATCATACAGTGTCGCGCCCTCTTATTTGTCAGTGTTTGATTTTGCAAAGGGACACATTTCTGTTTATCCAAAGTGAGCAGAGATGCCTCGTATTTGTGTGAACAGTGCAGATAACTTCTGCTAGGTTTGTGGTGAAGTGACTTTTGCATCACAAAAGCGCAGTATAACCACTATGGTTAAGAAAGCCTATCACCTTTATTTTGGCTGCAAAATTGGAGATCAGGACAAGAGGTGGGCCCCACACATATGTTGCAACACTTGTGCAACAAATCTTTGCCAGTGGTTGAACAGGAAAAGGAAATCTATGCCTTTTGCAGTGCCAATGATTTAGAGAGAACCAACAGATCATACCAGCAATTGTTACTTCTGCATGGTGCCTCCAGTTGGGAAAGGTGTGTCAAAGAAGAAAAAGTGGACTGTACATTATCCAAACATTCCATCAGCTAGACGCCTAGTACCCCACGGAGAAGGACTGCCAGTTCCTGATGCACCAGAATCATTCTCACTTGTGTCAGACGAGGAAGAGGAAGAGGATGAAACTTCTGGTCCTGCACCATCAATGTCACAGGACCCACATTTTCTCCCATCCTCCTCCTCTGAACCACACCTCATAACACAAGGTGAACTGAATGACCTTGTCAGGGATTTGGAACTACCCAAGAGTAAGGCAGAGCTGTTGGGCTCCAGACTACAGCAGTGGAATCTCCTGGCAGGTGATGTTAGGGTTACCATGTTCCGTGACCGTCAAAAGGATCTTGTCCCATTCTTCTTCATGAAAGGTGATCTTGTAGCCTGCAACAACATCGATGGTGTGATGGCAGCCCTCAACATCGTTCACAATCCAGATGAATGGAAACTATTCATTGATTCATCGAAGACGAGTCTTAAAGCTGTTTTACTGCATAATGGCAATGTTTTGCCATCAATTCCAGTTGGTCATGCAGTCCATATGAAGGAAACCTATGACAACATGAAACAACTTTTGAGGTGCATAAACTATGACCAACATCAGTGGCAGCTTTGTGGCGATTTGAAGGTTGTTTCTCTCTTGCTTGGTCTGCAGACTGGATACACAAAGTACTGCTGTTTTCTATGTGAATAGGATAGTCGTGCAAGAGATTCCCACTACATCAAGAAAGATTGGCCACTCCGACAGTCATTGGACCCTGGGAGGAAAAGTGTTCAGCATCCACCACTTGTTGAATCAAGGAAGATTTTGTTACAAGCCTTACACATCAAGCTGGGTCTGATGAAGAACTTTGTCAAGGCCATTGACAAAACACAAGCAGCTTTCAAGTACCTCTGTGGAAAATTTCCAAGGTTAAGTGAAGCTGAGATAAAGGAAGGTGTCTTTGTTGGTCCTCAGATTCGTGAACTTCTTCGAGATGATTCATTTGACCATGCACTGCGTGGCAAGGAAAAGACGGCATGGAAAGCCTTCCAATTAGTGGCAATAAATTTTCTTGGAAACAACAAGGCAGACAACTACAGGTTGTTGGTGGAAAACCTCCTCAAGGCATACAAAAGCCTTGGTTGCAACATGTCACTAAAGATACATTTTTTGCTCATCTAGATTTTTTTCCACCGAACTGCGGAGCAGTGAGTGACGAGCACGGCGAGCGATTTCACCAGGACATTGCAACAATGGAGAAATGCTATCAGGGCAAATGGAGCCCATCAATGCTTGCAGACTATTGCTGGACAGTGACAAGAGATGCTCCATTTAATGAATACAAGAGACAAGCCAAGAAGCGCCGAGTAGACACTGAATAGGACTAAACTATTTACATAATAGTTTTTTGCCTTTTGTTTCATAATACATTTTATTTATATAACCCTTTTGCTGATTTTTAAAGTGTTACATAAACAGGACAGGTGAAATATTATCATGTAAAGCAACCATAAACACATGAAAAGACCTAGGTTTACAATTTATGATTAAAACTCTACTATCTACACAATATCCATAGACATAAAATGTAAAAACTTAAATATCTTAGAAACAGTAGCCAATCAGTTGTTTTAATTGTCATATTTGAATTCAGCACATCAAAATACTTAATAAATAGCACATTTTATCTCTGAAGCAGACGACTTCTCAAAAATTGTAGGCCAGTGTTATTTGGCTGATTTCTTCATCCTCCTTTGAACAATTGTCTTTCTAACTTGTTCTGAGGTGGCTTATCTTCTTTTATTTGTCTATGGTTTGGGACAATCACAACTCTTATTTTTAATATTCTGTTGTATCCTGTCAATCATTTTTGTGTCAATTCCCTTGTGGGCATCCCTTAACATTACTGTGAAACTGCTTAAATATGTGAAATAATATCCTTGGGAAAAAAGCTAATCAACCACAAAGTAAATACACTCATGGGAATAGGTGCCTTTTTGACTAGGAATAGTGACTACTATAGCATGCTGTTGATTCTAGCCCTGAACCTTTCATCAACTTGGCCTAGTTAATCCTGCTGAGGGTACAATACCATTTTAGCACATTACATAGTGAACACCTGGGGGGTGCCATAGCCGCTAAGATGTGCTAGCTATGATCAATCCACACAAGTGGTCCATTTCCTGGACACTACTGTGCTAATAAGCGATGGTCACATGAATACCACCCTATACCGGAAACCTACTGACCGCTACACTTACCTACATGCCTCCAGCTTCCATCCAGGACACACCACATGATCCATTGTCTACAGCCAAGCTCTAAGATATAACCGCATTTGCTCCAATCCCTCAGACAGAGACAAGCACCTACAAGATCTCTATCAAGCATTCTTAAAACTACAATACCCACCTGCTGAAGTGAAAAAACAGATTGACAGAGCCAGACGAGTACCCAGAAGTCACCTCCTACAAGACAGGCCCAACAAAGAAAATAACAAAGAAAAGAACACCACTAGCTGTCACCTTCAGCCCTCAACTAAAACCCCTCAGCGCATCATCAAAGAGCTACAACCTATCCTGAAAGATGATCCCTCACTCTCACAGATCTTGGGAGACAGACCTGTCCTCGCTTACAGACAACCCCCCAACCTAAAGCAAATACTCACCAGCAACCACACATCACTGAACAAAAACACTGACCCAAAAACCTATCCTTGTAACAAAGCCCGATGCCAACTCTGTCCACATATCTATTCAAGTGACATCATCATAGGACCTAATCACATCGGCCATACCACCAGGGGCTCATTCACCTGCACATCTACCAATGTGATATATGCCATCATGTGCCAGCAGTGCCCCTCTGCCATGTACATTGGCCAAACTGGACCGTCTCTACGCAAAAGAATTAATGGACACAAATCTGACATCAGGAATCATAATACTCAAAAACCAGTGGGAGAACACTTTAACCTGTCTGGTCATTCAATGACAGACCTGCGGGTGGCTATTTTACAACAGAAAAACTTCAAAAACAGACTCCAACGAGAGACTGCTGAGCTGGAATTGATATGCAAACTAGATACAATCAATTTAGGATTGAATAAGGACTGGGAATGGCTGAGCCATTACAAACATTGAATCTATCTCCCCTTGTAAGTATTCTCACACTTCTTAGCAAACGGTCTGTACTGGGCTATCTTGATTATCACTTCAAAAGTTTTTTTTCTCTTACTTAATTAGCCTCTCAGAGTTGGTAAGACAACTCCCACCTGTTCATGCTCTCTGTATGTGTGTATATATATCTTCTCAATATATGTTCCATTCTATATACATCCGAAGAAGTGGGCTGTAGCCCACGAAAGCTTATGCTCTAATAAATTTGTTAGTCTCTAAGGTGCCACAAGTACTCCTGTTCTTTTTGCAGATACAGACTAACACAGCTGCTACTCTGAAACCTAGCTAAGATAGTTACCTGACCCTTCTCGTCTTTTATCTGAATTACAAACAGCTCCAGACATTCACTGGGCTGAAGGTAAATCCCTTCACTGCCAGTCCAGGGGTGGGATCCATACTATGGATCTTGTCACAGGGGTGCTGCTGATATGTATAGTCAGTTTTTCTGTCTTCTTGTGTCCTATTAAAAATGTTGGTTTTTAAAACAAAAAATACCTCTTTCAATTCTCTTTTGGGCAAGGATATCCTGCCATGCTACTTTTGCAGTGTTATAGACCACTTATTCTCTAGCACATAGCATCAGCCCAGACTGGTGCATTAATTTGGGCTTGTATTTTAGGTCACAGTAACACTCCAAACCTATCCTGATTTCACCTGATTTCAAATTAGAGTGGGAGTTTTTTTAATCCCTTTTGCAGAGGTGTAAATAACTACACACAGTGCAAAACTGTAGAGAATCAGACACTCTGTACCAGTTTGCAAGACAGATCTCAATTAGAATGTTACAGATTGATGCAAAGATCCATACTTCCAGACTCATTTCATTGATTTATTTGTTTAAAGTTCACTATTCACTTTTTAACAAAGTAAAGACCTGATTTAGATGATTCATTTAAGCATCAACCACGCTGACATGAATATCAATATTTCTTTCAATACAATTAGTTAGACTACATTACGTTTAGATTGAAGTATTGCCATTTTTTCACATTAATGTTGATCATGTTATCACAGCTGTCAAGAATTTTTAATCTTACCCATTTTTACGAAGGGCCAGGAAGGAAAGTGGCATTTTTGAATATTTCTCATGTGCATTCGTGTATACCAGTTCTGCTTCCACTGATATTAACTGGATTTCTTCTGTTCCCTTCAATGGGAGCAGAATAAGAACACAAACTTAACTCTTATCATAGGAACTGAAAACATCATGAGCACATCATGACAACTCTTAAGGAATCAAAATATTATGTTGACTGTCACAATGTATTTCCTAATATCCAATTTCTCAGAGCCTTGTAGACAGATTGAGTTCTTTTCTCCACCCAGCTAAGAAGGACTCTCTTGTGTCAAAACTAAATGGGGTTTTTGAAGAAGCCACAAGAAGAAACCTCATGGATTCTGGCTGCTGACTTCCATAGCTTTCCACCTTCAGAACTCTACTTTCAATTACTCCTCACTCACACTAAACTCATTTTCTGAAATTTTGGAAAAGAACATGCACAATTTGATAGACTAGCAACACATGGCAGCATCACCTAACAGCCCTGTCTGAGGAAGATATTTAATACCATTTAGCTGTCTTTTATTTAAAATCAGGTTTCTGAGAAGATGGGTGCTATTTGTAGTTCCTGTGTTCTCAGTGGAAACCTGGCATAACCTGAGAATAGTACGTGAATAGTAAAAAAGATCCAGGCAAATAAAGAGTTGGTTCCAAAGGAGACAAGGAGAGCAATATTCAGAAGACAATTATTTCTATGGATTATACGTGGTAGTATAAAAAACGTGCAAGCTTTTATTATATGGATTTTTTTTAACTAAACCATTGACTGTAAGGAAATGAGAATTCCCTCTCCTCATTGGGTCTGATCAGAACATCATTCAGGACTGGGGGGGGGGGGAAACAGTGGCATGATGGTAAATTTCTGGGGAAACATAGTGATGATGCTGGAGGGATCCCTGGGAAGGAGATGGTTATGGGGTTTTAAAAATATATTAAGGATTAACAGGGGCACTGTGCTGTGATCATAAGGTTAGGCTATAATATAAGCCATGATAGAGGGCAAGAAATACAACACTATATAAGATATCAGAGGGGTAGCCGTGTTAGTCTGGATCTGTAAAAAGCAACAAAGAGTCCTGTGGCACCTTAAAGACTAACAAATGTATTGGAGCATAAGCTTTCGTGGGTGAATATCCACTTCGTCAGATGCATGTAATGGAAATTTCCAGAGGCAGGTATAAATATGCAGGCAAGAATCAGTCTGGAGATAACGAGGTTAGTTCAATCAGGGAGGGTGAGGCCTTCTTCTAGCAGTTGAGATGTGAACACCAAGGGAGGAGAAACTGCTTTTGTAGTTGGCTAGCCATTCACAGTCTTTGTTTAATCCTGATCTGATGGTGTCAGATTTGCAAATGAACTGAAGCTCAGCAGTTTCTCTTTGAAGTCTGGTCCTGAAGTTTTTTTGCCGTAAGATGGCTACCTTGACATCTGCTATTGTGTGGAGAGATTGAAGTGTTCTCCTACCGGTTTTTGTATATTGCCATTCCTAATATCTGACTTGTGTCCATTTATCCTTTTACGTAGGGACTGTCCAGTTTGGCCGATGTACATAGCAGAGGGGCATTGCTGGCTCATGATGGCATATATAACATTGGTGGACATGCAGGCGAATGAGCCGGTGATGTTGTAGCTGATCTGGTTAGGTCCTGTGATGGGGTCGCTGGTGTAGATATGTGGGCAGAGTTGGTATCGAGGTTTGTTGCATGGATTGGTTCTTGAGTAAGAGTTGTTATGGTGCGGTGTGTGGTTGCTGGTGAGAATATGCTTAAGGTTGATGGGTTGTCTGTGGGCGAGGACTGGTTTACACTATGTAAACCACTCAGGGAAGTTCTGAACTGATTATGCTCCCACTACATTGAATAAAGTTGCTATGTGTTCCCCAGAAGAGATAAGAACAGCCATATTGGGTCAGACCAAAGGTCCATCTAGCCCAGTACCCTGTCTTCCAGCAGTGGACAATGCCAGGTGCCCCAGAGGGAATGACCAAAACAGGTAATCATCAAGTGATCCATCCCGTTGCCCATTCCCAGCTTCTCGCAAACAGAGGCTTGGGACACCATCCCTGCCCACCCTCACTAATAGCCATTGATTGACCTATCTTCCATGAAATTATCTAGTTCTTTTTTGAACCCTGTTATAGTCTTGGCCTTCACAACATCCTCTGGCAAGTAGTTCCACAGGTTGACTGTGCATTCTGTGAAAAAATACTTCCTTTTGTTTGTTTTAAACCTGCTGCTTAGTTCTTATTATAAGGAGGAGTAAATAACCCTTCCTTATTTACTTTCTTCACAGCAGTCATGATTTTATAGAACTCTATCATATCCCCTCTTAGTCATCTCTTTTCCAAGCTGAAAAATCCCAGTCTTATTAATCTCTCTTCATACGGCAGCCTTATATACCCTTAATCATTTTTGTTGCCCTTTTCTCACCCTTTTCCAAGTCCCATATATCTTTTTTGAGATGGGGCAACTACATCTGCACGCAGTATTCAAGAGGTAGGCATACCATGGCTTTATATAGCGGCAATATGATATTTTCTGTCTTATTATCTATCCCTTTCTCAATGATTCCCAACATTCTGTTTGCCTTTTTGACTGCCGCTGCACATTGAGCGGTTGTTTTCAGAGAACTATTCATAATGACTCCAAGATCTCTTTCTTGAGTGGTAAGAGCTAATTTAGACCCCATCATTTTATATGTATAGTTGGGATTATGTTTTCCAATGTGCATTACTTTGCATTTATCAACACTTAATTTCATCTGCCATTTTGTTGCCCAATCACCCAGTTTTGAGAGATCCTTTCGTAGCTCTTCACAGTCTGCCTATGATTTAACTATCTTGAGCAGTTTTTTATCATCTGCAAATTTTACCATCTCTCTGTTTACCCCTTTTTCCAGATCATTTATGAATATGCTGAATAGGACTGGTCCGAGTACAGATCCCTGGGGGACACGACTATTTACCTCTCTCCATTCTGAAAATGGATCATTTATTCCTATCCTTTGTTTCCTGTTACCAATCCATGAGAGAACCTTCCCTCTTATCCCATGACTGCTTACTTTGCTTAAGAGCCTTTGGTGAGGGACCTTGTCAAAGATGTTCTGAAAATCTAAATACACTATATCCACTGGATCCCCCTTGTTGACCCCCTCAAAGAATTCTTGTAGATTGGTGAGGCATGATTTTCCTTTACAAAAACCATGTTGACTATTCTCCCTCCCCACCCCCCCAAATTATGTTAATCTATGTGTCTGGCAATTTTGTTCTTTACTATAGTTTCAACCAGTTTGCCCAGTACTGAAGTCAGGCTTACTGGCCTGTAATTGCTGGGATCATCTCTGGAGCCCTTTTTAAAAATTGGTGTCACATTAGCTATCCTCCAGTCATTTGGTACAGAAACTGATTTAAATGATAGGTTACAGACCACAGTTAGTAGTTCTGCAATTTCACATTTGAGTTCCTTCAGAACTCTTGAGTGAATACCATCTGATCCTGGTGACTTATTACTATTTATTTTATCATTTTTTCCCCAAACCTCCTCTAATGACACAATCCGGCACAGTTCTTCAGATCTGTCACCTAAAAAGAATGGCTCAGGTTTGGAAATCTTCCTCATATCCTCAACCATGAAGACCAATGCAAAGAATTAATTTAGTTTCTCCACAGTTGTCTTATCATCCTTGAGTGCTCCTTTAGCATCTTGATCATCCAGTGGCTCCACTGATTGTTTAGCAGGCTTCCTGGTTCTGATGTACTTAAAAAAAGTTTGCTATTACTTTTTGAGTCTTTGGCTAGCTGTTCTTCAAATTTATTTTTGGCCTTCCTAATTATATTTTTACACTTCAGGTCTGATGTTCAAAAGAGATGACAAATGTTGTTCCATCAAAAGTGTCTTATCACAATACATTTCCAACAATCCATATTTAGAAACTTCCTTGGTATCCATGAGATACTGGTCTGTTGCTATAGCAATTCAATAAACTCTCTGAAAACCTTGAAAACCCTTCCTCAGCATTTCTTCTAGTCCAAACACAATTAACCATGCACTTTATTTTCTCTCTCTTTTTGCCATTTTAGAAAACATTTGATTATATTCCCTTCCTTGTCATTTTCACCTAAATGATTCAGTAAGACTTTTCTCAAGATTTTAAAATGGCTGGGTTTTGACATGAGTTCATTTGACTCCCATTGAAACTAATATAATTTGAAGGCAATCAACTCCTTGCAGGATCACACTTGAAGGGGTGGATATTATCGATGTTATAATTTGAAGAAGAGACAGGATTTGGCAAGAGTTTAGGTGTGGGGATGGAATAAATGATAAGACTCAAAACTGAGAATTAAGTGGAAGGATGGTACTGCTAGCAAGAGAGAGAATGTATGGAAGGAGAGGAGAGAGGGGTTCTGATTCTTGGTTGCCTTTCACTTTATATAGTTATTTACAATAGTGCAAAGTGTGTGCAAAGTTCAAAACACAATCAAATCAGAAGGGTAACACCACTATTCCCTGGTGTGACTACACAAGCTACAGAAGAACAGAGGATCAGGCCTGGTATTTGTAGCAAGTAGTTAGACACGTGAGTTTCTTCTTTTTTTTCTATAGCCACCCTTAGTAAGAGGAATAAAATGTCTATTTTAACTTATAATGGGATAAAATATCTACATATTTTGAGTTTTATAAATTTTACTCAAAAGACTGAATTGATCTTCAATCCAGATCATCCCTCTGGGGAAAAAGAGAATAGTGTTGGGCTAATATATAGCCATAAATGATCACTGACATATGTAATGCACAGCTATTCAACTCATCTCTTGTTTTGTTGTTTTTGTTGCTGTTGTTGTTATTTTTTCTACAATGAGTTGTTATGTTTCTAATGGCCTTTATAAACATTGTGATTTCCATCTTAAACAACTAGTAAGAAAAAACTTTCAGGATCCTTTCTTTACTAACACCTATACTGCAAAGTTAGACCAGTGTTAATGCAGATATACTCTGAGATTCCTTGCTGCCATACTTTATGCTTTGTGAGCATAAAACAAAAATAGTTGACTAAATTTTAAGCATCTGAATTTTAGTCAAGAAATTTTTATTTCATAGGTTCACACGGACAGAATTTATTTCCCTAGTGAGTTCAGACATTGTCAGTGAGGAAAGGCAGTTAGTTGCTCTTAGCCTGGGCTTGAATCGTTAAAGAAAAAGGCACTTACTAAAACTATTATCTGAGTCATTTAAGATCTATGGCCCTAACTACCAGAACTTTCTCTATTTTTCACTTCAAATCTGAACAAATGAGAGCTGTTCCAGTCCCAGCAAACCCTGAAAAGTGTCTGGAAGGTAAAAATAAAACTCAGAGGGGAAAAAATGTGTGATCACTCAATCTTGGGTGTATGAAAAGCATCATTTGAGGCAAAAGACTTTAAATATCCTCTTCCCTTGCCAGCAAAACAGAGCTAGCCTGAGACTTTTTACACTGTTCGCTTTACGATGAAGTTTCAAATCTTGATAGAAACTGGGTGAGAGGACCATTTCATTATGGTTTGCTTCAATACAAAAGCTTCATAGAAGGAAATATAGTTTTAACAGAGTAGACAAAAAGTGCCTGAAATGAGATTGAGGGAATATTTATGAATAAAAACTCTTGGGGCTACCAATTCATCACATTGCTTTTTTGCTCCAAAGCCTCAGAAGAGTGCTGCAATTTACTAGCTGGGGAGTAATTTATTTACTGTTGACAGCTAGACCCTGAACAAAGAACTGGTACAAATAACAATTCTAACACTAAATAACAATTACAGGGATATTATGTCTTCTTTCATGATATTTGAGGGTGACTAGTCAGGAAGTGACTTGTATTCATGTTTTGCATTGGAGGGACCTGCCAGGGACACTGATTCTAATGAGCTTCCCTAAAGGTTCTTACATAGCCTTGGCTTTCAGGCAAGAAATAACTAGCAATAGACTCCTTGGGTACAAACCTGTGGTAGCTGGCAGGAGGCAAATGACTCTGTGGGAAGACAGAGGAAAATGTCAAGAAGGCTGACACAATTAAAGCACAATGCAGAGTTCCCCTATATACAATCTGAGAAAATACAATTAATGGTGTAAAAAAATAACAGAATCCCTTCCTTTTTTCACCTGGCCTCTGAGGAGAGCTTTAATTGATATGCCGGCTATGCAGTACTGTGAGCAAGCCCTCATTTAAAACACACTTTCTATATAACAAGGTCAAACCTTCCTGCATCGATAACCCTGAAGCAAGCTTGGCTAGGATCCCTAAATCATGGCATCTGTTGTGAAGAGTGACATGAGGTAAGAAACATTTCAGGGGGAAAAATATAGGCAGTGACAGCAACAGAGTGGATTACCTACTGCACATATTTATTCCAGTTGTGGATTTCTGCATATGCATTTGTTTCTTTCTCTTATTTTCCCCCTTCAAACTGCACTCCTGGAGAGTACATCTCTTTTATATAAAAAGTCCACTGTTTGCAAAAGAAAGTGATCATCCTTTATTCATTTTATAGGAAAATAATGATTATACACTGTACTGCATTGCTAAAACATTTTATGGCATGTAATTACTGCCTTTCAGTGTTCTGGTGACATCTTTCTTAAGGGTCAGATTCTGCCACCCTTCCTCATGCTGAGTAGTATCTTACTCCAGGATGAACTCACCAATAATAAAAGGAGTGGAGGACTTCTTGACAGATAATGTATTAACTAAACATGAATGGAGGCAGCAGAATGTAGCCTTAAATATTTGTAGAATAAGGATTTTGTCAGAAGCAAAACCATAAAATATGCAGTAAACTCTTTGCCCATTTACTAAATTACTGGCTCACTCTTCATCAATCTTACTGTGCTTTTAAGCTCACAGGTTCTGAGTCAAACCCCAATGACATCAGACAGGCTTTGGATCAGGTCCATGAAAAGAAGATATTAAGGGCCAAATCTTGCACTTGTTAAAAGTGGAGGGACTTGTGCCTATGCAGAAGGCAAGTACACACCTAAATGGGTAGCAGCACTACTCTGTATCCTACTTACTACCAGCTAACTCAGGTGTAAGTTTCCTGTTACTCCTGAATCTGAACATAAAAGTTCAATTATGAGCATTGCTATAACAGTTTCTTCCAAGTATGTTAAGAAAATAAAATCAAAATTATGGCCTGGACTTGAGAGGTTCTGGGGACTCACAACTCTCACTGAAATCCAAACTGCAAAGTAGGAGTTGTGGATACTCAGTCTCCTTCTAGATTAGACTTTTGATGAGATAGCTCCCCACTTCCGTCACTGCTACTTCTATAACAGAATGAGTAGCATTGGGTAACTGCCCTCCAAAAGAACATATCCTGAAAAATAGTCTGGTATCAGTGCAATTTGATACTGGGAACTTATTTCAACCTTATGTCCAGAGCTATTTACTGTTTTTGCTGAGGGGGGAAGACCAGGCTGGAACTCATTCTCATTGGTGCTACTCCACACATAACACCATCTAAAGTGAGTGTCTCCACCACTATAGGCTGGGTGTCTCCAGTGTGACAGAAATAACAGAAATATTATTGAATAACCTGAAGGTTACACTGTGTCTCCGCTGAATGAACTGCAGAAAGGTTTGTATCCAACAGTATAAAGGTGGTCTGTATCTATTTAAATATCAACATCGTCCTTCTCTATAAAGCCCCTTTGAAAAAGGCCAGCAGGCAGACGTGCCAAGGGTATGCGTGTGCTTGTCTGTCAACTAGTCAATTAAAAGTTCATTCTAAGACCTACAGTTATCTATTTTCTTTGACATGCACTTAGAAATACCTTTTTGTAATTTGCAACTATTTGATTTGTATCTTCATCAGTCTCCAAGGAGCCACCCACCTTACTGCCATTGTGCAATTTCTTATTCTGGAATGTAAAATCACCACTGATGTGTGATCTTTCCTCCTTAGCTCTGTGCATCCCAAAGAAGGCATTTTTATCAGCCAACCAATGACTCTCCTACTTTATTTTGGTCATTTAAAAAAAAGAAAATGACCAAAGTGTATAACAGAACTACCATATCACATCTCGAGGTTTGTTCAAAAGTTAAGGAAGTTAGCCAAAGGATTGGGAACCACATCTTTTTTCATTCATGTAAACATACCAAAGTTAGCGAGCCTGATTCTGCCCCCAAGTCAATGGCAAAACCGTCTGGGACTGATTCACATTGGGTCAAGACCATTTATGCCACTCTGGTGATATAAAGGAAGGGACGGGGGGGAATCCCTGGGCAAGAACCTCTGCATCAGCCCTACTCTCAGCCCCTTACGCAGAAGGAATATTTTGGATGATATATGGAAAAGGGAATGGGAGAGGGACAGGGACGGGTGTAGCTGAAGGGCTCTACACTCTGGCCATCCTCTGCTTCCCTCACAGTACTCTGATTGATGCCAGGGGCTGTGTCAACCCCCAAATAGCCCCAGAATATGGGGAGCGCAAGGGTGGCTTAAAGTTATCTTGGCTTCACACCCTACATTTCTGCACTCAGAACAGGGTTGAGATAACGTACAGCTGGGGCCCTCCACACCTGCAAGAGGAGCAAAATAAAACTCTATTTCTTTTTTAAATGTTCACAGTTTCCTCCTTTCTCGTACCATACCATATATCATCCTTTAAGATCTTTTGGGGGGGCAGTAGATTATTCAATCTGCAATCACAGTGGCTGTCGCTGCAGATTTGCCAGGCAGGTTATTAAAAACAGCTTTGCATTTTATTCCTTCATTTGGATTTCTCAAACTGAGTAACAATACATCACAAGTTATGTATAGAAGATAGGGTCCAGTTATTCCACGCATGCAAAAGGCCTGTACAAAAAATTGTTCTTATATAGCCACACTGAGTCAGCAGCAGAAATAGGAAAGCATCAGCACTCACAATTAACCTCAGACACTGAGGTAAATTTCAGTGAGTGGGTGGATGTCAAGGGCTCAACTTAGCCTGGCACCCCATAGAGATGGCTTGCTACACATTTACAGAAAGCAGATTAATGCTGAACTCAAAAATAGCCACCTGGGCATTGAAGTCTATAATAAAGTTTAAACTCTACTCCTTCACAAAGATACCAGGCAAATATTGTCAGGGTTAGGCCCCTTTGCCAGGCCTGGTTACTTGGGTTAGAGCAGGGAGAGCCTTCCTTCCCTGTTATGGCTTCACCCAGAACTGGCTGCCAGTAGAAGCAGCTAGCCTTTTTTATCTGTTCTGCTGGGCTCTGATTAGCTTCAACCTGCTCCCAGCCCTTATAGGCACTGGAAGAACAACTCTCACTGGGTGAGCCTGCAGCTGATCACGGCAGGCCTCTTTAGGCAATGCCTGGAGAGCTGAACTCATCAGACTTCCTTTGCAGCAGGGTACCTCCTTAGGGCAGGGAGCACCAACGTTCTGGGGCCTCCAGCAGGGAGCAGCAAATGTCTCGTACACCCTGTCATGGTGGAGTTCAGTGTAGTGCAATTATTTAAAAAAAAGGGGGGGGCTACTGGAAAAACCTCCAAAAAGGAGTCTTTCTGGATGTCTGCATGGGACAACTGAGGACAAGGGTCAAGAATTTCAAAAGTGACTGGTGATTTGGGGTGCCTGATTTTCAGAAAGTATTGAGCACCCAGACTCTTAAAATTAGGTCACTTTAAGGTGTCCGAGCAATATGCCTGCTGGTCAATTTTATTCTTGGCCAAAAATCTATTGGCATCCTAACTGGTCATATGGTAAGGTAGGTAGCTGGGCAAAATGTCTATGAATAGTATGAATAGTTCACTTTGACCGTGTCCAGTGTCTGTGAATTTTCTAGCAAACGAGTTTAGAGTCAGGAGGACTTGAGAAAAGAGCAAATTTTAGGCAAACGTTGTATATTGTTCATAGAAAGTGAAATTCACATTGCTAAGTGTGAGTATTGGCACTGGAAATCTAATGCTAAGAGTTTTGCCTTTTTCCATTATTAGCTTCATACTCTACTCTCATCCACAGCTGTTGTGTACCACACAATGGATGGGTGATCAGTTCCATATTGTGCATACATGGTATGGAGGACACAGAAATGGATTACTATAATTAATTGCCTGATTCTGAAATTGCATATCATTGATTACTATATTTTGCTACTCAAACATGTGCTGTTGTATATCTTTTTACACTTTGGAACTCCTCTTAATTTAAATCAGAATGTTATCAAGTAAAGTGAATGGAGTACATACTCCACTACAACACATGCAATATATCTATAAGTTACAACTGCAAACAATGTATAGTGCTCCTTAATCAAGCAAAAAATCAGCATAATCAGAAAACAATATAAATCACAGCAAAGCAGCAACTCAATTTGGTCATTAACTAAAATAAACAGAAACCTTTAAACCTTCCTCTTAAAGGGCCCAATCTTAAAGCTATTACTGAAGCAATAATCCCATTGACTTCATCAGAAGTTTTGTCTGAGTAATAACTGTTGTATCAGTATTTTTTTAAAGCATTTAAGTGTAACCATAACAGAAAATACATCTTAGTATCAGTCAGTGAAGTTTGATAGCAATAAGGATGATTTTTCCATTAAGAGACAGCTTCAGGTTCACATGAGAAATAAGATACTGAACATGAATAACTTCAAACTTTGGAAATGTTCAGACCCACATCCACATCCAAACTTATTGTCTCCACGCAGAGTTTCCACATTTATTTATTAATTATTATTAAATGTTATTATTAATGTGACACCAACAGCTCCCATGACTTTATGTTCATTAGATCCCTGCTAAAGAACAGGTGTTTGACCTGATGTATTTAATATGATTCTTGACTAGATTAATAGACCCAAATTTTACTGAATTCCAGTTATAAAGATCAGCCAAAATTTCAATCTATCTTTGCAGCATTAGGAGACTAATTGGCCATTTGCACATTAAGAAAGAAATTAAGGTGAGGAAGATGTGTTCGAATTAACTAAAACATTGAGAATGCGCATACAGACATGAGAAGACCTTTCAAAATTACCATATTACTTCTCCTACCCTTGATAATGGGCACTATAGATGGGTTCAGAATTTAGAGGTCATTCATTATTTTAAAATACAACTGACACAAACCAAGTTCCACATCAAAACACCCCTATGTATCTCATAATTTTGGATTTGGAGCTGGACTCTGAAGCTCTGGCCAACCTGTGAAAGGGGTCAAGCTAAAATTCTTAACTTGAATAGTCTCAAACTTTGGAAAGGTTCAGATCCAGATCCAAATCCAAACATATTGCCTACATGCCCACTTTCCACAATTTAGGACAATGTAATTTACTAATAAATAATAATTAATAATATTGTTGTTGGTGCAATAGTATCTTCAGACCCCATTCAGAATCAGAGAAACTTTGTGCTAGGTCCTGTACAACAGCATGCAGAGACACAGCCCCCTTCCTGCAGGATTTATAGTCTTAGAACCATAGAATCCTCAGGGTTAGGGGAGACCATAAGGGTCATCTAGTCCAACCCCCTTGCCAGGTTGCAGGATTTGTTGTATCTAAACCATCCAAGACAGATGGCTGTCCAGCCTTCTCTTGAAAACCTCCAGTGAAGGAGCTGCCACAACATCCTTAGGCAGTTTGTTCCATTGTCCTACTCTTCTTACAGTCAGGAAGGTTTTGCTGCTGTTTAATCTAAATCTGTTATGCTGTAGTTTGAAACCACTACCTCTTGTCCTTCCCTCCATGGCAAGAGAGAACAATTTTTCTCTATCTTTTTATGGCAGCCTTTCAAGTATGTCCCCCCTTAATCTTCTCTTTTTGAAGCTAAAGACACCCAGTTCCTTCAGCCTTTGCCTGTATAGCTTGCATTCTGTCTCTTTCATCATCTTTGTTGCTCACCTCTGCATCCTTTCCAGTTCCTCTACATCCTTTCTATACAGGGTTGACCAAAACTGCACAAAGTACTCCAGCTGAGGCCTAACCAGCACCAAGTAGAGAGGTACCGCCACCTGCCATGACTTGCATGCTAAGCCTCTGTTAATACAACCCAAACTGCAACAACAAAACACATGGTGATCACAACCTCAACACAAGTCAACAATAACTCCCAGTTCTTTCTCAGCACTGCTGCTGCGAAGCCAGTTATCCCCCATTCTGTATTTGTGCATTTGGTTTTTCTTTCCAAACTGTAGCACCTTACATTTGCCTTTGTTGGATTTCATTTTGTTGTCTATAGCGCAGTTCTCCAACTTATCTAGATCCCTTTGAATTTTAGCTCTATCCTCCAAAGTGTTTGCAAACTCCCACCCAGCTTTGTGTCATCTGCAAATTTGATCAGTATGCTCTCTAGTCCTACATCCAGGTCATTCATAAAGATGTTAAATAACACCGGAACCAGAACAGATTCCTGTGGAACCTCAGGAACCTCATTTGAAACCTCCTTCCAATCTGACATCATTCCATTAACAGTTACTCTTTGTTTGCAGTTGTTTAACCAATTATGTATCCATGTAATGGTAGGTCTACCAAGCTTGCATTTCTCCAGCTTACTTATGAGACTGTCATGTGGGACTGTGTCAAAAGCCTTGCTAAAATCCAGGTATATTATGTCGACTGCATTCCCCCTATCCACCAATCCAATTACCTTGTCAAAGAAGGAAATCAAGCTGGTTTGGCATTATTTTTCTTAGTAAATACATTCTGGCTGCTAGTGATCACCCCTCCATCCTCCAGGTATTTGCAAATTGAATGTTTTATACATTGCTCTAGTAGCTTCCTAGGTATCGAGATCAGGCTGACTGTTCTATAGTTTCCCGGCTCCTCCTTTTCCCCCTTTTTAAAGATGGGCACTACATTAGCCCTTCTCCAGTCTTCCAGGACCTCTCCTGTCATCCACGAGTTTGCAAATATTATTGTCAGTGGCTCTGAGATTTCTTCAGCTAATTCCTTCAGCACGCTGGGGTGAAAAGCATTAAGCCCTGTTCACTAGAATTCATTCAAAGTCATAAAATTTCTGACATGTTCTTTATTTATCCTGAGCTGCATCCCTTCCCCCTTATAGTCTATGATAACTTCACTAATTATCCCATCACATGTTATTTTTTTGTGTGAAGACTGAAGCAAAGTAGGCATTGAGCAGCTCCGTATTCTTATCATCTTCCATTACCAGCTCATCCTCTTCACTGAGCAACGGACCCACACCACCTCTTAGAAGCTAATATAGGTGTGTAATTACAAATAAGAGACAATTTGTTTTAAAAAGACCTGACATTTAACAAAGCAGCTGATACAGTGATAAACTGCTCACAAGAATTGCCAGCAGGAGACTTCACACACAATAACTGCTTTAGAACACAGTGATTAATACTTATCACAAGGGAAAACAATGTGCCATCATTTCTTACTAAGAACATAAAAGAGCTGCTCAGGTCACCAGGAGCAGTGATATGAACATGGCCATACTTGCAGCTGCTTTGTGATCCCCAGATCATTGATGAACATGACAGGCCCAAATGTTAGGTAATAAATAATAATCAAAGGTCACAAATGTTTCAACATAGCAAATGAATAATCAGAAGCTCAGTACAGACTTCGCAATGATTAAAATACAAGTGACAACTGGAATTAGACAGAACATAAAGAGCCTAAAGCCTCAGAAATTCGCCCCAGTTCTCTAGAGTATTCGGATTGCTTTATGCCTCTCTGACAAAATAACCCTAAAGTCAGCTCCTTGGTAATTCCTCATAGAGAATCTCTGGCCAGAGTACAGTCAGTGCAGCAGCTCTTACAGCACCTGACTTAGAAGATATGCTCCAGGTCGGGTGACCCTATATCTTTCTAATTCCCAACACTGGAATAGCCCCTGAGAACTGTGCAAAACAGAGTAGTTCAGGATGAGACCCAAGTTGGAGTAACACAATGCTGGCTTTAAGACACTTCTTGCTCCCTAACCTTCCAAAATTGTGTCAAGCACAGTTCAGCTCTCACAAAAAAACTTGAGTCTCTACATTTTATTATCAGAGGGGTAGCCGTGTTAGTCTGGATCTGCAAAAAGCAACAAAGAGTCCTGTGGCACCTTATAGACTAACAGACATATTGGAGCATAGTGTGTTAGTCTATAAGGTGCCACAGGACTCTTTGTTGCTTTTTACATTTTATTATTTCCTTGGACTTTTAAGTTCTATAATACTTATATAGCCCCTCTTACCATGGTATCTGAAGCACCTCAGAGTCTTTAACAGATTTAACCTCACAATATCTCGGTGAGGTAAGGAAGTATTATTAACCCCATTTTACAGATAGGTTACGTGACTTGCCCAAAGTCACACTAAGTCTTTAGCAGAGCAAAAATTTAAATTTTGATCTCCCAACTCTCAAGCAAGTGTCCTAACCACTGGGCCATCCTTCCTCTCTTTTTCCCTTCTGCAGGGAAGCTCCATCTCACTACGAGTCCATCTCCAGTGTCCATCTGCTGCTGTACCATCTCCAGATATCGTAAGTTAAAACAGCTCTTTCTTTCAGAATTCCCAGCCCAGAAATGAAAGCAAGACTCATTTTCAAACTTAATTAGATCATTACATGAATAAAACCCTTGGAGATTCTTTTTCTAGTTTATTGATGTGTCTGTCTGACCTCTAGTAGGTCCATATTATCTAGATTTTTCAATTGTAATTAAATGTACTGGTTGTATATTTTATTTTTTATTTACAAAGGCAGTTGAATGTACATTAAATTTTAATTTAATTAATTGCAGTTTCATTATAATGGACTTTTGAGGCCCAAATGTATTTAGACCAAGTACTCTAATCAGACATCAAAACATATACAAATCAAAGTAATTAGATCAATGGAAGAGCAGAACAATGCTGAATCAAAAAGATATTTAAATACTAAACAATGGGAAACATGCATTAAGATCTCAACTGTCTAGCAGTCACATAACTCTGGGTCTGATGGAATGCCAATTCAAGGCAATACGAGTCCTGGATCAGGCCCTGTTTGCATAAGCACCACATGGGCTACACCTACACTAGAAACTAGGAGTGTGATTGTCCCACTCCGATACACATACTAGTACTAGGTCTTACTGAGCTACTGACCAGTTTCAAGCAGGTTTGTACTTGGCACAGCTCAGCGTTGCCTCCAGCGCCCCCACCTGTGCTTCTGTGGTTACCCTGCTGTTTATACTCACACTATCTTGAGGAGACAAAGTGTAGCTACTTCCTCCTCCTCCACAATACCTGGGGTTCAGCAGGAGAGCATATGAGAGACAGTCTCCCTACTCCGAGTTGTGTCTTGCCACTGTGGAGTGGAGCAATTGTCCTGCTCAGCCACCACAACTCTTGGCTGGAGCATGCTCAGTGCAGATGAAATCGTCAGAGAATGTAGCTGCTGTATACTAACAAATCTCCCCTGAGCATGTGCAAACTGAAACTTTTCAAAAGTTTATAACTTTATCATATTTGGGTCACTTTTCACAGCTATGGCAAAGTCCAAGAAGAACCCTCTGCCAAATTTCAAGTCTGTGCTCTAAAGCAGGGAGGCATTAAAGTTTATTAATGAAACTGTTATAATATTTTTTAACATTTTCTTCCAATCTCATTCTCAGAAAAGGCTCAAATAGTACAAATTAGGTAAAGTTATAAACAATCTTTATTTGGAAGTGTTAGCGACTAACTACAGGCAGCACCCAGCTCCACCTATATTACTAAACATAACAGATACAATAAATGTAGCCATTGTCTCCTACAGATGGGAATAAGCTATTTCTTCAAAAATAATCTGATTGGATGTTGTTCCTCTCATTTATTGCAACCAGTGAAAAAGTTCTGTCAGCATCCCTTCCAAACTACTCTGTAAATATCTCTGAAAGTGCAACATGATGGCAATTTAACTTTACTCAACAGACTAAGATATCATCTGTACTAGTCACTGTCCACTGCTTTGCATTCAGTTCTCTTATACACCTGTTGTCAAATTTTCTCTTTTCTTCTCTCCTTCTTTCATCCTCCATTCCTGTCTCCTTTCTTCTTGCTGCTTCCTAAAATAATCATCAGGCACTCACTTAAGACTTCAGTAGGACTATTGATATAAATGATACCTAGCAGAGTCCAGTGGTTAAGTAATCCACCAAATCACAGTAATGAACACATAGGAGGAAATCATCAGGTGGTATATATTGGCATAGCTCAACTGATGTCAAAGCTGAAGATCCAGGCCTATATGTGGTTCATTATAATAATTTCATTGATTGTTTATTGAAAGCCATTTTACAAGAATTAGAATATGAAAGTTCATGAAACGTAGGTAATACGTTGTGCACTTCTTGTTCAATCTTTGCTGGATTACACAATTTAATGATTGACTATATTATGGTTTGTGGACATCGCCCACCTTGAAGACTGGAGTGGAGCGCACCATAAGCATGTAAAAGAGTGTTGTGCAAATTAGCAAGAAGATTTAGAATGACTGTGGGTGGAGTGTATCACAACAACCTCAGAAATCTCAGATTCTCAGGACTTCCAAACATTTGTGCAGCAGCAACCCCCCTGTTGGGTGCAGAAAAATACAGATTTTTCCAGGGGTATGTCAAAAGTTGAAACAGCAGAAAAACATTTTTTAACAACTAACTGCACTTATTAAACAGCAAAACATGAAAAGGTCTCTGGCACCTGAAATCAGTTAATGGTTTTATGGCAGTGATAAAAATCACTTCAGGTGTTTCTGAAGCAACAGCATTGAAAGCAATAGAGTTCTGGTGTGAAGAAGATCCATCAAAAATAAATCAAACCTAGTTTTCCCTGTGCCACAGGAAGTGCATGTAATAGAAAGTTATTAAGACCAAAGCTATGTGCAGACATTGCCTCAGAACACTCTCTAGTTGCCCATATATTCCCTGATCAATCAACTATAGGCCTTACTTTATCTTGCCAGCCCTGACAAGAGTCACCATCTGACTACAGATTATGGATAAACGTGGGTTAAAAGTTTTGATTTCTACCCTATTATATGATTTTGACATTCTGTTCAACATCAAGACAGACATGAAACTGTTGTAAAAAACCTATATATTCTGGAAAAGAATTCTGGAACCAATATAAGGATCTGGTCTGATATCCAGATGAGCAGGTAGCTGAAAATGAACAAATGGGTTTGAATCATCAGCCATGTAACGGTTCGAGTAATGACAAAATAATCAGCCACTGCATGTAAGTGAGACAGAAATATGATTTGGACCCAATTCATTACTAGACTGTGTTCAAAATATCCTTAATCAGGACTGTGGCAGAGAGGGTGTAAACAGACAGGAGAGAGGGCATGCTTTATGAAAATAGGTGTGCACCTACTCTTTCTGGCAGTAATGTTTCACCAGCAGCAGGGCCGGCTCCAGGCACCAGCCGAGCAAGCTGGTGCTTGGGGCAGCAGCTTGTAGGAGGCAGCATTCCACCCAATCCTAGGGCGGCATGGCCACTTTTTTTTTTTTTTTTTGGTTGTTGTTGTTGTTCCGCTCCGGCCGCCCTGTAGGGGGCGGCGGCGCAGAGGATGGTAGTGCCCTGCAGCAAGCCCGGCAGGGCAGCCTGCGTTCTTCCCTCCCAGGCGACCGGAGTGGTGCGGAGCCCTCCTGGCAGGGGGCACGGCGGGAGGGGCCGCGTGGCAGTGCCCCGCTGAAGCCCTGGCCACCCTCCTTCTCTCTCTCCCCCCCCCGCTCCCTCCCCCTCCCCCCACTAGCCGGGGCACATCTGCAGCGCAGGGAGTCCCTCCCTGCACCCTGGCTCCAGCCGCGCCGTAGGTTTGTTTTTTTTTTGCTTAGGGCAGCCAGAAAGCCAGAGCTGGCCCTGACCAGCAGAGTGTAATGCATGCCAGGATAACTAAGTAAAGTGGACCAGTTTCTGCTCTGCTAATATAGCAGTGTAAATCTGAAGTAATTCACCTGGGTAACTCAAAGCACAACATGGGCCAGTCTCACCCACCCTCACCCGAGACTAACGCTCATGTAGCCCTACATTCCACACATTATGAAATATCTGCACCAGCTCAAACACCCAGATTGGCCATTGGAACAATATCTCAACAGTCAATACAAAAACAGGATATAGTGGGACATAGAAAGTTGGCAAATGTGCCTGCTCTTCCTATAACAGGAGCAGCTAACTTAGCAAGTTAGCGAAGTTATCCATTGTGGTGACCAGCAGTATATCTCCCTTGTCTTGTATGCTCTTTTTTGGCTTCATAATTGTCCCAGTTTAAGTGACATTATTCTTGCACATCTGTACAGCAGTCACTGGCTAACACTGAGGAATGCCCTATGTGCACACACACTATGCCTTTGAAGTGTGGACAAATTTTAGACACAGGCCTCAGCTTCCACTCATGAATGCCCCAGTACTGCACTTAGCTTGTTCAACACCATTGACGTCAATGAATACCATTGACAATGCAAGAGATGTCTAATTTACCCATAGAAATGCACTTTACTCTCAGTTTTCACACCGGAAACTGAATTGGTCTCCATATAACTAAAGATAAAGCAATCACCCAGTAGCCACAGTATTTAAAAACTGCTTTTAAAGATGTGGTTCCAAAAAAGTATTTTATCGGGATGAATTTAGCACAAGCCTTTTGCATGTCATCTGGATGAAAAACTCCTTGTGTGCATGCAGATAAATCTGCATATGAAGAAATATTTCAGGCACTGGAAACTGCTTATAGGAAATAAATAAATACCAGTAAATTAGGAGAACAGAATTCATAGCTCATCAGCAAAAAGCTGTGATGAACACAGTACCACTTATATACTGTATGTGCACAGGACTGTTCAGATAAATCAGTAATATTCAGACTCAGTGGGAGTCTGAAAAACAGAGAGGATGCTTGTTAAAGGATTTGCACTGTCTATTTGAAATGCATAAGAAGTTCATGTCATCTACTCAGCAGATCCTTATTTAGAGGCAGACCTGCCAGCTTGGGCTCAGTATGTCAGGCTGCATCAGTGTGTTCACAAAAGTGATTTATTGTGGCAGCATGAATGTCTAATTATATGCATAGCTTACAATTTTTAACAGAGAAGAACCTAAACAAGTGAAAAGCTGAAAGGAGATTTATTCCTTGTTACCAGTGTTTGCTTACATTCCCCATTGTTTTGTCTTCAAACTGCATTATTTTTCCGGCCCTCATTCCACCTGTCTTATCAAAGCTACAATATGAACATTAAATTACTGAACTCTTACCCTTTTGGATATATTAAAAAAAACAACAACACTGCACAACCTCTGTCCTCCAAAACTTCAAATTAATGATTTTTTCCATACGAATTAAGTGTCAGACACAGTACACATTCACCTAAAGCATCATTATTACTATTACACACGAAAACTATATTAAAAGAACATTATTAGGGTAGCAAAGTCAAGTACTAATAGTTAGAAAGTGTAAGAATTAAGGTTGCCTGTGCAACCTTAATTCAGCCCCCTTCTGTGAATGCATTATGATACAATCCTTAATCATTAATCACATACTATTTTTCCACAGGATCCTTGCCTCATCGAATGCACAGAATGGACAATGCTTAATGAACAGCTATTTAATATTTTGTTTTTCTTTCATTGTTCAATGTGTGGCCCCAGACTTTATTTACCATTCAAACCCTGTCCTGAAGACAGAATTATTAATTTTTTTCATGTCCATTCTTATGGCACTCATCACTGTGCTATCTGAGTGCTTCACAAACATTAATGAAGCACTCCGATAGGGATGGTATTATCACTATTTTACAGATGAGGGACTGAGGCATACAGAGATTAAGGTCAAAAGTTTCCACTAATTATGGGTGCCCAAATTTGAGATAACTAGGACCTGATTTTTTTTAGAGTATGTCATATGTTCAAAGCACAGCTCAGGTGACTTCAGATACAGCTGTGAGTGCTCTGAACTTCTGCAAATCAGACCTCAGGATACTAAATTGCACACACAGAAAATGAGGAATTCAGTATTTGTGACACCAGTGAAAAGTTTGGTTTAAGAGAATTCTTAGCATCACATAGGAATTCTGTAGCAGAGGCAGGGATAGAATCCAGTACTCTAGGGTAGCATTCAACTGCTTAAACCAGGAAATTTCTCTTCCTGCAAGCTCCTACCTCATCTACTACACACCTTCCAACTTCTGCAACAATGAAGCTAGGGTTCTACAGATAACAGCCTCCTTTACTATACTGCCCTGATTCATCCTCAGAATATTATCTATCTTGTATACTGAATGAGGCAGGGATCCTGTAGAAAAATAATATGTGAGCATGTAATTAAATAGATTCATAGATTCTAGGACTGGAAGGGACCTCGAGAGGTCATCGAGTCCAGTCCCCTGCCCGCATGGCAGGACCAAATACTGTCTAGACCATCCCTGATAGACATTTATCTAACCTACTCTTAAATATCTCCAGAGACGGAGATTCCACAACCTCCCTAGGCAATTTGTTCCAGTGTTTAACCACCCTGACAGTTAGGAACTTTTTCCTAATGTCCAACCTAGACCTCCCTTGCTGCAGTTTAAACCCATTGTTTCTGGTTCTATCCTTAGAGGCTAAGGTGAACAAGTTCTCTCCCTCCTCCTTATGACACCCTTTTAGATACCTGAAAACTGCTATCATGTCCCCTCTCAGTCTTCTCTTTTCCAAACTAAACAAACCCAATTCTTTCAGCCTTCCTTCATAGGTCATGTTCTCAAGACCTTTAATCATTCTTGTTGCTCTTCTTTGGACCCTTTCCAATTTCTCCACATCTTTTTTAAAATGCGGCGCCCAGAACTGGACACAATACTCCAGCTGAGGCCTAACCAGAGCAGAGTAGAGCGGAAGAATGACTTCTCGTGTCTTGCTCACAACACACCTGTTAATGCATCCCAGAATCATGTTTGCTTTTTTTGCAACAGCATCACACTGTTGACTCATATTTAGCTTGTGGTCCACTATAACCCCTAGATCCCTTTCTGCCGTACTCCTTCCTAGACAGTCTTTTCCCATTCTGTATGTGTGAAATTGATTTTTCCTTCCTAAGTGGAGCACTTTGCATTTGTCTTTGTTAAACTTCATCCTGTTTAACTCAGACCATTTCTCCAATTTGTCTAGATCATTTTGAATTATGACCCTGTCCTCCAAAGTAGTTGCAATCCCTCCCAGTTTGGTATCATCCGCAAACTTAATAAGCGTACTTTCTATGCCAATATCTAAGTCGTTGATGAAGATATTGAACAGAGCCGGTCCCAAAACAGACCCCTGCGGTTCCCCACTCGTTACGCCTTTCCAGCAGGATTGGGAACCATTAATAGCAACTCTCTGAGTACGGTTATCCAGCCAGTTATGCACCCACCTTATAGTAGCCTCATCTAAATTGGATTTGCCTAGTTTATCGATAAGAATATCATGTGAGACCATATCAAATGCCTTACTAAAGTCTAGGTATACCACATCCACCGCTTCACCCTTATCCACAAGGCTCGTTATCCTATCAAAGAAAGCTATCAGATTGGTTTGACATGATTTGTTCTTCACAAATCCATGCTGGCTGTTCCCTATCACCTTACCACCTTCCAAGTGTTTGCAGATGATTTCCTTAATTACTTGCTCCATTATCTTCCCTGGCACAGAAGTTAAACTAACTGGTCTGTAGTTTCCTGGGTTGTTTTTATTTCCCTTTTTATAGATGGGCACTATATTTGCCCTTTTCCAGTCTTCTGGAATCTCTCCCGTCTCCCATGACTTTCCAAAGATAATAGCTAGAGGCTCAGATACCTCCTCTATTAGCTCCTTGAGTATTCTAGGATGCATTTCATCAGGCCCGGGTGACTTGCAAACATCTAACTTTTCTACTTTATTACAATGCATATGCACAAAGGAGATGAATTAAGGTTGCACAGGCAACCTAACCCTTGAATGTGTTACTTTGGAACATTATCAACAGAGACGTCCCTTGGGTACAATGAATCAGGGCAACCACCCCAGACCCCGTGTTTTGGGGGACCCCGCGCTTCTATAAAATCACAAGGAGGCAGGCGATGAGGTGAGGTGAAAGGCGGGTGGGGTGAGGAGGCGAATGGGGAGGAGAGCGGCTAGCAGCAGGCAGGTGGGCAGCAAGGAGGAGCCCCCTTACCAGAACTTCTCCCTCCCCTCAGCGCCTCCTGCCCGCTGGCGGGCCCCATCGATCAGCGCCTCACCCTCCCTCTCAGAGCCTACTGCCTGCCATAGATCAGATGTTTTGCAGCAACAGGAGGTGCTGGGAGGGAGGGGTGAGGAGGGAAGGTGCAGTGCACTTGGAGGAGGGGGTGGAACTGGGCGGGGAAGAGGCAGGGTGGGGTCTGGAAGATGCATGGCGGGGGTGGGAAGAAGCAGGGCAGGGTTGGAGACTTGGGGGAAGGGGTGGAATGGGGGTGGGGCCTGGGCGGAGCCGGGCAGAGCACCCCAGCACCTATGTCTTGGGCCCCACACCCTCCTAGGGATGGCCCTGATTAACAACTTTCTATAAGTAAGTCTTTTATGTCTAATTTCCTTGTTTGTTTTTTAAATAACTATCTGAAAAACAGAAAATCCATCACATGCCACCATATGGACATGCACGTCATTCACTAGCAGGATTGGAATCTTTAGATTCACTTCACAGACTAACTTGAACTAATGGAGGAATGGATAGCAGTAGTAGGTTACAAAAACAACAAAGAGTCTGGTTGTTATCTTCTATGTAGACCTACACTAGAAGGAGTTGCCAGTGGGTTTCATGGATATTTGTTGACAGGAGAGGAATGCTGAGATTAAGGAATTTAGTGCTCCATTCCTGGCTCTGAAGGGGAGTGTGCTCCAGTGGGCACAGACTCTTTTGATCATTCCTCAAGCATACCCTTTCTACCCCACCCTCTCTAACCTGTCCCACTCCTGTCTTTTCTCCACCCCGTCTTCTTCCCTCAGTCCCGTACTCTTTGCTACCCGGTCCCAGTGTACACTTCTCAGGTTTTTCATCGAAGTCTCCTTGCCCAGTCAGTCCCAGCCATACTTTCTCTTCCCCTTTTCCAGTCCCAGCAGACTCCCTATCTGATTCTGCTCCTTTTTCTCAATCCTAGTCCAGCTTGTGTTCCCTCTGCATTTGAATCTGACAGTTTCCTCCTCCAAGCTACCTGGGTTCCAGCAAAGGGCTTATTGTGAGCAAAGAAGAGACAATTTTCTTATGCCCACCCTCCTAACCATGGCCTGGAGCATCTGGGAACAGCCATTACAGCATAGGTGCTGGAACTAGAAATGCTGGGAGAGCTGCCGCACCCACTGGCTTGAAGTGGTTTCCATCATATACAGGGTTTACAGTTGGGTTCAATGGCCCTCAGCACCTCCACTGTACAAATTCTTTCAGCACCACTGAATTACAGGGAAAGTCTGGGTTTTGCCCTTGTATCTTTAGGCTGGAGGAGGCTCAGTTGTTCTATGAGGATGGTGTGTGTACAGTCTATTCACACATAAAATCTGTGAGGGCATGGAGCAGGCCCAGTCACTCTATGGGAATGGTACATGCACAGTCTGGTCAGCAGTGGAGAAGCTCGAGCATGCTCAGTGAGAATGGAATTGTCAGATATTTTGACTGTTAAAATCAAAGTCTCTACTGAGCATGTGCAAACTGCAACTTTTCAAAGATTTATAACTTGGCCAAATATGGGCAGAGTTTAATGGGGATAGCAAAAGACACATCCTTGACACAGAAGCTACTCAAATTTCAACTCCTGCTCCAAAGCATAGAGGTCCTAAAGCTATTCAAAGACAAGATCATCAGAATATTTTAACATGGGCTAAACATCTTATTTTTCCCTACCCTCATTCTTAGGAGCTCTTCCAGACACAAAAATAAGCCTGAGACCAAGCATGAAAACTTTCAGTCCCAACAGCTAAAGATTAGCAAAGTTAGAAGCAACTGAAAGCAGCATGTTATAATGGGAAGTGTCAGGCAACTTTAATAATACTAGGCAGCGATATCTGACTACAATAGAAAATAGTTAATCATCTCCTCTCTTACTTGAGGAACATACAGACTAAAGGGGAAGGGATTTATATTGCAATCCTTACTCACACAAGTAGCCCCTACTCTTGTGACAAATCCCATTCTCTAGAGTTCCCTTAATCCCATCCCTTTCATTAAGAATACTTGAGTTGTCTCACCCTATTTCCCTTCCTAGCAAGTGGGTTCAGTCAGGGAAAGTCTGGTCAGTCCTTAGTTTATTATAATCAGGCAGTACGCAGTGCTGTTTCTTTCAAGGGCTTTTGGCTGCAGAACATGCTCCTGAAGGAAGCTTTTCAAAGTCCCTCAGAAGCTGCCTTCATGGCAAGTCTCACTTATTTTGATTGGCTTATACTTCACCGTGTTATTTTTTGTTTCCCTCCTTTGTTGGGTTTTTAATGGTGTAATGCCAGATTTATCTGCTGTCCCCTCTTTCTCCAGTCTTTATACTAATGGGATACAAAGTCCACTTTTTAGTGCCATGGTTTGCCTGATGGTTAGGAAATTTAACCCGGCTAGTGTTGGATGCTGTCTGGCTGTATTTGGCTGGTATGTTTTTTTTGTTGATTGTATAAAGTGTCGAAGTGGAGTTTTAGTATAGCATATAGATGTTTTCCAGAGTTGCCCTATGTACTGACTAAAAAAATTTTTTAGCAATATACAATGATACAAAATTTAAGACACATTATTTAAATCTCAAACTGCATATGCAAATCAATGCACATATAACAGTGCATTTTTTGAATGTGTGTCATACATTTCTTTGCTTTGGTGCTGGTGGTGTTTTGTTTTAGAATAAAAAACCCTCTCAAAATCATGGGAATCAAATGCCAAATAAACTATAATGCAATCATAGGCTTGAGATTTTACACACATAAATATTAGAAAGTCTATTATACTTCTCACAGCAGCCAAATTCTGCTACACATATATGCTAAAACATAAAACTTAACAACATATTCAATACCAAATTTTACACATGAGCAAGGGAGTGTGAGTTACAATAGCTGTGGGAACCTTAACTTTGGAATTTTCTGATTTAAGGGCATTTAAAATTTAAACTATAGCAGTGAACTCCTGCAGTGTTTGGCATTTGAGTTTTAGAACCTGTAGATCAACATATGAAAAGAAACATATTAGAAAAACTAAAAACAAGGATCCTGATATTCAGCTTGTATAAATCAGTGGAGTTGCACTGAAGCTACACAGATTTATACCAGCTGGCCTTTAAAATAAACATGCAAACCTCTGCAATCTGTCAACCTCGAGGAGCTAAATGGCTCTGGGATTTTGTAACAGAACACCAAGCCTCTTCTCTCTATGCTACAAGCTTAATAGCAGGCCAGGTTGAAAGTTTTCCTCATTCAACAGCTATTCATTAAGTATGTGAAATGAGTTGGAGGTGTCAGTCTAGGTTCTATTAACAGGTATCCAGATCACAAAAATTGACATAGCATTTTCCATTGACTGGCCCACTTTCTTGCTTTCAATTTCATAAGAGTGTCCAAAGAATGAATGGCCATGGAGGTTAAACTACCCTCTCATATCAGAGGTGCGATCTCCAGGTCATATCTGAGGCACCATTACAGGGCAATGTGGAGAAGTTTGGTTTATTACTGCTCATGCTGTACCTACTTGGGGAACAGACACATTGAGGTGGATGTTCCGGCCCCTTTCTGAAATTCTAAAGTCACTATATAAAATGTCAAATTAAAGATTCAGTAAATGGTGTCTTTAGCCTGTGTGCACTTCAGCATCAAGCAATAGTATCTCATAGACAGTGGACCTCCACATATTTAAGAATGGTGGCACCTTTCAAGCATTTAGTGAAACATTGGTGTAACTTTAGCGCTCTCGTGGCCAAGATGGAGTCTGCTCTGCAGGCAGCTCTGGCCAAGAGAAGGCGTGCGCAGGAATGCAGCAGGAGAAATCCCTTCCACCCCAGGGGCACCTGTTTTAACCCCCCCAGAGTGAACATACCACTCACAGGAAAAGTACAATGGATATAAAAAGGGAAATATTTATTTACAGAGGGATGAGAGGAGAAAAACAACAAGGGGAAATATAGGGGAGGGTAAATCAGGGTTGCATTCAAACCAAGGCCCCACAGGCCCAGTGGTAGCACAGTCTGGAAGGGCAGTGTAGCAGGATGCTGGTGCAAAGGCACCTAATTAGCCCTGCTCAGCCAGCTCCAATCAAGAGAAATAGATTGGGGCTGGTGAAACAGACCTGATGCCTGGCTCCACCTGCGGGCCTGACAAGCCAGCAGTTATAAGGGCTGGGAGCCAGAAGGAAAGCCAGCCAGGGAAAGGTCAGTCTCCTAGCTGTGGGCTGACTGCAGGAAATCTAACCCTGTAAGTCTTGTAAATAACTCAACGCTGGTGGTTGGAGAACTGTGTGTGTAAATAAAGCCACGGGTGCTGGATAACTAGAAGCCTCTCTGAGCTTTATTGGGGCAGCCAGTGGGCCCCAGGAAGAGGGGTAGGCAGAGGACTTGTAATAGGCAGACACTGAGCAATGTGTCTGCACACAGAATTCCGGAGTCCTGGGCAAAGTTTCAGTCCAGTGGTAAGTCTTGGGTGCTTCTGGTCATCTTCAACGCCAGTAAACTCTTCCCAGCAAACCCCTCCGGTTCCCTTTTCTGCCGCTCTCTGCAAAGCCACACAGAGTGACCACCTCCCCACTTAACTAGCTAGCAACCTTCCTCCTTGTTTCCAATGCAGAGTTACAAGCCCCAGTACTCATAGCCCCATACAGGTTTGGGCAGCAGTGATACTGGGTTCAGCTCCGGCCTGTCCTTCTTGGGTGATTCCTTCCTGGCACAGTGCTTCTACTGGCTCCTGTCCTGGGCTGTCCCCAATCGGCCCTGTTCTTTTTAGGCCTCAGGCAGGTTCTTCCTGCTTCACTTTCTCAGGGCCTTCAGACTGCCTCTCTCTCCCCGTGGAACTTTAGGGCTGCCCCCTGGAGTTTTCCTTTTTTTTTTTACTCTCTCCCTCCCCCCTGGGAAAAATATTTAAAGGGGCCATGCTCTTTAAACCCCAAAGGGGTTACATTAGTAATGCCTTTCAGTAGTAGAACCAAAGCCACCCCACTTACCTTAAACAATGAAGATAGAAAAGAACCATGAATGTTGGGCCTAAAGAAATCCAGAAGAACACAGACATTGTCAGCAGAGAAATCAAAAGCATCCAATGGATGACAGTCCATTGGGAGCCCACAGACTGCAATGTCCAGCCTTGAGTCAACCTATCTTCTTCATAAAGAATATCATAGATTAATCAAAGTGATTCATTGACAGAAGTCCATTGAGCAGAGGTAGTCTAGAGTAATTAGACTGTGGATAACCTGAAAGAGATCAATTACATGGTTCCATGCAGTGTCTGTGCCTGGTGCTAAGTAACATTTCTTGGCCTCAGTAATAGCTCTTTTCTGAGCCCACAAATTTCCTGTAAAAAAGATCTGAGTCAGGGTAGCTTCTCAGCAATCTCCTATCTGATCTAGGGAACAGATGGTTCAATTCCCACAGCTCATCACTAAATCACAGTGGCCTCTAGGCACTAGAGACAGGCAGGATAAGATTATCTAATAGATGTCAATGAAAAGGAAATATCTCAAAGGAAGTTTGGTAAAAAGTCTCCAAAATTCATAATTTGCTGAGGCCTTGATGAAAGAACTTGGTCCAGTACTGATATAAAATATGGATTATGGAATAGCTACAATGCTAGAACAGATAAGGGGATAGTTAGATTTCTCAGGGCTGGAAGTAATCTCAATTTCTGAACTATCCAACAAAGCTCCACAAATGAGGTTGAGCATGTGATTGGCCCTCAGGGAGTTCTCCTCATACTTTGGAGACTAGGGAGTCTATCACTTACAGACAGTCCCATTCCAGCCAACTCCAGCACATACACTGGTATCTCTAAGGACAAAAATCTGCATAAACTCAGTCAATAACTAATATACCAGCTTGAACTTTTGGCAGTGTGCCACTCCCCTTAATGCTGGTAGACTGTCTCCCACCAAAACCATAAACTGGTCCATGAGCGCAAGAGATAAATGTGTGCTCAAATAAATTCAACTGTGCAACTAGTCACCTTATGCACATCAAGAATGATAAAAAATAATCAGAGCTATACCTAGCCCCTTTGTCTGAAAGATCCTGATTGATTTCTGTGTACCTGGCTAGAATCAGTTTATGCCAGAACTAAGCTTGCAGCAGGATCTGACAAGGTCTCATTGTCACCTTGGATGCGTTTCACCCAACCTGCCACATGTCACTGCTGTCACAGGGTGGCTGGCCCATGTAAATTAAATAGGTCCAGCTCCACTGTGACAGAACAGTTGCTTCCAGTTTGGCCAAATAAGAGGGTGGGGCAGGGAGAATCTGCAATGGGGAGGACGTGGTGAGTTGTAGGGAGGTCTGGTGAGTGAAGCCTGAGAGCACAGACTGATGGAGACAGTGAGAGTTGCCTGGGAAAGACACAGTCTGCAGAAAGCAGAGAGGCCAGCTTGTGGGACTTCCTGAGTTTAAGAGCCAGTGCCAGGAGGCCAAAAAGAGCTGAGTCATGGGACTGTGTTTGTTTGGACAGTCACTCTAGGTGGAGTGACCAGTCTCATGACTCTTCTGTGTAAACAAACACAGTGGATGGCCTGGAGAATGGGGCCCTGGAGCAAGGGCAGAAAAGAACTGGGAGCCAGGAGCTGTTGGATTCATGGGTGAGTGACTTTGCGTGGTGTCCTTGGAGAGGAGAATGGAACATCACGGTACCTTTCTATGTTTTACTGTGGGAATTGGGAAAATGGTTTACCAGGAGCATTCTATGAACTATTACGTGTACCTTAATAAACTAAGCCCAGAGGAGAGAGAGATTGTGACCTTTTTATGGCCGGACTGAGGGGAAACTGAGACAAGCATATCTGTTGTGCCATGGCCTGCCACAGGAGTATGCTCCATGCAGGGCCACCCTATGACATTGAAATTCCACAATAAAATTGTGAAGCATGTTGGCTTTATTAATTTATTCTGGCATTATCTAATTGAAATCTCAACTCCAAGGAATCAAAGTTATCTATTACACCTTGGCTACACATGCTAAACGGATTAGCTGATAGAATCTTAAGACAGGTGACTTCTGCCATTTGCAGAGAGTTGCCCTGACATGTATCTTCCAGCATACTGACTCATCTCAATTGTCCACCTAATTTATCCATCTATATCCACCTTGAAAGGAGTCATCGTCCCTTTACACCAACACTAAACAATAAAAAGTGAGAAGTCCAACTCCTCTGCCACCAAGTCAAGTCAAACAGAGCACACACAACAGATTAAAAACAAAGCAGAGGAAAGAAACTCATTTTCCTGCACTTCCAGCAAAAAGCCAAACCAAGAGATGAAATTCTCACTTCCCTTCACACTGCAGACAAACCAAACCAAAAAGAGCAGAGTTAAAGATCGTTTTCATTAAGCCCAATGAGTTTGTAAACAAATATTCAGTAATGTCTTGTGTTACCTTGTATTACCTCCTATTTTCAGCTACTCACCATTTAAAAAAAAAATCCATGTACATATATTTTATGAAAAACTGAACAGAATTACTGGAGCCATCACTTAAAGATCAGGCTTTTATTTGTAACTTGTACTCACATAGAAGAGGAAAACCTTATTAGTATTTACCATCTTCCATTAAAATAAAATAAATTCCCCCATTATAGGCTGGCTCAGTTGCCCAACAAGCCATGTATCTCACTACCATGCAGGAAACGGGGACAAAAATCCTTGATAATTTGGTCTTTAAGCAGACAGATATTGGAAGCAGCATGGAAATATGTTTTTCAGGGCTGATGGGGAGGCAGGGAATGTTTTGCAGTGCTAAGGTCATTTCTAATTTCTGCCAAACTGGAAAAAAAGATGTACTCCCAAAGAAATTTCCACCAAAATTTCCAAGCTTACGTACATAGAGGTAGGCACCTAAATCCATATATGGTCATAGATAAAAGTGGCCTGATTTTCAAAGATGCTGAACACACAAAAACTCACCCTGGAGTCAGTGGACATGCTCAGCACCTCTTAAAATCTGTCCACTTTTATTAAGGTAGCTAAATATAGAATTGGGACCTGCTTTAGATGCCCAATTTTGTAAATGGATGATTTTTCTGGAGGACCATTGCTGTTCCTTCTCTGGCTTGGAAAATTATTCTCTGTGTAAGCAGAAGCAGGTTACAGAAATAAAATATAGCCTCTCATGAACATATAGGACTAAAGCCTCTGGGAGAAGTTCAGAAGTAATGTGTAAATTAGTCTCCCTTGCACCCAGTTAGGCTCTCTTTAGAGCTACTTAGATGTCTAATGGAGTCTAATCTGATGAAAATTGCACACTGATGACCTAGCAGTCACCTTACACCTTTTTCCACCTTCTAAAGAGAGCTATGTGGAGGACAGAAGTTCCATTTCACAAGGGCTTTTGAGATTTCAAAATCTGTCTTAGTTCTGAACTGGAAAAAAATCCCCAAAATTTCAAAATTCTCTTCAAAGGAATATTCAAAAACATTTTTATCATTTCAGGTCAATCAAAACATTTCATTTTTATTTTGGCTTTTTTATTGTGTATTGTTACCCCTTTATTGGCCCAAGCCACTAGGCAAAACTTCAGGGTGTAGTAGGTTGTTCCAGTTGGAAGCAGAAATTGAATCTGGTATTTTCTCTGTTTAATTACAAAGAGTGTACAAAATCCAGGGTCTCCAAATGCAGAGGGAATCAAATAGCTAGACACAGCTTCTTTTTGCTTACAGAGCCTAGAGCACTCTTTTAGCCTATTCCCCTGATCCAAAAACTTCTAGGATTCTTCCAGAGTCAGCCACCATGCTTTCAGACATTTTCTTTCTCTCTCTCTGAGTCTGGTCTTGTCTCCTCTCAGTTTCTGTGTGACCTCTCTCCCCCACATAGACACACACATACTCAAAACAATACTCAGCTAAAATTTTGCTCATAGGTTGGGTTCATGCACACCTTTTGTCTTAGGTGGGGCTTATGCTTATAGTTATGTTAACTGAAGGATAAGTTTACACCTACCAATTTAAAAATGGGGTTTTAAGTCAACCCATAACAAGGCTTCACCCAGCTCCTAAGAAATAGAAATGAAAAGTTGTTTCAAAATGAAAAAAATCAAAATGTTTCATTACAAAAATAATGAAATGGGATGTTTGGATGATAATTGAACTTTGTTTCGAGTTTTTTTCCAAAACAAAATTCTGGAAAAATCAACCCAATTTCACAAAGTGTTTGGATTTCTATGGATCTCCAGATTCTAATGGCATAAGAACTGTCAAAAGTTCTCTAACCAGCTCTACTCTAGGCATGTAAATTATACCAGTGTTGTATCCCTTTAGACACCAGTAGGATGCATGTGTAAGTATCTCTAAGGGATTCTGAGTGTAGGGGTGCAGACTAAATTAGTATAATTGGGTCTAACTTATACATCACCTGTGAATTTTGCTCAGTGAGTCTAACAGAGCCTAAATATATCCAGAGAGAACCAACTTAGACTCCTTGTAGACTTTCTTAAAGTCCCTTTGGGTATGTCTACACTACGAGAGTAGTTCGATTGTACTTAAATCGAATATGTGGAATCGATATTACAAAGTCGAATGTGTGTATCCACACTAAGGACAGTAATTCGACTTTGTGAGTCCACACTAACGGGGCAAGCGTCGACATTGGAAGCGGTGCACTGTGGGCAGCTATCCCACAGTTCCCGCAGTCCCCACTGCCAATTGGAATTCTGGGTCGAGCCCCCAATGCCTGCTGGGGGAAAAAATGTGTCGAGGGTGGTTTTGGGTAACTGTCGTCATCCAACCGTCACTCCCACCCTCCCTCCCTGAAAGCGCCGGCGGGCAATCAGTTCGCGCACTTTTCTGGTGTGTGACAGCGCGGACGCCACAGCACTGCAAGCATGGAGCCCCCTGCGACCATCGCTGCAGTTATGGCTGTTGTCAACACCTCGCACCTTATCATCCACCTTTTCCAGAGGCAGATACTGAGAAATCGGGCGAGAAGGCTACGGCAGCGCGGTGAGGATATGAAGTCTGAGAGTGGCACAGACCTCTCACAAAGCACGGGACCCCGCGCCGTCATGGTGGCAATGGGTCATGTCGATGCTGTGGAATGGCGATTCTGGGCCCGGGAAACAAGCACGGATTGGTGGGACAGCATAGTGCTGCAGGTCTGGGATGAATCACAGTGGCTGCAAAACTTTCGCATGCAGAAGGGAACTTTCCTGGAACTTTGTGAGTTGCTGTCCCCTGCCCTGAAGCGCAAGGACACCCGGATGCGAGCAGCCCTCACTGTCCAGAAGCGAGTGGCCATAGCCTTCTGGAAGCTTGCAACGCCAGACAGCTACCAGTCAGTCGCGAATCACTTTGGCGTTGGCAAATCTACCGTGGGGGTTGCTGTGATGCAAGTAGCCAACACAATCGTTGAGCTACTGCTGTCAAAGGTAGTGACCCTTGGAAACATCCAGGTCATCATAGATGGCTTCGCCGCGATCGGATTCCCAAACTGCAGTGGGGCTATAGATGGAACTCACATCCCTATCCTGGGACCGGACCACCAGGCCAGCCAGTACATTAACCAAAAGGGCTACTTTTCAATGGTGCTACAAGCTCTGATGGACCATAGGGGACGTTTTACAAACATCAACGTAGGATGGCCGGGCAAGGTTCATGACGCTCATGTTTTCAAGAACTCTGGTCTGTTTAGATGGCTGCAGGAAGGTATTTACTTCCCGGACCAGAAAATAACTGTTGGGGATGTGGAGATGCCTATAGTGATCCTCGGGGACCCAGCCTACCCGCTAATGCCCTGGCTCATGAAGCTCTATACATGCGCCCTGGACACTGAAAATGAACTCTTCAACTACCGTCTGAGCAAGTGCAGAATGGTGGTGGAGTGTGCTTTTGGACATCTCAAGGGGAGATGGAGAAGCTTACTGACTCACTCTGATCTCAGCGAAACCAATATCCCCATTGTGCTCCACAATCTCTGTGAGAGCAAGGGGGAGACTTTTTATGGCGGGGTGGGAGGTGGGGGCCAATAGCCTGGCCGCTGATTACACCCAGACAGACAGCCATGCGATTAGACGAGCCCAGCGGGATGCGCTGTGCATCCGGGAGGCTTTGAAAGCTAGGTTCCTCAGTGAGCAGGGTAACCTGTGACTATTACGTTTGTTTAAAGAGAAGCTGAACCTGCCCCCGTTTCTTTACCCAGTTAATGTTGACTATCCTCTCCAGTTACATACCCCGTTCCCCACCCTTCCAACACACGTTTAAAAATAAAATAAATGGAACTTTGTTAATGAACACAGTTTTCTTTATTACAGGTTTCGCGGTAAAGTGTTGAAACTGGGACGCAGACTGTGGTGGGGAGCGGGCGTAGTGATGGAAAGAACGCTTCTAAACTCGAGGAATGAGGCTCCTGCTCCTAGAGTGGTCTGCAGTGGTGGACTGCTTGTTTCAACGGAGCCTGACACCCCTCCTTTTCGGGACTCTGTGCGTGGGAGCTATTTGACTGTGGCGGAGGAGGATGGTTACAGATCCCCTGCTGCGTGGCTCTGTGATCCAGGATAAGGACTGCCCAATAAGATCTCTATCCACCCTCCCCTGCCACAAAGTCACATGCCCGCCCCCCCCCCCCCCCCAGAGAACATGAAAACCACCTCCCAGATTGACCAGGGTGCCTAGTGACTGCAATGTGTGTGTGATCTTCTGCTGAACCTGCCCCCGTGTCTGTACCCTGGTAAAGGTGACTGTCCTCTCCAATTACCAATTACCAACCCCCTTCCCCCCTTCAAACACACTCTCCCCTAAAAGATCATGATGGAAACCGTAATTAACAGAAAGGTATCTTTTATTAGCAACTACACAGTTAGGGGATGAAACTGGGAAGGGGGGCTTGGGTGAGGCGGGAAGGAAAGGACTTATCAAATTTTTGGGAATGAGAGCCTTCTGGTACTTGAGCAGTCTGCAGGGGTGGAGTGACAGTTTTCACGGCCCCTGCCGCCCCTCCTTCTTGGGACTTTGGGTGAGGGGGGGTATGGGACTTTGTGGCGAGGGAGGGCGGTTAGAGATAGACTGCAGTGGGGCTCTGTCCTCCTGCCTCCGGTCCTGCAGAACATCTGCAAGGCGCCGGAGCGTATCCGTTTGCTCCCTCATTAGTCCAAGCAGTGTTTGAGTCGCCTGCTGGTCTTCCTGCCACCAACTCTCCTCCCGTTTGCTGTGTGCTCACAGGTATAGCGACATGTTCTCCCTCCACTGGGTCTGCTGGGCCGCATCAGCTCGGGAGCAGCCCATAAGTTCTGAGAACATGTCGTCCCGTGTCCTTTTCTTTCTCCGCCTAATCTGCGCCAGCCTCTGCGAGGGGGATCCCAGGGTAGGTCGGGAGACATTCGCAGCTGTGGGATGGGAAAAAGGGAGTGAATTCCTCACAAAGAATGTTTTGTGAACAATGAACATAGTCTTTCTCTGTGAACAAGACCATGCACAGCACCTATCACATGCGCACTCAGGACAAGGTCGAATTTTCAGCCTTCGCATTCAGTGCCTGGGGTCTTGCAGTGGAGATCAGACAAGCGGGGCAGGACAGCGGAATTCAGGTAGCAGGCTGACATGGTAAGCCGTAGACTTTTGGCTGCTTAAAACTTAAATTATAGCAATGCCCTCCTTTCACGTTCAAAGCAATGCTCCTATCATTGGTCAGTTCCTGCTGCCGGCAATCCGGCAATCATGAACTCTGCCCCTGTCCCACCCCCTCGCGGCTGTCCCCGGGAAAGATCCCTGTATGCTGCCCCTCTCCCATCTCCACCGCGTGGCTGTAAACCGCTGGTGACAGTTCTGTAAAGGAACAGGCAAGCAGTCCCAATAGTAACATTCCCCTAATTCTAAGCAGGTCACCATGAGCGACATCACTCTGCTGAGAATTTCTGAGACTGAGAAAGAATGCATGCTGCGTGAAAGCCAGCAAAAACCAGGGCCGTATGCCGCCATGCTCTGCAAGGCAACGGAGTACTTGATGATAGCCTGGCGAGGAAAAGTTTCCTACCACGGAGGACACAATAAGGCCACTCTCAGGAACCTCATGCAAAGGCTTTCCAATTACCTCCAGGAGAGCTTCGTGGAGATGTCCCATGAGGATTTCAGCTCTATCCCCGGACATATAGACCTTCTTTTCCAGTAGTTGCACTGCCAAGGACTAAAAAGTAGAGCGCCTAGGGCAAACTAATCATGAAAAACCCATTGTTAATATTCCTGTTCTGTTCAAAATAAATGTTTACATGTTTAAAACACTTACCGACTGAACCTTCCCCTGATTCAGGGTCTGGGTTAACGCCTGGGGACGGTTGGTAGGGGATCTCTGTGAGGGTGATGAAGAGATCCTGGCTGTCTGGGAAATCAGCGTTGTAAGCGCGGTCGACTGCCTCGTCCTCCTCCTCACCTTCCTCATCTTCCCCGTCCGCTAACATCTCCGAGAAAGCGGCAGTCGACAATATCCCATCCTCAGAGTCCACGCTCAGTGGTGGGGTAGTGGTGGCGGCCGCACCTAGAATGGAATGCAGTGCCTCGTAGAAACGGCATGTCTGGCGCTGGGATCTGGAGCGTCCGTTTGACTCTTTGGTCTTCTGGTCTCAGCTCCTTGATTTTCACATGGCACTGCGTTGCATCCCGGCTGTACCCTCTCTCTTTCACGGCTTTTGAGATCTTCTCGTAGATCTTTGCATTCCGTCTTTTCGATCGCAGCTCCGAAAGCACGGACTCATCACCCCACACAGCGATCAGATCCAAGACTTCCCAATCAGTCCATGCTGGGGCCCTCTTTCTATTCTGCGATTGCATGGTCATCTCTGCTGGAGAACTCTGCATCATTGCCAGTGCTGCTGAGCTTGCCACGATGTCTAAACAGGAAATGAGATTCAAACTGCCCAGACAGGAAAAGGAATTCAAATTTTCCTGGGGCTTTTCCTGTGTGGCTGGTCAGAGCATGCGAGCTCGGACAGCTGTCCAGAGTGTCAACGGAGTGGTGCACTGTGGGATAGCTCCCGGAGCTATTAGCATCGATTTCCATCCACACCTACCCTAATTTGACATGGCCATGTCGAATTTAGCACTACTCCCCTCGTTGGGGAGGAGTACAGAAATTGAATTTAAGAGACCTCTATGTCGAACTAAATAGCTTCGTTGTGTGGACGGGTGCAGGGTTAATTCGATTTTGACATAACCTCCTAGTGTAGACCAGGCCTTAGACTCACCTCTGAATTAGATTGTCATAGTCCATAGTATATGTCCCTTAATTTAATTCCTGCGTGGATCTGGCTATCCTGATGTAAGATTCATGGATAGCAGTCACACTAGCAGTTTTGTTGAACTGAGAAGCTTTGTATTGTCAGGGCTGGTTTAAAAAAAACTTCCTTTTCCTCCAAAGAAACACTCTTCAAAGAAAGAGTATCCCACCAAAAATAAATACTTGAACCTTCAGGTTGTATGTATTATCCTTACCAATCAAAACAAAATCCTCCCATATTATTCCCATTACCCTGATGTTCTTTGCCCTCCCATTACCTCTTAGTATCATTCATCAGATTATTTTGTTTTAGTTTAGAAGTAGAGACAATGAGTGGGATTTTCAAGTGTGCTAAAGCAACAGGACCTGTGCTCCCAAGTGACTTCTGTGTTTTTTGAAAATCCCATCAAGAGTCCTCTATTTATGTGCTAATAATTATCCATATTCATACTACTATATAAATAATGACACTGGGCTATATAATGAGTGAGGGGTACACCTCATAAATTCATTGATTTTGTTCACATAATCCCTACCACTGTTTCATGAAAGAGCTGGAGTGATGGGGATAAATGCCAGCCGTAGAGGAAGGAGTACATAGATTAGGTTATGGGGTTGCTAAAGCGCCCGTCACATTACTTCTGGGTTGGTTGGTCTATCTTGAACTTAAATGTTTGAGGGACTATGAGTAAAGGTAAGTTTTAGAGAAGAATTTGACAGGAGCGAGGGGCTGTATTTTCGCACACTTGTTCAGGGATGACATCCCAGCTAGTGAAAGGGCACCAAAGAAGAAAGTACAGAGCCGCTTGTGTGCAAAAGAGATAAAGGGGCATCAGGGAAATGGAATTGGCAGAGTGCAGTCACACATTCACAGCATCAAATGGAGCTGCACTCCTCTACTCAAATCAACCCTTTATTGCAAAGTCTGCTGCGTTTTACATACAACATCTTGATGTAAATATGAGAAACCACATATCCAAATACCTGTTTTTGTATACACCCTGGCTTCCCCTCTGTGATTGTAAATATAAATATATAAAACATTTTATATTCAATCTGAACGTGAGATAGGAACCACTCAGACTGAATACAGTAAGAGATGCACAGCTTAATCCAAGATATTTATGTATAATTCTAAAAGTTAAGATCATGTCTCTCAGGCTTTTGAAGAAAATATGGTCCAGCACTGGGGTTTGGTTTGATTTTTATTTTTTTAATCCTATTATAGAAGGCTTAGTAATAAAGGGCTCTGTTCACCCAGTAACAAAACAAAATTAAAATGGCAACTATTTGGAATCAGTGTAAACTATCCACTTCCATTTGTTTCTCCACAGGAAAAATTCTCAGAACAGGATCAAAGTATTCCTGGCCTAGCTGAGTTCTCAGTAAATATAATCAGATTGACTTCAATGGGCTAGAAACCTGTGGTTTGACCATCCATAAACACTTAAGCTCCAATTGTCATGAAGGGATGAGTTTGTGGAAGAAAGCTTCTGTGTACAGAAGGGGGGTTGTCAATCTCAACTCTCAGTTCCCCACTCTCAGCCCCATTAGAGGCACTGGAACAGGTCAGGCCAGGAGTGAAGATAGAGTGATGGATCTGCTATGTGCAGCATCTCCCCCTCTTCCTGACGCTGTATATGTTAAACATGGATTCCCCTTTGAGCTTTGGAATTCCATTTCAGGGGGGTTCCAGGGAAATTAACCATTTGGAGGAAATTCTGGCAGCATGGAGCCACTGGATCTTAGGGGATCCATTCATTTTGACAACTGAACTTCTTAATTGTATCCTCAGGGGAAAGCTCCATGAACATGCCACAACCACCCAGACAGAACAATCAGGAGAAAACTGTGCATGGGGAATCTCATACACTTCCCTTCCCCCCTAGGTCCTCTACTTGTTTTTTCCATGGGAGGTGGTGATCTGACCCATCAGTAAACAGAGGATGCATGGAATATTTATTATTGGCCTGGTTTTCAGATTCTATGATGCAATTAGTCCACTGCTTAATATGAGCCAGGTTTAGTGCAATTATCAGAAATCCACCACCTGAGAAAACAAGGAAGGTACAAGGCAACAGCTCCCGCTTAATGTTTTTTCCTTCTGTAGTAAATTACATTTCTTGCTTGCAAAGACAGAGCAGATAATATAATATCAAGCAAGGCAACTGAAGTAATTTCAGAGACAGTCTGGCTGTAATGAGTAACACAATAACAGAAATTTAACTTAATTCCCAGAGGAAGAACTAATTCAATCTTGGACTAGTTTTGGTAGACTCGGAACACTTCACTCTTCTTTGCCTTACGCTATGAATTATTCTTACAGACATTTTGTACGGAATAAAGTAAAAACACTGTGGTGTGACCAAGGGATGTTCTTTTCCAGCTTGCAAGTTCAGGTCCTGATCTTTTAATTTTTGTTTTATTTAAGCATCAGGTGATTTGGGGCTTCCTGCTAGCTCACTGATACCTATATAATAAGTATAGTAGGAAGGTCAGATATTTCAACGCTGCACCATCAATAGTGATAAGATGCTACAAGAACAGAATTAAGTGTTGTCATAGGGCAGCTAAAGGAAATCTGATAGGTCAGAAGATGGTTAAAACTGGAAATATACTTTTTGATGGCAGTAGCAGCTCACCTCACTCTGTTCATAAACTGCTTTGCTAACATGACATTTCCCCTGAACTGATGTCAGAGACTGGTTCAGACATGTAAGCTCTGCCAGAGACTATTTGCTTGTAATATTTTTTGAGTGTACAACTTACAGGATCTAAAATACATTCAGTGTTTTACTCGAAGAAAGCAATCTGAGAATCGGCATCCCCAGATTCATGAAATGAATATTTTTTTACTGCTTTAAAAAAAAACCTACAGGTTTTAAATGGATGTGTGTTTTTCACACATGCACAGAATGACCCTACTTTAATCTTTGTATCTATTGTGACAGACTGCATTTAGTCCAATACAACAGGCTGTGCAGCTGCATTTGTTCATAAAATAAAAATTCTGAGGGGATACCAGAACAGCATCTCAGCCATTGCAAAGCAAGATAAAAGTAAACAGTACACAGGTATATGCCATAATGCTGAGTATTCATAATTCCAGTGGGGTTTTTTTGGTAAGAACTTGTACATGTGGGTTTGTAAATGTGGGTATTTGTCCCTTTTATAAGAGGGACAATCTAAGTCCCATAAACCCATAAACAGACTAGGGAACAAAAAAGCTCTTCTGCCTATAAGCCACTGGATGGGAGAATAGAGAATGTTCTACATAGTTTCTCTGGTTTTGAGGAAAAGACGATCCATTTTCCTGATTTACTTGATAAATTGGATCATGGTATTTGCTGGCCAGCTGCAGCTGTCCTCCACCACCCCTCCCCAGAAAAATAATGTTGTATTATTATTATCATCACGGTGTCACAGCATTTCACCAAAGATGTTGTGGTGTGACCAGAGACTGTAAATGCATGATTGCTTTATTATTGTATTTAAGTTACATTTTCTGTTATCAAGCTACTTTATTAGAAATGGTTAATTTTGCCTATACCTCTGACTTTGACTTCTCTAGAGAGTTTATCAGAGTTATTAGAGCATTCTATAATTTCTGCCAAGTACATAGTTTTTCACAGAGAAAGAAAGAGGTTGTGGGAGTTTCATGGGAATCAACTAGGTGGTGCTTATGTTTTGCTCTATTAATGTCTGAAGTACAGTCCTGGCTCAAAGTTCTTGTGATGAAGAACCTTTATTAGCAGTGGGATGCTGCTGCACTGTCATTATTGTATGTAACGACTTCAACTTTTGCATATGAATGAATTTAGGGGTTGTGAAAATGAGACTAACAGTACTAGCTTGGGCAGGCTCTGTACAAGTTGCCCCAAACAGATTTGCTACAACTCCAACCTGACCTGCAACACTGTTTACATCAGCCCTGGGCATCCCTGGAACAAAACTACATGTGGTGTTTTCAACAAAAAATAAGAACTAGGAAAACACCATGCCTAATCATACTCGTTACCTGAAGCACAGTTCAAACTTATATCCCTGAACTATAAAAGGCTGAGGCACTAACCCATTTACCACCTCGTTTATCAGCTGCTTAATTCCCTCCAAATGTACAATTCAGAGAAGATCTCACATAGCCCCATAGTCACATGCTATTAAGTCGTTGTTTGCATATTAGATCCTGTGTAAATCTAAGTAATTATATACAGAAGGGTATTTATCAACAATTAAATTGCACATTCTGCTAAGCCCAGAAACTCCCTGGTCTGAAACTCTGCAGGAGTTATTCAACCTATTTCTGATATAATAGCCCTAAACCAAATTTTAGACGATACCATGGTGATGGGCACCCTTTGCCTCATTACTTCTGGGAATGCATATCACTAATTGGTCCAACTGTCTTTCTATAAGATGTAAAAAGTACACCATCTGGCAAAACAGTTTGAACAGAAAACCAATAGCTATCGAACATTGGCTTTAGAGGTATGGAAAAATAAAGGTACAAGAATTACATAGTATAGAAAACAAGTTTGAGGAGAAAAAGACAAAGGAAAAAATACCTCATGGTACAGTGTCTAGAGGGGAAAAAGATAAGAATAAGGAAAGATTTACAAACACAAAGTAGACAGAGTAAGTTAAAATATGATTCAATAGAAAGTTTGATTCCAAAATGTCAAATTAAATTAAAAAAGTAGAACATAGAATCAGCCAGGATAGTTGATGGGGGCAGGGGTGTTCATACTGAATTTCACCTAAAGCAACAAAATGCCTGAGGCTAGCCCAGCATACTATGAAATACATATAGTAAAATGAAAACTCCTTCCCCAGATTACAGCTACAGTGTGCATTAAGAGGCACTGCACATACACACAACATACCAGCACTGTAAAATCTGCCAGTAATTGCCACTAAACTAATCCATTCACTGATTAGTCTGGAAAATTCAGGCTGACTGTCCACTTGCCACAAAGGCTTTTCATGTGTTTGACTTGGTGTTATGCTCTCCAGAGGTACCTAGGATTGTGAGGCACCTCAGTACCACCTCCCCTTAGTGCAAAGAAATCTTGTCTATGCCAGCTATGGCTCAACTCCCTGACACCACCAGTCGACAGCAGCACAAGCACTAACCTTCTGGCCTCCATAGGCCTCACCTTCTCTGCAGGGGTAGCAATAGGCACACCAGTCCTCAGAATGTTCCCAGCAGCATCCAGCCCGTTACCCACTGAACACTCTCAAAATTACCAGGCCTGCTATTCCCAAAGGCACAGTACACAACCACTTGTAAGATTCAGCTCAGGACCACCACTTTACTTAACAGCACAGCACTTAGCTATATTTATAATGAAAACAAGGATAAGTTCATTATCAAAGATTCAAGTGATAGTGAGTAAGAACACTGGAAACTAATGGTTACATGTAAATCAAAATCACAACACACTTTCTAGAGTCTAGACTTAACTAACAGGTTAATCTTCTGTCTGAAGAAGCTTCTCTCACCCAAAGTTCTTTTCAGTGTTTTCAAGCAAGCCTGGTTGAGTACCCTGCCACATCTCAGCAAGGGCACCCACTCTCAGGCTTCCAGACAGGGCCGTCTCTGGCTTTTTTGCCGCCCCAAGCAAAAAACGCTGGACCGGCCGAAGCAGCAAAGGGGAGGGAGAAAGAGGGGGGGGTTGGAAACAAACCTGCCCCTGGCCGGAGCGGCAGGGGGGAAGCAAAGGGGGGTGGAGGAGACAAACTGGCTGGCCGGAGCGGCGAAGGGGGGGGAACAAACCTGCCCCCCGCCGGAGCGGGAAAGGGGCGGGAAACAAACTGGCTGGCCGGAGCAGTGAAGGAAAGAAAAAACAAAAACAAAATACCTGTGGGGCGGTGGGAGCGTGGATGCAGGGGGACTCCCGGCCCTGCAGACCCCAGCGGGGGGGGGGAGAGATGGGGGGCCCCCAGGGCTTCCTTAAGCGGGCTGCTGCCACGCGGCCCCTCCGCGCGCGCCGCCTGCCAGGAGGGCTCCGCGCCACTCTGGTCAGCAGGCAGGGAAGGATGCGGGCTGCCCTGCCGGGCTTGCTGCAGGGCGCTCCCGTCCTCCACGCTGCCGCCCCCTACAGGGCAGCGGGAGCAGCAAACCAAAAAGAAAAAACCTGCAGGGGCGGCCAAAGCATTGAAGTGCAAAGAAAGGGGAAAAGGATTAGATGGAATGCTGCCTCTTGGAATCTGCTGCCTCAAGCACAAGCTTGCTCCGCTGGTGCCGGCCCTGCTTCCAGAACCCCAGATGTTGCCTCTTTGGGTGGAACCCCATCTCTCCCCCTTTTGATCAAGGTATTTCCAGGCTGCACAGTTCCCTGCCTTGACTGCGTTATTCCCAGCACTGTCAGGTTGCCTAAGGACACTATCTTGCTATAATATATATTTTTATTTAAGATATAATTGACAGTTATCAGGTGCCACACAGCACTTCCTATGCAAACCTACTTCATTCTTAAGGTACAAAGCATTGCAGAGAAAATATATTAAAAACCATAAAAAAGCGACACATGCTAGTAAGTTTACCGGAATTCACGCCACCCTTAACATGCATTCGGCAAGGAGCAGTCCTTCAAATCCCAACCCAAGGGGATTCCTTATGGTTACAAATTCTTTAGCGCCTCAGCTCAGAACAAGCACCCAGTCTTATGGGGCCTCAGCAAGGCCAGTCCTTCCAACCCTTCCCTAAGCATTGGGGTCCTCCATGGACCTAGGGTCCTGCCCATTTGCTGAATCAGGAGGCCCATTAGCCAGTTTAAAACCAGGCTATTTGTCAAAATTCCTTTCTTTATCCGTTGGTACTAAGAGAATCCAATTTGAACTAGTTTACATGCACCTCTGTGCTTCAAAGTGGGGAGTGGCTTCAAAGAATGAACAACAGGAATTACATTTGCTTCCCTCCTCCCCACTAGAGGAGATACATACAATAACAGATACAATGGACTTTAATACAATGGACTTAAGTTAAATCTTATTGAATTAACATTAATTCAGTAAAGTTTATCATAATTCCATAAGATTTGTCCAGAATATTATAGGATATTGTCAGTCTGTCACAACACTTAGTCAAGAAGCAAAACCACAGTCCTTTTACTTCCTCAGTGAAGGGTGTTAGGTTGTCTTCTTTGCCACCCCACCCGCCCGCCAATATATTAATGCAAGCCTTTGATCTGCACCTCCAGGTACGTTTCCACCCTCTTCTATTTCCATCTTGCTGTTTTCCTCTTTTTGTCAGTTTCTTTCTGAAATCACATAGCCCTTCATTTGCATGCAGTTCAGACTGGTGATGGGAGACTTTGTGAAATATACAATACTTAACTTACATGTAAATAGCCAGCTACCTAAACATCTTTTCTGACAGGAAGCCTGTTTTTCATCTTTATAAGGTCCCTAAATGCAGACCTTATAACATTCAGTGTATATACATAACTCCTTACACAATATCTGTATATGCATTACCCAATGGTATTGATGACTAGGGTGACTTCAGCTTTTATTTTAGACCTCACATGATGTTCTTTGGTCAACTAGAATGCACGTACCAAACTCAGGAGATTCATGTATCCCCTATGCACCCCACTCTTTGCACCTGGCCAGATGGCATTAAGAGGTGCTTGGGTCAGTATTTGGCTATATTTTTCAGTCTCACCAGCATTATTGCTATACCATATGGAAGAAATATTAACATACAGCATGAAATACCAGGGACCAAAAGGAACAAAAAAATATGAGGGTTTTCTTGAGATGTGATCCCCTTGCCCTGTGTCAGAAGTGTTGTATGATGTACACAAAGAAGCCAACAGGAATTAAGGCATTTGGTATCCCCATTTGCCGCACCTTACAAAATAGTAGGCCATAATAAAATTTGGATTACATTGTAGGTAAGGGTGCTCAACATGTTTCCAGAAGAGCATTTAGCATCTCCCAGAATCAGGCTCCGAAAGGTCAAACTTCCTATTTTGTCACAAACTGTGCTTTAGCATGTGCTTAAGGGCTTTGCTGAATCAGGACCTTAATGGGTAGGAGTAACAGTATCTGATACAAAACCCCACAACCATCTTTTTTTAAAGGGTGCCTACAAGGGCACAAGGGAAGTTACTGATCTTTGATCAACTGTGATGTGATAAAAGCTGAAAAGCGTAATTTCATACTTCAGATATAGTTTCCTTCCAAGATAGTGCCATGGGTTACATAGCACATGAGAAGCCATAGATTTTACTTCACTTTATGAGTAAGAAGGTAGGTACAGATTTATAATCTGTGAAGATTGTGTTGTATACAACTAGAGCATGTAAAATATTAGTCCTTAAAGTTTAATTTATTTTAAACAAGTATAGGTCAACAAGGGAAACTTATCAGTCAATGTAAAATAAATCATTAAAATTAGGAAATTAAGTTAAATACTGTATATTAAAAAATAAATTTTGGGGAACATTCCTGTGCAAGAATCAATAAACCTTTGCACGGGATGCACTTTGACAGGGCATCAGTCTCTCTCTTTTACATTGACATCGGTGGGACAACACACACTGACATCCTGTAAAACTCAGACTGAGCTATATTCCCATACAGAGTTACACAGCCAGTTGTGCCACCTACACACTGAAACTGATTACAAAGAATACAGTCTAGGATCCTAGCTGTTTTGGTCAGCAATCAGAGGTGTGGGGAGGTGTTGGGAAAGTGATTGTCTTTGGGACGCCACACACTCACCAAGCTCTTCTGAGACTCTCAGTCTAGCCCTAAACAAATACAGAAGAGGAGAGGTCCACAGAGAAATACAAAGGAAAAAAGACATACAAAACAAATAAGAGTTTCATGTTTGGCCTCATTTTTCTGCCAGACAGAGTAGAGTGAATCATACTGGCCCAGTTTTTGAATTTGCATTTTATTTATGTATTTAAATATATTACAAAAAAACTCTTTTAGCCATCAAAATATGGAAAAGTGAAGAATTCTATGTTCTAATTGTTCTATTAAGCTGTGAAATAACATTTTAGTAGAGGACAGAGATCTTGTCAGGAGCTACATTGACACTAGATGACCTCTTAGTCCCTGCGGCAAAGTACTTGCAGATCCCACCTCAACACTGCTTGAACAAAAATAAATACTAGTGTGAAAACCCATTCTGGAAAGTGACATTGTAAAAATGGCAAATGTGGTCAGTTTTTTAAATCTGAGCTAGTGACATTAACTAAGTAAGTACACTATGGCCAAGGCTTCGGGATTTTTCAGTCACAGCATTTCAAAGGCAAGGGAAGGCTTTTGCAATAATTATGCACCAATACTGAGGACTGGACAGTCACACCACCTCCTTGAAAGTGTTGGATACGACAGCCACCTTCCATTCAGGCTAAATAAGGGAACAACTAAAAGTCTTTGTTAACAATGCTAAACAATGGAAAACCACTGCTCAAGGACTAGACAGCATACAAACCTGGGCAGTGGCTGAGCCATGCAGTCCAAGGGATTATAACTGGCTAGGCAGTAGTGCTGCTGAAAAGGATCTGTGGGTTATAGTGGATCACAAATTGAATGAGTCAATGTGATGCTATTGAAAAAAAAAAAGATTAAGATCACTCTGTGGTATATTAACAGGAGGGTCATTTGCAAGGTAAGGGAGGTAATTGTCTTGCTCTTCTCGGCATTGCTTAGGCCTCAGCTGGAGTACTGTGTCCAACTTTAAGAAACAAGTGGATAAATTGGAGAGTCCAGAACAGAGCAAGAAAAATTAGAAAAAATTTAGAAAACCTGACCTATGAGGAATGGTTAAAAAACTGGGCATGTTTAGTCTTGAGAAAAGACGACCATGCATTGTAACAACTTGTGTACAAAATATGCCTTGTGCAAGTGAGATATGAAGGAATTTGGAATTGATCCTGACCAATGGGAAATCTTGCCAAATGATCGTAACAAGTGGTGCTATCATCTCCATCAAGGTATTGAAGTCCATGACAGGGCCTGGCTCCTACAGCTTGAGGAGAAAAGAGCCCATAGGAAGCCATCAGCTCCCAACCAAGATACATACATTTGCAATAACTGCCAAAGATCATGCAAATCTTGGATTGGCCTATTCAGTCACATGAGACATTGCAAATCATCTACATCATAGGCTGCAATTCCCACTATTTCTCACAGATGAAAGGATGCCAACGAATGAATAAGTCATGGTCAACAACATCTTGGTGAAATGTATGTAGCAACGTTCTATGTAAAGTTATAAATTCTTTCTGCATCATGCTGGTAGCACATGTTCAAAGTGTTGTATCGCTGATTAGGCAGGAGTGATTAAGCAGATCTATCTTAAACAAAGAATGTGTGTGTGCCTCAATTTACATACAAGTAGTAAACAAGACGTGAAATAACAAGAGGGAGACAAGGCAAATGTGCCTTTCGGCATACACAGAGAAGAAAGAGCATGGGGCTGCTTTCACCTCCAGACTACATGTTACCTTCTTTATGGCTTGAATAAGCTTTGCTTTGAGGGGTAATCCTCAGGAGAATCCAAACTGGACTGTAAAAGTGAGGGGCAAGAACACCCCAAGGTATTCATTTCTCTCTCTCTCTCTCTCTCTCCTAAGACGACAAAGGAAACAGCCATTTGACTTTGGGAGGGATCCTCACCTGAAGTTTCGTCAGCCCTGTGGTTTCAAATATGAGTAAGGATTTTATCTAGAACCAAGTCTCGTTTGTTAAAATGCTTTCCAGTGCTAAAACTTATCTTTAGTTCTCTAGTGACCATTTTTTACTTTAATGCCTTGTACTCATGTAAAATCTCTTTGTAGTTAAATAAACTTGTTTAATTCTTTATCAAAACTAATCCAGTGTTGCATTCAAACTGAATTGTTTGGGTAACTCCATTTGTTGGATATTATTCCCTTGCAGGGGCAACAGACCTAAACTATCTGAACTGTCCAGGAAAAGGCTGGACAGTGCCGAATACACATTTGGGGGAGAGGAGGAAAATATGGACTGGAAGTGTGTTGGGATCATTCTACAAGTGGCAACCAAGATTGGTAGAAGCCAAAGTGTGACTGGAATGTGCTAGAAGGCTGCAGCTATACACAGATACTGAGGGTGTGACCTACATGCTGCTTGGCTGTTTGTGAGGGACCCAGGTTGGAAGCTACAGCAGCAAAGCATTGTGAGGCACCCCAGGTTACAGGGCAGGTGGTGACACAGGGCAGCAAGGGAACTTTATTTTAGATATTAGGAATCACTTTCTAACATTTTTCCATTCCATAAGACAAAATCTGTTAGTGGCTATAAAAACAAAACAAAGCAATACTTTTGAGGCTGGGTAAAAAGTACTCCCTCCCTAAACTGAGCACATGGACTGACCTCCAATAATTCACTGTGGACAACTTCAGCTCAGCAGCATTGCACTGGTTCAAAGAAGCTGAAAAATATTTTATCTTGGTTCCATATACCAAAATTTAATCTCAACCTTGTTTTGCAGACATTTCCGGTGACAAGTTGAAAAGTATGTGAACTTTCTTGTTGGAATGAACAGGTTAATCAAAACCATTGAGGCATTTCATTGCATGAAAACAGATCCTGTCAAACTAACTTGATATCCTTTTTTTGGGGTGAAATTACAAGTTTTGTGGATAAAGGTAATAGGGTTGATGTAATATACTTAGCCTTCTGTAAGGCATTTGAGTTGGTACTGCATAACATTTTGATTTAAAAACTAGAAAGATGTAAAATTTACATGGCACATTAAATAGATTAAAAGCTGCCTAACTGACAGGTCTCAAAATGTAATTGAAAATGGGGAATCATCATCATCAAGCAGGTGTGTTTGCAGTGGGGTCCTGCAGGGATCATTTCTTGGCCCTATACCAGTGGTGGGCAACCTGCAGCCCACGGGACACATGCAGCCCATCAGGGTAATCTGATTGCAGTCCGTGAGACATTTTGCTGACGTTGACCATCCACAGGCACAGCCCCCCCACAGCTCCCATTGGCTGGGAATGGCGAACTTCAGCCACTGGGAGCTGTGGGGGGCCATGCCTGTGGACGGTCAACGTCAGCAAAACGTCTCACGGCCTGCAATCAGATTACCCTGATGGGCCGCATGCAGCCTGCAAGCTGCAGGTTGCCCACCACTGCACTATACTATTTAACATTTTTATCAATGACCTGGAAGAAAATATTAAATCATCACTGATCAAGTCTTCATTGTTTACTACCCTGCAATTTTTGTGTCATCTGAAGAGGACAAGTCACAGATCTGGATCGCTTGGTAAAGTGGGCACAAGCAAACAATTTAAATATAGCTGAATGTATACATCTAGGAACAAAGAATGTAGCCTATATTTACACTGTGATGGACTGTATCCTGGGGAGCTGTGACCCTGAAAAAGATTTGAGGGTCATGCTGGATAGTCAGCTGAATATGAGGTTCCAGTGTGATACAGTGGCCAAACTGACTCATGCAATCCTGGGATACATAAATAGAGGAATCTCAAATAGGAGTAGAGTGTTATTTTGCCTCTGTTGTTGGCACTAGTGTGACTGCTGGTGGAATAGTGTTCCTAGTTCTGGTGTCCACAATTCAAGAAAGAAGTGGAAAAACTGGTGAGGGTCCAGAGATGAGCCATAGACTGGTTAAAGATTTATAATATATGCCATATGGTGGTAGACTCAAAGGGCAAAATCTATTTAGTTTAACAAAGAGAAGGTTAAAGGATCACTTGGATTACAGTCCATAGGTACCTACATGGGGGACAAGTATTTAACAGTCTAGCAGAGAAGGGATCAAATGGCCAGAAGTTGAAGCTAGACAAATTCAGACTGGAAATAAGACATAATTTTTTAACTGTGAAAGTAATTAGCCATTGGAACAACTTACCAGGAGTATAGGTGGATTCTTAATAACTAACCACTTTAAAATCAAGATTGATGTTTTTCTAAAAGCTCTGCTCTAGGAATTATGTTGTGAAAGTTCTATACCCTGGGTTATATAGCAGGTGAGACTAGATGCTCACAATGGTCCCTTATGGCCTTGAAATCTATGAATCTATTGAATGTATGACTCAGACAGTTTGGGAAATTAGTCCTTCTAAAACCGATTAATTCTAGTTGAGTTTATCAAATGTTGTCATTAAATCCATCAGGGCATATTGAATCAACCATTTTCTAACAAGCTGTGTATCATGTAACTTCCAGACTAGGTCCCAGAGAGAAATAGGGTTGCCAACCCTCCCAGTTTTGCCAGGAGTCTCCCAGAATCAGGCTGTATCTCCCAGAAGCTTCTGAAGTCACACTGGAGAGTTTAGGCCACTAAGAGTCCAGCACTGCAGCAGGGCTAAGGCAGGCTCCCTGCCTGCCCTGCCCTGCCCTCCATTGGCTGGGAACCACGGCCAGTGGGAGCTGCAGGGGTAGTGCCTGTTGGCAGGGGCAGCACGCAGAGCCCTCTGCCCCCCGAAGGCTACAGGAATATGCCAGCCACTTCTGGGAGTGGTGCAGGACCAGGGGGGGCAAGGAGCCTGCCTTAGCTCCACTGTGCCACCGCCCAGGAGCCTCCTGAGGTAAGCACCGTCCAGCCAGAACCTGCACCCCTCACCCCCTCATGCACCCCAACCCCCTACCCCAGCCATGAGTCCTCTCCTGAAGCCAGCACTCTGCACTGCCTCTCACACCTTGAAACCCCTTCAGCACCCCAAATCCTCTCACACCCCAGCCACCTGCCCCAGCCCTGAGCCCATTCCCACACCCAATCTACTTCCCAGAGCCCATACCCCACACTCCTTCCTGCACCCCAACCCCCTGCCCCAACCCTGAGCCCCTTCCTGCACCCAAACTCCCTCCCAAAGCCTGCACCCCCTTCTCCACCCCAACTCCCTACCCCAGGCTCAACCTTGAGCCCCCTCCCACACTCTGAACCCCTCAGCCCCAACCCAGAGCCCGCACCTCCTTATGCATGCCAACTCCCTGACCCAGCCCGGTGAAAGTGTGTGAGAGCAAGCGACGGGGGGGGGGGGAGGGGGGGGGAGAGTGGAGTGAGCGGGGCAGGGCCTTGGAGAAGGAGGGGGCAGGGGTGGGGCCTCAATGAAGAGGCGGGGCTGGGGCAGGGTTTGGGTTCATGTGATTAGACAATTGGCAACCCTAGAAAGGAACAATTGAGAGTTATCTTGAATAGTCCTCCATTCAAATAGGAGCACCTTATTACAATAGGATGGGTGAGGCTACGGGAAAACCAGGTCTACCCAAGTTGTCTTCAGGTGGGGTTGGAACAATGCAAAATTCCCAACAAAAAGGTAAGAATAAAGACAAAAGGAGTTGCTGGGACTTGCTCACTGAAGAGTGGTAACTTTTTGACTGCTGGACCTCAACAAGATGGGTGGAGCTTGCCTCAGGAGCCACAGGAGGCCCCATGATTAGGAAGACTGACCAAAAATCAAAGGATGCTCAACAATGCTGAGGACTGCGAGGTAGGGAATTGTGTTCAGGTGTTCATTATTTTGCTTGGATATGTGTATCTCTTGTGATTTCTCTGTGACTGGTTTAGTAATTGCTCTGCAAAAATCTATGCATGACTTGCTTCAGCTATCACGTGTCCCTGAAGGATTAAACTATAAATTGGGGGTAGAGCAGCTTGGGTACCTTGTGGCATATGGGGGACCCAGGCCACTTGGACCACAGGTTCTCATTCCCTAGAAGTGGTACCAGACTAAGAGTCTGCCCTGACCCAGGGGAGCTTAGAAGTGTGCAAATCCAGTGCATGATCCAAACACAGCTGCCTGGTGAGCATTCACAAGCAGCAGCTCAGCTAGGCCTGTGACACATGCATAGTCCCAACAACAAATAAAGAGCTCAAGCTACAATTTTCAAATGACTATTGAATTTGGTTGCTTAACTTGAAACATCTTTATGGAGTCTGGCTTTCAGAAAGTGCTAAGTACCCTCTGAAAACCAGGTCCCTTTAAGGTGTCTCAGCTTGGGCACCCAAAAAACCATAGGCACCCAAACTCACAAGGCACTTTTGGAAATCTTTACACATAAGTTATGAAAACCATGTACAAATTTTGTTATGAATTACCTGAATTGACTTCCAAAATGTGAGAAGCTGTTTCTTTGTTTCCTCTTCCTAGAACAAAATACAAGATCAGAACGCTAAAAAGAGAGAGAGAGAGAGAGAAACATAGAAAGAGAAAGCGCTTCTTAGCAAGGTCAACAATCTGCCGCAGGCATCTTCATCTGAAAAAAAGAGAACTTCCCTTGTGGAATTCTATTAACTTCTTTACCAAGCTGCCAAAGATGCAATCCTCTTGGTATCTGTTATTTTCCTCCCCGTTTATGGGCTGTACAGAATATTTGCTTCCATGCCAATTAAATAGAGCAGCTCTATCAGTTCAGTCAATATAAGGGATTTGATTACAGTATGTATGAAATTTCAGTGACTTGGTCATAAATAAACTTCTTTGATGTCAGAAAAAAAGAACGTGCTTTTAATGTTTTATATATAATATCTATAAAATGCAAAGTCCTAGGCTAAGGCACTGCTAAAATGCTATTTAGAAATTCATCCACACTGCAAATATAGGGCTGGTCTTGAATTCCTTGAGCACCTAGTTCTCCCATTTACTTTACTTGGACCCTAAAATGAGCAAGGAATGCAAGATATGACTCATCAGGTAGAACATTTCTTGTTGCTAGTTAAATCATTATATGCATATACCTAAGTATATTTAGAAAATGTGTTGTGAATGAACACCCTGCCTTTTGGATTTTCAGACTTGCATATGAATTTTCATTATTCTCTCAGGGAGAGGGGGAAAGGTACTGCCGATGCTTAATATTAACATGTAAATGTTCCCCATTAGACTTCAAAGCAAATGAGGTGGAAGAGGAGTGCATTCTCATTTTTGCTGCTATTGACTCCAATTCAACAAAGCACTTAAGCAGATGTTTAACTTTAAGCATCTGCTTAAATGCTATGCCAAACAGTAACGGGGTTACTCTTAAGAGTTAGCACATGTTTAAAGTCATGTTCTCACTCAGATCCACTGCTTGGCTAGGCAGTTTTTTCCAAGGTGGAAGTAACAGGGCACCACATCATCTTACATTGTGAAGACTGTTGATATGCAACAGTATACAAAATTCATTTTTAAAAAATTGAAAGCCTTGAATTAGAAGTTTCAAAATATTTTGAAACGCAGCAATTACTTTTCAACATGAATGTCCATTGTGACAACAACAAATGCCCACACAATAAACACCCACATTGCAGCCTTTTCACCAGTCAGATCACTTCAATAGCCGAACATTTATCGAACAAACTACACATAAAAAAATACTTAATTGAAAACCCTCTCTCAAAAATTCCTACATCCTCCTTCTTTCATCTCATTTCCTTTGATAATGTAGTCTGAGCAGATTTCAAAAGGGAAGGTGCTTCTATAGTCTGGCTGCCAAAAACAGGGCTGCAAATATAAAGCATCCCAGCAGTCACTTGTAGGGAGTGATGGTGGTGTTCTTTGAGTATTATTCATTTATTTATTATTTGTATTACCGAAGCCCTAGGGGCCTGTAGAGGAGCGGACTCACCCCTATGGCACCTCCTGCTGGTGACTTTTGGGAATTAGCTTGTTTCAGCTCCAGAGCACCCTCTGCAGGCTGGTGATCTGCCTGTCCTCTGGCCCCCATGTCCCTCCCTGGACCCCAGTGCCCTTTTACCTGGGGTGCTGCCCCCTAGCAGTAATCCCTCAGTCTTAGGGTCTCCCCTCCCCAGGGAACCCCCACCCACTATTCCCACCTCACCTCAGTATAAGGCTACTGCCAGTCATCATCTAGCCCCATGCCCTGGGGCAGACTGCAGTATCAGCCTACTCATCACTGGCAAGGTTGGGTTTGGACCTGCTGCTTTGGCCTACCCAGGGCTGCCCTCTGCAACCCCTAGTATCCCTTGGCCTTCTGCTAGGCCACAGCCTGGGGCTTTCCAGGCTGGAGTTCCCCAGCTCCTCAGCCTATCCCCAGCTCTGCTCCACTCAGGTACCCTGTCTCTAGCTCCCTGCATCCAGGCCCATCTCCCTCTACAGCTAGAGAGAGTCTGTCTGAGCTCCTGGCTTCCAGCCTTTTTATACAGGCCACCTGGGGCCTGATTGGGGCGTGGCCCAGCTGCAGCCACTTCCCAATCAGCCCAGCTTAGCAGCTTCCAGACACAACCTTCCCCCAGGGCGGTTTTAAGCCCTTCAGGGCAGGAGTGGGGTAACCACCCTGCTACAGGGCCCTTAACCGTTCACGTATCCGGGCAGAGTTCCTTTGGGCGGCGTCCACTGGCTCCCTTGACGCCTTTGAGGAGCAGTGGGCGCTGTCCGGGGTTCTCTGCTCGGTGTCCCCATCCGGTTCCCTGATTTTGAACCTTTGACCGTCACCTTGTTCCCTGTTTTTTTATTAGTTGTCCCAAGTAATTATTTGGTACTGGGTCCAGTGGTCCCTCCCACTAGGCTGGGGGAGGGGCTTTTAGTAGTGGGCGGGTGAGCCCGCCCACTTCCCGGTTCGCCAATACGGCCCTGCTACAGGGCCCTTAACCGTTCACGTATCCGGGCAGAGTTCCTTTGGGCGGCGTCCACTGGCTCCCTTGACGCCTTTGAGGAGCAGTGGGCGCTGTCCGGGGTTCTCTGCTCGGTGTCCCCATCCGGTTCCCTGATTTTGAACCTTTGACCGTCACCTCGCTCCCTGTTTTTTTATTAGTTGTCCCAAGTAATCATTTGGTACTGGGTCCAGTGGTCCCTCCCGCTAGGCTGGGGGAGGGGCCTTTAGTAGTGGGCGGGTGAGCCCGCCCACTTCCCGGTTCGCCAAGACGGCCCTGCTACAGGGCCCTTAACCGTTCATGTATCCGGGCAGAGTTCCTTTGGGCGGCGTCCACTGGCTCCCTTGACGCCTTTGAGGAGCAGTGGGCGCTGTCCGGGGTTCTTTGCTCGGTGTCCCCGTCAGGTTCCCTTCTTTTCACCCTGTGACTGCACTCCTGTCCCTGTTTTTACATTAGTTGTCCCCCGTAATTATTTGAGTTTCAGACCCTGTGGATCCTCCCCTTAGGCTGGGGGAGGACCCTTTAGCAGTGGGTGGGTGCTAACGCCCACCCACTTCCCAGAACCCAATAGGTACAGGGCCCTTATCATAGACCAGGACCTCATTGTGCTAGGTGCTGTACAAATACAGAATCTACATATTATAAGGTGTAGATTGAATCCAATATAATTATAATGTCCAGTGTTGGTACTCTTAATCCATATAAGAAGGTCTTTTTGTTCATTTGTCTGTTTAACCTGCGCAACTTTGGAAGGGTTTAAAGCTAAACCTCAAAAAAAGCACCATTCTTATTCTGGAATGAGGATGTCCACACAATGAGTTATAGCCATATAATAACAGTGATATAATTATACCCGTTTAAACTGGTAAAATTTTCCAGGGTAGACAAGAAGAGGTTGGGGAAAGAGAGAATGAAAGTAGGGAGTGAGAAAAAGAAACCTGCTCTGTTCTTAATTATATATAGCTGGGAAGGAAGGTACATCATTCCCAGCTCCGTCCTGGCAATAGGAACCAGCTACTCAGTGAATTTAACTATATTTGAGAGGTCATTTGCAATCTTTGCAGCATAACTGACAGCAGTTGAAGACAGTTTGAGAACAAAAGCAAATACTTCTGAAAACTCAATCAAAAGTCTTGCTCTCTGCTGTATGACAAATATCATTCTCTGTCAAGAATTTCTGTACCTGTAAACCTGAAATAATCTTTCCCTCCTCACGTTCAAAGAGTAATCATTACTGTTTGCAAAGATCACCCACAGATATTTCTGTCTGGAGAATTATCTAAACATTGGGAATTGAGAATCCCTCCGAATCCAGTTGGTGATTTTACTGAATTAGCCAAGTTCAAATGATATTGCATGTAATTTGCACTGCAAGAGATTATTTCAGAAATACTCTTCAGACCTGTGTGGTGGTGGAGCTAGTGTGATCGCACAAGTGCATAACCACTGCAAACACATTTAGCTCAATGCTAAACTTAATAGGCATCATATGGATATGTGTTCTTGTTGACAAGGGATGTAATTCTAAACCCTTATTAGGAGGTGACAGTGTTTATGACCTTCCATTTAATAAAAAGTATGCTTTACTGTTTTCATGTTTGGAATTGGTAAATCCCTTGCTAGCTGCTTTTTATGCTAATGAATAGTCTGATAATTGCAAGCACATTTCAGTAATAGTTCAAATTCTGCATACTTTATTTGTGCTTCAGTTGTAAAAGGTTTTTGAAGGAATTTTTCAATATTAATTATGGATATATTTTGCAAATGGTGCTGTCTCTGGGCATTCCAGGTGTGTATTTCTCATGTAGAAAAGCTAAGATCCTTTTAGCATTTTATTCTACAGTCAATATAATCCAATGGTATTGACAATAAAGGCTAAATTCTTCCATCTGATAATGAAATTAGATATCAAATAATGAGGTTAAAAGATGTATTTTGGTGGCTGAATATTTTACTGGGTATCTAACTACATGACTTGCACATACATCAAGTAATATTTTAGATGAGATCATCCCCCTTGGCAGCTCATAGGCCCCAGTTCAGAAAATCATTCTTATTTGGCAGTGCACTTGAATGTGTGCTTCACTTTCATAACAGTGGGGTGTAAAGTCTGTGCCTAAGGCTACGTTTACACTGTGAAATAGGGGTGTGGATGTGATTCCTCTACTCGTGTACACTTACTCATGAAAGTTCTCATCAAGCTAGCACGAGTATAAATAGCAGTATCACCATGGTAGCAGGGGTAGCAACAGTGGAAGCAGGGCTAAGCTGTGCTGAATGCAAACCTGCCTCAAACTGGTGGGTATATACTTGGCACAGCACAGCCATGCCTCCAGTGTCACTATCCATGCTACGGCAGCTTCACTGCTATTTATACTTGTGCTAACTCAAGGAAAGCTGGCACAAGTACGTGTATACTAGAAGGGGAATCACCCTCCTAGTTTGTAGTATAGGATATCACTGAGACTACTTCTAAACAGGAATGGAAAAAGCATGTGTTTAAATGATTCCCTGAATCAGGGCCAGAGAGCCAGAAACTTCATAACTGTATGAACAATAGGACAATGGAACAAACTGCCTAGGGAAGTCATGGAAGGTCCTTCACTGGAAGTTTTCAAAAAGAGGCTGGATAGCCATCTGTCTTGAATAGTTTAGACACAACAAATCTTGCATCTTGGCAGGGGGCTAGTCTAGATGACCCTTGTGGTCCCTTCAAACGCTCTGGTTCTATGATTCTTTGCAAGTCAGTGGAAAGACCCATTCACTTCAATGATCTTAGAATCAGGCCCAAATACACCTAAGATGGCATCACATATAGCATGGACTGAGAGTTAGGAAGCTTGAGTCCTTGTAAGATATAGAAATTGGATAGCATCCCCTTAAATAGTTTGTGAGCCCACCAAAGTCCCTCACTGTCTTCTATGTTTCAGAAGCTACCAGACTCTACCAGGGCAGCAGTGTCTGTATGTAGCTAGGCCTCACATGTCGTATATAGTTAGCAAACCTGGTTATCTGGCATCGACTGTGCCTGTGTGATTCCTTCATATTACATTGGTTGTGTAAAAGGTAAAAAGACACAATAGTCCTATTTCCAGATTTGTGAACATGGGCAAGTTACTTACGCTCTTTTTAGAAATGGACAGCATGACAGAGAGGTTAACAATCTTTAATCAACTTTATAAAGAACATAAGAACAGCCATACTGGGTCAGACCAAATGGTCACCTAGCCCAGTATCCTGTCTTCCAACAGTGGCCAATGCCAGGTGGTTCAGAGGGAATGAACAGAATAGGTAATCATCAAGTGATCCATCCCCTGTCGCCCACTCCCAGCTTCTGGCAAACAAGAGTCTAGGGATACCGTCCCTGCCCATCCTGGCTAGTAGCCAAAGATGGACCTAATCTCCATGAATTATCTAGTTCTTTTATGAATGCTTTCATAGTCTTGGCCTTCACAATATCCTCTGGCAAAGAGTTCCACAGGTTGACTGTGCATTATATAAAGAAATACACCTCTACCCCGTTATAATGCGACCCAATATAACACGAATTCGGATATAAGGCGGTAGAGCAGTGCTCCGCGGGGGCGGGACTGTGCAGTCCGGTGGATCAAAGCAAGTTCGATATAACGCGGTTTCACCTATAACACGGTAAGATTTTTTGGTCCCGAGGACAGCATTATATCGGGGTAGAGGTGTACTTCCTTTTGTTTGTTTTAAACGTGCTGCTCATTAATTTCATTTGGTGACCCCTAGTTTTTGTGTTATCAGAAGGAATAAGTAACACTTCCTTATTTACTTTCTCCACACCAGTCATGATTTTATAGACTTCTATCATATCCCCTCCTTGGTCATCTCTTTCCCAAGCTGAAAAGTCCCAGTCTTATTAATCTCTCCTCATATGGAAGCCGTTCCATACACCTAATAATTTATACTGTCCTTTTCTGTACCTTTTCTAATTCTAATATATCTTTTTGAGATGGGGCAACCAGATCTGCATGCAGTATTCAAGATGTGGGCGTACCATGGATTTATATAGAGGCAATATGATATTTTCTGTCTTATTATCTATCCCTTTCCCAATGATTCCCAACATTCTGTTCTCTTGGAGATTTATGGATGATAGGACTTCGAGTGTTGCAAAATGCATGGAACTTGGAGAGGAGAGCAAAGTTATAGATGGGAAAAGTTCAGAGGCAGCAACTGGACTATGTTCAGCACTGGATTAGTTTTTCCCACTGCCAACAGCTATTGTTAGCAACAGTTAAGTTTTATAGTGCACACAAGCTTTAAAGATCCTTACCTTCTTGATACCAGAAGGCTGAAATATTCATCCCTATGAAAGGGCTAGCAAAAGGCCAATAAACCACTCAAACCCTAAGCTATATGCTTTTTGCTGGACCTCTGCACATAGGGTTAAGTTAATCTCTTGTGCACTTTCATAGGGTAAATTTAATAGGGTAAATATAAGGAAGAACTTTCCAAAAATGTAAGAATTCTTGCTTTTTCTCCTCCCGGAATATGATTATATAAACCCCTCCAGAACCTTTGCAAAGGTGTGCACTAGCTTGCTAATCATTTTGCTTTTCATATATATTAATAATGCAATTGTCATTTGCTTTGAAAAATACAACTAGTACCACAAATGTCCAAAAATGCTTTGGTCTGCACTAAAGAAGTTAATGTTGACGAGATACTCAACACAATAAATATTAACAAGGGGGAAGGAACACAAGCCAAAATAGGGAAAGGACAAGTTAAAGAATACTTAGATAAATTACATGTATTTAGATAAGTTACATGTACAAGTCAGCTGGGGCAGTTGAAAGTCATCCTAAGGTACACTTGAGGAATAAGCTAAAGCAATCTCAGAACTGTTAGCAATTATCTTAGACAACTCATGGAGGATACATGAGGTCCTGAAGGATTGGTCAAGGGCAAATATAGTACCTATCTTTAAAAAGGTGAACAAAGAGGACCTGGGGAATTATAGAACAGACAGCCTAACTTTGAAACCTGGAACAATACTGGAACAAATTATTGAACAATCAATTTGTAAGCACCAGGAGGATAATATCGTTATAAGGAATAACCAGCATGGATATGTCAAGAACAAAGCATGCCAAACCAACTTAATTTCCTTCTTTGACAGGGTTACTGGCTCACTAGATACAGGAGACGCAGTAGACATGATATACTTTGATTTTAATAAGGCTTTTGATACAGACCCATGTGATATTCTCATAAGTGGTAAATGTGTAAATGTGATCTACATGAAATTATTACAAGATGGGTGCACAACTGGTTGAAAGAGTGACTACCAAGGTTCAGTCTCAAACTGGGAGGGCACTAGAGTAGCTAGTGGCATGCTGCAGTAGTCAGTCCTGGGTCTGGTACTAGTCTATAATTTCATTAATGATTTGCATAATGAAGGAGAGATGCGTCTAAAATTTGTGCATGACACCAAGCTGGGAGGGTTTGTAAGCACAAGGAGGACAAGATCAGAATTCAAAATGACCTACACAAATTAGAGAATTGGTCTAAAATCAACAAGATGAAATTCAATAAGACAGCTGCAAAGTACTACACTTACGAAGAAAAAAATCAAATGCATAGCTACAAAATGGGGAATAACTGGCTAGGTGATAGTACTGCTGAAAAGGATCTGGGTGTTGTAGTGAATCACAAATTGAATATGAGCCAACAATGTGATGAAGTTGCAAAAAAGGGTAATATCATTCTGGGATGTAATAACAGCAGTATTGTATGTAAGACACAGGAAGTAAATGTCCTGCTCTACTCACAACTGTTGAGGCCTTAGCTGAAGTACTTTGTCCACTTCTGGTCACCGCACTTTAAGCAAAACTGGACAGAATCCAAAGGAGAGCAACACAAATTATAAAAGGTTTAGAAAACCTGAATTATGATGAAAGGTTAAAAAAACTGGGCAAGTTTTGTCATGAGAAAAGAAGATGGGGTGGGGGGAGGAGGAGATTGACATGATAACAGTCTTCAAATATGGTAAGAACAGTGCATCATGTCTGATTTATGTAGTATATACAGACTGCGAACTCCCCTGAGTAAGCATATCTCCCGTGTCTTGTAGAAGTAAAATGTACACAGCCAGCACTTAAATAATAAAGATTCCTATCAATTTGTATAATTTGTACTGATTTTAGAAGCATAATTTAAAATAAAACAGGCATAAAAGATTAAACAAATCAAAGGCAACACAAAGAAAAGAGAGAGACTGTCTCCATAATCATTGGCTCATTAATAAAAACTAGATCCAAGAAAATACAGTAGGCAAAAATATAATTAGTGAGATTTATAGATTCCAAGTCCAGAAGAGACCAGTGTGATCATCCAGTCCAGTGATACTCGGACTGAGTCTCCTGATCCTCAAGTGGCTCTTTAATGTGTCTCCTGTGGCTCTTTGCAGCATTATATTAAAACACTTTGATTTAATCATTAGCCAATCTAAGTTATTAACCAATCAGGAGGCTTCCACTATGTTATTAACCAATTGTAGTTGATAAAATAATAATACTTGATCAGTCATTTTGCTGTGATAATTTGTATAACACACACACACACACACAAAATATTTCCCCTGTCATACTGCTTAAATATGAATCCATAGTACTCTAGTAAATGAAACAATGCATTCACACTATTGTGGCTCTTTTGGGAGATGTTGATCTCTAATTTGGCTCCTGAACCACTGAGGTCTGAGTATCACTAATCTAGTCTGCTGTCCTATATAACACAGGCCCTAGAACTTCCCCAAAATAATTCCTAGAGCAGAGCTTTTAGAAAAACATCCAATCTTGATTTAAAAATATTCACCGATGGAGAATCCATGATGACCCTTGGTAAATTGTTCCAATGGGTAATTATTCTCATTGTTAAAAATGTGCACCTTATTTCCAGTCTGAATTTGCCCAGCTGCAATTTCCAATCATTGGAGCCTGTTATACCTTTCTCTGCTAGATCAAGTCACCCTTTAACCTTCTCTTTGTTAAACTAAATAGGTTGAACTTTTTGAAACTTTCACTATAAGGCATGTTTTCTAATCCTTTAATCATTCTACTGACTCTTCTCCAAACCCTCTCCAATTTAACAATGTCCTTCTTGAATTGTGAACACGAGACCTAGACATAGTATTCCAGCGACAGTGACAACTACACAGGTCAAATAACCTCTCTACTCCTACTTGAGATTTCCCTGTTTATCCATTTGAGGATTGCATTAGAGCTTCTGGCCATAGCATCACACTGGAAGCTCATGTTCAGCTGATTGTCCACCACATCCCCCAAATCGTTTTTCAGGGTCGCTGCTTCCCAGAATAGAGTCCCCCCATCATGTAAATATGACCTACATTTTTTGTTCACAGATGTATAAATTTACATTTAACCAGATTAAAATGTATATTGTTTGTTTGCACCCAATTTACTAAGTGATCTGGATTGCTCTCCTGTCTTCTTCATTATTTACTACTCCCCCAATTTTTGTGTCATCTACAGACTTTATTAGGGATGCGTTTATGGTTGCTTCCAGGTCATTAATAAAAATGGTAAATAGGATAGGGCAAAGAACTGATCCCTGTGTGACTCCACTAAAAACAGACCCATTCAGTGATAATTCCCCATTTACAATTGCATTTTGAGATCTATCAGTTAGCCAGCTTTTAATCCATTTCGTGTGTGCCATGTTAATTTTATATCTTTCTAGTTTTTTACTCAAAATGTCATGCAGTACAAAGCTAATACCTTACATTGGTCTGAGTATCTCACATCAACACTATTACCTTGATCAACCAAATATGTAATCTCGGGGGAAAAAAAGTTAATTTGACAGAAGCTATTTTCCATAAGCCCATGTTGATTGGCATTAATTATATTATTCTCTTTTAATTGTTTATTAATCAAGTCTGACATCAGCCACTCCATTATCTTGCCCAGAATCAATGTTAGATTGGCAGGTCTATAATTACCTGGGTCATCCTGTTTTCCCCTTTTAAATACTGGCATAACATTAGATTTCTTAGTCTTCTGGAACTTCCCAGGTGTTCCAAGACGTATTGAAAATCAACACTAATTGCCAAGCAAATTCCTCAGCCAGCTCTTTAAAAATTCTTGGATGCAAGTTAGCCATACCTTAAAAATGTCCAACATTAGTACATCTGTTTAACATCCTCAGGAGATACTAGTGGAATTAAAAAAGTGTGTAATAGGATATTACTACTTCATCTTTTTTTCCTAAATTTATTGAGCACTGCTGTAATTTCTTCATTACTATTGATAATTCTACCACTTCCATCTAATAATGGACCAATATCATTGTTAGGATTCATTTTGTTCCTAATATAATTAAAAAATGCCTTATTGGCCTTAGATTTCTCTTTGTGTCCCTAAGTTTCCATAATTGATTTTCTACAACTCCTTCCTTCTGGTTTATATTCATTACTATCAACTTCCCCTTTCTTCCATATGTATGTATATATGTATGTGTGTGTGTACACACACATATATATAGCTGTGTTCACTTCCCCTCTAAACCATGTCAGTTTTTCACTAATATGGACTTCTTCCTCGATTGTGGCTTTTTAGGGATCTAGTAAAAAGTGTTCTGAAACAACTGTCAATTATCATTCTAATTTTTCTGAATAAATTCTTTATCTCAGCTGATTTGGCTCATAATTGTTTCCAGCTTTGTGGAATAGGCCTTTTGAAAGTGCCAAGTGTATAGTATATCTATACTTTGTGCTTTATACTTATATTGCTGGTCTGGACATATTCTGTTTGAACAGTATAAATGTGATCAAGTCATGATCACTTATACCTAAATTACCATTCATTTTTTGTTCTGTGATCAGTTTCTCTTTATCTGTCAAGGCAAGGTCTAATACAGAAGTACCTCATGTTGGATGCAACACTTTTTGAGTTAGGAAATTGTTGTGTATAACATTTAGAGTTTTGATGGATGTTTTAGTACTGGCAGCATGAGAGCGCCAGCGTATATCACTCAAATTGAAGTTCCCCATGATCACACAGCTTTTTTTCCTCTACAAATTATAGATAGGTTCATAAGGAGTCAGTCATCCTGTTCCCTAGTGTGATTTGATGATCTGTAGAAGACTCCAACTAATACCCTATCTTGCATTTTATCCATTAGGACCATTGATCCATAAGCATTCTTTTGAGTTATCAGTGACTTGGAAACAGGTTATGCCATTTTTAACAAAGAGTGCCACTCCTTCTCCCTTTCTGCTCACTTGATCTTTCCTAAATAGGTTATAACCATTGTTTTTAATATTCCAATCATTGCACCAGGTTTCAGTAAGACCAACCAGATGAAATTTATAGTCATAAATGAGCAATTCTAGTTTCTCTTCTTCGTTACCCTGGCTCTTAGCATTGATGTATAGACAATTAAACAATTTATTCTTTTTGTGTCCTTCAGTTTCTTGATTAATTTTATTCTTAACATCTCAATTTTGTGCTAAGTGCTCATATCTTCCCTTTCTTTACCCTTTCCTTTTGTTATTAGAGTCTTAAAACCATAGGGTTGGAAGGGACCACAATGGTCATCCAGTCTAATCCCCTCCCAAGATGCAGGATTTGTTGTGTCTAAACAACAAGACAAATGTCTATCCAGCCTCTTCAAAACCTCCCGTGAAGGAGCTTCCATGACTTCCCTAGGCAGTTTGTTTCATTGTCCTACTGTTCTTACAGTTAGAAAGTTTTTCTTGAGATTTAATGTAAATCTGCTATGCTGTAGTTTGAACCCATTGCCTCTTGTCCTGCCCTCTGTGGCAAGAGAGAACAATTTTTCTCCATCTTTTTTAATGGCAACCTTTCATGTATTTGAAGACCGCTATCATGTCCCCCCTTATATCCTCTTTTCCAAACTAAATATACTCAGTTCCTTCACCCTTTGCTCATATGGTTTGAATTCCATCCCTTTCATCATCTCTGTCCCTCACCTCTGCATCCTTTCTATACAGTGGTGATCAAAACTGGACACAGTACTGCAGCTGAGGCCTAACCAGCTCCAAGGAGAGTGGTATTATCACCTCCCATGACTTGAATGCTATGCCTCTGTTAGTGCAACCCAAATTGCCTTTGCTTGTTTTGCAACAGTATTGTATTGTTCACTCCTGTTGAGGTTGTGACCACCATAAGCCCCAGATCATTCACAGCAGTGCTGCTGCCAAGCCAGTTATCCCCCATCAGGGCTGGGTCCAAGTGGCGGCCGCTTCGGAGAGGGGCAGCATGTCCAGCTATCCGGCAGCAATTTGGCGGACGGTCCCTCACTCCTGCTCGGAGCGAAGGACCTCCCGCCGAATTGCCGCCGCAGATCACCATCACGATCACAGCTTTTTCTTTTCTTTTTTTTTTTTTTTTGGTCTGGCTGCTTGGGGCAGCCAAAACCCTGGAGCTGGCCCTGTCCCCCATTCTGTGTCTGAGCATTTGGTTTCTCTTCCCTAAGTGTAGCACCTTGCATTTGTCTTTGTTGCATTTCATTTTGTTGTCAATAGCCCGGTTCTCCAAGTTATCAAGATTCTTTTGAAATTTAGTTCTATCCTCCAAAGTGTTTGCAATCCCCCCTAGCTTTGTGTCATGTGCAAATTTGATCAGTATGCTTTCTATACCTACATCCAGGTCATTAATAAAGAGGTTAAATAACACCACACCCAGAACAGATCCCTGTGGAACCCCACTTGAGACCTCCTTCCAATCTGACATCATTCCATTAATAGTTACTCTTTGTTTGTAGTTGGTTAACCAATTTGGTATCCACTTAATGGTAGTTCTACCAAGCCCACATTTGTCCAGCTTACTTATGAGAATGTCTTGTTTAACTACCTCCTGACTACTCTAGTCAGTCTGTCCCTGAGAAGATTGCCCACCCCCCTGCTATTACTGAGACGAAAGTCACCCAAACTATACAGCACCCTCTCCACAAAAAAGGTGGAGAAACATTTCTGAAAACCAAAACCCTACATCACTTACCTAGCCAGCAGTTCACTTCCAGAATATTCTGTCTTCCTTTGCTCATGGAACTGGAAGTATCTCAGAAAAAAATCACTTGTATATTCTTCTTCTGTATGCTTCTGAGTTCCCTGAAGTCACCAACTATATGTGAGACATCCCATGATGCATTGTCTTTAGTGCTGATATGAGAGGGTATTAGGGTCAGGGAAGGGGAAGGGAACACTTTGGTTGCCTGAGGAAAAGTTAAGCAGACCTTTGTACCTTGGAAGATTACAAAATTATTACTGTCCCTGTGCCCAGTGTCTGGCGTCTCTCCGCACCAAACCATGCTGCAAAACCCAGAGAAAATGACGGTGGGAGAAGGATCCAGTCTGGCAGTTGGATAAACATAGTGCAATTTCCTTTTGCTGTGGAGAGGCAAGGGGCCTGTGGTGCTTATCTGAAGCTTCAGGGAACCAAATGATGTTGTCTCTTTCTTTCCCTATCCATTTCATCATTGTTAGGCAGGCATAGGGGCAAATGCTAGGAGAGGGGTGGATGGTTTTTGTTATTCACATCTCCCTTTGCATGAAAAAAACCTTATGCTAGTTGAGAATATAGTCTGTTTACAGTCAAATGGACTCCCATATTTCTGCAAATTTTCTGGTGTTGAAGAAACTCCATCTGGAGTACAGTGCAAATGTGGTTGGTTCACCTTCCTAGCTGACCAAACCCCTCCATTCATATGTAGAGGGGTGACCATTTGCAGAAACATCTCCCTGGCATACTTTGCCAGATCTCCTCCAGAGTACTGGAAAGCCACTACTTGTTTCCATTCTGGTACCTTGAAAGCCACTATGTTCTCAAAATGATGGCTTTCTTTAAAGAAGGAATTGCTAACTGGTAACGTAGCCCCTGGAAGGAATTGTGACCCCCAACTCCTTGTGATACTAGGACAAATTTAATTTTTTAAAAAGCATTAGTCACATGTTTCTCACCATTTGTAGCCTCTGCTCCTTCCTTAAGGCTGCAATTATTTTCTGAGAATCAAGGATAGTCTAACAGTCAAATTCCTGGAATGCTTAAAAGTTTCAAAATTGTGGCCTTCCATAGCAAAATTATATTATGTGAAGGGATTTCTCAGCTTCTTCCAAAGGAAAAAAATATATAATGCTACCCTTGTCTTAGAATTGGTAGGACCTTTGTCTCCTAATGGAGAAACCATTTTACTAAGATGGCAGGAGCAGCACCCCAGAGATAGCAGAGGCAGATGGAGAAGGACCCTGGAGGACCTGGAGTGCTTATTAGCATGTACAGGAAGAACCAAGAGCAGTTTGAGTTTCTCAGGACATGGAGGGATTGGGGTCTTCAGCAGATGAAATGCTGATGAAGTGGTTCATAGAGCAGGAGACACACTTTCAGGAACGGGAACATTCCCTGATGAAGAGGCAGATAGAACTGGTGGCCAAATGAGTTCGGGGTCCACCTGCTGCAGTAGCCATTGCAAATTTATGACAAATTTCTGGCTGCAATTGTATGATGGGGTTGCTTGTGATGGAGGGGGCAGGCTTCAACAACTTTGGGGCTCATTTCCAATTTATGTCTTATGTTCCCAGAGCACATGCTTCAGGGTTTCAGACAGCGACCAGCAGGGTTTTTTCACCCCAATGTATTCTGAGAGGTTTTTTTTTTCTTTTTAAAATCTCCTTCTTCTGAAACATCAAGGATGTCCCAGGCTGGAGATGGGACATTGAGCTGGGTGGGCCAGAGCTCTGAGGTGGCATCAAACTTTCTCTCTGTCAAATGCGAAGCTGGCTGGTTCTTGTTTACATGCTCAGGGTATAACTGATCGCCATACATGGGGTTGAGAAGGAATTTTCCCCGAGGTCATATCGGTAGTGTCCGGAGTGGGAGGGGGGTTCACCTTTCTCTGCAGCATGTGGGTGTAGGTCATGTTCCACATGAGCGGAGTATATTCCAATTAATCATTTTCCTACCACTGCTGGGGCCTTGGACATTGGTGCACCACAGTCCCTCCTATTCTCTTCCTGTGGCACATAATAGTCTAGTCTCCTGTGGGTCCAATTTCAGTTGTTGTGTTTAGTGTGAGGGAGTTGGGTGATAAACAGGAGGTCAGACTAGATGATCTGGTGGTCCCTTCTGGCCTTAAACTCTATGACACCAGTTCATGAACAGTCACCTCCTCCTCTTCTGGCTGCCACCAAGGGTACTGCTGAGCCAGAGGAATCAACCCGTGACCAAGATATCTTTCTTATAAAAATGAGTATTTGATGTATTAGACTTATAGATTTTATATTAAAAGTAAGTTTGGCTGTAATGCAAGAGACCTACCTACAGGCTAAAACCCTGTATGATTGAGCCAATGTGAAGTTAACACCTTTTGAGACCCTTACCCAGAAAAGTAAAATTAAACAAAACACCCACACAGATGTCTAGAGACCTTTACCTAAACCAATAATAATAGAGGGTGGAAAAAAAGGGGGTTTGCCCACAATCTAACAGATACATCACAACTGCTTACATACCTGTCATCCATACGCACATACATACTAGCCTATGGGGTAAATGTACCCTAACATTTCCGTGGGGGAGGAATGAAATTTTGGCATAAGAGGAAGGATTTCCGATTAATACCCTATCAAAAGGTAAGGCAGCTCGCCATTAGACCGGCAATCTACCCACCTATCTGCTCCTGTCTACTCTTCATTGCCTCCACCTTTCAACTACGTATCGATGCTAATCATCTCCTACACGGCTATTAACTATTGATAGGCCGTTCTTCGTTCTTCATTCTTTTCAAGACTGTAAGTTAAAAGGGATGTAATCTCCCTTATATTATATTTTATTTTTAGACCTATAGAATTAAGTTAAAGAGTAAATAGCTCTGCAGTAGCTTCCTCTGCCAGAGGTGTGAAAAACACCCAAGGTATTGCCAACACCAGGTTATTATCAAAACAGAGTGTGAGTATTAATCAGCTTTGCAGCTTATAATCTTATATTCATATATGTCTATCTCTTAAAGAACTGTGATACAAGTGTAACTCTGTAATTCTAACTGTTTTACCATTTACTTACGATCTTCATTGATTTTAATAAAAAGTCGTTATGACTACATCTGTCTCAGTGTAAACTTCCTGTCATAACCCCGAAGTTCCCCTTTATAAACTCTGTGAAGCCTGTTTCAGGACGAACTTTATCTTCTGATCAAACAAATTGGCGAGCCAAAACCCATACTAATTAATATCCTCAATAATCATTATTAAAAGTATTAATTAATTAATTAAAATTAAATTAAGTGGATAAATTAAATCAACACTACTAACACACCCCAAATCAGGCTACACCAGCCAGGCAATACCCAGCTGGTTCTGCACTGTTATAGCAGAACCACATCATAACTCATTTCCTCTATGTCTTCTACTCAGTTTGCAGGGGAGGATGGGGTGGTGGTAGGGCGACGTGATCAGGAGGTGCCACTGCCAAATGTGTGAAGGTGGGGGACAGTGGCAACAACACACAGCAAGATAGTTCCTAGGGTGTCTTCCTGTGATGCACAGAACCTTGGGATACTGACCTTGAAATGATAGTGCTAACATGGTGTAACAACAGCGGCAGCATGGAAGTGAGTAAATGCGTGTACCCAGATTTATACTCGTGTCCAGCACAGCAGATGTGGACACTCGGTGCAGGCATGTACATGATTCAATAACTGCATGCGCATACCAGTGTAGACATAACCCTTAGAGTGACCATCTCCTATCCTGGCTCTGGGAAGGCAGAACAGCATCCTGTTGTCCACTTGTCCCTTGCAGAATGAGTATTGAATCCCCAATAAGTAAAAGAATCAAACTATTGCTAGCTATTTGACTGAGGCAATCTCTGTTGATTAAAGAGAGGGAAGTTATATCACAGGGAAAGATGAATGAGAAAAATGACTTAAGCCAGCACTTACTAAAAATGATCCAGGAACAATGGAAAGGGCTTGTTCCAGTCCTTTTGCCACCTGTGCCTGAATGGCTGCCAGGTTTGACAGCTGAGATTCCCATAACTCCCTGGTGGTCTGCCTTCAGAGGTTGTAGCTGCTTGTTGCTATGTGAACCAAAAGAAGTGCAATGAGCATCCCATTTTGTGCTCTCTTGTGGCCTCGCTGCCTCTTTGGGGATCCCATTCAGCGCCCCTGCTTTAATACAAGTAATGTCCAGATCACGACAACAGGATGTTGGCACCTGATAAGCTCTGCTTGGAATAAAAACCTGGAAAGCCTCTGCTTGGAATAACAGCATGGCAAGACTATTAGCAGCCAACACACTTAGAGAGCAGCTTTATCTGAAAAAAGAAACCTGTGTTTTGACCAGCCTTTTCAAAACAATATGTGAGTAGCTCCTTCTAATGCTCTTCAAAAGCTCATTTTGAATGAAAACTGGCACATATAATCCTCTAAGGGACTTCAAGCAGCTACTCCTTAAAGTCATAAAAACACAGAGATGTCTCAAAGCAAACCAGGCTGATATTTGCCCATGGTAATGAGCTAACTGCTAGCATGCAAATTAAAATTTAATTTATTTTAAACCTCTTCTGGTTCATCTTGATTAGCCAAATAAGCATGAGAAAGAAAGAAAGAAAGAAAGAAAGAAAGAAAGAAAGAAAGAAAGAAAGAAAGAAAGAAAGAAAGAAAGAAAGAAACTTTGGATATTCATTGTATTTACACATTGACACTAGCTGTTTCTTCTGCAGTCCACAGAGAGATCTCCTTTCTGTGTAATGCTAGCCCATTTAAAAGTAAAATTAAATACAGCTAGAATGTGAGATTAAAGTAAAATAAAATCCATTATAAACCATTCTCTCTGAGGCTAGTACTGAGGGACTCAAACAAAGCTCCAATTTATACACTATACAGTTTAAAAACTAAGAGATCATCTACACCTTGCATCTGTCACACTAAAGAGGTGTCACTTCCAGTACACACTGGTGAGCTGCATTCTAACTGGCCTGTGTGTACCCTGCTGGCACTCACTAAAAGTTCCCTATTGTGCATTAATGTAGTCTAGTTTCAAACAGTACCAAAGACTCGGAACACTTCACTCTTCTTTACCTTACGCTATGAATTATTCTTACAGACATTTTGTACGAAATAAAGATCTTGTTAATAAATAGCTATAAGATGGGAAATTACTATAAGCACCTGCATCTTTATAGAGAAGAGAAGGGCATAGCTACGGAACAAAATGAAGCCCCAAATCACCTGATGCTTAAATAAAACAAAAATTAAAAGATCAGGACCTGAACTTGCAAGCTGGAAAAGAACATCCCTTGGTCACACCACAGTTTTGCCTTGCCATTATTAATTCAACACCAGTGCTGCAACACATGCATCATAAGCAACAAAGAAGTATAATAATGCAGGGAAAAAACCCATCAACACGGAGGAGCAAGACACATAACATGATGTGGCCTTCTTCCCTTTTAAGGGTTTCACTTGATTTTTTTTGCCTTATTTCAGATTCTTGCAGTGTTTTTACTTTTACATCCCATAAGAGCTTCCAGGAGGAATTCTGGCTGACTAATCTAAAATTTCCTCCTGAGGACTCCACCAGGAGTGTGGCCCCTTCTTCTTATACTTCTGCCTTCTGCTTGCCTCCACTGTGCAGAGCAGAGTCTTGCCCAAATAATTCTCAAGGATACCCCCCTGTGATGGGCTGTACAAACCCCACACTGAGCAACAAAGGGTTAAGGAACTACTCTGGGCTCACCCAGCCCTATCCTGCCACAACTGTAGCAAAAACACCAACTGGAGGAGCTAAAAGGCAGTTTATTTGGGGGCAGATCTGCTAATGGCAGCTCCAGGGGGACAAGCTGAAAAAAGATAGACTCTCTCCCAAAATAACTGCCCAAAGGCACCTCCCTGCAGGAAGGGAGGGCCTGCTGCAGAGACAGTCTGAGAGGGAAGCATTGCCCTCTCATATGAATCCTGAACTGAATTGCTCCCCTTTATGTTTTTGTTTGGACTACCCCACCAGGGGAAAATCTTGGACTGAGTTGGTCCAGGAGGCTGGGCCATACCCCAGGAAGAAGCAGATGACAACCTTGGAACAATTGCTGGAAATGGCCCCAGGAGGGCCACCTGAAGCCTCCCTGGTTCTCAGCACACTGATAGTCCTCAAAGGGCCATGGCTCATAACCCAGTGGCCTGGGAGGTCCTGGGCTCCCCTGCCAATAACCGCCCTGCACTGGCCTAAGCCCTAACCACTAGGAAGCGCTCCCCTACCAACCAGGCCTGAGCCAGGACCTTCACACCCCCACACTAGTGAACTGACAAGAAAAAGAAATTTGAATTTTCATTATTGTAATAAAATACTGCATCTTGGATTGCTAAGAGGATATAACTGTCTACCACTTCACAACTTATCCTGGGGAAAGATGTGCTGTTGGCTGAGTTGTACCCTGGGATCAATGATCACGCACAACAAAGAGAGCAGTAAACACTAACCCACACAGACCAACATCCCTCTTTCACTCACACATTGTTTCATCCCTATTTCCCGTTCCTGCTACCGGTCTCATGCTTTTTAAAATGAGGACCCAGGAAGTTTGGTAGCCTCCTTGCTGTGCCATTGAGCACTATTCACTTTACACTGGTGTTTCCCCATCGGTTGTTCTCCAGAGTGCATTGTGTCAATGACAAGTAAACTCCAAAGCTAGACCTGCTGTGCCTCAATCTTGGCAGGTAGATTGGAGACAGAAGCTGTAAGAAGACACAGTGACTAAGCACTGGGAAGAAAGAGAAAGAATTTGGGATTGGAGTAAATTGATAGGAGGAGTAACTTGGGCCTGGACATAGGTGTGGAACTAAGGATGCTGGGAGTACTGCTGCTGCACCCCCCTGGCTTGAAGTGGTTTCCATTATATACAGTTTGGCTCACTGGCTCTCAGCTGCCCCACCAACCAAATTGTTCCAGCACCCCCGGGACTGGACCAAAATTCCAAAAGATTGGCATTTCACTCATCACTAAATCCAAATGATTTCACTGGAATTTAGGAATTCCCATACCACATCAGAACCCCAGTCGATCTCCTTCACTATCCTGTCTCCCACAGTGGCCAGCACCTGATGCTTCAGAGGAGGGTGTGAGAAACCCCGCAGTAAGCAGATATGGAATAATCTGTCCTCCAGGAATATTTCATCCTAATCTATTAGTTGGCTTCAGACCTGAAGCTAGAGGTTTTATAGCCTTTCAAATACCCCTTTTTAGCATTAATAATTTTAACTCTGGGTATTCTTATTGTCTATATAAATAATTTCTTTGAATTTTGCTCAATGATGGGCCTGAAAAATGTCCTGTGGCAATGAGTTCCACAATCTAATATGCATTGTGTGGGAAAAGATGCCCATTTATCCTGCCAAGTATAATAAATAATTAAATGTGAACTATAATTCTTCATATTATGCCCTATATATTTTTGTAAAAGTCATCAAATCTTATCAATGTCTCTCAACAGCTTTTGCCTATTAAATCTTAGTTGTGAAGCTATGTTTTGGTGAGAATTAGCAGGATTTTAGATTAGTAAAGTAAGAATTAGTGAGGTTCTCTTTATTGGAAGCCGCCTCTCAGAGTTGGTAAGACAACTCCCACCTGTTTATGCTCTCTGTATGTGTGTATATATATCTCCTCAATATATGTTCCATTCTATATGCATCCGAAGAAGTGGGCTGTAGTCCACGAAAGCTTATGCTCTAATAAATTTGTTAGTCTCTAAGGTGCCACAAGTACTCCTGTTCTTCTTTTTTCAGTGATGGTTCTAGCTCAAAATTTTAGTTGGACCACTGTAATTCATTCACTGACTTCATGTGCTTGTTAAGAGCCCAATTCAATGACAGTCTCTCCATTGACTTTGATGGGAGCTAGATCAGGACCTAATTTAGGGACTACAAACATGGTGTCGCCTCAGGGTGGAGTAAAGGTTGTTTGGGTACCTTAATTGTATTTCCATGCCTTACTATGTTTGGATTTCTTTTAAGTTAAGGTTAACTCTGAATTTTCTAATGTTTAGTTTAGGGATAATTATAATATTCCTGCATATTTTACCTTTAAATTACTGATATCTTAACTCCAGTTTAATGTAGCAATTTTCATCTGGGAATCAGATATACTGATATATACATGCATAGAAATATCACACTATAACTACCTTAAATGTACACATAGTACTATCTGTCTTGCAGCTGCACCTACATTCATTCACATTTCCAAAGCAAATCTGCTGACTTCTGATTCAGCATGACATGAATTGCACCTGTGTTTCACCATCATGTTGCATGGACTCAGTGAACTAGACAAGGCATCCTCTCATCTCAGCAATTTCCAGGAGTTATCTTCAGTCAGACATTTCTTTGAGGGAGGAGAGGGTTTTTCATAAATATTTCTGGCCCCAGGAACCTGGTAACAGCATACCCATCAACTGAAAGCCCTCTCTCCATATAAATCATTCCTGAGAAACTGGATGAAATTTTGTGCCATCAAATCGATATAACTTCTAACTTAAGTAAAAAAAAAAAAACAACAACCTTGGTGTAAAGCTTTAGAAAGCATCTGCTTTGATAGCATTAACTGTACATCTGGTCAAAACAATTTCCACATGTTCATTGTTGGAAAGGAAGTTTGGAGAATTATAACCTGTGACTCAATGGAATATTAGTAAAGTGTTTCAGTTATTCATTGCCATTTAAAGAGGTCCATGTGGGTTTGTCAGCACAGCTTTTGAAATGTAACAAATTAATATCCTTACTCTGTCTTAATTTGTGGACAGATGGTGTGAAGAGGGATGAGTGATGCACAGTGCTGTCCCTTAACTTGTCAAGACTTATTTACAGCACAGGAGCCGTCCTCTGATGGCTGATTATCTGCTTCATTTAGTAGGAGGGAAATTAACCTCTGGTTTCCATGCTGATGACTCAGCAGGTAGTATACTACTAATGCAAAAAATAGTACCAGAAAGGCATTGGTCTTCAACCCTAACAAGGCCCATTAAAGAACCAAATTGCTTTATTAGACCCAGGAGATGGAAGCCATCACTTCAGTCCACTGGCTGGAAATAATCAAGCTTGAAAAAAGAGAAGGAAATGAGTTTTCTTTCCATGCATGACCAAAAAAATATATTATTTCAGGTGATGTTTTAAACATAATTCTGCAAATTAAATTGGTTGGGGGTAGATCTGTGTACTCGAATTGAAAAAAAATCAGGACAGACACAAAGCTATACCCTGTTGTAGTTCCTGTGGTTTCTGCTTCCTATACTGTGCATTATACCCCGCTCTGAAATACAGTCTATCTCCAGCAGGAGTAATCGTAGTTAAACAGCTTGATGTTAAATGCACCTGATGTATAATTCTTTATGCCAGAGTATAATACAAGAGCAGTAATCATCTGCATGCAAGTGCAGATTAAACCCTTTCAAAAACTTAACCTCTTTTGAAAGCTTGTTCTAATGATAACATTTATGAGCTCACCATGAAAAACTGGATATGGGGGAGACTACAGATGTGCAGAACTAAACCTCATTTAATTGAACTAGCTAAGAAACGTAAATACTAGGGGCTACCTATCAACAGAGGGATCAGATGGATACTTAGCATCCATTTCACATCATTCTTCAAGAAAAGTCACCTGTGTTAGTTTCTGATGCATAATATTAATTGTGTTACATCAGATTCTCACACTATTACTGATCTGATGTATTTTACTTTACTAAAGGTTGTCGTGAATTGCCCATCAATGGCAATTTTTAAATCGAGGTTGGATGGTTTTATTTTCTCCAAACTCTGGGAATTATTTTGGGGAAGTGTTATACAGGGGGTCAGACTAAATGAGCACAATGCTCCCTTCTGGCTTTGGAATCTATGACGATGAATTACACATAATCTATTATTACAAAGTAGCATGATGCATCTGAACCATTAAAAAGAAAACCACTTTTTCTTCTCTGCTGAGAATATACAAATCCCTGCAAGGGAAAAGATATTGATTACCCCTGGGTAGTTTTTGAGAGCAGGTATCATGCTTAATACCTGCTCATCTTTAAAAGAGCAAGTGCTGGGAAAGAACAGAGCTATAAACACCAGATGGGAGTTTAAACATTAATCTTTCAAGAAAATCTTTAGAATTTAAAAAATTAGTGTACAGTGAGGAATTTGTATTATGGAAATAGTTTATGTTTGTTCAATGGCTTTAAGGCATTATACTGGTAGCTTTTTAACCCCTATTTATTTTTGGAATCAGAAGTGTTTTCATTATTGCAGATTGTGTTTCAAAGGAAATGATAAAACTCTCCTGTGTGTTTCTGTATGTCTGAATGTGAGATTATTTGTTTAGTTCCTCGACACAGTCCAGGTTGTTTTTTTTTTTTCAATTCTCCCACACGCATGTCCCAGAGCAACACTCAGGGAAGCCAAACCACAATGATGCTCTATGCTACTATAAAGCAAAGCTTATGGCAAAGAAGGCCATTTGATGTGTAACACATGCAGCTCCAGAAGGAAAAAAAAGCACAATACAGATTATTTTCCCTTATTTTTTTTCTTAAGAGTTTCTCGAAAGATTCAAAAATATCTGAAGTCTTTCACTAATTGCTTCGACTGAAGCTCCAAGCCCAACAGGCAGTGTTTGGAATTACAGTCTCAGAAGTACAGCAGTTTCGGGACAACTTACTCCCTCATGACTTCAACCACAAACAAGCTTTAGGCATCAGCTGAGGTACATGAAAATATACCTTGTTTTCAGGAAATTTGTACAAGGAAAAAGAAACACTGTAGCCATTAGGCAACATGCAATTCTTTGTTGTGTTAGTGAACTGACCTGTTTTGAACTAAAATAGCCCGAATAGGGAAACCTATTTCCTTACTGATGCAGTATTATTTTGTTTTTCCATATATTTAAATAGTCGTGTAGCATGAGTAAAAGTTAAGGAGCTGATATTACATTGGATGGAGAGATTGGTGCAGTACCTTGAATAGATCTCAGATCTCGAATCCAAGGACAGAGCAGTTCTGGGCTTTAGAGAGCTTTGAGTCTAGGGTAAATGTGTTACTGAAGCAACTTCTTCACTAGAAGGCTTCCTATTGATTTCAATAAGCTTTGGGTCAGCCCCTATTTGATGGAGGTTTGGGTTGGGGAAGGTGACACAGTGTTCTAGTGACTTACCCTTCATTCATATATTTAAGAACTCAGTAGCCCAGCCATCAACGTAGGACCCATTTCTGGTGCTATCCCACCTGCTGTTGGCCTACAGATTTGATCACATGTGGCCACAACTGCAATACATAAAGAAGCATGCAAAATCTTAAAGCACTGAGGATTGTGTAAGATTGAAATGCAGTGGCTGATCAGCAATCTACTCCAGGCTACACATAGTTAATGTTAGGTGCTGCCTCCCAGTAGTCAGGCCTAATGGTCAGAGTGGAAGTAGAAGCCAGACATAGGGTCAAGACTGGGCTGAGGGTACTGCTGGAATTGAGATCCAGGGACAGGCCAGGGTCACAACCAAGATCAGAGTTTGTGAACAAGCCAAATCAGTACCATAGCCAAATTCATATATAGGCCAAAGGTCAACAGTAGTCATAGTCTGAAGGGGTCAGCAGGGAAGGCTGGAGCGGATCAGTAACAGGTCACAGCAGGGCAAGAACAACCTCTATCCCCCCTTAGTTGTCCCTTTTCTAAACGGACTAGCCCTAATCTTTTTAATCCCTCCTTATATAAAAGCTGTACACTTGATCATCTTTGTGGCCCTTCTCTGAATTTTTTCCATTCCCACTATACCCTTTTTGAGATGAGGCAACCAGAACTGGACACAGTTTTCAAGGTGTGGATTCATCATGGATTTGTATTGTGGCATTATGATGTTTACAGTCTTATTTTCTATCCCTCTCCTAATAGCTCCTGACAATCTGTTAGACTTTTGCACCGCTGCTGAACATTGAGCTGAAGTTTTCAGAGCACTAATTTCATTATGAAAGTTTCACATATCTGTAATGTTACCCAAAATTGGGCCAGCTAGTAAGTTTAGGGAGGACTACTGACCCATCAGAGTTTGGCAGAAAGCAGCACATTTATTATACTGACAGCTAAGCTCAAAAGAAAGGGGATGGGGGGGCCACACTCTCACTCACATACTCACACTCTCAGGACAGGCACGGCACTGGAGATGTCAGGATCCTTCAAGGTAAGTGTCCCACAGCACAGCAATGGACGGTGTGATGAAGATAAGTCTTCCCAAGGCACGATGGAATGGAATGGAATGCAACGCAACGAACCGCTGGCCAGGCGGTCTGGGTGAAGGGCCTTCACAGGAGATACAATCTTGTGAGTGCACTGCTGAGCACATGGCCCCTTCCCCTTCTAAGGATCTGCTCCTCATGGCCTGCGACTTGAGATGACTTGGCTGCGTCTGGTTGGTTACACTCCACCTCGGGCAGTGTCAATGCACTAGGTGTGTGATCGCTGCCTAATTAGAGTTCCAGACACCTTGTCTACCTGGGAGCTCTTCTGATCTTCCAGCTTTTCAAGCAGCCCATTCATCCCACAAGCATTCCAAGAGGAGAAGAGACAAAATGTAGTGTAACCGTGTAACTGACCTTTTGAGCATACAGGTTATACATAGCATACAGATCACTGCTGCTCCTACAACATCTACTAGTCTCAGCTGGAGAGCAGTCTTGGTTCCAACTTCTAACTCCTTCCAACAAATAGCAGGAAAGAAATTAAGTCTCAATAATGATTACACATCTCAGCCTCTTGTGGGAGCCCCAAGAGGAAAATCTGTCATTCCATTTTAACATTTACTTTAGTAATATTGACAATGTGTCCCTATGCCATTTGCCAGAAGCAGTGGATAAATGGATATCCTCATCAAACATGTGAAAAAGATTCTAATTCACAGCATCATCTTTAAGGGGCCAAATCCTAGTCACATTAGTTAGTAAGAGTTTTGCTATCGATTCAAATAGAACTTGGCTTCAGCCCCAATACAGAAAAGAAAGTTTGTTCATGAAGTGTAGTTTCCTAGTGGTAAGTATCATTTCTGTAGCACTGAATATTTAACTAGATACAATGGGCAAAATTTATCCCTAGTGTTAATTCCATTAATTCCAAGAAGTTACACCAAGGATGGATTTAGTTCAGTATGTCCTTGTGTCCTTAACAAACACATTGAGTTTGTTTCATGTTTTTCATTAAAAACTTTGTAAAAGGCTTTTATAAAGTTCCCTTCTTAAGTTACCCCAAAATAATTATTTCTGCCTATTTTTAAGGATATCATCTGAAAGCCCGGGTATAGTGGATTTTTATTTCCTTGACTGTCATTCAGTGAAAGGCTCCTTTTTAAAATAAATTAGGTCTTCAGATTCTTTGCCCCAGGGCAAATCTGATTGTCTCTAAGTAGTTCAGCCTCTTGAAAATTTAGTGATTTCTTCAAGGAAAAAAAAGGTTACTAGCAACAACCTCTTCCCAGTTAGTATGACCTCTATGTTTTGTTCTTTCAAGACATCTAGGGTGATTATAGAAACAGAGATTTCCTACCTCTTGGACCATCTGAGTGGACTGTTACATTCAGTTGTCTTGAATAAACATGCATGAAAAAGTGGGCATAATTCTCAAAATTGCACATTGAAAGGATGTTCCTTCATAGATAAGAACAATAAAGACTTTTTAAAATTTTTAGTTACATATATAAATACAATGTACTTTTGTATATCCAGACCCTGTATAGTTCATGATTCTGCAACTGTTCAATTGGCCACAACTTCTGCACCAGCATCTAAGCATTCATTTAAAAGAAAAAAAAATGTCTAGCATTTATAATTAGCAGCAAAACCTTCAAAGCATGAACTAAGTATAAACTGATGCATTGACCTCTGCCTGAATCAGCAGAGTGAAGCAAGAGCTCTGAGAGGTATACATTGTCCCATTTATCTCAGTGAATTTTTAACATTGAAACCTAATGATAACTTAACTATCCCACTGCTGATTATTTTAACCAAAATATCCAGTTCATGTGCTTATCCCACAACCCTGAAGTGCCTCTGAGAGCTCCCTGAATAACCGTAATTCCGAAATGTCCATTTTCTCCCTTGACAACTTTTACAGTGCAATTATTCATCATCAAAACAAAACTTATGGCACACCAAAAACATGGGGACAGTATTAAAAAGTTTAATTTAGTACTAAATACACATTTACTATCCAAATAAACAGAAGAAGAAAATATTTCATTTTAAGGTAATTTATTCAAACCCTTGGTTCTACAGGATTCAAGGGTGTTACCATGGTTTGGTAGGACACAAGTGACTTTGAGTGAACCTAGTTTCCAGTAATCTAGAAGCAGTAAGAATGTAAGAAAAGTCAAACCTTTAAAAGAAAACATATTTGTGAAATAGACAAACATACTGACATTCCCAGAAATTCAGGAAGAACCATCCACAGATTCTGAAGAAGGGGGAAATTGATTGTGAGCAGACAAAGTCAGAGCCATGGAATCAATGGAGATTTTTTCATAATATGTAAATTTCTCTTTAGTACACTTCCACTCTAACATCAACTTCCTGGATACCATGATCAGTTTCAGCAATGAACCCTGCAGACAACTATATACAATAACCTATGGATCACCGCACTTACCTTCACAAATCCATTAACCACCCCAAACACACCAAGAAATCTGTTATCTACAGCCAGGCACTCAGATACTACAGAATATGCACCAAGAAAAAAGTCCATGATACACACCTTACCACACTTAAAAATGCCTTCACTGAGCAAGGATGCTCCACCAGAGAAGTAGATCACATCATAGAACTGGCCACCCAAATAATCCTGAGAGAACTTCCTTCAATACGGGGGGGAGGGGGAAATCACTCTCAGACTGCACATCCCTAGTTGTCACCTGCCACTACAAAGTGGAACCTATATGGGGTATCATTAAACAATTACAATCCATATTCAATATATACCACATCCTGAAAGAAATCTTTCCCCAAACCTCTCTTTTGGCCTTCAAACAACTCCAAACTTCGTCAAGCTCATCATCAGAAGCAAGCTCCTCACAGTCCAGGACACACCAACTCAAAGCAACACCAGCCCCTGACTTAACAGGAGTTGCAAAACTTGAAGACATATCTCCACTGATATAACAATCAATACCCCGCACCACACACCTTTCAAGATTCATAGGTCCAACACATGCCTATCACAACATGTGGTGTGCCTCATCCAATATACCAAATGTCCCAACAGCAACTGGGTGAACGAGACAATCACTATGCTCTGGAAATAACTTTCACAGAAAAATGATGAAAGAGAAAAACACCATATCACCCAAGAGTGAACACTTTTCACAAAGCAATCAATCCATATCTGATGTCTCAGTCCTCATCCTCAAAGGAAACCTGCACAACACCTTCAAAAGACAAGCCTGGGAGTTTAAATTCATAACTTTGCTAGACATTGAAAGTCATGGAGTAAGGGCCTGTCTAACTTGAAATGCTACAGTGGCACAGCTAAGGCCCCACCCAGCCACACCAGCTGTGCATTTTGAGCCCTGCCTCCAATGTGAGCATGCCCAGCAGGTGTGGCTGGGTGGGGCCTTCTTGGCCTAGAACTGTTCTTTAACCCTCAGTTCACTAGAGTGGGACTCGTGCACCCCATCACTTCCAATAACCCCCTTTTTTGTCCTATGACTGCAGAGGTGTTAACTGGCCACTTCACCTTGGATGGTCTCTTACTTGCACTAACAATCTGGTCCACCTTGTATTTAGCTGTGACTCTCTCGGGCCTGGTCTAAACTAGGAATTTACTTTGGTTTAGCTATATCTCTCAGGAGGGTGAAAAATCTACAACACTGACACACATAGCTGTGCCAACCTAACCCCCTGTGTAGACCAGTGCTAAGTCAACTGAAGAATTATTTTGTCAACCTAGCTACCAACTCTCGGGAAGATGGATTAACTACAATGACAGGAGAAGCCCTCCCATTGTCAGTGGGTAGTGTCTACACTGAAGTGCTGTAGTGTCACAGCTGTAGTGGTGCAGCTGTGTCGCTGCAGAGTTTTAAGCATAGACATACCCTGAGTACCTTTCCCAGACCCGAAGAAGAGGTCTCTGTAAGGATATGTCTACACTTCAAATGCTACAGCACAGCTGCACTGCTGTAGTGCTTCAGTATAGACTCTATCTACAACAACAGTACGGGTTCTTCCATTGGCATAGATAATCCACCTCCCTGAGGCCTGGTCTACACGACAGAGTTAGGTCAACTCAAGGCAGCTTACATCAACCTAAATATTAAGTGTCTCCACTAAAATTTTGCTCCCACCAACGTAACAGCTTACCTGCTAAGCCAACTTTATAACTTCACCTCCATGGACGGCTCAGAGTTTGATAGACATAGGTTGACCCAGTGTCAGTATAGACACTGTGTTACTTACATGGACTGTTGTTGCCTCGAGGAGGCGTCCCACAATGCCGCTCCTTGATCGCTCTCCATTTTGAACTCTGCTGTCCAGTGGCCGGATATACAGGAAGCCATCCCACCCCTTTAAAGCCCTATGAAATTTTGGAAATTCCATTTCCTGGTTACCCAGTTTGAAGAGCTCATCTAGCAACTCTCAAGCACGCCTAGCAACTGGCCAGCTGACCATGCAGACTACCTGCTGCAGATCCGTTCATACCTGGAGTACACAAGAGGGTGCTGGATTTCCTGGGTCTGTGGGGAGAAATGGCTGTGCAGGTATAGCTCTGATCCAGACGTAGAAATGTTGACATCTACAAGCAAATTACTCGGGGCATAGAGGAGAAGGCTACAAGAGGCATTGTGATGGGGCATCTGCCCTACACTGGCAGAAAAGGGGTTAAAAGCAGCCCTAGGGAGGCTGCGCAGGAGGCAGCCAATCACAGAAGGGCTTATGGGAGCAGCCAATCACAGCCGGGCTGGCCCATACAAGAAGGGCTGCAGAACAGAGCAGAGTGAGTCACTCCCTGGAGCTTGAGGAGGGAGGAGGACTGGCTGCCTTGCAGGCGGAGGGCAGCAAGCACTCTGGGCAGAGCAGTGCTGCAGGCAGAGACCCAGGGAGCTAAAGACAGCTCCTGGCAGGGGGCATGGCATGGAATTAAGGGGTAGGCTAGTGTCTCCCAGGATCACTCCTGGCATTTCAGCATCCCCAATGGTAATCCACCAGTTTGGAAAGAAAGTCTCTGCTTGCAGTCCTATGTTCTTAAAGATGTGTGTGCCATGCACCTTCCCCGACCAGCCCACATTGATGTTGGTAAAGCGTCCTTGGTGATTCACCAGCGCTTGCATTACCATAGAAAAGTAGTGCTTTCTGATGATGTACTCTGTGACAAGTAGGGTGACCAGTTAGCAAGTGTGAAAAATCGGGACGGGGGTGGGGTAATAAGAGCCCATATAAAAAAAACCCCAAATATCAGGACTGACCCTATAAACATCGGGACATCTGGTCACCCTAGTGACAAGGCAGTCTGGTGCCAAAATAGGTATATGCATGCCATCTATTGCCCCACTGCAGTTTGGGAACCACATTCCTGCACATTGATCCCACTCACAGTCCTTCATAGCAGAAGGCGACTAATAGGCCTGCATATTTGCATCACAACAGCGCCCATGATGGTTTTCCCAACTCCAAATTCACTACTGACTGGTTGGCAGCAATCAAGCCTTGCAAGTTTCCACCCAGTGATCACCATTCACTTCTCCACTGCAGATCTTATTTTGTTGTTGCTGCGCTGGAAGACTGAGAAGAGCTCTGCACACAGGTTCAGGAACATGGCAAAAGTTCTGCAGCCACTGCTCATCGTCCCAAACCTGCATGACAATGCGATCCCACCAGTCAGTGCTTGTTTCTCGAGCCCAGAACCGGAGCTCCACCATCTTCAGCTGCTCTGTGAATGCCACCAACAACCTTGAATTGTTTCTTTCCATGTCCCACAGCAATCCAGCCTCCAAGGAATCACCATGTTCCCTGCAGGTCCTCTGGCAGCTCTGCAAATATTCCAGGATCAGGAGCCATGTGCTGGCAACATTCATCACAATAGTGCAGAGCTGTGCAGGATCCATGCTTCTTACATAGGTGGTGGAAAGTGAGAAGGGACACATGGGTTTGTGGGGATTTTGAAAAGAGGCGTAAAACATTATGGGATGCAGATTAAATTATGGGATGGAGAACACTGCATTATGGGACATTGAAATCATGCTCCCAGTCACTCCCGCATGACTCATTTTGGCCCCATGTGGCATTGCAAAAGCTTCCCAAAACACCCTACGCTAGATGGCGGCAAGTTGCACAGTAAGATAGCTACCCACAGTGAACTGCTCTCTGCATAGATGCAAGCACTGCTAATGAGGACACACACCACTGACACAGGGAGTGTAGAGTGGACACACAAAAGCAATGGCTTTATGCTGATGTAACTTAAGTTGACATAACTTTGTAGCGTAGATATGTCCTGACAGGTGGTACCTAGGTTGGTGGAAGAATTCTTTTGTTGACCTAGCACTGTCTACATGGAGACTTAGGTCAGCTTAACTACGCCACTCAGGGGGTATGAACTTTTCAAACCCTTGACTGACACAGTTAAACTGACCTAATTTTCTAGCGTAGACTAGTCCTAAGCTCGAAAGCTTGTCTCTTTCACCAACAGAAATTGGTCCAATAAAATATATGACCTGCCCCACTTTCTCTCTCTAACCTCTATGTATGTTGGTCTTTGCATACTTACACAGGAACAAAAAACACAAACAGGAGCATAATAGCAGCAGTGATAATCCCCAAAAAACTAGATACCAATATTTGAAAACAGATTTTTGGCATTTATTCCTCAACATGTTTTAAACCCTCCAAATATGGCCACATAATTACTAGTAGAGCTGTGACTTTTCTTTTCATTAATTTATTCTATGAGTAGCATAATGCACATAATTCTATGTGGATAAGTTAATAGAATTAGGTTTCTACATTATGGGCCTTAAAATACTGTGTATGTATAAAATTTGCCAAAAAATATTCCTCTCCCATGTGTTCTGCATTAACAGTTATACTTTTAAATACGATCTTGGTTTTGATCTAAGCCTTTTCTATTGAGTATACCCCATGGAATATACCCAACAAACAGAGATTCATCCTTGTGTGTTGATTCAGTGCCTGAGAAGCTCCTTTTGCCTACAGAAGGAAGGCAAACTCAGTCAATTGATTCATTCTATCTTCTTTGTTTCCATATCTTCCTATTTTCACGCTTGCTTAAATGTATTCTAGAAATACTGCAGATCAGCTCAGATGGATGTCAGAATTCCCCACCTCCCCCTAAAATGTCAAAGACATCTTTGGCTCGCTACACACACACACACCTGGGTCTGATTTTCCATGTCCTCATTTACGCTAGTTCAAAGTGAATGTAAAATTACCATTCTGACTTGATGCTGGTTTTACACCCTTTTTACGCTGGTTTAGATGACTACAACAAGGTGCAGTGCAATAGAAAATAATGTCCATATGCATGCAAAAAGATCACTTTATCCTGTGCTTGGTAACATGCATAATATAAAGAAAGGAAATATTGCACATCATGCAGTCCTGCTAATCTCATTTTATTCAAGGTTTGTTTGTTTTTTTCATTCTTAGCCTGAGGAATTTATTAAGCATGGGAGAGGTAATGAAGTAAAAATGCAAAGCCTCAATTCTCTCATTTTTATGTCCAAAAGAAATCCTTCATTTAGGCAGAGATTTCAGCCTTTGAATTGTGCTCAAGGGCCATGCTGATTTGGACTTGTGAGTGGAAGACTCTGTGACACAGCACCAGGGGGGACAGAAGAGTGGCTGCTTTCAGCTCATTAAAAATAAAATCAGTAACAGCAACAAACGTCTTCCCTCTGCACAGTGCATTATTTGCACTGCTGATGCCTTCAATAAAACATAGTAGCTACTGAGGTGTTTTCACTGGCACAAGAGAAAGTTCTCCCTTGGAGGACTTTCATCTCTAGCAGGGAGGAGTCGATTCTTTCACATGGAAGAGAACAATCCCCTTTTAAGATTTCATCTTAAAGTTGCTGCACATAGAGAATTAACAAGACAGTCTTTAGCAGTTTGTATGTGAGTGAAGCAAAATGTAACAGTAGCTCTATGGTAATAATTAATCAGAATAATGCTTGGTATCATCTTGCATTTAACTGTGTCACTCAGAGTACCTTTCCCAGACCTGAAGAGCTGTGTTGCTCGAAAGCTTGTCTCTGCAACCAACAGAAGTTAGTTCAATGAAAGATATTACCTCACACACCTTGTCTCTCTTTAATACCCTATCTGACCATTCAACAGATATACCTGGGAGTGCATTAAAGTATATTAAAGTGAACACATTTCTGGTATCTCTCTCTGGGAAGAAAGCTCTGTAGCCAGTCCATATCTGGTACAAGAGCCTGACCTGCTAGTAGCAGCCCTGAAACTTACCATGCACAAGTAGTGTATGACAGAAAGTATTTTAGGTTTACCATGAGGGGAAAACATTCCGTTAGTTTCCATTCGGAATTCTGACCTATCACAGCTGAGAGCAAGCAAGCTGTGTATTGTGTTCCATTTTGTGCATCATCAACATAATTATTTAGTAAATTCCATTCAGCAGTGGAAGCTGGTGCAGAACATGACAGACATACTTCTTAAATGAAGTATCTCACGATGAGCACATGACAATTGTACTTCCTTATGTACAGTGGCTATCTGGTGGCTTGTGGGTGGAGTTCATGGTGTTGATTTTGATCTGTAAACTCAAACTGCTATATGGCCTGGGACATACCTGCTTGAGAGATCCATAATACTACCTCTGTAGTCAACAGAGATAGTTGAGCTGAAGCTGTCTTAGGCTCTGATCCTGCTCCCTTTGGTGTTGTAAATTGCAAAACTCCCATTAACTTCATCTTATTAATTGTGGGCTTTAAACAAAGCACGTATCATAAAGCACATATATATCATGAAAGGAAGAACAGTCCACTCCTGACACAAAGCATCAGGTATTTTCATCATCATCTGATTCATTAGCCAGAGCATGCCAAATTTTGAATATATTGACACCTGTGCAACCCCACCCAACTCAATGCCCTCTTGGTCTTTGCTCTTTGTGATGCCTAACCGAGACCTTTTCTTCCTTCCGTTTGGTGTATTCAGCAGCTCTCCCTGAAAGTGGAATTTCTCTACGAACCACATTCATGTATGTAAATAGACAAGGCTCATTTTCAGAAATTCTGATCACTATATCTTCTAATAGCAAATGAGGATCTGTAACAAAATTGCCTATTAATTTAAACATCCATTCAGAACAAGAATTGATCCAAAATGTCATTTTTTGTCATTTTGACACAACAAAATTGTGAGAAATGTTCTACCATCTCTATTCAGAACATACATAATCAGAAGGCAATGTGTGAATTGAGACGTTAATCTTATATCAGATCACCTGAATGTAACAAAGTTTTGCTGTTCATTACTCAAATGAACAACTTGAAGTATCTAAGTGGTTCAGCAAGGTAACATTTCATTGCAGGAATTGATTGTTCAGCCTGTGGCTGCACTGGCAAAGAAACAATGTAGGTAAGATTTTTTTCCAAGGATGAAATCTACAATATTGAGTCAAAGACTGCCGCTGTTAACCCCGGTGGGGTGAGATGAGTGAGGAAGTGGGTCTTGTTGAACCAGCTGCAGTTAGTGCTTCTGCAAGACCTTACAGAAGATTCTGCTGTGTCAGTTTCTTTTCTGTCTTACCTGTAAATCTCTAACTTTTCTGTTACAGTGAGTCTCTTCTGCCAAGACAAGTAGACACAATGGAGCCTTGAACCAATGTGTGCATTTAATCATCTGGTTTAATGTGGCATCACCTGGAAATCAGTCAATCATTTTCTGAATCACAGTGCTGCCATGTTTGTGTTTCATGTACACTTCACTGATCAAAATGTTTATTAACAGCAAATTCACAGTGAAGCAGCCCCTTCCAAGCATTAAATCTTAAGGCCTCAAGGCACCAATATTACTATCTGCCTCTGCAGCTCCATTTCCAACTCTCATTCTGCCCAGCTCTCTCTCCCCAACTTCAAGACTGCCACTCCAGTTGCAGGCTTACTCCCCAGCCTCAAGGGGTGTTCTGGAGTGGCAGACAACACCTCCTGCTCCAACGTACCTTTTCCTCAATTCCTCAGTCGCTACTCTACTCTAAACCCAACCTCCTGCTCCACCCTAATCCATCCACCACCTGGTGATCAGTACCCCAGCTGGAATCTCAGATGTGCTTCTATTTCTCACAAATTCATTCATTCCAGAATAATGGGTTAAGAAACTGAGGAAATGGGCCCAGGTTTCTAATGCAAATATCTGGTTTCCCCGTGTCACTTGAACTCCTTGATCTTCAGTACACATTCTTCAATCATTCTGGCATTTCCATTGATTCAAATTAAACACTGAGCTGATAATTAATTCACAAGTTCCACCTCCTCCTCTGCTACACAGAGCTAGTGGTTTCTTCATCTGAAAATAGTCATTTCTAGCAGGGATCACTTTCTCTCTATGCCTTTAGGCTTACGAGGTTCAGATGAGTTGGAGAACCTTTGTATAAATATCCAAACTCTGAGACCCTTACAACCACTCTCCCCAAAATATACCTCTGATTCTTATAAAATATACACAGTAATATTAAAATTCCACCCCATCACTTGTAATATCTCAGTATGATAGAAATCCTTGTCACAATGTATTGCTTAGCTACCTCTTTTTTTTTTTTTTTAACAACTTGAATATTACCTTTTAGTAGCTAATGTTACAATAACAAAGTGGCTATTCACTCTGGGTGTCAACCAGCACTACTAAAATTAGCACAAAGTGACACCGTCTCATCCAAGGATTGAGTGGGCATGGGTACTTCTAGAGGTGGGTCTCTCTAAGCCAGGATTTCGGGACATAGAAGGAGTGTAAGGAAATTATTATTATTATTTGTGAAATAATTGTTCCATGGCTAAATAGATGAGATGGATAAATGTGTATTCTGAAGATAAATATAGCCGCTGGGCCTATCATTTTATTCCCACTAAATTAATTAAAAAGCTATAAATATGTATTTTGTTTTAGTTTCAGGATCTTGTAAAAGGAATAAAACAAGTACTTCGTTTTTATTTATGTAAATTAGATTCACTCCCCACCCCAACCTTTAGGAGAAAGAGGAATTCTGCTCAGTAACAGACAACTGCTTTCCGAGACTTTATGTAATGAAGGGCATCCATTTTTCTTTCAAGGATTCAGTGGGAAGGCATAGAGCTGGAAATATAGTACAACTTCATTTTTATAGCACCTGCCATACCAACTCTCTCCCAAACTGTTTTACAGAACTCAATAATACAAGCAAATAGACAGTATATGCTCTCAGTTAACCAGGGATAGACTGTAGGGCAGACAGGTGTGTTCAACAGGGATTGAGAAGTGTGAATTTAGAAGAATAAGGGGTGTAAAACTAAGCTAAGAAAATGATGGGGGAATCTTTAAGGTGCTTAAGTGGTGACTTGGCAGCAAGCCTTGCTTATGAGGGAGGGTTACTTAGGTGGCAACCTGGCAGCTAGTCCTGGCCAAGGAAAGAAGCTAACTCTCTAGGGTTAAGAGCTGCTATTAAGAGCTTGAGCATCTTTGGAATCATTCTCCTGTTTATAAAAAAGTAAAGAGGGCTGCAAAACTGGCCTTAAAGGTGGTGCAGGCTACCAGGGAAGCAGGCAGAACAGTGCACTTCCTTTATTCATACTTGACCAGGCTGATCCTCAAAAGGGATTTGCTAACTCAGTCACTGGCAGTCTGCCAAGCCTATGTTCTTGTTGCCAGAATGTATTTCTTCCTGGTGCGGGTGGGGGTGGGGGTGGGGGGGAGGCAAAGTGAAGGAAACTTGAAATGCCTTGTTATAGTCTCCTGTCGGTAAAGTAGGCAGGGACAGAGTAGCAACATCACAGGGCAGCACAGTTTGAAAACCCAGGATCCTTTAACAGGATCTTAGTTGAGAGGCACACTTTCCTAGGGTAAAAGCATAAGACCCTTTTGGGCTTGCCTCACATTTCCCTATGTAAGAGCAAAACAACCCAACAGAAGACGCTTTGTCTAGCTCCTGGTAAAAAGCAGGGAATCTGATTTGTGACAAAAGACAAGGAAGAAAAATGATGACCAAAAATCTCAGATTTGGGTGCCTCTAGACACCTAAAGAGCAATGGCTTGACTGTAGAATGCTGAATACCTTCAGTTTAACTTGAAGATAGTGGGAATTTTGGGGTGTGTAATACTTCTTAAAAAACTCAAACCATTTAGTCACATGCCTAAATATGGACTTATGGAGGCTAATTTTAGGCACCCATTTTTGAAAGCAGTGGCTTCAGAAGGCTAATTTCTGTTCTTATTCACATGCATGAAACTCCACTGACTTCACATAAGAAACTGAGAGCAGAATTTGGTCTGGTAGATTTTTCAGGCACAACTGTTTCACAAGTCTTATACATGTCCATCTAAAATGATCAAATTACAATAGAAAGATAATCATTACTGAATAATTGTTTGTAAATCACTTTGATTGTGTTAAGTCTGTAATTTTTATTGAGCAGACCAGCTAGCCCAACTGAGCTGCAGTTGGTGCAAAGCTGTGATGGTGAAGAGGAGTGTGGCAAATGTGGGTTCAAGACCACTTCCCCTGGGCAGGCTAGTACAGTCATAGTAACACCACAAGCATACCCCTTACACAAGAGAGGGCATGAGGTTAGTTACGAACAGTTTAGGGCAGGTTTGCACTATGAAACTGGTAGAAAGCTACACTAACAGACTTGACAATGTTATAGCCAAAGGAAATTTGAATTATACTCTCTTGCAGAGAAGGAGAAATAATCAAGAGGAAGACCGGTATAAATACATAATAATGGTCATATTATTTATAATGCAACCCCCCCACCAACACACTCAGGGGCACTGTAAAACATAAAAACATGATAAAAAATCCATTCTGAGCTGAAGGCTAAAATGTTACACATATTCATAATTTATGAATTTAGACTTGGAAAAAATTATATTGCTGTTATTCTCAAATATTTTTTCTAAAATGTTTTATACACTTCAGTAGTTACACTGAATAAACTAAATGAAACAGGACCAGAGAGATCAAATTCAGCTGTGACACAAGCCCAATAGGATGTGTGCCTCCCTATGACTGGGTTGAATTTTAATCCAGAGAGAGTTTCTAAAGGTCATTCCATGTAAAATTTGTCATCAGACCATTTTTTTTCCAGATACACTGACCCATACAAACATGCTCCCATGTGTGTCTGTACAGCAGGCATCCTTAGCCACAAAATTACGTCAAGCTAAATTGTATCCACTCCCCGTCATCACAACATCATATCACCTGAAACAGCAGTTCTGAGTGGAAAGGAGAGAGCTGCATACCCAATGTTTTCCCAGTGATGCCTTTGGCTGGCACAGGTACACACCACTCCATACTCAGGTGTGAGCCTAATGGCAGAATTTAACCCCAGTTTTTGTCCCTATCAGAATGGAAACTTAGAGAGAGCTATGGCAAATCTAATATTCACAGTGTGTTTTGGTGTCCCAAACAGGAAAATCACCACATGAATTACAAACATAGCTGAGATTACTAGAAAAATTATTATAATATTCCACTTTTACATATTGTTTTCTGAATGTTGAAATTTATATGTTACATATATTATTTGCATTGTCATAGTGCATAGTTATGGGCAAGGACCCCATTGTGCTAAGCAATGCACAAACACAAAACAAAACAGTCCTTGCTTCAAAAAGCTTAAAATCCAAGTATAAAGAAGGAGGCGACAGGTAGATCCAGACGGACAGAGGGGTACAAAGAAACAATGAGATGCTATTGGTCAGCATGATGGACTGAGTACATTAGTGGCCTGGAACGCAACTAGAGAAAATTTACCACATTTTTATTTGCTTTATGCCTAGTGACTGGACTGTAAGTGGTCATGGTGGCTTGTTGGGTCAAAAGGTAACCAAGTCCAAATGTTCACTATATACCTAATTTGAACTGACATGCAGACAGAGTTTATAATTTTATCGCTGTTCCATATTGTTGCCTTTTTACAATATAACATTAAGGCATATCGAGAGAGAAGAAAAAAGTCAGTTCCTCCACTAAAACCATGCCTGAATCAGGTAGCTCTGTATGCCGAATGGGGTTGGGAAAGAATTGAGGAGTCATAATGTACACACCATTGGACAAGAGTTCACAATGCAACAGGAACTGGTTTCCATAATGTTGGGTCAGATCATGAACCCCTTAATCACAGTGACTCAATAAAGTGAGTCAGAGGTTAACAATCTGAAGGCTCAACGTTTATCCACAGAACCCACAAAGTGGTTTTACAGATCCCACTGTATTTTCATTACTGAGAGTACACTGTGAGGTAACTGGGAAAATGTTCACCTTTTATGTCAAGTATCAGAGGGGTAGCCGTGTTAGTCTGGATCTGTAAAAAGCAACAGAGTCCTGTGGCACCTTTAAGACTAACAGATACATTGGAGCATAAGCTTTCGTGGGTGAATACCCACTTCGTCAGACGCATGCGTATGCTCCAATACATCTGTTAGTCTTAAAGGTGCCACAGGACTCTGTGTCACCTTTTATGTGTAACCACTTGAGCTGTAAAGACTAAAAAAGCAAATTCTATTTTAGAATAGAAGCTATATTCTAGAATAAACTATATAAAGGGGTATTACTTATAGATCAAGGGGAATAATAATGCTGACATACACCACCTTGGTACTGTAGTTTGGGAACTTTGTTAGAAATAGGACATTGATAGATTTAAAGAACCCAGTGAAGGACAAAAATAAAATTAAAGATTAGCAGTGAGAGGTTGAGGAAACTGAACAAGTACATAAGCCTCAAGAAACTGAGACAAAGGGAGGATGCTAGCCATCTACAAACAAGGGAGAGGCAGTCTAAAAAAGGGAGGGATTATTTATGAGTACAACGACTAGCAGGGCACTATAACAAGATGCAGTAGTTTGAAAGTAGAAAGACAAAACTTGGAAAACTTTAGGTTGGTTATTAAAAAAATCATTTGATCCGTAAGTGTAATTAGACAATGAAATGATCTGCCTAACGAGTGTGATCTGATTAAGGCACATCTCTAAAGGTATTTAAGAGGAGACAATAAAAGATTTGAAGGATTTAGAGGAAAATCCTGTTTTACATAGGCCTGTGGACTATGTAAGCCATGAGAGTTCTTCCAGCCCTGCCATCTATTATTTCATGATTCACAAGCTGACTAGAAGTGCCTGTAACTCAAATACTATCAATGCTTTTATAAGCAGTGTAGTTTGCTTATAACAAATATATCTTTTCCTCCAACTTCTCTCTGTTCAATCTCTGAACCCAATATGCACTGTAAGGAGGTAAAGCAAATGTCTATGCCCATTCATACATATGCTATGAGCATGATGTTACTCCCTTTGAAATCAACGCTAACATTCTCAGTGACTTCAATGGCAGCAGAAATGGGTTCTAAATATGCAAGTAATGCATGTGTATAACAGAGAGGAATGCATTGGAGAAATTAAAGTCCATTCCCAATAATAAATTAAGCTCCCGAAATCATACTTTTTAAAATTCCTGAGAAAACCAGAAATCAGTGATCATGATTAAGGCTCTGTGTTTGTCACAGAGGTCACAGATTCCGAGACTTTCTGTAACCTCTGTAACTTCCACAGCAGCCTGTGCGGCTGGCCTGAGAGCTACCTGAGCAGTTTGGACAGCCCCTGGGCCAGCTGTACCAGCCACTTCTGGGGCAGTCTCAGGTCCCCCAGGCCTCCAGCAGCAGGTGTTTGGGTGTGTGGGGGCACAGGGATGGGGATTGGGCTGGAGGGCGGTGCTTAACTGGGGTGGGGGCTCCCCAGAAGGGCAACAGAAACTCTCCTCCCTTAGCTCCTAGCTTCACGTGCTGCCTCCACCTTCAGGCACCGCCCCCACAGCTCCCATTGGCTGTGGTTCCCAGCCAATGGGAGCTGCAGAACTGGGGCTTGGGACGGAAGGGAGGCAGCATATGGAGCTAGGAGCTGGAGGTCACTGCTTCCCAGGAGTCGGGTAGGGAACCTGCCCCAGACCCGCCAAAACACACACCTCCCGAGCACCCATGGTGCACCCTGGGACATGCCCCCCTGAGAACCTGGGGCGCCCCCAGGGCTGCCCCCTCCCCAAGCTGGTCACCCCAAGTTTTAGTCAGGGGTATATAGTAAAAGTCATGGACAGGTCACGGGATGTGAATTTTTGTTTACTGTCCGTGACCTGTCCATGACTTTTACTAAAAATACCCCTGACTAAAACATAGCCTTAATCATGAGTATTTTGGAAGGAAGTTTGTCCCCAAAAGTACAGTAACAAGACCTATTTTAGAAAACCCCACAAAACCAAAAAACCTATATTGTTGACCTATTAAAATATTCAAAGTATACAACTGATCTTCTGAGCTGAAGTCCCAGTTGGGCAAAATAAATTATGGTCCCATTCCCGCAATCCAATGTAAATGGGTGGACCCATGAACCCACGTATAGTTTCACTGACTTTACAGCTACTGCACAATCAGGGCTTAAAACATCTGGGATTATTCACTAACAGTAAGAATTATACAGTGGTTCAATGCATTTCCTAGGGAGCGATGGTATGGGAAATTGCTTTCTGTGCAGTTAATTCAACAAAATGCACTTTGTACTTGACCTCCTCGATTTCAATGGGACTACTTGCAGAGTAAGGGTAGTTACAGTTAGCAAATCAGGATCTGATTAGTTTATGCAGTAGTATGTGGGCAGGGTTTATGTATGACATATAGTGGAAGCAAACTTTAGTACTAGCAGGATTTAATCAGATCTAATTGTAATTGGCTTCTTACTATGCACTGAAATTAAAACTGTGTAAATCCATCAAAGTTTAGCTCAAAAGGTTCAAGTTCAATGGGTATTTGCCCGTCCTCACAGATTGGGCCTGAGGATATACATCCTAGAATACTCAAGGAGCTGACTGAGGAGATATCTGAGCCATTAGTCATTATCTTTGAAAAGTCATGGCAGACTGGAGAGATTCCAGAGTCCTGAAAAATGGCAAATGCAGTGCCAATCTATAAACAGGGAAATAAGGACAACCCGACGAATTACAGATCGGGTAGCTTAACTTTAGTTTAACTTTAGTACCTGGAAAGATAATGGAGCAAATCATTAAGTAATCAATTTGCAGACACCTAGTAGATTATAAAGTGATAAGTAACAACATGGATTTGTCAAGAACAAATTGTGTCAAACCAACCTAATAGCTTTCTTTGACAGAGTAACAAGCCTTGTGGATAGGTGGGAAAGTGGTAGATGTGGTATATCTTGAATTTAGTAAGGCTTTTTATATTGTCTCTCATAACTTTCTCATAAACAAACTACGGAAATACAACCTAGATGGATCTACTATAAAATGGGTGCATAACTGGGTGGAAAACCATTCCCAGAGAGTAGGTATGAGTAATTCACAGTCAAGATGGAAGGGAATATCGAGTGGGGTCCCAAGGGATCAGTTCTGGGTCTGGTTTTGTTCAATTCTTCATCAATGATTTAGATAATGGCATTGAGCGTACTCTAATAAAGTTTTCAGATGATACCAAGCTGGGAGGGGTTTGCAAGTGCTTTGGAGGACAGGATTAAAATTCAAAATGATCTGGACAAACTGGAGAAATGGTCTGAAGTAAATAGGATGAAATTAAATAAAGACAAATAAAGCAAGTACTCCATTTAGGGAGGCATAAACAGGCACATGCATACAAAGTGGGAAATAACTGCCTAGGAAGGAGTACTGCAAAAAGGGATCTGGGGGTCCTAGTGGATCACAAGCTAAATATGAGTCAACAGTGTCACGCTGTTGCAAAATAAAAAAGCAAACATCATTCTAGGATGTATTAGAGTAGAAGTATTGTAAGCAAGACATTAGAAGTAATTCTTCTCCACGTGGATACTCAACTGGAGTATTGTGTCCAGTTCTGGGTGCCATATTTTAGGAAAGATGTGGACAAATTGGAGAAAGTCCAGAGAAGGAGCAACAAGAAAGATTAAAGGGGATTGGTCTAGATGGACCAGATGACTAGATGACCTCCTGAGGTCCCTTCCCACCTTGATATTCTATGATTCTATGATTCTAGAAATCATGACCTATGACGAAAGATTGAAAAAATGGGTTTGTTTAGTCTGGAGAAGAGAAGACTGAGGGGGGAACATGATAGCAATTTTCAAATACATAAAAGGTTGTTACAAGGAAGAGGGAGAAAAATTGTTCTCCTTAATAGGACAAGATGCAATAGGCTTAAATTGCAGCAATGACAGTTTAGGTTGGACATTAGGAAAAATTTCCTGTCAGGGTGTTAAGCACTGGAATAAATTGCCTAGGAAGGTTATGGAATCTCCGTCACTAGAGATTTTTAAGTTCAGGTTAAACAAGCACCTGTCAGGGATGATCTAGATAATACTTAGCCCTGCCATGAATGCATGGGACCGGACTGGATGACCTCTTCAGGTCCCTTCCAGTCCTATGATTCTATGACTTACACAAGTTCATGTTTGCCAAAACCCAAGGTGACAGTAGTCCTCAGTTCTGATATATCAACAGAACTCTAACTTCACATGAACAACTTTCCCCTTTAGAGGCTGAGTTGTTATTATATGAGCCAAAATAGAAAATGATGAGACAGTTCCCAATGACTAGAGCAATAAGATGGCAATAATGTTCTAGGCCACAGTCTGCTAATTAAATAGATACAAGCATTAACTGAAAACGTATCTCCCCCAGACTCTTCCCTCTGGAGCAGTGGAGACAAATAAAAATGACAGCTCTTTCAGATGAAGGATCCTGGTGGCACAGATATTCTAGGCTCTCGACTATTTACTAACCATGCATATTTTTACAGATCCAGACTAACACGACTACCCCTCTGATATTTGACACCATGCAAGGCACTGCATTTAGCCGTATGGAATGGAAATCTATCAACCTCACATGCATCTGACGAAGTGGATATTCACCCACAAAAGCTTACGCTCCAATACATGTTAGTCTTAAAGGTGCCACAGGACTCTCTGTTGCTTTTAACCATGCATATACTCCTGTATATGCTTCAAAGCAGCAGCAAGAGCAGGACCTTACTGAACTGCCTGGTAACCAAAGCAGAAGACTGAGAAGTACCTACAGATGACATGTACATCCATATTTAGGCACCTAAAAAAATAACCTGATTCTGGAAGATACACGGTACCCATGACTCCTATAGCACTAGATGCTCCTCACTGGTGAAAATCAGACTATTTATATAGATACCAAAGGTGCTCAAGTTTAAAAAAAACTAATTTTGCCCTAAGTGATTCTCCAAAGGCCAAACAACAAGCCAATGACAGAGCCCAGTCAGTCCTGTTTTGTTATCCATTGGACTGTGCAAGGAAGCAGTGAAATTCACTATCCACATAGTGCTGTCAAAGGCACAGACTAAACAAACTGAAATTAAAGGCATTTTTCTTTCAGTTTTCATACTCTTTAGTGTTATTTTCAGAAATATTAAGTTAAAATATCAGATGTGATGTCAAGTTCATTGCACCCCTTTGAAGTCTATGACTGCAAAGAAATATCTCATTACATTCAGGGGAAGAGTTTTGGTAGGCGTAAGTACTTGAAAAATTATATTCTTATATTTTTTCTACTATTACAGTATCAGTGTTTAACCTATCCAAATGAGACCAGAAATGTTAATAAATCGGGCATTAACTGACTGTATTTCAAACTGTAATTTGGCAGGATGTAATTGTAAAATCTTATGAAAAGTACTTTTGTGTGAATTGTTGTTAATTCATAGAAATTACATTACAAATTTGAAAAGGTAGGGAAAGGCATTGAACATTATATTTACTACTTCTATAGCAGTGGGATCACAGTATCATAAAAATGGTAGAGCCTTGGGAAGAATATTTCTGTGTGTACCCAGACGCTGATCAAGAATTAACCCCTCCATATTTAAAGTAGGGCTGTCGATTAATTGCAGTTAACTAACGCGATAAACTAAAAAAAAATTAACTGTGATTAAAAAGATTAATCGAGATTAATCACACTGTTAAACAATAGAATACCAATTGAAATGTATTAAATATTTTTGGATGTTTTTCTACATTTTCAAAGAGAAATGATTTCTATTAGAACACAGAATACAAAGTGTATAGTGCTCACTTTATATTATTTTTATTACAGATATTTGCACTGTAAAAATTATAAACATTTAGTATTTTTCAATTCACCTCAAAAGTACTGTAGTGCAATCTCTTTTTCATGAAAGTGAAACTTACAATTGTAGATTTTTTTTGTTACATAACTGCACTCAAAAACAAAACAATGTAAAACCTCAGAGCCTACAAGTCCACTCAGTCCTACTTCTTGTTCAGCCAATCACTAAGACAAACAAGTTTGTTTACATTTATGGGAGATACTGCTGCCTGCTTCTTATTTATAACATTACCTGAATGTGAGAACAGGCATTCACATGGCAATTTTGTAGCTGGTGTTGCAAGGTATTTACGTGCCAGATATGCTAAAGCTTCATATGTCCCTTCATGCTTCAACCACCATTCCAGAGGATATGCATCCATGCTGATGATGGGTTATACTCGATAATGATCCAAATCAGAGCAGACTGGTACACGTTCATTTTCATCATCTGAGTCAGATGCCACCAGCAGAAGGTTGATTTTCTTTTTTAGTGGTTCGGGTTCTGTAGTTTCCGCATCAGAGTGTTGCTCTTTTAAGACTTCTGAAAATAAGCTCCACACCTCGTCCCTCTCAGAGTTTGGAAGGCACTTCAGATTCTTAAACCTTGCGCTGAGTGCTGTAGCTATTTTTAGAAATCTCACATTGGTACATTCTTTGCATTTTGTCAAACCTGCAGTGACAGTGTTCGTAAATCAAACAACATGTGCTGGGTCATCATCCGAGACTGCTATAACATGAAATATATGGCAGAATGCGGGCAAAACAGAGCAAGGGACATACAATTCTCCACCAAGGAGTTCAGTCACAAATTTAATTAATGCATTATTTTTTTAACGAGCATCATCAGCATGGAGGCACGTCCTCTGAAATGGTGGCAGAAGCATGAAGGGGCATATGAATGTTTAGCATATCTGGCACGTAAATATCTTGTGACGCCGGTTATAACAGTTCCATGCAAACGCCTGTTCTCTCTTTCAGGTGACATTGTAAACAAGCAGCAGGCAGCAAATGTAACAAAACTTGTTTGTCTGAGCAATTGGCTGAACAAGAAGTAGGACTGAGTGGACTTGTAGGCTCTAAAGTTTTACATTGTTTTATTTTTGAGTGCTGATATTTTTTGTACATAATTCAACATTTGTAAGTTCAACTTTCATGATAAAGAGATTTCACTACAGTACTTATATTATGTGAATTGAAAATATTTTTGTTTTTTCCAGTGCAAATATTTGTATCAAAAATAAATATAAAGTGAGCACTGTACACTTTGTATGCTGTGTTGTAATTGAAATCAATATATTTTAAAATGTAGAAAACATCCAAATATATTTTATAAATGGTATTCTATTATTGTTTTACAGTGTGATTAATTGCGATTAATTTTTTTAATCGTTTGACAGCCCTAAAGGTTTGAGTGAAAATTTAGCTGCATGGCTCTTAGTGACTAAAAACCAATGTTAGTTCTGCCAAAACAGAAGGGGTAACAATCTCTAGACAGATTATCACTGAACAGTATAAATCAGCAGATTGTATGCTGAGTTTTTTTAGACTGTAGTATGTGAGCAGCTGGAAACTACCCTTCTTCCCCTACCAGGATAGAAAAATCTACACACAATTTTCTTCCCCGCAATAAAAAAAAAATCTTTAGCTGAACATCCACTGAAACAACAATTCACTTCACTGAAAAATTGCAGGTAGCACTTCTCTATCATTAAAAGTATAGAGACAACAGTGCAACCATGGTAAGAAAAATGAGTATGTAAAAATGGCACCTTCTCTCTCAAAATATCTGATCCCTGGAGATATTCAGGGCTGTATTTGCAACTTCAGTAAAAAATATTGTCACTGCTTTTTTACTTCTGTTACAACTTCACAGCCAATACAGCTACAAGAGAGTGAGTTAGATTCTATCTTGGTTCATGCATCATCGCCTACATTATGCAAGTTTCAATTGCAGGAACATATTCCACCCTCAGGAACACCTATGCAGTCCCACTGAAAGAAAGATCCATCTCATATTAGACTATAAATGGCAAATAAACAGTTCTGAAAAAATTATTCTGCCAAGCACACTCTTAAAGCATTACAGAGGAAAAGATGGAAGATACACAGTCTTAATGATTGAATATTTGCCCATGTAAACTTGTTTCCACTCAGATACAAAAATACAAAAAGGAGAATGACAAATATATAGCTGGACAGTATAAAGACAACAGGGAAGCTAAAATATAATTAAGGTCAGAATATGACCCACCAAATCTTTATTTCTGATGATGATGTATCAGCTAGAAACAAACTGACATAACATTCAGATACTCGGTTGAGTTTACAGGGGTGGCAAGTTAGAAAAGCAGCCTTTTTCTTACAAATTGAATGATTATGATGACGAATTCACTCTGACAGTAAATCTCGAAGTCAGTAATAATTCCTTTTTTTCACAAAGTCACTTTCCAGACTAGAACCATACTTTAGAATCCTGGAGACAGGCCCCTCCCATGAAATATTCCAGTTCATGAGTATTGCCCATCTATAAGCTAGTAAAAGAAGGAGTTGAAGAAATTTACTTTAATGTGACCCAACAGTTGGAATTTGCTTAAGTTTCTTCATAATATCAAAGCAGAATGGAATCCAGCTCACACTCTTGTAACTGTGTGTTCTGCAGTGCTAGCCAGAACAAAAACGAATTTTTGATATTCAAATCAGCATATAATACCTGAATAGCTACAGAGATCAGATTTGTTGAGTAAGAAGGCGCCATTTTCATTTTTCATTTTATACAACTGATTGTGAAATGCTGGTAACTCCCACACACAGCTGCTTCAACAATGAAAGATCACATATATACTCCTAGCCAGCATTACTGATCTTCAGATACTTTCCTGTCCCTCTTGACAGATGTGTAGATAAATTTTCCCACAACTACCTGTTATATTTGGACCCAGCAGGGAAGGAGATAGACTAACAGAGGGAGCAGATAAAACACAGCTGTTTGTTGTGGTGATAGCTTTGTTGTTCCTGCAGCAAAACTGAAACTAACATGAAGCTGAAGCTTTTCCTGGGAGAGGGGGAGTGTTCACACATTTAAAGAGGCAGGCATCACATTCCTCAACCCTACTTTAAAAAACTTCCCAAATATATATACACATTATTGTCTACAAGGTTAAACAAAAAATACTATCTAACGTAACTAAAAGTTGTGGATGGACTGGTGAGAACAGGGATGGATACCAACCATGGATCACAGGTATCAAAGACAGGTAAGTAACCCATCTCAAACCCACCCTATCCCTTGCTACATCGTCTATGGTTGAGCATTAGATCTAACTAACCGGATCTAGTCCGAGAGTGCACATCTGCTCCCCCCCCCAAAAAAAAAAAAAAAAATAACTAATAAACCCCAAGATGACAACTTTGTTCAGTGAGTGGCTACTGCAGGCCAGTAACCAATGTGGAAGGTGTACCCACCACAGAGAGAGAGCTTTTAGACACCTGAGCCCCAAAGATTCCAGAGCTCAAGAGCCATTGTGCACAAACGGCACATGCTGAGGACTGCTGGGCACACCAGGTTATTTGCAGAAAATTCCAATTTCAATTAGGAGTTGTAACAGAAGGAGATTCAATCAGAGGAACAGAAAGTCCTGCTGGAACATGCCCAGACTCCAGTACTTGACATATGGATCAGCTGAAACCTTGACATTTCCATAAAATACCATTGGATAGTTTTACCATGAATGAAACAGGTTCTGTGCCTTTTACAAGTTTTCCAGGTACCTATTTCACTCCACAGCTGCAGTTGCGAGTTCACACTAAGTATCCTACTTGAAAAGGATGTTGATGACAAGTATCATGTTGTTGATCAATTTGCATAGCTTGGGATTTGGCTACACGTAAGGCAGTATCAGGATGTAGCAGGTCCTAACAAGTATGCAAAGTTCACTTCAAGAAAAGTGTTGCAGGTTGCTCCTGTTTAATAGCATATGGTGCGACAGATCATGGTTAGGGTTACCATATTTCAACAAGCAAAAAAGAGGACGGGAGGAGCCCCGCCCTAGCCCCGCCCCTCCCACTTCCCGCCCCCCCAGAACCCCCAACCCTCCCCCTATTCCTTGTCCCCTGACTGCCCCCTCCTGGGACCCCTGCCCCTAACTGCCCCCCAGGACTCCACTCCCTATCTAAGCCTCCTTGCCTCTTGTCCCCTGACTGCCCCAACCCTTATCCACACCCCCAGACAGACCCCTGGGACTCCCATGCCCCATCCAACCACTCCCCACCCCCTGACAGCCCCCCCAGAACTCCCAACCCATCTAAACCCCTCTGCTCCCTGTCCCCTGACTGCTCCGATCCCTCTCCCCACTCCTGCCCCCTGACAGCTCCCCCCCAGAACTCCCAGCCCCCCACCCCCTGCTCCTTGTCCCCTGACTGCCCCCTCCTGGGACCCCTGCTCCTAACTGCCCTCCAGAACCCCACCCCCTACCTAAGACTCCCTGTTCCTTGTCCCCTAACTGCCCCCTCCTAAGACCCCCCCCAACTGCCCTCCAGGACGCTACCCCCTACCTGTACCCTGACTGCCCAAAACTTTCTCCACTCCCCCCAAAAAGCCCCCCCCCCCCGTTTCTTGACTGCCCCCTCCAGAACCTCCCTGGCCCCCTTACCCTGCTGCTCAGAACAGGGTGTTGGGCTCTGTGCCAGCCGGACACATGGCTGAGCTCCCCAGCACAACACAAAACCCGGTCCCTGGCCCTGCACAGGGCTGCCGGAGCGGGCTGCAGGAGGAGGAGCTGCCTGCTCAGAATGCAGGGAGGGGGGGAGGGAGGAGGAAGCTGCTCCGGAGTCCAGCCCGGGACTTCCCTGCAGCCCTCCCAGCCGCTCGCTCTGCTCTGCGGGGGGGAAATCCCGGACATTGTGAGTGCTTTACAAATTCCCCCCGGACGCTATTTTTAGTACAAAAAGGAGGACATGTCCGGGTAAATCCGGACGAATGGTAACCCTAATCATGGTGATGTGTCCTTTCTTCTGGAATTTTCTGTAAATAACCTGGTGTGCCCAGCAATCCTCAGCATGAGCCGTTTGTGCACAATGGCCACATGGAAATTCCTGATGTTCCTGTAATCCTCTATCTTGCCTATTTACAAGATGAACTTCTCAGTTCACACTAAATTCTAGAGAATCTGTCTCTGCAGTCTCTGTGGCAATAGCTATTTCAACGGATTCTTGTGTGTAAGCACTGATACAGTCAGTAACTTTTTCTAGATCTAACTGGTCACGTAGGGCATCATTTACTATTTGTCCAAACTGACAATGCTCTGACAACCTCCTTAGAGCAGCAACAAACTGTGATACTGACTCTCCACTTCCCTGATATCACTGATGGAACTGATATCATTCTGCTATCACTGATGGGGTAGGATAAAAATGTCCCTTCATTGCTGCAGTAATTGCAGTGTACTTGGCAGTTTCAGGCACAGTTGGAGGTCCATAGGTCACACAGAAGTCCATATTTCTTCAAACTCCTCACTATTAGTAAGCTGGAAACTTATCGTCCATCTGGAATGGTGTTGTGGGTTACAAATCACTCAAATCATTTAAGATTCGCCACCCATGATTCAAAGTTGTCAAATTCACCAACATTGCCCACAAAAGTTGCCATTTCTCTGCCCTCCTGTTGGAATTCACATCTCCTGAATGTCTTCTGTCAGCCACAGAGAAAGTGTTTTTGTGTGTGTGTATTACTGCACTATCTGTGCTTGACTGCCTCTTCTGGCTGCATGCCAACACTGCAGACTGCAGAATTCTTCCTCTGACTGTACTTAGGCTCCCTCAGTGCAGACTGAGCTGCTTGACCGCTTCCATGCGGTCAACCAATATGGCTGCTTACTTCCCCCTTACTGCTTTGTTTGCAATTGCACCAGGCAGCAGCCTATTCCTTTGTTCTGTTTTTAATTACCAATTCCCTTTCTCTAGCTGTCCCAGCAGCAGTCTGTCACCTTGTGCCTACAGATGAACTTTCCTCCTTTTTTAATAGTATTATTTGCTTACTGTTTCTTCTTCTTTTCTTCAGACAGGGGCAGCAATGGACACTCATGTGATAGAAATTGTGCATCACCAAATGTTACGTCTGGACTCAGCAGAGAAGGAGCTAGACACAGAGGGAGCTGATAGAAACACACAGCTGTCTGCTCTGGTGGTAGCTTTATTGTCCTTGCAGCAAAACTGTAATCAACAGGAAACTGAAGCTTTTCCTGTGGAGGGGGAGAGTCCTCAGACATTTAAAGGGACAGCACACTACCCAGTCCATCTTTAGAAGCTTATAGGTATGAATATCTTCACAGAATTACCACACAAGAAGTTAATTGGTTGATTTTTGCATAGGTGCACACACGTATCACGCTCAAATTCTACTGATCAGTACTCACCAAACACTGAAACTGCAGATGTGCATACAAGTAAATATTCTCACAAACTCCTATTTTTAACTATTGATATGACTTTCATGACCAAATTGCCTGAACACTTCATAACTTTTAATGGAAGTGTTATGCCCCATTTTTAAATATGGAAAACCAAGAGACAAGATACGTTAGGTGAGTTTACCAACATCACACAGGAAGTCAGGCTGTAGCTGAGCGAGGATTTGAATCCAGATCACCAGAGTCCCAGTGAAGAGACCTTTTGATTTGCCCACCAGCCTAACTTTTAAAAGCATCAAAAAATTCTCCTCCTTTCCCTACTCACCAACATACATACACATAGAGTTCTACCGAAGAACAAAGATACTTCCCAATGATTTTCTGGGCCCCAAGCTAGCTAATTCAGGGCTTAATTATATAAAATGAGCAGTGTAAAAATAAACTTGCAATAATTTAACAAATTAAAATAAACGTCAGGTTCTATCATAACAGTTTCTCATTTCAACAAAATTAGATTAATTACATAATTCTGAGATATACTTTGGAATTTAAATTTTTTGCTTCAGTTGGAATAAATTGAGATTCACAGTTAAAAATGGACATTTTGTTATTAAAGCAGATTTAGAAATTAAATCTCAGCAAAAATTAACACCATGATGTTTTGCTACTTTATTAGTGTTACAAACTGCCATTTATGGTTCTGGTTAAATTTAAAGCACAAAATATAAGGTACATCATAGTAGAATATGTTGATTTAAAAATAGAGGGCTAAATTGTGGTGGTAAGTACTGAGAGCATAACCAACTGGTGAGTGTGTGTTACAGGTCCTCTCCCGGCACACACATACCCCGGGATGATCCACAGAGGATAAGAGTTATTACAACACCACCCTGCAGAACCCAGATTCTTTAGCTCAAGCTGTAGCAGCTCCCACTTTTAGCTCCCAGTTTAATCCCTGGTGTGTTGGCCAACAGAGAGTGGCCATCACAAAAACAGAGTGGATACATAAGAGAAATACATCACAAGGCAGTAAATAAATATATGTAAAAGTTAAGTATCAGAGGGGTAGCCGTGTTAGTCTGGATCTGTAAAAAGCAACAGAGAGTCCTGTGGCACCTTATAGACTAACAGATGTATTGGAGCATAAACTTTCATGGGTTGCATCCGACGAAGTGGGCATTCACCCACGAAAGCTTATGCTCCAATACATCTGTTAGTCTTAAAGGTGCCACCACAGGACTCTCTGTTGCTCATGTGACAGTTAGTTACACTAGGTACATGGAATGGTGTCAATGTACTTATCTTACATTCAAGTCATTTTAGCTGGAACAATAATATCTTATACAGTAACTCCTCACTTAACGTTGTTGTTATGTTCCTGAAAAATGCGACTTTAAGCGAAATGATGTTAAGCAAATCCAATTTCCCCATAAGAATTAATGTAAATGGGGGGTTAGGTTCCAAGGAAATTTTTTTCACCAGACAAAAGACTATATTATATAAGTCTTAAACAATTTAATACAGTACACAGCAATGATGATTGTGAAGCTTGGGTGAGGTGGTGAAGTCAGAGGGTGGGATATTTCCCAGGGAATGCCTTACTGCTAAATGATGAACTAGCATTTGGCTGAGCCCTCTGGTGTTAATACATTGTTGTTAATGTAGCCTCACACTCTACAAGGCAGCACAAATGGAGGGAGAGGAGACAGCACGGCAACCAGAGACACACACCCTATGTGAGAGAGAGATAAAGCTGCACATTGCCCCTTTATTTACTCTGACCCCACTTAAGTATATGGCCTTTTTAAGTAGATCAGCAAGTTGAGACAGCAGCTGCTGCCAGCGATCGCCCTCTGTCCTGAGCTCTGTCATTGTGTCTTCCCCCCCCAGTGCTCTATGTAGATGGTGTAAGCGGGGGGCAGTAGCAGGGTGGAGGGTGACACCCTGACATTAACCCCCCCATCCCTCCTCCCCTACACAGCAAGCAGGAGGCTACCAGGAGCAACTCCAAGGCAGAAGGCAGGAGCAGCACAGGGACAGTTGAACTGCTGGCAATTGATAGACTGCTGGGTGGCTGCCACACAGGGAACTTAGGGGAGTGGGGAGCTGATGGGGGGCTGCCAGTCCAGCCTCGTTCCAAGTCCTCCCCAACTAGCTCCAACGGGCTGCTCTTTCTGCAAGCAGTGAACAAAGCAGGCAGCTGCCAAACAATGTTATACGGGAGCATTGCACAACTTTAAACGAACATATTCTCTAATTGATCAGCAACATAATAATGAAACAACATTAACTGGGACGAATTTAAATGAGGAGTTACTGTATGTATAACTTCAACATGAAGGCTCTCGAAGCTTCTTTAAAAGTACATACATGCAATCCACTGAAAAATGCAGCCACCTCTGGGAAGGAGAATTGTAGCGTAATAGCACAGGGTACAATGCTGCGCATCAGAGAATGAGGAAGGAAAATGTAACCTATCATGCTACATTACACATGGTACAAATACTGAACACAACCTGATTTCACACCCTTCGTTGTTATTATTATTACTGAGTCATTTCTTTTAAAGCGGAGTCTATGGCTATGTCTATACCACAAGCTATGGGTGTGATTCCCTTGCTCATGAACACATATTCACAGTAGCTCTCATTGAACTAGCACAAGTACAACTAGTGGCATAGCTATGGTAGCATAGGTAATATCAGGGGAGGCATGCTGTAGGTGTGCCGGTGACGTACCCACCAGTTCCAGATGGGTTTGTGCTCTCCCTGGCTAAGCCATGTCTCCACTGCCTCTAGCTGTAGTGCCACGCTTACACTGCTATTTATACTGATGCTAGCCCAATGAGAGCTAGTGTGAATATGTGTATATGCACAGAGGAAGCACATTCCTAGCTCGTAGTGTAGATGTAGCCTGTAAGACATTACCTGTGAAAACCTGTCTCCTCTTAAGTCTTTATTGGCCTCTAATATCTACAACGCACCTCCACTGCAAAGTGCAGATGGGAGCAAAACAGGATTTTTTTTTTTTTAAATGGGAGAGAAGACATAGTGTGCTGTCAGTCGGTATGTTCTCCTCTCTGGTTTGTCATGTCTAGATCTTCTGCATACAAAAAGAGGGGAGAGCATGGCCAGGGAACAGCTGCTCTGAGAGCCATGTGGAATATCAGATCAGATTGCCTTATCTGACACAGCATTAACTGATCCTCCGCTCTCTGTGTTCTCCACCCCCTGCCTGCATTGTGTTCCCCACCAGTCCCAGCAGGGTGTGGAGACCATGTGGCCTAACATCAGTACCTCAAAATCCACATGGACTTTTGATTATTTTGTTCCCCTCTGTGCGTTTCTATATGGGACAGGGACAGACAGCACTTTGTGTATACTCTACAAGGCTTACAGTTTGCCTTTACTACCTGAAATGTTACTTTTGACTTAACAAAGGATTCACTAACCAGGTGCAGGAAGAGTCGAGAGAAATAGAAACAAAGAGAGAGGCAGATTGGGACATGATAGATTAGGGAGAATGCAAAACAAGGACGTACTGTGTATGTCTACCACTGACGGCAGCATGCAGGGTGTGTGTAGCTATACACCGTAATGAAAAACAGCTGCATCCACACTGTGGTGTGTAGCTACATTTGTCAGTGAAAGACACTGGCATGGGGAAAGGCTTCAGCAACAGGGAACTGCTGGAGCCTTTCCCCACTGACTCCCGCCTGCCAGAGACCTTCCCCTGCAGCGGGGAAAGGCCCTAGCAGTGTAGACATGGGGGCAGGGAGGAGGGCACTGCCTGGGCATGTAGAGAGTTGTGTAGGGTACATACCCACAGAGTACAGGTGTGTGTCTACTCACCTAAGCATTGCCTCACTATCTACACACTATTTATACCCATACTAGGGGATTGTGCAGGGTGCATATTCTACATGCCATGGTAATCTTGGAGCAGTCTTGCTCCAGGGATGTCTGACATTTCATTTCCTATGCATGGTCTCATTTCCCATGCAATACTTAACGGACCTCTTTAACCTCTCTTGATTTTGAGCCTTATATTTCACAGTCTCCACAACAGACTAAAGGTCCTAAGAAGACGGGTAATAAAGCAGTTGACCAGTTGGCAGCCACAGGTTTGGAGGTATTGATAAGAGTAAGGTTCTTCACTTTTAGGGCCTGCTATTCAACACCATCATTTGGACCTGATGATGATACTGGAGTTGCTGGAATACTTTCCCTAACAGCAGATGCCATTCCGTATTGCCTATGATGGAAGTGAGATACCACAGCACACCCAGGAACTGATAATTGAGTGTTAGTAGCAGAGTGTGCTTCCCAAAAGATGACGTGTGCTTCATGTTCTACGGCTAGCTGGAGGAGGATACCCTTCTAGGCCATTGAGACTCCATTGATATGGAGGTACAGCACCTTGAAAGCTGACCCCAGCACTAAGGATTGTAACACTGGCCCTAATAGGGGCCCCACTGGACAATGACTCCTTCAGACTGAATTTGTCTGTTAATTTTTGTGATGAGAACTTGAGCTCCAATTTTGCATTTTGGCAGCTCACATGCTCCTGAACATGAATGCTATAGGCTCTTTCCCATGCATGGATGGTCAGCACTACCAGGAAGCTGAAAACTACTTTCTCATAGAGTGGAAGCATTGTTGGGAAAAGCGTCTAACACACTATGTAAATGCAGGAGTCCATCTCTGTGTCTGCCTCCTTGTCAACTTGATCCTGGAGCAGGCTCAACAGGTTACTCTCAGGCTCATCCAAAGTTACCACAACTATGCACCAGCTTGGGCTGGTTTCCTTTCCATGCTGTGATTGTGGGGCAGCATTGCAGACAATAACTAACTAAGAATGCCCAGGTTGACCTCAGGAGGGCAGTTTACAACACCTAGCCGCCTTTTATACAGAGATTGTCCTCTGGTTACAGAGCCTGGACCTTGAGCGCCGATGGCTATATATGAGAGGATGAGAAGGATTTCACAGCCATAGTATTTTTGTTTGCCTCTAGTGTCATGATAAGCGGTGCTCAGTTACACTACGACCACACGATCAGCAATCCATCTTTTTCCCTATGACAAGGCTCTCTCTGAGTTTTCCCACATTGACACCACTGTATTTCAGCTCCATTGAGCTAAGTCGTATTTCAGTAAAATAAATAAATAAATAAATAAAAAGATGACTCCATGTGGTGAAAGGCTTTTATACAATGCCCTGGGTGCACAAGTACAGCTAGCCTGCTCTGGAAGATGGGGTTGGAATAGGAAGTGTAAACTTTCTAATAGTAACTACTCAAATGAGCACTATTGCTCTAGCAGCTTGCTTAATTCATGGTGGAACTGAAGTCTGATTGAAATTTAATTTAGTTTATTTTTGTGGGGGTGGGAAAAAGCAGCAGTCAATTCTGCAACATTTTTATTCTTCTTCCTTTTCTTACTCTTCCTTTCTTTAGTCAGCAATCATTTGTCCTGCAGAGCACTATCACTCATCTCACTAGATTCTATGCTGAAGCACCACAATGCCTAACCCTGCCAAACAAAAAGAAAACCCTGTTCCACTGTGGAAATACTAGAGCTAATGGGGTTTGTTTACATGCACTACAAAGAGCATAATAAATCAAAGTGCAAATGTGCTGAAAACATTTGTGGATCAGCTAAGTTCCAATAATTAATCGAGGCACATTTATAAAGGAATATGTGATTCAGAGGAGTTTTCAAATGAGACTTTAATGATAAAAGAACCATAATTAAAATATTACACTTTAGAAGAAAATTTGATTTTTTTTATCCTCTTTGGGGTTGAAATAACTCAGATACAATAAAAATTAAGGCAGCAACTGAGGATAAGTGGGAGTAGGAATGAGTAGTCTAATGCTATTTCTGTGATTGAAACTAAAAATCACAATGAAATTGGGATTGAGAGCTGTACCAGAAAATAAATGGACTTGTTTTAAAGGCTGAATGAAAAAATAATACATGAAAAAATGAAAAACGATCAGTGAATCAAGAAAAAAACTGAAGAAAATATCAAATTGCCCATCCACTCCCCACTGGCAGGAGGATTTGGGAACAGGGGTGATGCCCTTTTGAAAACAGAGCCTTTAGCATAGCACAGTGTACAGTCTTGGAAGTGGAGGAGCATCTGGAGATGCTGAAAGAAAAGGTCATGTTTAGAGAGAGAGCAGCTGCATTGTGGTCTCCCTCTGTCCAATGTGCAAGGGAAAGGAAAAGAATAATACAGAAAAAGAGAGAGAGATAAGTAAACTAAGCACCAAAACACTAGAGGATTTCTTGTGCCTATCCCCTGCCCAGGTATGTAAGGGAAGGGAGGGGGACAGAAGGAGCACAATGACACAAGATGAACGTTTAAGTGGTTAAAAAAAAAGGGGGGGGTGGGAGGGAGGAGGTGAAATTGCTCTCCCAGTGAATGTTCCAGCATTTCCCCAGCTCTAGTAAAGGCATTTCAGCGCTTTCATCACGCTGCACAGAGTTTTGTAGGGGGATGTATAGCGATGGGAAGGAGCTTTTATAGGGACATGGAAAGAAGTCTGAAATAGGATGCTGCTGCTGATCCAAAGCCCATTGAAGTCCATGAGGATCTTTCCATGGACTTCACTGCTGAAGTTTATAACATCTAAATTTTTCTCCCCTAAGAGATTAGAACCACTTATCAGTTTAAGACTGTATCCACCACCTGCAGAAAGTCAATGTTGCTAACTCTCATAGGGGAATTCCCTCGGCAAATAGTCACCTATCTGGGTGAGCGAAGAGAAAAAGTGCCATTGGGCTGTGGTGGTGTTTGTTTTCAGCCATCATTTTTTCTTCTTTTATACTTTCAACTCCAAGAGCTAGTTTCTGTAAGACACCTGAATGGAGGGACAATGAAAAGAATAGGGGTAGGGGTGGTGGGTTAAATTTAGAGTCACCAGTTGGATGTGGTTATGGTAACTGGGAACTATAAGGAGACGACGTGATCTCCGTCCAGACACATGTCTCCATCAGCTTCTCACATCTGATTTCTCACCCTAGGCTTATTTCCAACACTGAGCTTTTTATCTTCCCACCTAAACCATTTCTCCCTTCACCATTATCTCCTTTCTCTATTGCTATCTATAAATCACATCACCATTTCTCACCTTACACAGTGAACTTCAGCTCCTCTCTTTTCCTTTCCCCCTCACATCCAGACATTCTCCAAATTCTGATGATTCCTCTGAAATTTCCTCTTCTCCTGCATCCAACTCTTCCTGATCCAGTCCATTCAAAATCTGCCATCAGTTATTTTCCTTTGCCAACATTCTCTCCAGTTCCTGAGTTTCTTCATCCTGAAGGCACCATAACATACCTACCTACATCTCTGTATTCATCTCCTCATCATCCCTGTTCTGCCTACTCAGCGTAAGTGTTGCTCTTAAGCACTTACTCTGTCAGCTTCATGCTTTTACAGCTTTATGTCATGTTTCATGCCATCCATATGCTCCCCAGTAATTTATGCAGTCAGTCTCCTCCTTCAAAGAAAACACATTACTAAAACCCACCTGTTTCACCATATGTACCACTACATATTTAGGTGATATTAGCCTGTTCATTTTGTATGGACATAATTTGTGCACTTAAAGTGGCAGGAGCTTTCACAAACTCAGGTACATTATTTAATATACAATCAAAATCAAACATGTCAACTAATCATTTTTTTCCATCAGAAAATGCCATTTTGTCAAAAACAAAACTTTGCAAGGAAATGTATCAGTTTCAGTTAAACTTCCATCAGGTCCAGGATGGAATTAAGACAGAGACTTAGAGACACAGAGAGAGAGAGAGAGAGAGAGAGAGAGGTCACTAGCCAACCCAGAACAGCAAACAGTCCAGTGGTTAGGGCACTCACCTGCATTGTGGAAGACCCAGGCTTTATGTTACATTTTTCTTGTAGACCTCTAAATGATAGGACAGTATTATCTACAAATAACAGATCAATTGTATCTTTTTCACCCAGTGTGGCCTCAGACTATAATTGATTTTTTGTCATCTTGATATTAAGCTTGTTGCCGTACATTGTGGCTCAAGAGTGAAAGTACTGATTAAAGCTACATTATTTTGACAATTTTGACCACTCCTCTTAATCATATGCAAATAATGATATGCTGAAGGACAGCTGAAACTAACTAGTTTTTTTGTTTTTTAATGTCATACCACAATAATAATAATGCTTAACACTTTAGTTCTCAAAATATACATCCTCACAACAACCTGCAAGGTATGGGACTAAGTATTATCATCAATTTTCTACAGATTAGGAAAAAGAGGCTACATTTTTGTTAAAGTACTTCAGTGATTTATCAGTGTAAATCCCTCTTTCAAAAATGCCTTTGTCACCTAGATGTCTATGAGAATGGGATTTAGGCCTCTAAGTCCTTTAGGTAGCTTTCAAATTTTTCCCCTTAGTGACTTGCTCAAAAAAAAAATCACACAAAAGTTCAGTGGCAGAGTTGGGACTAGAACTCAGGAGATCCTAGCTCTAAGTCCCAGCTGGATTCCATTAACCAATGCAACCTCCTAAACAGTACTTCAACATTGCTTAAGGGATTTAGGAGCACAAGTCCCATTGGCTTTCTATAGGCACTTTGGAAAATCTCTTCCAGTATTAACACTATTTAAGACTTGAGAAAGATTATTATTATTGTGACAGGAGCCTTAGCAAATTCTTTTTAATTGTTGTGTTTAGGTAGGGCAGCAGTTCCCAAACTGTGGGTCATAACCCCAAATGGGGTCACACCATCAGAAGATGGGGTCACAGCAATCTCTGGAGTGCAGAGAATGACATTATGCTTTGCACAGCATGATCTTACATGTACAGTGCGTGTGAGGTCATGATGCACGGAGGATGCCATTTAGCTCTACAAACTGGCATCCTCTGTGTAACCCTTCTGCCCATCTAAGTTGGCAGCAACAAGGGCCAGGTTCTGTATCTAGGGGTTCCGTTTCAATAATACAATGCAAAACTGGCTCGAGCCCCCACCCAGTGACCTGGGACAATTACATACCACCCCCTGGGTGCCTCTAAGAGGCAATACTTCCCCTCTCGCAAGCACAGAGTCTGAGTGTAACAGAAAATGTTTAATAACATGAGGTAAACAACATCAGCATTAAATTGCAAAAACACCACAAACAGGATTCATAACACAAACCATGAGCAAAAAAAAAACCCATCACAGCAAATTGGGCTGTGTCCTTTCCCGTTGGTTCTTGAAACCAGCAACCCAAGAATCACCAAAGTCCCAAAAGTCCAACAACCCCAAAGTCTCTGTCCCTGGTCAGTGCAGCCCCAAAGTTCGAGGGGGGGGGGGGCCGCAAGGTGTTAAGGGGCACCTTACATGATCTGAGGCCGACCAGCTGCCTCTCTGTGGGGTTCCGCCACAGCCTTCACCACAAGCTGCTCCACTCCATCAGCTGTCCCGTGAGCCGCTCCTGCCGTCCCACGAACTGCTCTGGCAGCTGCTCCGCTCCGCTCACCGACTTGTGACCCGCTCAGCTCTGCTCCACTTCAGCCATCCCTTGGGCCGCTCCCACAAGGCTCCGCTCTGCTCACTGCTCCTCCAGCCGCTCCGCTCACCGACCTGTGAGCTGCTCAGCTCCGCTCCAACCATCCCCACGAGGCTCCACTCTGCTAGCTGCTCCGCCAGCCGCTTAGCAATATAGCTTCAGGCTCCCCCACTAGTTAACACAGCACTCAGTGATCTCAGCTCTTAATAACTTTAGCTCTTTTATGATTTCAGCTCATAGTAGGAGAGCCCCAGTGCTAGTGCACCATTGGCCCAAAGTGAATTCAGCTCAGCAGCCTGTAACTAGACGCCTAATAGAATCAAAGTTAGCTCTGACATTCAACAGTGGAGAGAGGAGGTAGTGCAATTGGTGTTTCAAGCCCTCAGAGAGGGCCCATACCATGAGGTACAAATACCCATCCTCTCTCAATTCACTGGGTTTTGTAACCCATGCCCCTTGTCAAGCAAGTGCTACTTAGGTAATGGTGAAGGACTCACTCAGTCCTTCTGTCATACAACAGTTCCACTGGCCTTGATTCACAGAATCAGGGTAACAAAACTTTATTCTTCCTGCCCCAATAACAGAGAAAACTGGGGATTCCACACCAGCCAAAGTAACCACTTTCAGTTGCTGTTGTTTCATGCCAGGCGGGTGGGTGTGCCTATGCAAACCAGATCAGCCCCTGGAGTTCTTTTCCATCTCGCCATAATTCACCACCAGATGTCAGGGTAGAGCTCATCCTGACTCTGCTTACATCTGCATAGCGTGACCTCACACACATACATACGAGGTCACACTATGTAGAGGATACCATTTTGCTCTACAAAATGGCATCCTCCATGTGGCACGACCTCACTTGTATAGTGCTGGTGAGATCATGCTGTATGGATGATGCCATTTTGTACTGCAAAATGGTGCCTCCATGTTCTCTGGGGTGCTGACAAGAAATACTTCATTAAAATAGGGTTGTGCCAGCAAAAAGTTGGGAACCCCTTAAGTAGGGAAAGAGGGAACAATTCAGACTGCTGAAAAAAATGTGTGTAAAGACCTGTACAAATTCCACCATTTACCTTTGAACAAAATCTTCATAGTCTAAGGCAGGGGCAGTCAATAGGCGGACCACAGGCCAAATCTGGACCACCAGATGCTTCTGAATGGACCCCAGAATATTTTTATTTACTTATTATTATCATCATTGTTATTTTTTTTTTATTTTCGTCTCTGGTGTCTGGACCTTGGCTATACCTTGAAAAAAAAATAATTGACTACCCATGGCCTAAGGAATGGTCATGGGATTTCAGTCTCCTGCAGAAAAGTTTCTCTTACTCCTCATAAAGGAAAGATACATGCTTAAGTTCCCTCTGGATAACATGATAAAAAAAGAGAGGGATTCAGACAAATGGTTTTTCTCCCTAAATCAAGTCCTTGGCCTTCTGTCTCATCACTTGTTTGTCCTAAGATTAAGTACTCAAGTGTCCCCTCTTGTATAAAAAAATAGAGCCTCCACAGCAAGTAAACAGCTTGAACGTTCCCCTTCTGGTTTTGAGACCCAGAGGGAAGAGACATACTATCTGACAAAAACTATGTGCATTCTCTGGGTTCCAAAACAGATATTTTTCTATAGCTGATGTCACATATTGTTAGGATGTTTGAGTTTAGCCCAGAGGCAGAAACTCATGTCCCCCACAGGGAGCCATCTTTGTGAACCACATCAATCACCTAATGCATATCCTTTTAATTGTAAGAAGATACTGGAGATGACTGAAAGTAGTCTTACTGCAAAAATACCATTTATAGCAAAAGCAAGAGTCAGGAAAAGATCACACATAGATATAATAGAAATTGAAAGCATCTGTGTTTTACAGACATTAGGGAAAGCTTTACAAAAAATTCAGGAAAATATGAGCATCAGAAAGAAGATTCTTCTATTAGTATTCCTAGCAGCATTCCCAGGCTCCAAGAACTCTGACGCTCCTCCTGCTAGGAAACTGGAAAGACTGCAGTTTGTTCTATAGCAAAGCGTCTTAATAAATGGTGCTGAATAAGTTCTCCTGGGGCTACACTAATTCCCACGACTGTGAGAAAATTAAGTGAAAATTGCAGTGAATGTGTGGCAATCATCTGAGCTGGTTGTGTTTTGAAAATAGTTCTGGTGAAAGAAAATGAAAAGCTGTGAAGAAATGTGGGAGCTCTGTGTTAACTCTACTTCGGAAGTCTGAAATTGTTCGCAGTTTTGTATAGCCTATTTTGCTATTTGTCAGGAAGAAAGCTTGAAAGAATTGGCTGAAATAATAAGTTATCAAAAAAAGCCACATCGTTTGTAGAGAACTAAATAGGTTTGGAGATACTGAGCCAGATTAAGCATACCATGCAGCCCCACAATGGCTAAGGACAAATTGCCATCCCTGCACTCCCAGAAGCATAGGAACAGTTCCAACCATGCACTCTTTGGGTGCACATCTCCCAAAAAGGGAGGAGAAAGCCAGGACAAAGTAGGGAGAACAAACTGTGGATGGTGTACTCTGCAATAACTCCCCTACAGACCAGAGATCTCTAGTTATATAGGTATTCCTATAGCCCACGTCACCAAGGTACCTCACAAACACTAATGAATTTGTCCTTTCAACATGTTATGAAGTAGGGAAATATTATCATCTCCATGATATGATGGAGAACTGAAACACATTGGGATTTTGAAAATATAGTCTGTAGCAGAGCCACAAACCGAACCCAGATCTCCCAAATCCCAATTCAGGATCTTAACCAGGGGACCAGACCTCCTCTCCAGGAATTCAGAAGAGGAATTGTATGATGTGCACTCCACACTGCAGCACTGTGTTTCAGTGGCCCAATTTTGGCTATTACAGTTCAGTAGCATTAAACACCATCATAACTTTCCCGGGTGCCTTGCAGAAATTCAGACACACGGTCCTGTCATTATTCAAAATAATATCCTGCTACCAAATTAGCCAAATATATAGACAATGGGGAAGGGATTAGTGAAAGAAGGAATGAGGGATCAAACAAATAAATAGAATTGATTCTGATCTACATTACAACACTGCAGGATGAGAGTAACTCTGTTGGACTTGAGGGAAATCACTGTAAAACTGAAGTGAGGTCAAAATCATACCCAATGGGTTGTGCATAGTAATCTGAAATACCAATGTGTTCTAAGTCAGACAGATAGGGAAGATTGTTGGCTTATGACTGACTCTTCCAATTCATGTTGGCTCCTGCCACACTGCTTTTGATACTGACTACTATATTTCCAGGTATAATGTTGCACCTGGAAACAATGATAGGCAGGTGCTATGATGATCTCTAAAAGATTAAATTCTGAAGCTGTGGCCTCTTATCCAAAATGCAAGACATTAAAAATCAAAGCCAATATATGGCAGAAAGACTGTGGGGGGGAGCTTAAAAAAATCTGGTTCTTCTCAAGTGAAAAATGTTATAAATAAAAGGCAAAAAAATTGTAAGTAGAGAAGAGCGAGGTCAATAAGAGTGGGGAAAATAGATTACAAACAAGAATCAGCAGAAGCAAGTAAAACAAAACAGCAAGGAAAAAGAACTAGTATAAAATATGGGCAGAGACCTGTAAATCACAAACTGAGTCAGGTCACACTGTACCTTATTAAATGGAGAGCAAAACAAACCAAAATTTTCCCAACAAAGTCAAGTATTTAAAAATGATTATGAAAACAGAATACAAAAACTGATTTTAAAATATTTATCTTGAGTGGTTGATGGAAAATAGATTTGTAGATTCTAAGGCGAAATGGGACCTTAGCTCTTTTGGTCTGACCTCTTGTATAACACAGGCCATAGAATTTCACCCAGTAACTCCTGCATTTATGTTACATAAGTCCATTATGTGGGAACTTCTCTGGCATCCATTCTGCCTAGAAAAGAGGCTTGCCTCCTGAAAAGCACATAAATGAAACCCTCAACAAGGATATTGTGCAACAATGCCAAATGAATATGCTCAGAACTGCAACCAAGATTAAGATTGTGGTTGGTTGTAGGATCTAATTGAAATAACATCTGCCCCCTTTCTATAGTCAAGGCAAAACTCAACAATAACTAAAGAGAGAAACAAACAAAATATTGTTCTTCAAAACATGGACAAAAGATCATTTGAGATTTTAGTGATTGACTAGGGAATTTAAATGAGCAACTCCAATTAAAACCGAATCTGATTAGTCAGGTTTGCAAATCTCAACCAACATAGGATATGGGGGGCAAAAATTGACATAAAAGGTCCAGAAACAAAGGAAACATAGAACAGGACAACCAAGTGACTACAAAATGGCTCCTGTAAGCTTCAAACAAACAGTTATGCACAACCCAACTTCACTAAAACAAAGGAACTGCTTTTCATCTCAACTGCAAAATATGTCGTAGACAGCTGAATCCTTTATGTTTATCCGAGGTATACATAGGAGCACATCTTCTCCTTTTGTTTTGAAGCTTTCAGAGCTGTGTTAGGACACCTGTGTACCAAACCATGTGAGAATCTCTCTTTTAGGTCTCCCCTGTAGCGCATATTCAGTTCAACGTTAACTTTTTCTCTAATCGATTTATTTCTTCCCATTACTGAAGGAAGGTTGCCGCATTCCTTAAAGTGAAATAATAAGTAAGGGACTAAAAGTAATTTCAGAACACATGGAAATCTTTAGGGCTACCAGCCACGGGAAAAAAAGAAGGTAATTTCAAATAAATTACCACACTGCATATGAATAGAGAACACAAACCATAGCTGTTTTTGGCTAGGCATATCTGTGATAAATGTTATGCTGTTCCTTGTCTCTGCTAACAGTTTAGTAACCTATATTTACTAGTAATCTTCCTTGGAGAGAAAAATACTACTTGTGTTAGGAGGGAAGCAAAATACAAAGGAAATGTAGAAGAGAGGGTGCTAATGAACAGAGGTTACATCACACAAAGCTTTATCTCCAAGGGCTCAATCCTGCAAAGCTCTGAGCAGTCTGTCTCCAATCCAGCAAAACACTGAAGCACCTGCTTAACCTTACACGTGTGATCAATCTCCTATTGAAGTCACCTGGCAGGAGTGAGCCTCAATAGTCACAAAAGATGGACCAAAAGATTTTTTACCTGCTAAGGCCTGAGTTTATGGTTCTGCATTTTTCCTTTAACAGTTCATTATAACGCTAAGAGCCCAGTATTGAACCTTTGGAGTCAATAGGAACTTTGCCATTGACTTCAATGTGAGCAGAATCACTTAAAATAGTCCTGGGAGGTGTATCTCCTGGATCCCCACTCTGCACTGCAAAGTGATGTAATCAAGACACATTCTCCTGTAATTTACATCCATGCACCCTTATGATTTCAGTGACGTTGAGCCATTGTAACTGAGATAATCATTTTCCTTACTGACTACGATAGAAGAAGCAGAGCCCTAAGCTTATGTCTGGACAGATAGGTAAAGGATTTTCTCAAATATATTTATTTGTAAATGCTGTTAAATTGACATCTGTTTTTGCTAATGAAGTGAGATTTTGATTTTTTTTTTAATTATTTTGATTGCCCTTAATTAATCCATTACAGTATAACCTATACAGTATTATGATAACCAAAGATATGGAAACATTCCAATCAAGGTGGATCTTGTGAACCTTCACACATGCGAGTAACTTTTACTCACTTGAGTAGTTCCGTTGTATTTAATTGGACTCCCACAGATACATGTTTGCAGGATCAGTACTTTAGAGTGCTATGATGCATGAAAAACCATACGGTTACATTTTTGCAGTGTGAAAGTAACACTTATGATCAGGAGCAAATAAATAATTGCTTCTTGCATCTCCAGACTGAAGTTAGTTATTTTTTACTAGTAACCTTTCAATTCACTCAGTATCCGCATGGGGGAGTTACAGCACAGCACTTCAGGGCTCACTGCTACTCACACCCCCATACTCCAAGCTGTAGGACAGTGTAGATAAGATCTGGCTTCCAATGAGTACCATCTCCAGTCATAATTAATATTCACTGCCCTCAATCTTTGCTTTAATCTTCATCCATCTTAATTTTAAACCATCCTTAATTTTAATCAAATTCAGTTTGAATTGTTTTTTTTTATTACAGAAAAATGAAGGAAAAAAGAAGTCTCAAATTAAAAGAATCTTAGAGTAAGTTCCCAAAGAAAGGACTTTTAAGGTTACTGAAAGAGATTTCCATCTGAATTTTATAATGAAGTCCACAAAAAATGCAAATCAGACAGCACCAATTTTAGGCTGGCTAATTTGAATGCATGAAATTTGCAAGACATCCAATTCTTTCTAAAGAGGAAATGGAACTATCAGAGGCCCCAATTCTGTAAACCCTTATTCATGAGATTTAACCTTATACATGCAAATAAGGGGTTGGAAGGTTGACTCCACAAATATTAATGAAGAGAACTCTTCCCTTACAGTACAATATGTTTGTGCCCAGGAGAAAATATAAAACATAAAAGCAGATTTGTATTAAACTGTTAAAATCTAAATCAGTATTATCTGATTCCTTTTTTGGAAAAGCCCTTTAAAAAGGGAATTATGAACTACTGTACTTACTACATAATGAATCAGTAAATTGTGGATTTGAAGTTATTTATCTGCCAAAAAGTGAAAGGATAATATTTTTCATACTGAACAACAATTAATCATGTTTACAGGTGACCAACATATATTTTAATAAAAATAAAGCAACTGTAGGATCATGTCCTGAATACCCCGATTAGTGAGGGGCAGGTGGGCATTCAGCATAGTTTACCTATCATGTCTATTTGTAGAGCACTAAACTGTGTGTTGTAACAGCAGAGTTCATCTTACTCTTAATATTCTCAATTTAATTTTGATTCCCTAATGTCACCACCAACTCGTAAAACACAGCAGCACCTCAACAATTACTTGCTTCTGCTACCATTGAAGCACCTTTCCTTAGGAAATCCATGTAACTTCTTAAGCAGAAGGATGGTTTTGTGGTTAACTGACAGGTCAGGATCAAGAGTCCAGGCTTCTATGACACAGATTTCCTGTATGACCCTGAATAAATCACTTATTTTCCCAGTGCCACTAGTGGATGGAAGGTACCCTATAATTGCAAACATGTCTCATGCTGTGACATATCACAGGTACTATGAATTCCTCTGGTGGGTGAAGTTTGATGCTGCACATACTTACATCTATGAGTCATAAAATGTAGTGTAGCTTGTGTGACCAACCCACACCAGTGGGGTACCGGAGTCTGGTAGAGGGCAAATATACTGGTCACTGGATGAGTAGTTTTCTGTTCCCTGAGTGACCAGAGCAGGGGCTGCACTAGAGTAATCAGGAACCTGCTAGAACCAGTTAAGGCAGGCAGGCTAATTAGGACACCTGGAGCCAATTAAGAAGAAGCTGCTAGAATTAATTAAGGCAGGCTAATCAGGGCTCCTGGCTTTTAAAAGGAGCTCACTTCAGTTTGTGATATGAGTGTGAGGAGCTGAGAGTGTGTGCTGCTAGAGGCCTGAGGAGCACAAGTGTTATCAGACACCAGGAGGCAGGTTCTGTGGTGAGAATAAGGAAGGTGTTTGGAGGAGGCTATGGGGAAGTAGCCCAGGGAGTTGTAGCTGTCATGCAGCTGTTACAGGAGGCACTATAAACAGCTGCAGTCCACAGGGCCCTGGGCTGGAACCTGGAGTAGAGGGTGGGCCCGGGTTCCCCTCCCAATTGACCTGGACTGTGGGTTCCTCCAGAGAGGAAGGTCTCTGATCTGTTCCCTAACCCACATGGTGAATCTCTGAGGCAAGAAAATTCGCTAATAAGCGCAGGACCCACCAAGATAGAGGAGCAACTTTGTCAGACTTGGGTTTTTTTTTTTTTTTCAAGTCGTATGCATAAGTGCAGTTGACTACCTGCCTGATAAGTCCTTCAAGTGGGTAAAGTTTGCCTAGTATAGAACAAGCAAAGAGTTCGGGCTCTGAAAAATAGAGTTCCTATCCTAGAGTTCCTGCACCTTCACAGCTTCCTGGCCATTGTACCCTGCAGGGCGGCCTGATTTTTGTAATGATCCCATTGGCTCTCTGCAAGTCACTGCCTCAAACAATCAGGGGAGAAGATTATTTCACATAGCTGTGGGAGAATTGTCACGAGTTAATGGTGACAGGTCATCCTTAACTTAACCTGGAACTCCACATGTTGCTAAGGTGGGAAGAATATAATGAGGACTTAATGTTACCAGTTCCTCTTGTCCCCTCCTTGGTGCTCAGTCTTCACAAAGCACTCTTAAAAGGGCTTCCATGGGATTGGGGAAAGAGTGGGCTTTCATTGGAGCCAGTACTCTCCCCATTCACAGTTCACTCCCGAGAGTGCTTTTGCTACCCTCTAATCACAGAAGATGCAGAGTCTGGTCCTTCATTTTTAAGCCAATAATGAATATTTTGATGATTGAACATGTTGCAAGAGTTGCATTTTTCTCAGAGTATTTTTTCCATCAACCACAGCCTGATTAGATCCTTTAACAACAATGTATGGATTATGATGCATCTTCATTTTGTCATTCCACCCTCAGAACCAAAAGCTGCAACTGAAAGCAACACATTAATAATAGGAATTATTATTATTATTTTATTTAACATTGAACTCTTCAGCTGAGGATTTCCCAGTGCCTTACAAAGGTGGGTGCCCATCTAGCTTCTCAGAACTCATCCATCATCATAAGATCTGAGTGCATTACACATTTGTTAAAATGAACACAAGGGGCCAGATCCTCAGCTGGTATAGATCAGTCCAGCTCCACTGAAGTCAACAGCACTATGCTAATTTACACCAGTTGAGGATCTGAGCCAAGAACTCAATATCTTTTGCTTCTAGGGTGACCAGATATCCTGATTTTTATAGGGACAGTCCCGATTTTTGGGTCTTTTTCTTATATAGGCTCCTATTACCTCCCCACCCCCAGTCCTGTTTTTTCTCACTTGCTATCTGGTCACCCTATTTGCTTCTTCCCCCATTCTGTAGGGAGTTTGGGTGCTGCAAAATGGGAGTTGGAGATTAGGTTTGGGATTTTAAATCTGATTTTGGTGGGGCAATTGGGGGAAGGCTAGGTTAGAGGAAATGAGTATTACATTTTATTTGAGGGCACTGACTTTCATGGCCATTCTGATCTCTTCCAATTGAGACCAGACTTAATGACAACCTCCTTAATGACTCACAAGCAACTCCCTCAGCGGAGCTGACGTATGGAGATGGTGAGAGGCTCAGTCTCCCCAAAAACATCACCTCAGTCTTTCATGAATAAAGTTGCAGCCAGCTGACTTAATCCAGTTGCTGATCTTGGGTGGGAACTTGGGAAACTGTGGAGGTTTCTCCCTAGCGTGAAAATGTAGAGATGGCTACATGGAAAGTTTATTGCTATCTTTTTAGCCCATGCCGTCTTATAGTCTCACCTTGCACCTTCACTGTAATTTTATATGTCTACAAACATACACAATCAAAAAAGAAATTCACTAGGAAAACTGGTATTTCTCCTTGAAATTACACACATTTTAAACATACATTTACTTACACACTGCAGTTGTTTATTCGGTTAACTCAGCAGCCCTTAGGTATTCAGGATGACTTTTTCCTATGAGCATGATCTATCAATGCTGGCATAATGAACTCTTGCAAAGGTCAAATTTAAGGGATAAATTCTGAAGGAAATGATGATGCTACAATAATCCTGTTATCCTCCCACACCTCTAATTTCATTTTATTGGATTTAGCGGTATAAGGGTGAAAGGGTAACCACTTTCTTTCTTCTAACACCCATGTGCCCACCTTCCCCTGAGAATGGCATTATATTTAAGTACTACAGTTATTGTATTAGTAATGAAAATATATCATAAAAATAATGATCACCTGCTCTTGTACTCTGTGGATATCAGCAGAAGCTGGATGGAAAAATATTTACTCAGCTGTTCTTTGTCTTAAAGTGTTTTTCCCCCATTTAAATTGTGTAAATCAAGGGTAAAATCATAGTGTTGTAATGGTTAGCTGCATGTTTTCATAGTAGCCTATGGGTAGGCTGCTGCCGGAATTTTTGCATATTCAGCTAAAGCTGAATGAAATTCATGTATATATATGTAAGGGAAGAACATACCCATAGGGTGGGATTTTCAAAAGTAATCAGCATTGGTCTAATTTTGCTCTCATTGAAATCAAAGGGAGTTTTATTCCTTCAAAGAGATTGCTATTTTCTTGAATTTGTCAGCTGAAATTATCCAATGACATTTTTTATGAATTTCGTTTACGCTATGCCTTGCTGTTCAAGTTGTTGTTATGAGCTCTTATCGTCAAATAAATTACACAATATCCTTTCTGTTCCCAGATTGGATGAACAGAACTCTCATAATCATGTTTCTAAGTGCAAATGACCACAAAATATGATTTTAAAAAATTACTTTCAAAAAGTATTTGAACACACGTGACCTTAAAATTCACTTTGCAGGCGTTCTGAGTAGTAAAATTCAACTGTAAAAATGACTGCAGAAACTGAACTCTGAAGTGGCACAAACGGATTGAGTGAATTTGTTTAAATATTTGAAAACACGTGGGTAGAAAAATGGATGCAGTTACATGCCCGGCTCTAAATACCTTGGAACTCATACCCTCCATTTACTATTTACCTTAACCAACTCCCTTAATACAGAAGTCTTTTAATAGCTTATTGGTTGGGAAAAGGGGAAGGAAAAGGACTGTGGATTTTGTGATGTTCAAAAGTATCACTGATTTTCTCAAAGTGTCTTTGAACGCTGAAAGTCATACTATTTTCAGAAGTGCTTTTGCTGGACAATTCCCCAGTGACACTAGAGATGGTAGCACCAGCAACAAAAGAAGTAAAAGCAATATCATGTCACTCTCTCCGGGTTGTTACAAAACTTGCAATGCCTGTGGGACTAGGACCTATTGGAATGGCTGTGGCCATTAACTTGCTCTTTTATGTTTTCATTTTTTTCATTATGCTTGAGTCGCAGCTGAGACTCAGCTGTTCCAGCCTAGTAGCCTATGGCAGTGGGTTGGAGAGATGTGTTTACTCAGATATTGAAAACACAAAAACTTGAAAACGTGTGAAAAATTGCAATGACAAGGTATTGTTAGTAACTTCTGTTGTAGTGAAATGAAATCCTTGCCTACTGCATCGAATGTGTCTGCATAGACAACAGATTTGTGCATGGAGGTCATAGTTTGGACTTTAGCCAATTTTCATCCAGCTATAAATACAAATATCAGCCTTCTGTAATCTTTCCTGCCCGATCCTGACCTGGCAAAAAGATTGCACAAAGCTCCAGCCTTATCAGCATTCCAAATGACACCCCCACCCAAACATACAAACAAATAAAAATAGACTGAAAAAGTTTCCATTTCCTGGATCATAATTTGATACCTAGCCCCCATTAAACTTGCATGGCAACATAGTGTTGCTCTGGAGGCCCAGAATATATAAATTTCTAGGTGGGACCATCCACTCCTCTAGGGAATCAGTTCCTCAGAGGAAGTTCATTTGTATGATTACAGCTACTATTGGTCACCAGAGCAAGCTGCTAACAAACAAGTCACCTTTATTTGAATATTTGTTTTATGAAAATTGGCACAGCTGGACTGTGCCTGAGAGGTTGGATGGGGACAGTAGCCAATTTTCCTGATTATTGTTATGTGTACTACTTACTTTGGGCTAACTCTGAAGGCTATCTGGAATCTACAACTGCTGCTAAGTAGGACAGTCTGAAGAGATCACCATTTCAAGACGCTAGTCTTTCTCTTTAAAGCTACAAAGGAGCTAGCATCTAGCTGTCTAAGGAGACTACTTCTCACTCTATATTCCACTATAGCAGTTGTGTTTGAATGGAATCCCAGGTTTGAACATGCAGGGAACTGAGGCGGGGAATTCTTCAAGCAGCCTCCATCACCTACTTGTTTGATTTTCAAACAAGCCACCTTTTATGCAGCTAAAGAATGCACACTTCCCACAAGAAGAGGTGCCCCCCTCCAGAAGGAAAAGCCTACACATGCATTTTCTGCTGACTTGCCATGAGTGACTTTGCAACATACTTTTATAGACTCATAGACATTAAGGTCAGAAGGGACCATTATGATCATCTGGTCTGACCCCCTGCATGCTGCAGGCCGCAAGACCCTTCCCTGGACTCTACCGTTGAAGTCCCCAATCCTGTGTTTTAGTGACTTCAATCGGCTGAGACCCTCCTGCTAGTGATCCCTGCCCCATGCTGCGGAGGAAGGCGAAAAACCTCCAGAGGCTCAGCCAATCTACCCTGGAGGAAAATTCCTTCCCGACCCCAAATATGGCGATCAGTAATACCCCGAGCATATAGGCAAGAGTCTCTAGCCTGACCCTTGTTGGCCATTATGCTGTTCATGTACCATTGCTTGGTTTTCCTTGGCTACTATGTTTTATCATTAAACCATTCCCTCCATAAACTCATCCAACTTAATCTTAAAACCAGACAGGTCCGTCGCCCCCACCGTTTCCCTCGGAAGGCCGTTCCAATATTTCACCCCTCTGATGGTCAGAAACCTTCGTCTAATTTCAAGCCTAAACTTCCCCCCGGCCAGTTTGTATCCATTCGTTCTCGTGTCCACATTAGTACTAAACTGGAATAATTCCTCTCCCTCCCTTGTATTAACCCCTCTGATATATTTAAACATAGCAATCATATCCCCCCTCAGCCTTCGCTTTGTCAGACTAAACAACCCAAGCTCCTCTAATCTCTTTTCATACGACAGGTTTTCCATTCCTCTGATCATCTTAGTCGCCCTTCTCTGCACCCGTTCCAGTTTGAGTTCATCTTTTTTAAACATGGGAGACCAGAACTGCACACAGTACTCCAAATGAGGTCTCACCAGCGCCTTATACAACGGAAGCAGGACCTCCCTATCTCTACTAGATATACCTCGCCTAATACATCCCAAGACCGCATTGGCTTTTTTCACCGCCACGTCACATTGCCGACTCATAGTCATCCTGCGGTCCACAAGGACCCCTAGGTCCTTCTCCTCTTCCGTTACTTCTAACCAATGCGTCCCCATCTTGTAACTAAAATTGTTATTATTCGTCCCCAAGTGCATCACCTTACACTTTTTACTATTAAATTTCATCCTATTTCTGATACTCCAATTCACAAGCTCATTCAAGTCTCCCTGCAGAGTATCCCTATCCTCCTCCGAGTTTGCAACTCCTCCCACCTTCGTATCATCCGCGAACTTTATCAGCCCACTCTTGCAATCGGTCCCGAGGTCAGTTATAAATAGATTAAATAAGATGGGTCCCAAAACCGAACCTTGAGGCACTCCACTAGTAACCTCCCTCCAACCCGACAATTCACCCTTTAATACGACCCGCTGCATTCTCCCCATTAACCAATTCCCTATCCACCTCTGGATTTTCATATCGATCCCCATGTTTTTCATTTTAACCAATAGTTCCTCATGGGGTACTGTATCAAACGCTTTACTGAAATCCAGGTATATTAGGTCCACCGCATTTCCCTTATCTAATAAGTCCGTTACTTTCTCAAAGAAGGAGATCAGATTCGTTTGGCACGATCTGCCCTTCGTAAAACCATGCTGTAATTTATTGCATTTGCCATTAACTTCAAGGTCCTCAACTAGTTTCTCTTTCAGAATCTTCTCCAGCACCTTGCACACTACTGATGTTAAACTAACAGGCCTATAGTTACCCGGGTCACTTTTTTTCCCTTTCTTGAAAATAGGAACCACATTGGCTATTCTCCAGTCTAATGGGACTACCCCCGAGTTTACAGATTCATTAAATATAGTCGCTAATGGGCCTGCTATTTCCCGCGCCAATTCCTTCAATATTCTCGGATGAAGATCGTCCGGTCCACCCGACTTAGTCCCATTAAGGCGTTCTAGTTTTGTTTCTACCTCGGATGCGGTAATCCCCCATCCCGTATGCCCCTCTGTAACGGTGCTAGTATCCCTAATACCTTCATTGGCCTCATTAAACACCGATGCAAAATATTCATTGAGATATTGCGCCATGCCTAGATTATCTTTAATCTCCTCTCCGGCTATAGTCTTCAGCGGTCCCACTTCTTCTTTCTTTGCTTTCTTCCTATTTATATGGCTGTAAAACCTCTTACTATTACTTTTAATTCCCCTCGCTAAGTCCAACTCTTCCTGGCCTTTGGCCTTTCTCACTCTATCTCTACATTCTCTGACTTCGCTAAGGTAAGTTTCCTTACTGATCCCTCCCCTCTTCCACTCTTTGTACGCTTTCTGTTTTTTCCTAATCACCCCTTTCAGCCGGTCGCTCATCCAGCTCGGTCTAAGTCTCTTGCTTAGTAATCTTTTTCCCTTTTTGGGGATACAGGCCTCTGACAGCTCTTCCATCTTTAACTTAAAGTAATCCCAGGCTTCTTCTGCCTTTAGGTCCCTTAATACGTTTGCCCAATCCACTTCCCTTACCAGTCCCCTTAATTTGTTAAAATTGGCCTTTTTAAAATTATAAACCCTAGTCTTTGACTTAATTCTGGTACTCTTTCCATTTAGTTTAAAGCGAATTAGCTCATGATCACTGGAGCCCAAGTTGTCCCCCACTACCACTTCCTCAACAAGGTCCTCACTACTTACCAGAATCAAATCTAAAATGGCCTCCCCCCTCGTCGGCTCAGCTACCACTTGATAAAGGAATTGATCCGCAAGCACATCTAGGAACATCTGAGCCCTATTATTGCTACTAGTGTTTGTTCCCCAGTCTATATCCGGGAAGTTAAAGTCCCCCATAATTACACAGTTTCTATTAGTATTTACCTCCCTTAATACATTAAACAATTCCTTATCCATATCCTGGGTCGATCCCGGTGGTCTATAGCACACCCCAAGCACTATCCCCGGAGAGGCTCTAGTAGTACTTTTACCCAGCTTGAGTATCGCCCAGACGGACTCTGTATTATCTATTCCATCCACTATTATTTCTTTACAGCTTATTTCACTATTGACATACAATGCCACCCCCCCACCTTTACCTTTATCCCGGTCTTTCCTAAACAGCGCATACCCCTCCATACCTGCGTTCCAGTCGTGACTGCCATTCCACCACGTTTCAGTTATTCCTACGATATCCGGTTTCAATTCTCGGACCAAGAGCTCCAATTCTTCCATTTTATTACCTAGGCTTCTCGCATTGGTGTACAAACAGCCTAATGTATGTCGTTTAGCCTGTCTCCCATTACTAGCACTGTATGTTGCGGGCCTCTTTGTGTTCGTCCCCCCTGTCCCTCCTATGTCCAATCTCATCTCCCCGGCTATGTCTCCTCTTATTGCACTCAGCTTTCGCAGCAGCTGTTCATGCACTTATGTCCTGTGCTGCAGGCCCAGTGCCAGTCTCAGAAGAACAATGGTATATCAGGGCTGGCACTACGTCCTGGCAGAGTGTCAGGAAGTCTGGGTTAGAGAGATAGATATGCTGATGATCTTCAGAAGCCCTAATTTACATCCACCTGTTTGCAACCTAAGAAGCAGGTCCTAGATTATGCTTAACCAGCTGCTGAACAACCAGATTGGCTGCCACAATGTGTCTGCAGGGCAGCAATGCAGATGGTCAAACATGCAGTGGAGGACTGCACAACAGCAGATTGGAGGGTAGACAGCAACACCTTCCAACCCTTGATGATGTAGCAGTTAGATGGCTGAACAATCTACATCTATTTGTGATGGATATGAAAGAAGACAATCTTCATGCTTTCTCCCATGCTGTCCCTCACACTTGGGAGAAGCGCCCCATAAACCTCTGCAAAATTATCTCATTGTTCTCCTTCAAACTGCCATGATGCTACAAAAATCTTGACAACAGTTAGGTAGCTGGTGCACTGAGATCACCACATATTACACTGACCAATATTGTTTCATTATTTGTCTCCACTTGTCATCACTTAGACAGTAAGCTCTTTGGAGCAGGGACCACCCTTTAGTTCTCTCTTTGTACAACACCTAGTACAATGGTGTCCTGGTCCACAACTGGGGCTTCTAAACACTGCTATAATGCAAATAATAATAATTCACAGCAGATGTCCTTCAGGTGCAGAACTGAAGTTTGCTACAGCTGTAGATAATAAAACAATAGCTGCAGACCAGAGAGAAAGTTAATGCTGCCCATTGCCCACTGTAGTAACAGAGGGTCCAAAATGTAGTGGAATCACCATACATTGCAGTGGATGGTGGAGTAGAGGACATGCTATAGTAAGGTCAAGTGAAGTCATCTTTGCAGCCACCTGTGGCCATGAAGCCAATCACTGCTACAGCTTATCTAAATGAGAGCAAAGTGGGGATTGTAGATGAATCAGGGATATGAGCAGTAAGTGCATAAAGTGTGCTGATCCAATGATCCCAAACCACATGTGGACAGGGCACCAGATTAGCATTCATGGACAGATGACACTGGTGTCTCCTTATCCTCCCTATGGATTACTGGGAGGATTTCATATCCACCCAGACCCCACATAATTCCTTAGCACAAAGCTCATTGGGGGGGGGGAGGGGGTTTGAGAATTTCAGTCATCATGCCTATGTAAATATCCTAGATGCTTCACCATAAAACAATAATTAATTACGGGCTAAATACTCACGTCAGCAGCCAGTCTGAATAACTAAATCCTGTCTCCCCCCTACCCCCCCAATTTGCAGACCATCCGTACAGCCACTCAGCAGAAGCCATTTCATGCACTATATCCCAACACGGGGTGGAGAGCCACACTGCAGCACATCCTTTGGGCCCACCCACCCTTATTCCATCATCACCTCCTCACTATACTTTCCCACACAGCTAATTCCTACATAGTGCTCTCCTTGAGTAGGCCTCCAGTTCCTAACACACTATCAATCCTAACACACCACCACACACACACCCCTGCCCAAGGAGAAGAATTCCCCCCAAATGATTAAAATCATACAAGATTTTTTTTCATTCAAAATCAGACAGTAAATGTCTCATATAAAAACATTAAACTTGCCTTAAGAGGAGCTAACTGCATGGTTCCTTTTAGGCCAAAAAGGAGGGCATCAGACAATCCCCAGCTTTAACTGTTCAACAATAGTTTGAGAGATGCCATCATTGGTGGGTTGTTGTTTTTTTAATATCTTTATAAGACGGTAGTAAACCAGTGTGCTGTACCCTCACCGAAAAAACAGCCTTGTTTTATTGGACTGTTTTTTTTGTCAGCATTTTTGTTATCTGCAGAAACAGCTGGAAAGCACATTGAAGTGTCATTTTTTTTAAGAACAGGGCTCAGTTTAAGGTTCAATCCTTTTGGCAGCACTGTGGCCAATTGGATAAAATATTTAATGGCACTGTATTCTGAACTATATATTTTTGACAATGCATTTCACGCCTTGTATGCCACCAAAGTTATGAGATTGGAGTGAATAATGAAAGAGTAGCTCAACATTCTTCATGGCACAGAGCTCAGATTTGTTATTTTTCATTGATGTGCCACTAGCTGAATCAAGCCTTGATAATGCATAACTGGTACTTACTTTGTGGGAATTATATTAAAATATAAGAAGGTCTCAACCTTCTGTCTTTTTCTATGCAATATTAAAATCACATTAATATTTAAAGCTTCGGTATCCATTGTGAGGAATAAAATTTTAAAGAGCATGTACAAATCACTGCTGGAAAAATTTGATTTAAAAGCTTTAGTTTTTCAAACCACTGTCATCTGTTCATAAAACAATCAAGCCTGCAAAGCAAGAATATCAGTGTTAGGAAAAGCTTTCAAAATATTTGTCCGTGTTTGTAGCAAAACTATAATTTTCAAAAGCAAGGATATTGTGGAAATCTATACTTTTTCATGGTTCTATAAAGGGTTTATACACACATTGTTTGAACACAAAGGTTTTGGATAGCACTGACTTAAAAAAAATAAAAGGTCGGTTTGTGATTCAAGGAAAAGATCTAAAGCCAAGAAACAAATCTTAATAAGATACATAGTAACAAACAATGTTAAAATAATGCAAAGGCGTTTGTGTCTTAAAAACAGACAATAGCAGGGACATTCAAAGAGAAGAATTAAATTGTGAGTTGTTACTCATTTTAAGGTAAGGGTTTCTAAACTCAAATGCCAACAAGCCTGTAGCTATTGCAGGATTGCCTATAAAAATACTGCAATAATCATCATTCTATTTCAGTCCACATGCCAACTGGATTTTTTTTGCTGAAATCACAAAATTTGCAAAGGAAAAGCAAGCATTTGCTGCCTACTAGTAAAAGATTACTTGTATAATACATACTGCTTCTGTTTAACCATCTCGAAATATAGCAGAGTGGTATTATCTCCAAACATCACAGCCACAGCTTGTTCTCATGGCAGTTATTGTTTACATAGGAATTGTCAGATCATTGATAGTCCTTCTAGTTCAGCATCTAACAGCACCCAATGCTTCCAATAAAAACCCATAATTCTCACAATGGGAATTTTTGCCAGAGTCGATGGAAGAAGTTTCTTCCTAACCCCATTTGGGTACTTCTTCACTGCAAAGTTAACCCAGGCTCTTACTTGGGTTTTAGCCCAAACCCCACTTCCTTCCAGAGAAAAACTTCTGACCAGATTTGGAGATGCTTTAAGCCCAGGCTAGTTAACCAGTATAGGGGTGTGGATTAGAATCCAGGCTTCTTTTTCACTCAGTCTGGAACCTGTCCACTTTCCAGTGAGGATGCAGGCAAAATCACTGGAGTGCTGATAGGCCTCCAGTGCTATTCCCACAATTCCCTCTTGACACAGTTGGCTGGGAAAGAATCCTAGAGCTTCTCAGTATAAAGAACTACAAGATACACTCCCAGACATGCATGGGCAAGTGCAGAAACAGCAAGGACACTGTAACATGGTAGGGATTTGCTGTGGAGATGCTCTCACACAGGCTAGACTAACCTGAATACTCGCACCTGGATTAACTGTGTAGTGAAGACATACCCTTAATGGTTGGCTTTGTTCATATCCCTTATGCATTTTTTCCTGGCTAATATAGCTGCTGCTGCTATCTTTATTCATACAAGTGCCTAATCTTTTTTTGAATCCTGCTAAACTCATGGCCCTCTGCAAGCACTTGGCAGGAACTTCTCTAGAATGACTGGGGTTTGTGCATAAAATTATTACCATTTTATATGGCTTTAATTTCATGGCTTATTTGCTTTTTCTTGTAATATTGGAAATGGTAAATAGGAGCCCCTAACTGGCCTTTATTACCCCATTTTTTATGTATATATACTTCTATCAGGATGCCTCTGATTTGTTTCTTCTCTAATCTAAATAGTACAAGTTGTGGTATCCTTCACAATCAAGTATTAACAACTAGTTCTGCTCAAGGGGTAGATTTCTTGATTTTACCTGGATTCAGAAATTCTTTATTTTCAGCTGGCTTCAAACAGGCTCTGCTGTTTCAATGCATACTCTGATTTCAGTTATGCATGTTCCCTCCTTCTTCATCCTTAGTGAGAGCGGCTTCATTGTAACAAAGCTCTTTCCTAATTCCCTCATTCATGCTTCCCTCATCATTTTTTGGGTACAGCTGAGCAGCTTGAAACACCCCTTCTACAAACACATGTGCTGCTCACATTCTGCACTACTTGCATTTTTGACCCCACGTTTCATTTTCCTGTGTTTCAACACATTTCCAAAATTCCTCATTTAAAGAGGCAACAACCTTTCCAAAGCCATGGGTTTGATTAGTTTGCAGTTACAAGAAATAAGTATGCTGATGTTATTAATCTTTTTAATTTGTAAAATTTGTACAGTATTTTCCCAGGGTAATTCACAATCACTACTCTTTCTGTGTACTTATATGGTCCCCGGCCCTTCTCTGTCTGAGCCCTCCCAATTTCATCAGAACAATAAACACAATAGCATTCTCTCTTGGTAATGTGCATGAGAAATAGCTTTTCTAAGTTGTTTGTTCAGTATGTGTGTGTGAATTGGTTGCTCTGTGTCTATGCCATGTGGGAAAAGTAAGTTTTCAGGACAAGACAAGTTAAAAAGCTGGGTTTTGTGTTTATCTTTTAACACGGTGAGGCTTCTGGTCATTTCTCCCTCTTGCAGGAATACATTCCATAATATAAGTTTAGTCCTTATGACAGATCAGTTTCCCACACTTTGTAGTCTTCCCCCTATTTTGCTGACAGTTTCATTGTTCCAATGGAATGTAGCTGTCATGGAATGTTGTAACTGTGGAGGCCATGCTGATGGTTTTTTATCAGCTGGATCTTTTCCAGGGTGTGCAGCATCATTCCTCTATAATAAGTTGCAACTTTCAAGCATGAAGGTCACAAAACACTGGATCACTATGGCCATGGCTGAATCTGATAGGAAGAGGAGCAGTCTTCTGGCCACTTACAAATGGAAATAGGACCCCAAGACTGTGAACTGACTTGGCAGATGCCCTCAACGGTGGGATGTTCTAGAGAAGGTGAGTTCCTCAGAGTGCTTCTTTTTTCCTAGCCACTTCAGCTCAGTCTTGCTTGGGTTTTCAGTTTAATTGCTCTTTACACCAGGTGCAAAATTTGGCCAGGAATCAAGAAAACTGGCTTTTGTTTGCATATTATTGACACTTTAGCCCAGGCCGTAGCATTAGCTCTCCTAATAGCTTCATATAGATTTAGTAATATGGGGGAAAGGATAAGCTATGTGGGAATACATTGGTAAGGGCTCTGGAGATGAAGGAATCTTTTTTTTTTTTTTTTTTTTTAAAGTGTGATCCAAAGGCCATAAAAGTCAATGGAATGACTTTTATTGATTTCAGTGTCTTTGGCTCAGACCATAAGTTTGTACCATCCACATCCATTCACCGTTTTATTGTAAACACCATCTTCCAGAACAATATATATATATTGCCATTATTGTACATAAATACATTTGCCATTATTGTAGCTTCTGGTTACCACAGGCCAGTGTGACATGAATTGTAAAATGTTATACAAATTATTTTGTACTAGAAGAAAAGATGCAATGTACTGGCATTACACATGAATTCAGTATCTAAGGCAGCGATACTCAGACTGAGGCTCGAGAACTGCAAGTGGCTCTTTAATGTTTCTCCTGCGGCTCTTTGCAGCACATGATATTAAAATACTATGTGATTTAATTATTAATCAATCTAAGTTATTAACCAATCAGGATGCTTTTACTGTGTTATTAGCCAATTGTAGTTGATAAAATAATAATACTTGTTCAGTTATTTTGCTGTCTATCTACCTATATATATTTTCTCACATTATTATTTTATCAGCTATGGATAGATATAAACTAAATATTTCCCCTGTCATACTGTTTAAATATGAATATATAATACTATAGTAAATTAAACAATTAATTCACACTACTGTGGGTCTTTTGGGTAATGTTGATCATTAATTTGACTCCTGAACCACTGAGGTCTGGGTATCACTGCTCTAAGGGTAAAGGCACAGAGTACAAATAAATGCCTCATAGTGCAAAATAAATAAAATAATACAATTTTCAATCCTAAATTGTTAAATTAAATAATCATGTGTAATGAGAAAGAGATGAGAAAGTGTTATTAACGAGGTAGTGACAAGAGAAAAAGGTCAAAATCATTAAGTAATAACAAAAATAATTGAATTAAATTTTTAAAAGGGTAGCCACTTCTCCCAACTAAATAAACTCATGAAATAAGGGTTTTTTAAATAAAAAATTATGCTACTGCCCGCCCACTATTTAGCTCCCTGGTAAAAATCATTTTGCTGACTTCATCGTATGAAGCCTTTGAGTGACTATGACTAGTTGTGAGGAATATGCACAGATACTAATAGAGAAGGTGGACAATTCTCCTGTCCATCTGCCTTATGCATATAATTACTCAAGAGACATCTGACATTGATCCAAACTTGCTAGTCTGGTGAGATGGAATCATTAACAGATATTTTATCTCCATGTGAATTAGACATCATTGCAAGACGTTTTCCTGATCAGTTTTAAACCACAGACAGCTGGGGTAAACTATAGAATATAATGTATATGCTGAATGCTGAAGTCGTGGTATTAAGCATGGGAACAATAGATTTCAGACAAAAGTAATCAGAAGCAGTTATGACAATAAGCTCACGTGATAACTAGACATCTATGATGTATTCTTATAGTTATTCATAGATAGGGCCCTTCCAATTTCATGGCTGTAAAAAATGTGTCATGGACCATGAAATAAGCCTTTCTCCATGAAATCTGATCTCCCCCCTTGTTGCTGGGAGCATCTCAGGCAGGGGGTTCCTAGCTGCAAGTTCCAACTGGGCTAGGGAGGGACAGGACTTGTCCTTTCCCTGCATGGCCGCTCTCTCTCTCTCAAGGGGACATCAGACCCACCTCGGAGTGCCTGCCCCTGCTACAGGAAGCTCAAGCCCCGGAGGTTCCTGCAGCTAGAAGAGTCTTGTCGAGGAGGGGCCGATCTCCTCCTGCTCCTGGTAGTGCTCCAGCCTGGGGGCTCCTAGTTGCAAGTCCCTGCTGGGCTGGGGAGGGACAGGACTTGTCCTTCCCTTGCATGGCAGCTCTGGGGGTGGAAGAATCAGACCCACCTCTGGGTACCTTTTGGGTTGGGACACCCACAGTTACAACACCATGACATTTCAGATGTAAACAGTGAAAACGTGAAATGTACCAATTTTAAAATCCTCTGGCAATGAAATTGATCAAAATGGACCATGAATTTGGTACAGGCCTATTCATAGAACCCATGATTTTCAAAAGTGACTAGTTATCTTGACTGCCCAGTTTGAGACACCTCAAAGAAGCCTGATTTTTAAAGCGTGGGTGCTCACCAGTTTTTGAAAATCAGGCCTCAATAAGGTGTCTCAACATGGGTTCCCAAAAAGGGAGGCACCAAAAAATAACTTGACAAGAGTGCCAACAGCTGAGACACAGAGGAAGGGATGCAGCACCAGAACAAAGTGAAAGAGATGAGAAATTTAGCACATTTTATTACACTCCATAATTAAATTATTTACAATTTTGATTGTTTAGCTTGTTCACACTCCTTAAAGGAGGGATGGAGTGGGTGCTGCAGGTGGAGAAGTGATGTTCTGAGTGTTTTAAAACCTTAATTAAAGCACACCAAAATTACGTATGGTACTTTTAATGCAGTGATGTTTGTTTGTGACATTTTGAAACAGTTCTGCTATAAACTGACGAGTCTTCTCTAACATTCAATCTACTACACATGTTGTGGCATTTTAAAGCCTGCCTTATTTTTAGAAGGTGTGAATGCTTTTTCATTTCCATATACCCAGAGCAACCATTTGTTGCATAACGATTTATTGGAAGTTGATGTAACACTATGAGATGGATTGCATTTTTTAAAAATTTCATAAACAAATGATCTAACTTAACAAGAGCTAAGTGGGTAGTATTTTGTGAAGCACCCTTGGATGCGTGTGATTAAGGTTGATAGTCCCTTCAAATAATGTGATGTAGGATGAAAATTTTGTTTAGAAAATAGTACGTAGTAGACAAATAGAAAGAGAAAAATTCCACTTCTGCAACCTGCAGAAGAGCCATGTAGCTTAACTTGTGAGTAGAAAATCTGGACCGGAAAAAGTTATATTCAATGATGTAGTAATGTGACATTTAAATATGTTATCCCTACCCTGTCCTTTTCGATTTTTTATAGGCACTTGCAAAATACTTGGACTCCTGTTGGGTCGCATAAAACAGTGGCTTTTATTGTGGCAGGTCATAAATATTGTCCTGGTGTGCCAGGCTTTACAGGGGGTTGGGAGTAATTTTTTGTAGCTTAAAAACATATTGGTAGTATGACCCTCATGTGCCTCACAAAAAGAAAAAGAAAAGCTAACAAAGACAGAGAATTACATCAGAAATATGGGCATGGAAAAAAAACCTATATTTTTCTAATGTTTTTGAATATGTGCCTAATCTTATTTATAAATGTAAATGGCTCCTTCCATCTTCAATGATCACAGAGAATGGCTAAATCCTGCCTGACTCACTCATCAGAGTAGTCTTCAAAAGGAGTAAAGCTGTGCTGCTATCAATAAGTGCATAAGGCAAGCAAGATTTGCACAATGTAAAAATTGTGATAGGCTACATTACAACTAAAACTGTGCAAACTGTGGCCCAGATTAAGTATTTGTGCATGTTTTGATGAAGATGAGCTGAGTTTTAAGAGAGTTTGGGAAGAATTTCAAGAGAATATAGGCCACATTTTAGTACTGGGTCTTTGTGGTTTGAGGTGGAAATGAGGTGAAAGTGATTTTGCACTGTTTTGTCCTAAACCAGAAAAAACTTGGCACTTTTAGGTCTCTACCATGCCTTTATAAGGCACAGCCATGGTGCTAGGTCAGGGAGTAAGGACAGAGAGGCATCACACTAGTACTAATCTCCAGAAGCATTCTGCCTACCAAGGATGCAAGCAAACAGAGCGGCTCTCAGTCGAACATATTGATGTCACTCTCAAACATTCCGTTGGATGTTTGGTATGTGCTTGCTATGGCTGGTTTGCACGCTACCCTCTAGTAAGGGAGGATATATAGGAGGAAGCAGGCTTTGGTCTAATGTCTTGTCCCTTTGGGAAGTTTGACAAAAGTGGCAGTGCTAGCATTCCATCATTTCTTACGCTTAGAGTCTGCAAGTACTGAGATTACAATGCCCCCTGTACAGCTATGTAAGGAAGAGGAGAGGACGGCTCCTCATACTATCTCACCTCTCCCTCACACCTGTACACTACTCTGGGCTAACCATGGACCTGTAATGACAAAGAATGTAGTGACAAAGGATGAGTTCTCTTTCTCACTTGTAGTGCAGGTTAATTAACTCATGCTAGCTATCCCATTGTAAAAGACTTTTTGACACAAGGCACCTATAGTTTTACTGTGAGGAAAAACTAAGACGGGTCAACCACAAATGAGATATAATTCTGACCTGCCCTAGATACCTCCTGGTAAAACTCCCAGTACCTTGTTCTCCACTAGGTTTTTACAGTGGGAGAACTATCACATCTTAGTTATCTCACTATAAACCACTAACTTTTCTGGCAGTAACTACATAGCCTCAAAGTGCCAGTTGGAGAGTGAGTTCATATGAAGTAAAACAATAGGCTATACACAAAGCCAAGTGTCAATCTGGCACATCTCCAGATGTAAGAGCATATATTCAGTCACTCATCTCACTATACATAATGGGAACTTAGAAAGAACACTTGAGGTAGTATCTCGAAAAGCCTTCTGGACAAGAATATCAAGTTAAATATACTGGAGATGAATGAAAGGAACACCAGATTAGCAAACAGGGAATATAGTTGATTCTAACAAACAAAATATGGGGCCACAATTAAGACTACATGGAAGTGCACCTTAAGGTCGAACAGAGTCAACTTCAAGGAATAAGAGAAATGGAGAAAGCAAATAAAGTGGGACCAGATACATTGTGTGTGACCAGATACATGCTCAAGTTATGAGTTCTAAAGCAAAGAAGTGGGCACAAAACCATGGCAGATGAAGGCCAAAATATAAAACATATATGCAGATAGATTTACAGACTAAACAAAAAGTGCTGATGAGAAAAGAACAGGAACACACTGATAATAATGAGGAAAGCCCCCTCCAAAGAAACAAGCCTGAAAGAAATCAAACGAGACATAAGATGCACTAACAAAATCAGGTACTGTACAACTTCATTACCTTTAGCTAAGACTGCCATTATATTTCAGAACTTCACTTATAATTACAACCGTCAAGGCCCGATCCTGCCATTTTTTATTATTCTATTTTAATTATTTAATATTTATTATTTAATTATTTTAATGAGACAACATAATTGAAATAACTTCTTGGAATGTTCTACTTAATTATTGAGCCTCACAAACACTCAACCTGAATCTTTGGGATCCTGCAGAAAATCCAGCTTCTCCCCAGTTATCAGCTAATGGCCCTTCTGTCTCCAGAGTTTCCTAATTCCCTTACACAGTTGAAAAGTGGACCTGTATATAAGGCTTTGAGCCATGGTAGAAGGTGGTGGATATGATCAGAAGGACATGGGAGCAGGAGCCAAGGTAGAGCATAAAGAAGAAGATAGGGACATGAGTCGAGTAGGGGATGGATAGAAGCAAAGGTAGGCTAGAGGCACAGAGGCAGAAGTAGGTGACCATTGTGGCATGACACTCCATATTCTTCATAGAAATATGCTTAAGATATGCATATGGCATAACTATGATATATTTTATGCAAGATGGCTCATGTATGATATCATTGAAAAGGTTATGATTTACTGAATGTGATTGTCCAATTTGTATGCATGTAACATTTCTGTATCTGAAGTTAGGAATATTGACTATGTAACAATTACAACTGTGTGTGCGCTTAGGGAAACACCCACCAGGCAGCAAGCAATCATCCTGAATGAGCCATTTAAGAAGGACACTAGGACTCTGAAGATACCAATCTCCCACCTACCTGAGGAATTTCCTAGAATGCTGCATTGACACTTCAAGTTGAGGTGATAATGTCACCTGATGCAAAATACCACCTTGGACACTGCTGGTACTTTTTCAGTGGAAACAAAGGCTTTCCGCTTTATGTAAATCTTATTCCCCAGCCTTAAATAAGACAAACGGGACTCTCCTCCATTGCCTACACAAGAAGAAAAACTGCTGAAAGTAACGGGAGAGAAAAAGGAACTAATCCGAGGGGAAAGGCAGTGGTGAGTCCAGACTGAGACTTGAGAGCCTGGCAGAGCAACCCAGTGCAAGGGAAACTCAGGCTGGCAGGGCCAGAGGGCTGAGTGGGACCCCAGCACATCAGGTGGCATCCCAGAAGGGGGGCCCAACCCATCAAAACCATACATCCCATTTTGGTCGGAACAGTCCCTTTTTTAAGCCCTGTCCCGGCCGTCCCAACTTTTTTGGCAAAATTGGGCTTGCAGAGGAATGTGCGCGGAGGGCAGGGGGCAGGGAGCAGTGATGCCAGCAATCTTCATAGGGGAGGAGGCAGGGCTCAGCCAAGCAGTAACACCAGCCCAAGCCTCGTGTGGGGGCAGACAGGGTTAGGGCGAGTGGCTCAGGCCAGCCTCATGCTGCAGATAGGGGAGGGGCGGGCTTGGGCTAGACTCAGACAGTGTCCTGTTTTCCCTTTGGAAAATATGGTCCCCCCTAGGCAGAAGGGTCTATAACCAAAATCTGGAAGTTAACTTAGGAGTACTGAGTCTCTATACTCCTCTGCTGACAGCAAATAGCTGTGAAACCCACTGGCTGAATGTGATCATGTCATAGTGCATGTACACAAAAGAGACAAATTATGGTTGCACAGGATACCTTAATTCTGAAATTTCCTAATTTTTGAGTGTTTGACTTTGCAAACTAAACATTCATTTAATGTCTTTTTTTAAAATATATATATCAAGGGTTATACCATATATCTGGTCAAAATATGACTCTGTTTTAATATCACATGCTAAAAACAAATACAAAGAATCTTTGATAAAAGATTCCCTAATGCAAACTCTAATGTAAAAGATGTTTTTTCATGGATGCTCTTTTTAGTTCTTGGTGCTCACCTCCCAAGAATATCAAGGGTCCTTTAGAAGGCATATTTGATTTGCCTTTGTAGATGTAGAAGTATTGAAAAAAGCTAAGAAAGCCAAAATTGGGTTGAGGATGAAGAACTGGTAAACATATCCTCACACTGTAGAAGGAATAAGGCAAAAGATTGGTCACACTGATTATTCAGGAAGCAGAACTATCTTATTTCCAGAATTCATTCAATCAGACAGAATTTTTCTTTTTTGTTGTTAAATATATCAGCAACTTTTTTTTTTTTTTTTTTTTTTTTTGCAGCTAACCTTTTTGGAAAATGATGTTCTGCTGATCCTACTGTGCTCAATTTGAAGACTGCTGTTTTTATCAAGAATAATTTTGACTGCAGCACAAACGGTCCACTTCAGGATTTCCGCACAACAGGGAGACCCATTGGGTAATTCTCTGAAGTGCCAAAAGACAGAGAGGAAAGTAGAAAGAAGCGTTACAGTGACATTCTTCCATAGAAATGATAGCAGGGGCCAGGAGGTTGCTGTGAACAAGGGTATCTCATTTACACTAGCATAGAGGGAGAAAGAAGGGACTCAGGTAAAAAAAAAGGAAAGGCAGTAAAAGGAATTATAACAATGTGCTTACACTGAGTAACTTTATATCAGTATACATTTCTATGTCATCCACGTTTCAAAGATTCTTTATTCCATCCCATTTACTTTACTTTTTCTAAAAAGAACAAGACAGGTTTTAATAAAGGTTCCCTCTAGAATCAGAATATTTAATAAGTCTCTAAGTCTTTCCAAATTGTACTGAAAATGCAAGGTATTATGTGATTAAAAAGCTCAAAGGTTACCTTCAATTATCTCTAAGTCCTAAATGAACATGAAGAACAAACTCTCTTGAGAATTGGGTTGATAGGTTTCTAGGCATTAATAACATCTTCAGCTGCCTCTCTTCTCTTTATGCCCTTGATATACTAAATTAACTAGAATGTGACAGAGATTAAACAATCCAAGAAATCCTGAGAGTTCACACATTAGTTGCTGAAAGTCAATTTCTGTGCACTCTCTAGGAAAGGATCTTTCTACCAGTACTCCCTTTAAATAAAAAGTCTTCAGTGATTTGGTATCCACGCTACACTGAATCCCATTTCAGGTAAGACTCGTAGTGTAGCGTAGAAGACTTAGGAGGCCCAGATCATTTTATAGATCATGTGCTGCCTTAGAACCCACAGGATTACTTTATTTAAATATAGTATAAAAGCAGTAACAACAGAGTGCACTCACTAGACTATTGCACCTAGATCCACAAAGCTACTTAAGCACCTCACCTCAGACTTAGACATCTAACTCTCAGTTTTAGGCACCTCTGTGATCCACAAAACTCCTATTTGGCTGCCACCCAACTCTGGACATGCCTAAACTCACTTGGCATCTAAGGGTATGTCTACACTGGAACGTAAACCCAGGGTTAGTGGGATTTGAGTATGCTGACCCATGTTAGGGAACCCTGGACTTGAGCATCTACATTGTATTTTAACCCTATATTAACCCTTTCCTTACCCATGGTCGAACCTAGAGCTCTGACATCCACACTGCAGTGCGCAGACCCAAGTCAAAATAAGCATATCCCAGAGTCTCTAGCACCTCTCCTGAAATGTGGCCCATCTAGCCCTAGGACTGTAATGCACTATGGGAAAACTTTACTGCCCACCCTGCACATTACTAGAAAGCAGCTCACTTTGCAAAAAGTTTGATCAACACTCTTCATTGCCAACCCAGGATTTTGGGCTTTGTCTCAGCTAGACCTGTTCTGAGCAGGATTAGATGACATGGGACCAGATTTTCAACAGAGTTTAGTCAAATTTTCAAGTGCTCAGCACCCACAATTGTGGCCAAATTTTTCAAAGTCCTCAGCTCTTATTTAGACACCAGAATAAGGACCAGAGTTTACATGACAACTGCCAGTTATCATTGTAACACTTCTGGCCAGATTTTTCCATTGTGCTGAGCTCCTTTAACAATCTGGCCATTTATTTTGGAGCTTATCCAGGAGCTGAGCTCTTAACAAGCTGGTCCTATCATAGATGATGAACTCTTAAAAAATCCAGCTATGGCACTTTGAGCAGCAGTCGGCAACCCAGTGTTATTACCACCAATGCAGCTGAAGTAGATTGTAAGCTCTTTGGGGCAGGGAAAGTCTTTTTGTTCCATTTTTGTACAGCACCTAGCACAACGGTCTTCATGACTGGGACTCTGAAGTTTTACAGTATTACAAATTATTAATAAATAATAAATAATAGTAAATAGGTAACATCAACAGTGGGGCAATTATAGCAAAAATCTCACTAGAGTAGACAAAGCTTCATATATTGGTTAGCTAATATGAAACTTGAGAATAAAATCTTTGAATACTTTCCCAAAAATCTATTAACTAAGTGTATTCTTGGGAGTCTCGTACAGGATGAGAATAGAAAAAGTAGATTTTAATGTTTAGGATTAGGATAATCATGTCTAGGACATGTGGGCTGCCTGTCTAATAATGGAGTAGACCTCTCCCAAAATTGACAACACGAAGCTACCACTACAGGAAGTCCTTAAACTTCTCCTGAGCACTATATGAAGAAAACGAAGTCCACTTAAAAGATGGGCGCCAGGTGATCACTACAGTTCTTTCCTAGGAAATGTCTCTGGAGTCAGTAGCAGCTTCTACAGTAGGTTTTAGAAATGGAAACAGTGTGCTTGTTAGGGACACCTGGGTTTGCACTAAATTTGAAATGTCAGTTTTAAAAACAAATACTTACCATAAACACTGTGGTCTCAAGCAGAATAAATTCTTACTAGGCTAGAGAATACTTTAGTTTTTTCAATAAAATTAATAAAAATTTATTTCTAGAAACAATTTTTAAAAAAACTATCAAATGTATTGTTACTCTATGGAAAAGAGTGTTCTTGTAATAATTTTCTACAGTTTAGGGTTATGGTTTATGCAGAGATATTCTGAGAAAAGACAAAATCTCCACTGCAGAAGTGGATCTGAACTGCACTTTTTAAAATCTTGATCTGAACTTCAATGTTCGGGAGTGTGTGAATTCGGGTTTTTGATTCAGGCTCATCTTTAAGCTCAGAAACAATATATTTCCTCTACCCTCTTTAGTTACCCACCAATACCTGGGCCAAACCCTTTTGATGATGAAAGGTTGGAGTGCACAGAGTGGAGTCCACAAAACTAATGACAACAGAGTCAGCATTAATTTTTCTGAGAAATAACCAGTGAAGTAAAGTATCAGAGGGGTAGCCGTGTTAGTCTGAATCTGTAAAAAGCAACAGAGGGTCCTGTGGCACCTTTGAGACTAACAGAAGTATTGGGAGCATAAGCTTTTGTGGGTAAGAACCTCACTTCTTCAGATGCAAGAAGTGAGGTTCTTACCCACGAAAGCTTATGCTCCCAATACTTCTGTTAGTCTCAAAGGTGCCACAGGACCCTCTGTTGCTTTTTACAGTGAAGTAAATGATCCCTCAGAGATCAACTCACTCCAATTTCTGCACCTTCTCCACACATCTCTCCCCCCCCCAAAAAAATAAATAAATGCACAGCTCCATGAGGAGAGACATCAGTGAAATTGGCAACATCCCCACACCCCTTTGATAAAATTGGGGCTGCATTTCTTAATTTTCTGCAGTTTCCTTGCCTCTGTGCATAAGAATAGAGGAAATTTTCTTGTCCACCCCATACTGTACAGTACCTTACCTGTTCTTTGTTATTTCAGGGAGGAATGCTGTTCTGTACCTTTTCTGACACTACCACTGAGAAACGATTGGTACATCATTTCTACCTTGATTAGATGATCACTTCTTTGACATGTAGAAACAAATTCCACATCTGGAAAGTTCATTTAAATTAGCTGTTCAGGTACAGTGTGATTTGTTTGGGCTCTGGTGTCTTTTAATTTAATAACTGAGCATGCAGTATTCCTCATTCATTTGATCCATATTGGCTATCATTCCTTATTTTAAAAGACACTTGATTATATGGATGATATCTACATCTATGATAAGTATGCTGCATAATTACAACTGCCAACATCCTATGATGATTTGCTTTAAATTATTTTGATCCATATCTCCAAGACAGTTTATATGACATAGCACATAAGGTTGAGAGCTACACAAACGAGAGAGAGACTAATATCTGCCAATAAAAGTTGTAGTTTTCCATTGGGAATATTTTGGAGGCCTTTCATTATTATACTCTTCAGACTGTCACTTTCTTCTTTATTGAACTCCCCAGAAGATTCACAATGAAAAGACGGCAACTCATTATTGCCGGTGAATGACAACATTGCGTTTTTCAATGAGGTATAATATCAACTTCGGAAGGGTGTGGACCCTTTCTGTTTAACTTGGGAAGATTCGAATGTATGGAACCAAACAGAACAGTTGCATGGAAATACTTCTCTGCAATAACTCTTCTGACATTGGTTAATTTGCTTGGGAGTTTCACCCAGCAGAATTTGACCTAGTATCTTCCCTTTTGGTTCCAACCAGATGAAGTCCCCCACTTACTTTTCAGTACTTTTGAAACAACTCTGAGCACACAGGGAAGTCAAGTGTTTCCATGTTTCCACGCAATCCATCTCTCCTGCCTACAGGAAAATCCTTCACAGCATTGGGAGATTAGAGGACAAAATGGAACACTTACATTCATAATAGTAGCTGGAATACATCTAAGTAGAGGACATGATAACAGCACAAATATATTTGACTAAGAAAATTCAGAAATTATTTAGGACAGTATAAAGGTGGTATGATACAATAAGGAGTAATTGGAAGAAATTAAGAATGGAAAATGTATAATGAATACCAGGAAACGCTTCATGACCATGTATTAGGTTAAGGAATAGCGCCCCCCCCCCCCCCCCCCAAAAAAAAAAAGTGGTGAAAGTCCTATTACTTGACACAACTAAAACTTGACTGGACAAAATGCTAGAAAATGTGCAACAGTAATCCTGTATTAGCAGGGAGATGGATTAGATTATTAAATAGGCTTTCCATTTTTAGGATGTGCGATTCTATGATACTAGATGATGACTGTGCTGAATGTAAGGTATAATTCAAAGACAAACAACAGGAAATTTTGGATTATAAAATCCAGTTCTAGCTAAAATCACTGATTACGGTTAAGGAAAGATTTATTTTGTATTTGTTTACAGAACACATTGTTGTGCTTATTCAAAGATACAGTAGCCATTCAATTTGTAAGTTAATACCACAAGGCAATTTGTTCTATGTAGAGCTGATCAGAAAACAACATTTCTGTCCCACGGGAAATTCCAACACTTTGAAAAAATCATCCTGAATTGGTATGAAAAGTTGGAGTCTCCAAATATTTTGTGGAATGGTAGTTCTGAAATATTTTGATTCAGAAACATCTAGATGACCTTATCAAAATGCTTCATTTTGATAATGTCAAAACAATATAAAATATGAAATACATACATATGGCAGTTTTATAACACATTACACAATATATTAAAGTTAAAATTAAAAGCTGAAATAAATGATAAAGTCAGAAGGAAACAAAACAAGAAAGTCAAAACAAAATACCCCATTTCAATTTCAAAAATAATTTTGACATTTTCCCACCAAAATTGTCTAATCGACTTGTTCCTGCAAATGTTTAGATTTTATTTAAAAACTGCATTTTCTGGTGGAAAACTGTTCCATCAAAATCACCAGCTCTAGTTCTATATAGGCAGCCATTACATAGTAACTCTAAAAGTTTTAGCTCAAATGTAAATGCATAACTGCACTACACCTACACTACACCTGCTGATTCAGTGTTAATTAGATAGCCTTATTCTACATTCCATTAATAGCACAGCTTTTCAGAAATACCATACAGAATCAGTTACCTTCTGTCTTGACAAATTGTTCTTTGATTGTTGAACCTAAAGTTTCCTCCAACTAGAGCCTAGACATGGTTTTAAGAATGTCTATTCTCATTTATGATTAGTTATATAGTGCTATCCATGAATGGTGATTTATGGATATGTAATATTTGCAAGTATTTTTTCAAAACACCTCCCGAACCAATAAGGAAGTATCTTGTAATACCCATCTCTTGGCCCAGAGAACTCTTGCAGTGGTGGGCAAAGTAATCCAAAGGCAAATCAAAGATCTGCACATTTGCCAGGCTAACATTACTTCTGATATCTTCATTTTCATGGGACTAACGTTTCTTCCTACCTATTGAGTTTATATAATACTAATTATATGAAAGCTTTTCAGAATTACTCCCTCAAGCCATAATGCTTGATCGATACCATTTAACCTTAGCTCAACTAAATTTAGCACAAGGTCTCTCTCTAATCCAGGGGTCGGCAACGTTCGGCACATGGCTCGCAAGGGTAAGCACCCTAGCGGGCCGGGTCAGTTTTATTTACCTGCTGACGTGGCAGGTTCGGCCGATCGTGGCCCCCACTGGCTGCGGTTCGCCATCCCGGGCCAATGGGGGCAGCGAGAAGCGGCGCGGGCGAGCGATGTTTTGCTTCACAAAAATGACTACATTAAAATGATTTTTTCGGAGCAGGGGGAAGACTTTTGTGGATCAAAAACAAAATGAACATTGTCAACCAATTTCACTAATAGCTGCTCTTTGGCCTAAACGTCATACATGCTTTGGCAACACAACTTGTGAAAATTTTCACTTTACACCAATTAGAAAGGAGTTATGTTTTTGTTGGTAAACTGAGCAAGGTGGTTTGGAATGGAACTGCCAAAAAAAATTCAGATAAACTCAGTACAATCATCACAAACTGAGAAAGTGTGTTCAAATATATAATATTGTTAATAATAAAAAGCAACAAAGAGTCCTGTTTCAGAGTAGCAGCCGTGTTAGTCTGTATCCGCAAAAAGAAGAACAGGAATACTTGTGGCACCTTAGAGACTAACAAATTTATTAGAGCATAAGCTTTCGTGGACTACAGCCCACTTCATCCGAAGAAGTGGGCTGTAGTCCACGAAAGCTTATGCTCTAATAAATTTGTTAGTCTCTAAAGAGTCCTGTGGCACTTTAAAGACTAACAGATGTATTGGAGCATAAGCTTTCATGGGTGAATATCCACTTCGTCAGATGCACGTGGGTATTCACCCACGAAAGCTTATGCTCCAATACATCTGTTAGTCTTTAAGGTGCCACAGGACTCTTTGTTGCTTTTTACAGATAGAGACTAACACGGCTACTCCTCTGATACTTGATTGTTAATAATGACCACAATTAGTTACACATTTATTACTGTATTTATTTTATTTCACCTTTTCATCAGACATATTATTTGTGCTAACAAGAACATTTAAAAATATTAATTCATCAATTTAACAAGCTTTTTAACGTACTACACAGGTAAATCCAAGCTGATTAAAATCTTAAAATATCAACATGCCATGACAAAAGCCCCTGAAAATACTGCGTGGGAGGAGGAGATGGGAGGGGAGGAGAGAACATTCCTGAAAGCCTATTATAAAGAGGCAATCCTGTAGTTTGGGGGGGGGGGGGGTTGTTTTAGTTTGGGGTTTTTTTCAGGAGATCAGAAGGAAAGACATGCCACAAACCTAAGTCTAAATAATGCCTTAAATGGAGCAAATCTGGTATGGTTCCCATATGGGAGAAATTGGTAAGATACAGAATGCACATGCAGTGTCTGCAGCTGTCTCCAGAGGATTGCCACCTGTTGGAAGAGAGATTGTGGCTAGGGCTAAGGGAGGAACAGAGTCAGTAGAACCAGGACTATGGAGATTCACCTACCAGACGCCTTTGTTGAATTCTACGGCAGTGAGGGCTGGTCCTGCTGCCTTAGCATTACAGTAGCATCAAGGGAACAGTTCTTTAAAATACTTGGAAGACACAATGCTAAACCCAAAAGTCTAAACTCAGTTTACTCAATAAATAGTCAGTTCACAGGTCAAAGCAGAAGGGAGGTAGAATCCCCTATGTCTATACCCAAAAACACACACACTGCTTCAATCAACATTAGGTGCAACTGATAAATGAGTCTTTTTGGCAGTCCACAATTAAGTGCACTGCAGGAATCCAACCTGATGTCACAAAGACACACATCACAGGTCAATATAAGGGAGAGAAATTTGAAATCTGATAATTCCAAAGTGTTTAAAAGATACCTCAGGCCATTACCAACCCATCATGAAAACAAAAATCAATCCTGCACATAAAACCAACATATCTGTGACTGCAAGAAGCATTTTATACCTGAATATATTATTCCAGTAGAGAGATGTACAAATACAAAATCAGAAGAAAGACAGTTTGAGTCCTCGAAAAATTCCTTAAACTACCCTCCCACCCTCCGCAAATTAATGACAATGTCCAAACAAGGCCTGCATAAAATATGTTTCCAGTTAAAAAATACAAGATATTGTTTGTGTCTCTGGGTCTTTCCTTTGCATTCAGAAGCTCCACACATGTAAAACAAAAACAAAGATGAGAGGTGACCCACCTCCGAACATTTCTTTGGGCACCCCAGGGCTTGTGTCTGTAAGGGCTACAAAGGGCCCCAGAGTTGTTTGGCAAATTTAATTCTTAAACTAGTTCATGCTTATTGACATTGCATCTTGGGCTTGAAAGACCAAACACAAATAAAAATTAAATCTTTCCAACTCAAGGGTGTTCAATAGCAAATAGTAAAGCGGGAAAGAGGGAGGCAAGTGGAAAGCAGGAGCAGCTTCGAAGCAGGGGAAGTAAAGAATCCAGGAAAAGAGGCTTCTATCATTTGGTCTGTTGTACTAGAGAAAAGAAAAGCGAGCGCTGACAACAAGGCAACTACTGCCACCTTTAAAAGAAACTACCAACCTGTATTTATTAGGAGGTAAGCATTGCCAAGGGACCACTCCAGTAATGCGCATATTGTCCTCACTACCTGGTTCTTACCACAGTGGTGCCTGAAGGAATTATCCCAAAGAAATTGGAGAACAAGGAGGGCTTTTTTTTGTTTTTTTTTTAAAGTGTTCTCAACACCCCTAATGACAACAGCAGCAGCTGCTGCCACCACCATCCCCAGGTATCTCCTCTGTGGGGACTTTGTGTTGGAGTTACAAAGCTCCAGTTTTCCCCAGCAGCAGCCACAGCACCAGAAGCCCCTTCACAGCCTCTCCCCCACTCTGGTCACATCAGAACCTACATTCTATCAATTCCAGCAGAACACCAACATCCCAGAACTCCAGTCACAACGGCCAATGATTCTGTATGACCCCCTCCCTTTGCCCTGTTCCACTATGACCTCTGTTCATCCTTCTGATCCTAAAGTAAACTTCTCCCTTTACCCAATCCTCATCTTCCTCATGCCTCTCTTCCTCTTCCTGCCTCCCCATGTCACTTCCCATGCTTCTGTCACCCCAGCTTTATTCCCCTATAAAAAATACCAAAAATAAATCACTGTAAAATGTAATAGGAACAAAGGTTTAGATATCTTATTCATGGATTCTAGGATTCTAGGACTGGAAGGGACCTCGAGAGGTCATCGAGTCCTGTCCCCTGCCTGCATGGCAGGACCAAATACTGTCTAGACCATTCCTGATAGACATTTATCTAACTTACTCTTAAATATCTCCAGAGATGGAGATTCCACAACCTCCCTACGCAATTTATTCCAGTGTTTAACCACCCTGACAGTTAGGAACTTTTTCCTAATGTCCAACCTAGACCTCCCTTGTTGCAGTTTAAGCCCATTGCTTCTTGTTCTATCCTTAGAGGCTAAGGTGAACACGTTTTCTCCCTCCTCCTTATGACACCCTTTTAGATACTGAAAACTGCTATCATGTCCCCTCTCAGTCTTCTCTTTTCCAAACTAAACAAACCCAATTCTTTCAGCCTTCCTTCATAGGTCATGTTCTCTAGACCTTTAATCATTCTTGTTGCTCTTCTCTGGACCCTCTCCAATTTCTCCACATCTTTCTTGAAATGCGGTGCCCAGAACTGGACACAATACTCCAGCTGAGGCCTAACCAGAGCAGAGTAGAGCGGAAGAATGACTTCTCGTGTCTTGCTCACAACACACCTGTTAATACATGCCATAATCATGTTTGCTTTTTTTGCAACAGCATCGCACTGTTGACTCATATTTAGCTTGTGGTCCACTATAACCCCTAGATCCCTTTCTGCCATACTCCTTCCTAGACAGTCTCTTCCCATTCTGTATGTGTCTTGATAACTTTAAGATTCACACATGATGTAGTAAAGTCATGTATGCTTATATTTGTAACCCCCAGCCTTTCCCCATTATTACACATTCTAACCTGTTTCAGCTTGTCATTTTACATTGCAAGCTCTTCAGCCAGAAAACAGGTCTCCTTTATGAGGTACCAGTCCAATACTGGGTGCTCAAAATGTAATTAATAATGGTAATTTAAAATGTAAAATATTCATACTTTCAGCACGGTAGTATAGTACACCACCACCACCTTCTATACAATCAGGTGGTTTTTAAAATGTGTCTAGGGATTTTTAGAAATTGCCTCTTAATAAACTGCTTCGTGAATAAAATGTGAAAGACAGACAGCAAAGAACCAAAGCACAGAAAAGCAAAACTCAGTATTTTAACTGACCTGTGCTTAATAAGTCAGTGTGTAACACAATAGGCATAATTTTCATCCATATAGAACAATGAAAATAAGCATAGCCCTAGTGATGCAATCAGTAACGAATGTAATTATGTAATAGACACATATGCTCACTCTCCCAGTCTCTGCAACAGTTACACAGTTCACTTTAATTGCAGTTCCGCCCCCTCAGACACTCACAACTTAAAAGGTCAAGGAACAATATCTTAAGCAATTGCTTTAATTAAGGTCATGCATCACGTTTGCTGAAGGAAAGAATGCTGGTATCTGGCAAAGTCCACAGTTGTCAGACACACTTGATTTAATTTAGTAGCAACAATAAAAACAAAACAATTAATTGGGGAAGAGGAGGAGAGGGCTTCAAAAATTGAAGAAATTGTAAGTTTTAAAAGACACGTTTCCAGGATTGTTTTCTTTGTTTGCTGATCTCTCGTCATTTGCCTTTTCTCTCTGGCTACTTCCTTCAAGTACTTAATCTCTCCTCTCTGTCTCTTTCCCATTCTTTACACAATTGTGAGTAGATAACATTCTGAGTGTTTGAGAGATACATTTCTGCATTTATTTTAATGTAAATAATAAGCCTGGCATGTCCCATAGGTAACTCAAATACTTTTCATTTCAAATAGGGAGGTTCACTGCAGGAAACGTAAGGTTGATAATTTTGGGAATTCTGACCACCCCTTCCCCACCCTCACTGAGTTGCTAATATCACAGAAGTGAAACCAACATTCAATTTTATTATTAATATACTACCCTGTTAGACAGAGACTCCTTTCAGTCATCCAGGAATGATGTCCCTATAGAACAACATGGAAATTGTTTTAGCATAATGTGGGGTTATAAAATAATGCAATAACTATTTATTAATATACATTTATATGGCACTTTACAAATCACAGTTATTTCCTGCATCCAGAATAAGAAATTGCTGTGGTATCTCAGGTTTCAGAGTGGTAGCCGTGTTAGTCTGTATCAGCAAAAAGAACGAGGAGTACTTGTGGCACCTTAGAGACTAACAAATGTATTTGGGCAAAGCTTCCGTGGGCTAAAATCCACTTCATCAGATGCATGCAGTGTAAAATACAGTAGGAAGATATATATATATATATATACACACACACACACACACAGAGAGAGAACATGGAAAAATGGGCCAACTCTAACGAGACTAATGCACTGTCTACTTGCGCTTCATTGATGACGTCTTCATCATCTGAACTCATGGAAAAGAAGCCCTTGAGGAATTCGACCATGATTTCAACAATTACCATCCCACCATCAACCTCAGCCTGGACCAATCCACACAAGAGATCCACTTCCTGGACACTACAGTGCTAATAAGCAATGGTCACATAAAAACCTCCACCACCAGAAACCTACTGAGCGCTTTGCTTACCTATATGCCTCCAGCTTCCATCCAGACCACATCACACGATCCATTGTCTACAGCCAAGCTCTAAGATATAACCCCATTTGCTCCAATCCCTCAGACAGAGACAAACACCTACAAGATCTCTATCAAGTGTTCTTAAAACTATAATACCCACCTGCTGAAGTGAAGAAACAGATTGACAGAGTCAGAAGAGTACCCAGAAGTCACCTACTACAGGACAGGCCCAACAAAGAAAGTAACATAATGCCACTAGCCATCCCCTTCAGACCCCAACTAAAACCTCTCCAGCGCATCATCAAGGATCTACAATCTATCCTGAAGGATGATCCCTCATTCTCACAGATCTTGGGAGACAGGCCAGTCCTCCCTTACAGACAGCCCCCCAACCTGAAGCAAATACTCATCAGCAACCACACACCACAAAACAAAAACACCAGGAACCTATCCTTGCAACAAAGCCCGTTGCCAACTCTGTCCACATATCTATTCAAGGGACACCATCATAGGACCTAATCACATCAGCCACATCTTCAGGGGATTGTTCACCTGCACATCTACCAATGTGATATATGCCATCATGTGCCAGCAATGCATCTCTACCATCTACATTGGCCAAACCGGACAGTCTCTACGCAGAAGAATAAATGGAAACAAATCAGACATAAAAAATTATAACATTCAAAAACCAGTCAGAGAACACTTCGTCCTCCCTGGACACTCAATTACAGACCTAAAAGTCGCAATTCTTCAACAAAAAATCTTCAAAAACAGACTTAAATGAGAAATTGCAGAACCAGAATTAATTTGCAAACTGGACACCATTAAATTAGGCTTGAATAAAGACTGGGAGTGGATGAGTCATTACACAAACTAAAAACTATTTCCCCAAGCTATTTTTTCCCCTACTGTTACTCACACTTTCTTGTCAACTGTTTGAAATGGGCCATCCTGATTATCACTACAAAAGTTTTTTTTTCCTCCTGCTGATATCAGCCCACCTTAAATTGATTAGTCTCAATAGAGTTGGTATGGCAACCCCATTTTTTCATGTTCTCTCTCTCTCTCTCTCTCTATATATATATATATATATGTATATCTTCCTACTGTATTTTCCACTGCATGCATCTGATGAAGTGGGTTTTAGCCCACAAAAGCTTATGCCCAAATAAATTTGTTAGTCTCTAAGGTGCCACAAGTACTCCTCGTTCTTTTTGTGGTATCTCAGTTACCATTGTGTGGTAGCTGTTGGCAAATACTGACATTTAATGGCAACCAGTGCATTAAGAATAATTGACCAAAGAAGTGGGTTTTAAGAAGGAGAAAGAAGACAGAGAAAGAGGGCTACTGCTGGACAGGAAGTGGGAGATTGTTTCTAGCATAGCAATTACTTGATAGAAGTCGTAGAGCAGAGTAGAAAGCAAAGGGAGCAGTAAGGATATATAAGCAGGAGTTTGATTCTAAAGTAGAGCCTTATGGGGAGAACAAGTGGAATACAGTTAATATAATAAGAGAGAGGAAGCCAGTGAAAGGATTCAAGGAACATGGTTATATGGGTGAGGTCTGGGAGAAGATGTGTTTAGTATAAACAGGAGTGGGGAAGAGAAGACGTTTACCCAGGGATAGAGGGAGGGGGAAAACTCAGTACTTGGATGGAGGGGAAAAGAAAAAGGGGAGAGAGAGAATTCAAGAATAACATCATGACTGAAAGCTTGGAAAAATAGTGGCACTATCAGTAGTGAAGATGAAAAGAGATGAGAAGCTCATGTTCGGAAAAAATGAGCTTGAGATGCTGGTGGGACATGCAAGAAAAGAGGCTAGAAACTGGCAGAAGGTGAGGAGAAAGATGGTGGAATAGATTAGCACAGAATATGTTTGTATGCAGGTTTATTGCCATATTGCTTTCTATTGTTGTCCTATCCAAATTTAATAGCAAAGCAGGATTAGGCTGCAGCTGGAATTGAATGGGAGACCGCCCAAAGACACCTAAGTTCTGTGGGAATTTTGCACTGCTAGCAGATCACCCTTTTCCCACTGAGTCAGTATTGAACTCATGCTATAGCAAAGTATTAGAAGGTGCTTTGCTGTAAGAGGTGCAGCCTTTCAGATGAGAAATAAAGCCAAGTGTAAAACCATGGGTTGATCCTGCTGGTCAAGGCCTGAGTGGGTTCTGCTGATTCACTAAGTCAGGAAGCTTATTACCTAATCTGGATAGATGAGAGATGAGAGTGTTTTTTGGAGGAGAATGGCTATAGGGTGGACTGAACAGAACTGGAAAAGGAAATCAGGCAGCACTCAAGACTGGAGAAAATATGAGATAAATTTTAATTATTAATGAAATCATTGTTACTTTCTTTATTAACAAAGCCAACTCCCAGGAAGCTTGGGTTGGTTTGTTTTTTACTTCCATGAGTACTCTACACTCAGTTGAATAGTGCTATTGATTTAACGGAAACAACTCATGATTTAGGATTATTTACATGAGTAAGGGTTTGTGCAGTAGCAGATCCATAAATGGTAAACACTGGATATTTGAACTCCTCCTGATCATAAATGGGATTACATTACAAAACAAAAATGCAACTTGATTTCCAACACCCCTAAATCTGAACTAAATACTTGAAACAAGTTGATGCATCAGGATTGATCGATCACCAATATTGTGCTAGCAGTTACTTTATAGTCCTGTTGTTTTTAAAATATGTTCAGGGTCACTTTCCCTCCCCACCTCTGCACCTCTTTTCATTCATAGTTCATGCCAGCCTATGTGTTAGCAAACTTCTTTCTGTGTGAAATCAGTTTTCTGAAAGGTTCTGGAAAACAGCTTCTCTTTTTGCACTTGACTCAATTTCTGGATACTGTTAGTTTTGCTGTGAAAATCTGAGTTCCCTAAGGCAGAGTTTGCCTTGAGGCAACTTTACTACTCATTACATCTAAATGATTCTCTGCAAATTATTCTTTTCTTCTTGTATCCTCTGAACTGACTGTTTTTCATGTCTTGTTACTTGACACATAGGTAAAATCCAAAATCCAGTTTTTAATGAAAAACATCATTTTTTGTATGGTTTGTCAAACGATAAGAAGTCCTACATGAGTTCACATTGAATTAGGGGTTCTATGAGTGCCAGACAATTCAAAGACAATGAGCATTTACCCTCAAAGTTCCTCAACTCATTTATAGTAAAGACAACTAACAGCAGACAAAACATAATGGTTTATACTATATACTCAAATACTTTAACAGTAAAATCTTCTGGGAATCAGAATGCATTATTTAGTCAAAATACATATTTACGAGTGTTTTTTTTCTTTCATGGCATCTATATTATATCTTTTTGAACATCTACAAGTTTGTTTATGATTTTTTCAAAGGATCATAAACCAGACTTCTTTGATAATGAGCCATTTAATGCAATTGTAATGCTGACACTAGCATCAAATAGTGAGCATTACTGAGAAAAAATTTGGTCAAAATTGTTTATTCTAAATTATACAGAACAAAGGCAATTTTACAAATTTACCAGCATGTCTCAACTGAAATCTTTTAATGGGGCTCAGCTCTTTTTTGTTGCTTAATAATAAAGACTAGTATCTAGATTGCTTTGTATTTAAAATAGTACTATACAAGGTTAACAGATAATATTGATTGGCATTGCCAGCACCATTGATTAGATTCAATTTACAATGCCAGCCCAGTAAAACCTAATTTTATTTAATTTATAGTCTCAATTGTTATTACACATATCAGTAAAGGCTATTTCATCTTCTTTCTTGTATTCTTATGTTCCAATACCAGTCAATATTTTCAACCAAAATATGGAATTTTAAGGAGTTATTTCAAAACATGTTCAGTCCTAAAATGGTCCTGCTGTCACAGAATCTGAGATAACACTCATGTTTTTGATCAAATGACAAATACCTGAAAAACAGGAAAATGAAACTTTAGATCTACTTACAACAGGCAAAACAAAGGTTATCAAGATGAAGTCTACTGCTGCCTGGTTCTGATATTGTCCCACAGAGAATTCTATATAAACCTTCCCAGAGCTTTGCAAACACAGCACTTAAATTGTCATGATGAATGGCTACAAATCATTCCCTTTCTGAAGACTTTTAGGTGAAATGTGCTTGAATCCTGTTTCTTTTGGATACAGCCCAAACCCAACTCTCTTAACCAACAAATATCACTAAACTTGACAGATTCAGAACTAAAAAGTACAAAGAAAAACTAATTACTATCAGATCAAATGTAGAAATCAGATTCACTTTTTGGATTTGATTTTGGAAGGGCTGATCTCAATCTCCCACTTTATGCCTGTTATTATTCTGACACAAATAAATGCAGGTCAGTTTTGTAGGCATATATAAATGTGGCAGAACTGATATCATTTTGATGACCACAAACCTGATTTTCAGTTGTAACCATGCAGTTAGTTGTTTACAGGTACATCTACACTAGTGACTGAACACATGTCCTTGGTTGGGCTTGGGCCATAACCTCCCTATTGTCAACACTTAACTCCCCAAAGGAAATCTCTGAAGGAGAGAAGAGGGTGAGTAAACTAGTAGACATCAGGGGTGTTGGCAAGTACATGCTTTGTGCTGTAGTACAGCCCTGAACCTATGCCACTGTGCTGTCTGGTCAGCAGTCAGGGGCGTGTACCAGGTCTCGAGTTTCAATAGAACTCTACCCCATTGCCACAGTGCACAGAACCCTTTTCTGACTGACCAATCTATGAAGTTCCCTGTTCCCCCATTCTCAACAACAGTGGTGAATTGTAGTGACCCAGTCAGAACAGCTTTCCAATGCAGTCTTTAGGTCAATACAGGTGAACGTGGATCCTGCTCAGAGAGCAGCGACGTTGCCAGCTGATCACACCAGGGTGATGATCAATGTGTGATCAGAGTACACCACCCTCCACCACTTCTCCTGGAGTGGCAGGAACATTCACCTGTACTGGGAAATTTCACACAGGCAGGAGCAACTGGGCGTTCCGCAGATTCTGGCCCAGTGTTCTGACTGCATCAAGCACCTGAAGCTCCTGTACTGGAGGGCAAAAGACTCCAACAGTCACTCTGGGACACACCCCTTCTATAAAGTGCTTGAATGGGGGCTGCCTGAAGGGGCTCATGAGTTGGCCTCATTGTCTGACAGGATGCAGATGAGGACTAGGGTGAGCAGGCAGCAGGAGGAAGACCTGGAGGATGAAGAGGATGTGATTCTGCACCTCTACCCAGAGAAGCCAGCTGAGGGCCTCCTCCGCCCCCTGCCAATGAACCCAACGAGGACTCTGAGCCGAGGCAGGAACCAGAACCCAAGTCTGGAAAGTTACAATGGACCTGCTCCCTCCTCACCAACATCCCCTCTTGCTCTGGTGTTAAATTCCCCCTTTGAAGATCCAGAGCATTTGAAGTAGTGTGCATTGACTTTTGCTCCCTGGATAATGTGCCATGCATTGCTATGTCTCTGTGTGTTTGAACTGCAGTGCTGAAGCCACAGCATTGTCACGCCCCATTCCCTTACCAAACTCCTCCAACTTTCCCCCCTCCCTCCAGCCCCCACTCTGCTCCACCCTGAAATGGCACTTGAGCAAGACAGAGTTCTAAATCAATGATTATATTGATTTCTGATGAACCACAATTATGCATTTGGGTTCTACAGCTACCTCCTTCAAAAAACATTTTATGCAGGAAAATTCAGTGAGCCCTTGTGCATTTCTCATCAGCAGTCAGGTATCAAAGTTAGTTCCAGCAGTCCTTTCTCCTTTGAAAGTGGACTCCCTGATCTTCCTGTGCCTTTGCAAACTTAAGTCACAAGGGATGGGAGGGGTGGGGGAGTAAGGCCCTGGCTGGGGGAACAAAACACAGTTGTAAATACTTACAAAATACAGTTTGTTGTCTAAGGCAAGGTTAGTTACCGTGGTCTTTTCTCCCTTGGAAGATTACAAAGTCTTTACAGTCTCTTTCCCAGGTGTCTGCCCTCTCCCCACACAGTGCCAGGCCCCAAAAGTGGGAGAAAGCAGGGTTGGAAGAAGGATCCAGACTGGCGGTTGGGTAAAAACAATGCAATGTCCCTTTCCAGTTGCCTGCGGGGAAGACTTGTGGTGCTGAGCTGAATCTTAAAGAAACCTAATGAAGTGTGGTGTGCCTCATTCTTTCCCTGTCCATTTCACCACTCCTAGGCTGGCATAGGGGCAGGATTGCTGGCAAAAGCTTGGGGGGGGGAGGGGTTCTGGTTCAGATCTGTATCTGCATGAAATCTTTGTGTCCTAGATGAAATTGAAATCAATTTCCAGTCAAATTGCATCCCAATCCTGTAAACATATTTCAGAACATTTCTGTTGTTGCAAAAACTCCAGCTAGTTCTTCAGCTTCACCAGCAGCGCAAATCTGCTCAGTCCAATTTCTTAGCTGACCAAACTGATCCGTTCAGCAATATGTGGAGGGCTGACCATTAGCAGAAACATCTCTCTGACAGAGTGCCAGATCTCATCCACAGGACTCCAAAGCCTTTCTTCTATTGTTATACACCTCTATCCCGATATAACGCGACCTGATATAACATGAATTTGGATATAACGTGGTAAAGCAGTGCTCTGGGGGGGTGGGGGAGGGCTGCACACTCCGGCAGATCAAAGCAAGTTCGATATAACGCGGTTTCAACTATAACACAGTAAGCTTTTTTGGCTCCCGAGGACAGCGTTATATCGGGGTAGAGGTGTACTTTGAAAAATGCTAGGCTTTCACAGTTTTATTCCATTAGTATGTGCTTCTTTTAAAATGTTTCACGGCATTTCTGTATATGTTTTGATGGATAAAAATTGATTATTTTATCTGTTTTTGCCTGTACAGACAAATAACTGTTTAAACCTACACCTGTTGAAAGTACACAGACAGGAATGAAAGGGAGACAAATATTCATATTAACTTCTAACCAGTGTTCCCTCTGATTTTTTCCATCCATGTCTGGAATTAATTTTGTTCTGTGCACCAATATCAAGGTATTGTGTGGATGTGCACGAATATCAAGGTAATGTGTGCCACCAGTAGAAACAAAACACCTAGATGTAAATCACCCTTGTGTATTATATAATATAATTTAACCCTTTTTTAAAAATCTATTAATGCTAAGGCAGCAATTTAAACAAGAGCCAAAGCCTGTGCTCCTCACTTGAGCAGAAAGCCCATGGGAGTTTTGCTTACTAACAATGGCAGAATTTGGTCTTAGAGGTGAATACTTTCAAGAATCTACAATCAGCAGCATATTTAAACCTGGATTGTCACCTTCAAGTTCAACAAATTTTAAAATTGAGTCCACCCACTGTCTGGCAACATCAAATGTTCAATCTGTCAAACAAACAAATAAAACATCTGGAGTATAATTGTGCAGTGAAGTATTTGTACACAGTATTCTATTAATGTGAAATCTGCAAACAAAATCCAAATCTTTATGTACAAGCTTGGACCTGCTAGCAATGCATGCAATCTGAAAATTAGAATCCCTACGTCTTCTTTAAAGTGAGTTTCACACACAAAGCTTATATTTGAAAGGAAATTACTCCAGTTAATAACAGCAGTACATGTACTGTAAAAGTGTTCTCCTCATATTAAAAAATACATCGTACATTTACATTCAAAAGGAGATTACCTGATTCTAACACAGTGGATTGTGAAACTACGTGGAGCTTATAGAAATGCAGTATTAATTGTGACATTATCTCAGTGGGTTGCTATTTCTACATATTGAATTGATGGTCAACATTTGCCAACTTATTCAGCACCTCAAAGTTCATGGGAGTTTTTGCAACAGGATCAGAAGTTAGCATACAATGAAGGACCCAAATAGATTAATACCAAACTCCTTTATTTGGGAAGTGTTTTGAGCAAAGTTTAAAGATTCAAAATCAAACATATGTATCCACAAAGATCAGCCTTTCCTTGCAGAAATTCATAAGAAACCACTTTCTTTGGATGTGCAAGTTGTTTATCTAGACTCTTGAAGATTATCTACAGGTAGCCCTTAATTAGTTTTCAAGTGGAAACTTGGAACTATACAGCAAAGGCATTCAGTTTCTTTTTTTTTCTTTTAATTCTTCATCTTTAAAAAAACAAAACAAAACAAAACAAAAAAACAACCTAATCACATGATTTTAAAAAAGCACAGACTTGTGCCACTAAAATCTTCACAGAAAATAACTGCTGTTTTTTTGGAGAAGCAACAGTTGATTAATCATTTCTTTTTTTTTAGACTATATTGCAGCCGAACTCCTGATAGAGTGGATTGATTCATTTATAGCAACACATTTTAAAAGTACTTGATAACAACTTGGATGTCTCTCTAAGGAATTGTATGAGCTTGAAAGAAAGAAAGATGCAGTGTCCAGAAATGAAGTGCAATTAAAATTTTCCTTTAGAAAAATCATCCCTAGCTATTTCAGCTCCCTCCCTCCACTTCTGTAGAGTGCAAACAGCATCAGTAGGTCAGAATCAGACCCAGGCCTTTAAATAAATAAATGGAGATATCCCATCTTCTAGAACTGGAAGGGACCTTGAAAGGTCATTGAGTCCAGCCCCCTGCTGTCACTAGCAGGACCAAGTACTAATTTTGCCCCAGATCCCCAAGTGGCCCCCTCAAGGATTGAACTCACAATGCTGGGTTTAGCAGGCCAATGCTCAAACCACTGAGCTATCCCTCCCCCCTGGTGGAGAATACAGGCTTCTTTGTGCCCAGAGAAGTTGCCCAGTCTCTCCCCAGCCCCAATATCCCTAAGTCCAGGTTTCCTGGTTCAGGTTCCCTCGTGTGTGCCAATTACATGCCTGCCCAGTCTGTATTAAAGCAGACCCAGAAGCTGCTGGTGCTACTCACTTGGGGTTGCAGCTGCGCTAAGCACAGCCTGAACAACTCAGCCACTTGTCTCCCTGCTGTTCTGTGCCAGCTGTATGGCTCTCAACACTCAATTGAAGGTGACAAATAAGCAGACCAGCAGCAGGGCCTAAGTGAGGGAAGATATCCGTGTCTTAAGGGCCTAACTAGCTCCTACTACTTCAGTTGACTGCCTGTTTTCCTCAAGTGGGTTCAGGGAAGCAGCAGGAAACAGGAAGCTCCCTGAGAAGCTGGTTTTAATCAGTCCAGGCTCCTGGGGGTGCTAGAGAGGTACATAAGAGGCTCCTCTCTCTCCCCTGCAGCTCATGCTGCTTTCTGTTATTCCCTCTCACCTTTTCTCCTGCCTGCCTGTTATGTCTCTTGTGCCCTCTTTCCTCCAGCACAGCACTTCACCATCTCTGTGCATCTAGAACAGTTTTCTACACTCTGAGTCCTAGTGGTGCCCCCCACCAGTTTGGCACCTGAGGCGACCACCTCAGTTTGCCTCATGGTAAGGCCAGCCCTACCTCCAGCCTCACTCCACTCCCGGGCACTGCCCTCCCACCGTCACTGAGGATGTGCGTGGCTGAGCAACACTTGATGGAGCACTGCATGGTTTAGAGGGAATAGTACTTCTAACCCTTTTAATGTCTATCTGTGTGACAGACTAAGATGGTAATAACTGTCCTTTTGGGGGGAAAGAGAAGAAGTTAGTTGAGATGGGCTGGAGCTGCTGTTGTTGCTACAGTCCCAAACCCATTTCCTAGAAGACAGATACTAGTTTTAAAGCCTGAGAGTCCAATCTTCACTGCTTTTATTTTCTTAGGAAGGATTTCAACACTAGGCTGTAAGATAATAAAATAATATTTAGTGATATATAAGAAAAAGCCTATCCCAGATTATATGTGTTTAGAATTTTAATCAACCATTGCACATCCCTCTGGGCTGGTCTACCCTGAAAACGTACATTGGCATAGCTACTTATCTCAGGGGTGTGAAAAATCCACACCCCTGAGAGACCTAAACTATGGTGTAGAGAGCAATAGGCTGACAGACAAATTCTTCCATCGAACTAGCTACCATCTCTCGGGAGGTAGTTTAACTACAGCAACAGAAGAACCCTTCCCATTGCTGTAGTGAGTGTTTACACAGAAGTGCTACAGCAGCATAGCTGTAGTGTTTTAAGTGTAGACAAACCCTGTGCCCTGCCTCACCACAGCATAACTCCAGTTTTATACTGGTGTCACTCTATTGAGATCATTCAAAATAACAGAGTAGTGAATTAGGCCACCTTCTTGATGCTGAGCAACCCACTGCAATGGTGTAGGATTTCCAACTGAATTTGTCAACAGGCCTAGTCACAGGAAGTAGAGAAAGGTAATGGGAACAAAACCACCTTTAACTACTGTAACAAAGTTCTGTCCTTGACTCCGTGGGTCCTGCGTTTCCTGACGGATTTTTGCTAGCATCAGAGGCTCACTGTGACCCTCCACATAGCCCTTCTCTCTCTAGAGGCAAGGGTCACAGTCTACTGAGCCATTTTCATCATAAGCCAGCAAGGGAGGTGAGGAGAAACAACCCTCCCTCACACAGTCTCTGTCGTCTCCCAGTATCAGTGATTAATCAGGGAGGGGTGGGGGGAGCCTGGGCCCGCCCTCTACTCCGGGCTCCAGCCCAGGGACCCTAAACTTAGCAGCTATGAAAGCTGACTTTTTGGAAATAGGGCGTGTACAATTCCCTGGGCTACTTCCCCACAGCAGCCCCCACTGAGGTATCTTCTTCATAATTACCTCAGGGCCTCCTTCCTTGTACCTGATATGGATTCGTACTGCTTCATTCCTCCAACAGCACAGCACAGCTCCCTCCTATAGCTCCTGACACCCACACCACACTGACTAACTGGGAGGCTTTTAACTAGTTACAGCCAGTCCTTGATTGGCTTCAGGTGTCCCAGCTGTCTCGCCTGCCTTCTAGAAGGATCTTAATTGGCCTCAGGTGTCTTGATTAACCTGGAGCAACTGCCATTTGGTTACCATGGTACCAGGGATTTGTTTAGCCTGGGACTAACATACTTGTTCCTCACTACTTTACTGTAGCCATCTGGCCTTGCCCCATCACATATCCCCCTCCTCTGCTTAACACCATGGAGTTGGGCAACTTGGGTCGCCATCAGTGTGCTCGTGACAGACCATCAGCGTTGCCATGATGGCATCCAGCCCTGTGCCGTATGCGGAACTGGAACGGTTGGAGGGATAAGAACCACCTGGTGACCCTTGCATTCTTTTCCTTATTCCTCTGCATCCACTGGAAGGGTGCATGGTCCGTCACAAGAGTAAATCGCCGGCCTAAGAGGTAATAGCACAGTGTCTCCATGGCCCATTTGACAGCAAGGCATTCTCTCTCAACTACTGAGTATTTCTGTTCTCTTGGGAGAAGCTTTCTGCTTAGGTAGAGAATCGGGTGTTCCTCTTCTCCCACCATTTGCAACAGAACTGTCCCCAACCCCTCCTCTGTCCCCAACCCCTCCTAACTGTCCCCCCATTACTCCCTGCTCTCCATGTGTCAGTATATAATGCCTGCATCTGTAACTTTCACTCTATGCATCTGAAGAAGTGAGGTTTCTACCCACGAAAGCTTATGCCCAAATACATCTGTTAGTCTTTAAGGTGCCACCAGACTCCTTGTTGTCTTTTCTTTAGCTTCTTTGGTCAGGGGAATCTGCCAATACGCTTTTGTCAGATCCAGTGTAGTCAAGAATTGGGCACTACCCAGTCAGTCAACCAGTTCGTCGATGCGTGGTATGGGCTATGCATCAAATTGGGATACTTCATTCAGTCGGCGAAAGTCATTACAGAATCTCATGGTACCGTCAGGTTTAGGCACTAGAACAATTGGACTGCACCACTGACAGTAAGATTCTTCAATAACCCCTAATTCTAACGTTTTCTTTACTTCGGCCGTGATTTCTTCTCTTTTAGCTGCTGGGATTCGGTAGGGTCTCAATGTTACCTTGGCTCTGGGGATCGTGCAGATATGGTGCTAGGTCTCAGTCGTCCGCCCCGGTTTTGTAGAGAACACATCTCGGTTGCGATTAATCATGTTGGCTGCCTCGATCTTTTGGATCGGCGTCAAGTCGGGTGATATCCTCACTTGCTCATGTAAGTTATCCTCCTGGGGAAGGGTCTCCTGGGTGACTAAGCATGCCTCTCGATCATGCCAAGGTTTTAGAAGATTGATGTGGTAAATTTGCTCTGGTTTCCTGTGGCCTGGCTGCCGCACCTTATAGTTTACCTCTCCCACGGCTTCGATCACTTCGTAGGGTCCTTGCCACTGGGCCAACAGCTTACTTTCTGCTGTGGGCACGAGGACCATCACTCAGTCCCCTGATTGGAACCGTCGAAGCTTTGCTTGGTGGTTATAATGGGTTCGTTGGGTTTCCTGTGCTTTCTCCAAGTGTTCCCGTACAATGGGTGTAACTCGGGCTATCCGAGCCCTCATCTGCAGTACATGCTCGACTATGTTCCTTCCGGGATTTGGCTTCTCTTCCCAGGCTTCTCTTGCTATATCCAATATGCCCCAGGGTGGCGCCCGTATAGTGGTTCGAACGGAGAGAAACCTGTGGAGGATTGTGGGACTTCCCGGAGGGCGAACATGAGGTAAGGTAATAGGGTATCCCAACCTTTCCCATCCTGGCTCACCACTTTCCTGATCATGGCCTTGAGGGCCCTATTGAACCTTTCCACAAGGCCGTCTGTTTGTGGGTGGTATACAGAGATCCATAGGGCTTGTACATGGAGCAATGAACAGAGATCTTTCATCAATTTGGAGAACTTGGTGTCTTGATTAACCTGGAGCAACTGCCATTTGGTTACCATGGTACCAGGGATTTGTTTAGCCTGGGGCTAACATACCTATTCCTCACTACTTTACTGTGGCCATCTGGCCTTGCCCCATCACACTACACATGTGTGTTTATTCCAGCCTCCTCTGATCAGCTCTATTAGTCTTGGAGCCTACTAGACCACTGCCTTTTGAAGGATAGACTGTTGCTAAGTAATAGAGAAGTGGAACTGGTGGAGGAGGGCTAGGGGGAGGGTTGCTGCTGCAATTGAGGCACTAACCAGGTAATGCTAGATATGGTGAAGGACTGTTGATTAACAAGTTTTGTGGTGCTGGCCTTGCCAGTCCCATGTGAGCTAAGCTCAAAGGCTTCTCTGTGTATGGCATTTTGTGACAAGCTGAAGTTCTGTCTGCAATCACAAAGCTAAATAAATTACATACTAATATACTTATTATTTGTATAACCTTAGCACCTAGTCATTGACCAAAACCCAATTGTGCTAGGTGCTTTACAAGCATAGAACAAAAATATGGTTCCTGCCCCAAAGAGTCTACAATCGACATATAAGACAAAGTACAACAGTTGGATATTCAGTCAGACAGATGAGGGGCTGGCTACCAGAAACAATAAGACAATATTGGTCAGCGTGATAGACAGTGATATCAGTGCCCAGCAGTGGCCTACCCACTGTCAAGTTTTTTCAGGCATAATGGTAAAGGAGTTTTAAGGCGGGATTTCAAGAAAGATAATGAAGTAGCTTTGTGGGGAGCTCCTCCCCAAGCTTGAGGGGCAAGCACAAAGGTGCTTTTTGAAAAATTTCACAAGTGGGTAATGGATTTTTGCAATGGCAAGGAGCTTGTTTCTCACCATCAGCAATTCACATACCATCAGGATAGTCCTCAATTAGATTTATTAGGTTTTCTCCCGAGAAAGGTCCTTGCAGAAATAAGGAAAGCAATCCCCATTTGTCCTGACAATTGTGAACACTGTTGCCACAGCAGAAGGAAAACAACAATCTTCTCAGTTTCTATCTTGTCAGGGAACCAACCATTTTCAAACTCCTAACCCTAAATTTTTAAACCAGTTCATCTATTTTACCGTGCTGAGGTTTGTTTGTTTTTCCCTCTTGAATTAGAATGTTCCACTGTATCCAGCATAGGAAGTTTGCAGCTCAACTACTTTATTTCCAAACTCCTTTTAATCTCTGGGGGAAAGAGGCAACATTTTATATATAGTGGAAACAGATTCTTGTAGAGATTCTAGTTTTATGAAAGAAATCAATTTTTTGCATAATTGCTTGTTTTCAATTATCCGAGCTTGAAGTACTAACAGCAGCAACAGCCTCCAGCTTTCAGCACAAATCCTATAAAAGCCTCTTTGGAAGATAGCTAAAAATTGTTAGGTGTTTTCAGTGACCAACAGCTTCACCTTTCCTTCCATGTCAAAACCAAGGAAGATATTGAGCAAACAAAATGCAACCACCACAAACAATGCCAATCGTTCAGAGGAGCAGAATGGCTCAGAACCAGTCTGCCCACCACTCACATATCTGCATGCACCCTTCAGAAATTATTTCAGATGTTTGCCTGTCTCCCACAATAGTTAAGAGTAATAATAGCAGTTAAGGGAGGATGGATACCTTAACTTTCACTTCCCTTGCTTTTTCTGCTTTGTGTCATATTAGTTAACCAGGGTTTCTAATAGAACACTAATTATAGATGTATGTGACAGAGGGAGAGTTGTTAGTTTCTGTGACCAAGATTATAAAAGATTTTCAAAACGCACATTTTGCTCTAGGACATCACATCCCCTGTATTATTTAGTCTGAGTGTCATGGCGTGTGTAAGATAATATAATGCTACTTGACTGACTATAATCAGTGTGACATTTTTCCACCTGCAAAAGCGAGTATGATACCAGGTAGTGTTAAGATCAAGAGAGTGAAATGTCCATTGCTGTAGAAAAATAAAGAAAAATAATACAAGCAGGGAGATGTAAAGTATTTTGAAATTTTCACCTGAAAATACTGTATAAAATACTGTAAATAATATTAGAACATACAAATTAATAGTTAGCTCCCACTCTTAAGGATCTTGAGATAGATGGACCATTTGTTCACCAGGCAAGGGCTAGGAAATCAGGATTGTACGTGGGGAGCTGGTGGACAGGAAGTTGGTGAGTAGTAGGAAGAAGGTTGGGACCATGTGCTTATCTGAAAGGGGGGATATCATAAGGGATTAGCCCTAGAGAAGTTAATTGGGTTTGGACACTTCTTATGAGTAAGAGGAAGGAGGGAAACTAGGAAGGAGGGCAGATAGGGTGACCAGACTTTTTAGGGATGGGGAGTGGTACTGTGAATTGTTGGCAGCTGAGAATTGGGATTTGGATGTTGGTTATTGAGATAGCAGAAATGTTGGCAAGCTGGGCGAGAAGTATATTAGTTCTTGGCACTTGTTAAAGAGGAATAGCAGAAAGGTTCTGCAGCTGAGAAGGGAGTCTCTTGTTGAGGGGTGGCATAGTGGTTGAGCAGCTGAGTTAGTGGTTGAGGTGCATGAGGAATTACAAGAAGTTTAAGCCGCTAGGATTGTGGAGGAAGGGGGAAGTTGAGCACTTGTGGAGGTAGCCATTGCACTGCTGAATATATCCACCCCTAGTAAAAAAAAAAAAAAAGGGGGGGGGGGGCAAAATTCCATTTTTAAAAATTTCAACAGAATTCTGAAGTTTGAAAATTTTCTAACAGCTTTATAGGAGGGTTGAAAATGGGGGGCAAGTTTAGCAAAAAAATTCAAAAACTGTTTTGAATTTAAAATTCAATTGAAAAAAAAATCAGGCAAAATTTTGACCAGTTCTATTATTAATTTTTGATATTTCTAGGTAGGTTTAGTAAAAATGAGCATACTGATCAGTGTTCTAAAATGTGAAGGAACAGGTAAGATTATAAAATTTTTTAAAGAAAATAACAAAAATAACTTTTAGACAGAAAGAAAATTCATGATGAAAGAGCTTACTTCAAATAAACATCATAGGAAACTTAAATACTATAGAAGAAAAAAAAAACAATAGACTGCCTCAACCAGGAGCAGAGAAATAATAGAAGAGATACAGTTCTGAAATTACCTGACAATGAAAGACTGAAGGCTAGAGAAAACTATCACAATGTGTCAGCAGATGGACATGGAGTAGCCTGATTTGTCAAATAAAAAAAGGACTATTTATTTTGACTGACAAATGTTTCATGAGTCAAGACGTCAAGGAACTCAAAGACAAGAATTAGCTAATGCCCAATGAAAGCTCAATGCCAACTGAATATAAAACTAGAAAAAGAAAGATAAATATTATGAAAAAAAAAAACCAAATGAACTTTTCATGCCAACCTGAGGGAAAAACGCATTCTGTGGAACTTCCTGAGCTTAATTCTATTTTTATATTCCGTTGTCTGCAGGTCTTTTGAAGGCTCTTGTGATGAATTTCTCAAGCAGTGGGATTGTTGAAAAACTCTCAAGGCTAAAAAACAACACTGAAAAGCCAGAGTTTTCTAAATTTGTTGCTTTGGGTGCGCAGGACTTGGAAAATGTTGCATCTCCTCAACCTGCAAAGGCAGAGAGCACCCTATTAGTCCCAAGTGACATGGTTTGATGTGATGTCTTTTAAAGTCCCAAAGACAAAAAGGAAGGGGAGAAGAAAGGGTGGAAAATAGGAACTGGAGGAAACAGAGGTAAGCACAGTATAACATGGCAGCAAAACTAATCTAAAGCAGTGAATTAAGCAATTAAATAAAGTAACAGGAAGATACTGAAACTGCTCTTCAAGAGCCTGGGGATGGGCCTTGGATCCATGAGGTAGGGTGAGACCATGTGGCCTTCACCGGCCGAGGTCAGACCTTGTGGCCCTCACAGGTTGAGGTTCTCACCCTTCTGCACCCTCTGTCCCCCTCACAGCAGAGAGGGAGCTAGGGCTCAGAGACTGCTGAGTCCTGCGGGGATGGGGAATGGGTAGGCTGAGGACAGCCTACATCAAGTTACGAGTCATTTCACCACTGTGTCAACATCAAAGTACTCAGGTATTAAGAAGGTGACTTGAAGTGACTTAAGAAGTGACCAGATAACTGGAAAAATCAGAAACACAAATACTTTGGGAACTAGATTTATCCTGCTGTTGCCTTGATAGAAATTCAGTGCTATAATTAAAAGATAGTAAAATCAGTTTGTTGGTGATTAATACTGGCAGAAAATTGTCAATTATTGCCATGGCAATTTTATAATTTTATTTCCAAAATTAAGAACTCCCCCAACAATAAATCCATGCTTTTGATAACAATTTTTGGTTTTCATAAACCAATAATATTTTAACAGAAACAAACCAATATACAAAAGTGTTGACCAAGGATTTTTCCAGAAAAAGGTTCACGTGGCTCAAAAAGCCATTTTACCATTAAAAAAAATCAGGTAGATGTACTGGGACAATATGCAATCAGTGCATATATAAAACCCCACAGAAAGAGAAGACAAACCTGAGCCAAATAAAGATTAATGATCTGTCTCTGTATTTATAGTGTCTAATCACAGTGTATTCTATGCAAAATATTCTGGTATTTATTCATGCTCCTTAGGATCCTCATGATCCCATAAAATTCCTGGGACAGAGACCGCAACTTATACACAGGTAAAATCAAAAGACAATGAACTAATATGTTCTTATTTCCCACCCGCCCCGCCCTTCTCCCCAACTTCTGCCCCAGAACAGATGAAGATTGCTTAGGATGGTCAAGAATAGCTATATTAAAAAATGTAGAAATACATGGAAATTAAAATGAATCATCAATTTTCCCCACCTTGCATAGAACACCACATATTTGCATTGAAAATGTTGCAATTTTGCACATACTCTCCATTCTCCACCACATTTTCTCACACATGACAAAATATGAATATCTGGGCTTAGTGGGATTTATGTTTTTAGAACCAGACCTACAAAACCTTTCTCAATTATACTTCATGAAGTCATTCAACTTCAGAGTTGTATTCTTCCATCTCTCAGGTCCTAACTTGTCTTTCAAGAGGTTTCTCAATTTGGGCTAGTGAAGCATCCAAGAAGATCATTTAGGCCAACGGTCTATTATTCAGGACAGATTTGTACTACAATTCTCAGAAATTACAATAGTGTCAATGACTCCAGAATGATTTCTTGAAACAAATAGGTTGCAAATACAGACCTACCATTTCTTCCGGTTATGGCAAAACTCCGCTCTCAGGCTTCAGCATTTTCAGTTGTGGTGCATTATTTTACTGGTGGGAGAACCTCAAAGGTTTGAGAGGTTTCATAAACACTAATGAATTGCCCATGTGAAATAGAGGATCCATGTTTTATTTTGGGTTCCAGATGTGTGAAATGAGGAACTGTGGTATTGGGAGATTAAGCATCTTGACACAGATCACACTGTAGGTCAAGTAGCAGAGCCAGGAACTGAACCCAGAGCTCCTAGTGCAGTGCTTTAACCACATAACCATAAATGGGACAACCTAAAATAAACCTTTTAAAAACATGGTAGCCAAACTTTTTTGATGTCAGTAAAGTTCAAACACAATTTCAGCTTGGGGAATAGATCTGAATTTGTTGCCTTTATTTGAGCCAGTTCACACAACTCTACTTTATTCTGGGAGTTTCCTTTGTCTTTACACTTTGAAATCTGTGCTACTTCCTTCTGTACAAAGTTGTGGATGCTAAGGAATTATTAATGCAATAAATTCTATGGTCCCAGATTTATTCTATGGTAAATCTTTTCTTAGCCCTTCCTACTTACGTAAAATTCCTAGTAACTTCAGGACTATAATTTATATTTGGGAAGCAAAAACAACAAATTAAAAGTAGGAAAGAATGTTGAAAGTCATAAACAAAAGTGTTGTAGTGGGACAATTTGCTTAGTACAATTAATGAGTTTTAACAGGAAAGATGGACATTGATACCCCGATAGTTTAGTATATATTATACAGTGTAGCAAAAAAATGAAATTTATCAAATGTATTTATCCTGTGTAGTTCTTTTCTTTTTCCTCCATTACAAAAGACTCTGGACAAACTAGTCACAGCACCCATGTGATACACTTTGATAAATGATAAGCCAAAATTATCCATTTTTGTGGCAAAAGATTTAGCAGTGTTCTTGAAAAAATGAAGATGTCTTCAACTGCTGAAAGCCCTCATTATTGCTCAAGGAATCAGTTGAAACTGATTCAGAAACACCATTTGTTAGCTGGAGATGCTTCTGACTTAGTTCTGACACTGGAATGAGAATTTCATGTATGGTAAATAATTTCAGGAGCCTTTGGAAATTATTTTTCTTTTCTAATTGAAGCTTATTTACAAGTTCTGAACAGGCCACTCGCTTCAAAGCTCTGTGGGGACAATTTTAGAGCAACTGCCTACTGAGCAGAGATTATAATTTAAATGACTTTTAGGAAGATCTTCCCAATATATTGAAGGAAGTACAAGGTCTCCATCTGCCTGGGTATCCCCAGGAGAGTAGCTCACATGAGTAGCCAGTAGAAGTCAGTAAGATCACTCATAACAGTAAGCAAGAAGAGCTACTAATACTGAAATTAGACAGAGGAATAAAAGTGGGCATTGTATGTTTTATTCTTAGATTTCTTTGATTTTTCCGTGCTTTGAGAAAATTGCTGTCCTTGACCTAAGATGTATGTCAAAATGAATGACTATCAAATGTTCTTGATATAAAAATCAAACTTTTTTTGGCTTGTCAAGGTGGCAAAGCCAGTTCCAGCTGTGTGTGTCCACAAGCAGCTTCTGTCAAGTGAAAACATTCCAAACATTGACACCTCCTGCAAGGGTTTGTATAGAGACAGTTTACAAAAAAAGCAAACAGATGGTGAGACATTGTATCTGCTGAGCAACAACTAGAATAAGATGGTTCTTTTTAGCAGCATTGTTTCATGCTCGTATGACTCTTAACATGTAATCTTAACATGGCTAGGGGATGACCACTTATTTAAATAATGTTCATTTTAATAGGCTAAAGATATCTTTCTCCCCAGCAAAAACAAGTGGGACTTAACTATGTAGGAGATATTTTCTTAAACAATGAGACTTAGGGTATGTCTACACTATGAAATTAGGTCGAATTTATAGAAGCAGGTTTAATATATATTGGTTTTATACAGTCGATTGTGTGTGTCCCCACATAAAATGCTCTAAGTGCATGAAGTCGGCGGACTGCATCCACAGTACCGAGGCTAGCATCGACTTCCAGAGCGTTGCACTGTGGGTAGCTATCCCACAGTTCCCGCAGTCTCCACCACCCATTGGAATTCTGGGTTGACATCCCAACGCCTGATGATGCAAAACAGTGTCACGGGGGGTCCTGGGTACATGTCGTCAGGCACCTCCCTCTCCGTCAGAGCAACGGCAGACAATCGATTCACGCCTTTTTACCTGGGCTACCTGAGCAGACAACATACCACGGCAAGCATGGAGCCCGCTCAGCTCAGCTCAGCTCAGCTCAGCATCACCATATGTCATCTGGGTGCCGGCAGACGTGGGGCTGCATTGCCACACAGCAGCAGCCCCTTGCCTTTTGGCTGTAGATGGTGTATTACGACTGGTATCCGTCATATTCCAGTTCAATCAGAGGCACCTGGTCAGACATGCTTTGTCTCCTGGAGACTTAGTCCTGCCGGCAGTCCTATTGAACCGTCTTGACGATGATGGCTAGCAGTCATAGTACAGTATCTTCTGCCAAGCACCCAGAAGATGCCGAGGGCTATCAGTCATGCTGCACCGTCTGCTGCCAGCTTAAGATGAAAAAATAGATGGACCAGATTTGTTCTGTATTCATTTGCTTCCCCCTCCCTCCGTGAAATCAATGGCCTGCTAAACCCAAGGTTTTGAGTTTAATCTTTGGGGGGGGGCATTCTGTGTGACAGTTGTTTGTGTTTCTCCCTGATGCACAGCCACCTTTGTTGGTTTTAATTCCCTGTACCTGTACGCCATGTCATCAGTCGCCCCTCCCTCCCTCCGTCAGTTTCGCGCCTTTTTTTGACCAGATGCCATAGCACTGGGATCATGGAGCCCGCTCAGATCACTGCGGCAATTATGAGCACTATGAACACCACGCGCATTGTTCTGAAGTATATGCAGAGCTAGGACATGCCAAAGCAAAACCAGGACCAGCCGAGGAGGCGATTGCAGCGCAGCGACGAGAGTGATGAGGAAATTGACATGGACATAGACCTCTCACTAAGTACCGGCCCCAGCAATGTGCAAATCATGGTGTTACTGGGGCAGGTTCATGGCGTGGAACGCTGATTTTGGGCCCAGGAAACAAGCACAGACTGGTGGGACCGCATTGTGTTGCAGGTGTGGGACAATTCCCAGTGGCTGCGAAACTTTCGCATGCTTAAGGGCACTTTCATGGAACTTTGTGACTTGTTTTCCCCTGCCCTGAAGCACCAGAATACCAGGATGAGAGCAGCCCTCACAGTTGAGAAGTGAGTGGCGATAGCCCTGTGGAAGCTTGCAACGCCAGACAGCTACGGGTCAGTCGGGAATCAATTTGGAGTGTGCAAATCGACTGTGGGGGCTGCTGTGATCCAAGTTGCCAGAGCAATCAAAGACCTGGTGATATCAAGGGTAGTGACTCTGGGAAACATGCAGGTCATAGTGGATGGCTTTGCTGCAATGGGATTCCCAAACTGTGGTGGGGCAATAGACGGAACCCATATCCCTATCTTGGCATCGGAGCACCAAGCCACCGAGTACATAAACCGCAAGGGGTACTTTTCAATGCTGCTGCAAGCACTGGTGGATCACAAGGGACGTGTCACCAACATCAACGTGGGATGGCCAGGAAAGGTACATGATGCTCGCGTCGTCAGACACTCTGGTCTGTTTCGAAAGCTGGAGGAAGGGACTTTCTTCCCGGACCAGAAAATAACTGTTGGGGATGTTGAAATGCCTATCGTTATCCTTGGGGACCCAGCCTACCCCTTAATGCCATGGCTCATGAAGCCATACACAGGCAGCCTGGACAGTAGTCAGAACCTGTTCAACTATAGGCTGAACAAGTGCCGAATGGTGGTGGAATGTGCATTTGGATGTTTAAAAGCACGCTGGCGCAGCTTACTGACTCGGATAGACCTCAGCGAAACCAATATCCCCATTGTTATTGCTGCTTGCTGTGCACTCCACAATATCTGTGAGAGTAAGGGGGAGACATTTATGGCAGGGTGGGAGGTTGAGGCAAATCGCCTGGCCGCTGATTACGCGCAGCCAGACACCAGGGCGGTTAGAAGAGTACAGCAGGGCGCAGTGCGCATCAGAGAAGCTTTGAAAAACAGTTTTGTGACTGGCCAGGCAACGGTGTGAAACTTCTGTTTGTTTCTCGTTGATGAACCCTTCCCCCCCACACCCAGTTCACTCTACTTCCCTGTAAACTAACCACCCTCTCCTCCCCCCTTCAAGCACTGCTTGCAGAGGCAATAAAGTCATTGTTACTTCACATTTGTGCATTCTTTATTAATTCATCACACAACTAGGCGGATAATTGCCAAGGTAGCCTGGGATGAGTGGGGGAGGAGGGAAGGAAAAGGACACACTGCAGTTTAAAACTTTAAAACTTTAACACTTATTGAAGGCCAGCCTTCCGATGCTTGGGCAAACATCTGGGGTGGAGTGACTGGGTGGCCGGAGCCCCCCCCCACCGTGATCTTGGGCGTCTGGGTGAGGAGGCAATGGGACTTGGGGAGGTGGGCTGTTGGTTACACAGGGGCTGTAGCGGCGGTCTCTGCTCCTGCTGCCTTTCCTGCAGCTCAACCATATGCTGGAGCATATCAGTTTGATGCTCCAGCAGCCGGAGCATCGATTCTTGCCTTCTGTCTGCAAGCTGATACCACCTATCATCTTCAGCCCGCCACTTGCTCTGTTCAGCCTGCGATTCATCCCGCCACCTCTCCTCTCGTTCATATTGTGCTTTTCTGTAGTCAGTCATTGACTGCCTCCACGCATTCTGCTGTTCTCTTTCAGCGTGGGAGGACATCTGGAGCTCCGTGAACATATCATCCCGAGTCCGCCGTTTTCTCCTTCTAATCTTCGCTAGACTCTGCAAAGGAGAAACATTTGCAGCTGGTGGTGGAGAAGGGAGAGGTGGTTAAAAAAGACACATTTTAGAGAACAATGGGTACACTCTTTCACGTTAAATTTTGCTGTTAACATTACACAGCATATGTGCTTTCATTACAAAGTCGCATTTTTCCTCTTATATTGAGGGCCTGCCGGTTTGGTGTGAGAGATCACTCATACGGTGCCAGGCAACAGAATTCGGCTTGCTGGCAGCCATGGTAAGCCACAGTCTTTTGGCTTTTTTAACCTTCATAACATGTGGGAATGGTTTCAAACAGCAGCGCCCTCATTTCCGATACCAAGGACCCATTGGGTTGGCCATTTAAAATGGGTTTGCAATGTAAAAGGAGGGGCTGGGGTTTCCTGCATGCAGCACATGCAGCACAAACCCAACTTCCCCCCCCCCCCCACACACACCCAATTCTCTAGGATGATCACTTCACCCTTCCCCCTCCCCACCGCGTGGCTAACAGCAGGGAACATTTCTGTTCAGCCGAGCAGGAACGGGCACCTCTGAATGTCCCCTTAATAAAATCATCCCATTTCAACCAGGTGACCGTGAATGATATCACTCTCCTGGGGATAACAAAGAGAGATAAGGAATGGATGTTGTCTGCATGACAGCAAACACTGGGACCATACGCTGCCATGCTTTGTTATGCAATGATTCCAGACTACGTGCTACTGGCCTGGTGTGGTAAAGTATCCTACCATGGCGGACGGGATAAGGCAGCCCTCCCCAGAAACCTTTTGCAAAGGCTTTGGGAGTACATGAAGGAGAGCTTTCTGGAGATGTCCCTGGAGGATTTCTGCTCCATCCCCATACATGTTAACAGATTTTTCCAGTAGCTGTACTGGCCGCGATTGCCAGAGCAAATTAATCATTAATCATTAAACACGCTTGCTTTTAAACCATGTGTAATATTTACAAAGGTACACTCACCAGAGGTCCCTTGTGTGCCCTCAGGGTCTGGAAGCATGCCTTGGGTGAGTTCGGGGGTTACTGGTTCCAGGTCCAGGGTGATAAACATATCCTGGCTGTTGGGGAAACTGGTTTCTCCACTTCCTTGCTGTGAGGTATCTTCATTGTCTTCATCATCATCATCTTCCGCGTACCCCGAACCTGCTTCTCTGTTGCATGTTTCTCCATTGACGGAGCCAAAGCACACGGTTGGGGTAGTGGTGGCTGCACCACCTAGAATGGCATACAGCTCCGCGTAGAAGCAGCATGTTTGCCGCTCTGCCCTAGAACTTCCGTTTGCCTCTCTGGCTTTGTGGCAGGCTTGCCTTAGCGCCTTAATTTTCACGCGGCACTGCTGTGCATACCTGTTATGGCCTCTATCCTTCATGGCCTTTGAGATCTTTTCTAATATTTTGCCATTTCGTTTACTGCTACAGAGTTCAGCTAGCACTGATTCGTCTCCCCATATGGCAAGCAGATCCCGTACCTCCCGTTCTGTCCATGCTGGACCTCTTTTGCGATCCTGGGACTCCATCATGGTTACCTGTGCTGATGAGCTCTGCATGGTCGCCTGTGCTGTCCATGCTGGGCAAACAGGAAATTAAATTCAAAAGTTCGCGGGGCTTTTCCTGTCTACCTGGTCAGTGCATCTGAGTTGAGAGTGCTGTCCAGAGCGGTCACAATGAAGCACTGTGGGATAGCTCCCGGAGGCCAATAATGTCGAATTCCGTCCACACTACCTCAAATCCGACCCACAAAGGCCGATTTTAGTGCTAATCCCCTCGTTGGAGGTAGAGTAAAGAACCAGTTTAAAGAGCCCTTTAAGTTGAAAGAAAGGGCTTCGTCGTGTGGACGTGTCCAGGCTTAATTCGATTTAATGCTGCTAAAGTCAATCTAAACTCGTAGTGTAGACCAGGCCTTAGTTGCTAGAGATAGTTGGCAGTTTTATTTTCTGGTTTAGGTGGAGTTCTCTATCCTTTAGGGAGTTGGGGTGGGGGAGAAGTGTGCAGATGAATACATACTATAGTAGACATTATTCATCATTTCCAAATTTAATATGGATTGTTTGCTCAGACATAGAATTCAGAATGAAAATGTTTCATTCTCCAAAGTCCTGTTGATAGGGATTTCAACAAACAAACATTGCTTTTTGATAACTCTCACTCTGTGCTGTAGCATTTCACTACAGAGACAGTTCTTCAAAGATCACTGCTATGAATGAGAAAAAGATGACAGATAAAAAGCTTTCAGTGAAAACTTGAGTTTTATGTCAAGATAAAAGCTAGGGGATTTTTTATTTTCGTATCAGTATTCTCACTCAGGATATTCACATTAATTTGGGTTTATGGTTAGAGATGTTGCAGGAGTGAAATAGTCACTACCTCTCCAGGTCTTGACACAGCCCAATGCTATGTGTATCCTTGCAGATACACTTAACAGCTGTTGCACAGTACCATCCAATTAGTTCTACTGAAATCACAAAATCATTCCAAGAAGTAGTACTTTGAGGAGTGCTATGTCCAGCATAGAATAAGAAATAGGGCCAAAGTTTCAGCTTCAAAAATAATATCCAAAGTGCCTTTAATTCACAGCTGACCCAACTCTCATAAATTCCTATACATGTCTAGCAACAACCACAGGTTTTCCATGAGACACATGAGTTCCAAATGAATCATACAGTCACAAAAAAAAAAAAAAAACACTTGACCTTACATGGGTTTCTTAGTCCACTAGATGACTCTCAGAATTGTGTTGTACCTTCCTTTCCCGGGGTGGCTCCAGGCACCAGCGCAAAAAGTGCATGCCGGGGGCAGCAAGCCACGGGGGGGGTGGCCTGCCAGTCACTGTGGGAGTGGCAGTCAGGGAGCCTTCGGTGGCATGCCTGCGGGAGGTCCGCTGGTCCCGCGGTTTCGGCGGCAATTCGGGGGTGGGTGCACCGAAGCCACGGGACTGGCGGACCTCCCGTAGGCATGCTGCTGAATCCGCGTTACCAGCCGGACCTTCTGCAGGCACTCTGCTGAAAGCCGCCTGACTGCCATGCTTGGGGCAGCAAAATACATAGAGTCGCCCCTGTCCTTTCCAACATGCTTCTCCCTGTACTCTTTATCTACCTTAATTGCTTCTTTTAAATCATGTTAGTCTCATCTTCATGCCTTTTTCATACCATCTATTGTGTTTAGAAACTTATTTATAATCTGTAGTAATGCAGAGGCCCCAATCACAATCAGGGCCCCATTATCTTAGGTGGGAGTTAAACAAAGATAGTCTCTGCCCCAGAGAGTTCACACTATAGGATTTTGACAAGATGCCACAGGTGGATAAGCGCACACACAGGTGGGGCGAGGGAATGGTAATCATAAAGATAAATACATTTACATGAGTAATTTTAGTGATCAAATAGTCACCAGGAGCTAGCAGCCTGACTGATACCAGACAGAAGTGATTTGTGGGCATCAAATCATTGACAGTTTGTGCTTACTTATTCTTGGATTCTAAAAACAGGGTGGGAGAATTCAGTAGTGGGAAAATAAATGTCGTTCTTGACCCTGGTTATGTAAAAAATAAAAAATAGTAAAAAGATCATTTTACCAAATGATCATATATTTTCTTTCCGTTTTAAATGTCCTAGAGGCAATAAGCAGACTGTCAATGTTTAGAGAAATGCTGCTAAGTGCTACATAACACTTGAGTGGTGTGAGAAGACTGGCACTAGTACTGTATATTAATCATATTATGTCAACCGTTGGTAACATATGGCATTGTAATTATATCCAACATGTTTACAAAAGATGTGAACAGGTGCTAACGCTTGTGTTCCAAATGTTGACAGGCCTTAACAAGATGTTCCCTTCTCCAAACTGTGCCCCACCAACTAAACAAAACTAAAAATCCTATTAAAATAGGGCACAGAATTCTTCAAATTATTTTATTGTTTCATAAAACTTTTTTGAAATGGTTGTTTAAAAGGCAATTGATGGCATATTTTGGAAAAAGACTTAGTTAAGGTTGCATTATAATAGGGAGAAGCTCTGCAGGTTCCAAACTACACAGGAAAAGCAACGGTGAAAAACCTATGTTAACACAGAGTTAAAGTTTCTTGCTGGTATGTTGTCCCCTTGCAGAACGCTGAGTTGAGCAAAACTCAAATTTCTGAAAACTAGGAAATACACAGTTACAGTTGATCATGCAACCTTAACTCTGACCTCCTTCAGCAATGCCCCATTAACACAGAGACCTCAACCAACCCCACAGTTGCTGAAATGCAAAAGTTGTTCACCTCCTTTTAAAACCCATTTATTCTCACCTACAGGATTCCATCCAACACTATTAAAGGATGAAAAGGAGGGGACGAAAAAAGTTTGCCCATGCCATCTTCTCTCTGTTCCACTGAAGCTGGCAGCAGTCAATGGGAAATATTTGCATACACTCCAGGTGCAGTCAGGGTGACTTACACTAAAAGGTGGAGGCAGAAGTTGGGCCTTCTTGGTAAAGAAAATGAGGATGAGGAGATCTATGTTTTGCACCCTCTGATGTGAGACACCAAAGGGAATTGCTGCATGTGCTGAAGGTTCAGGATACAGTACGCATCATTTCAATGAAGAACTGAATGCATTGTATGTTTGGTAGGCAGAGGGTTTTATTACAAAGGGTATTGTCAGTAGGGAGCTGAGATACAAGAATATTCTAATACTTTAATGATGGTTAAGTGAAAGTGTAGGTTGAGATGGTATTCTGTGAGGAAGTGCAAGGGGTTGTAAAAGGGTGTGAAGTGGTTTTGAAATTATACATGTCTGATATTCTTTCTGCAGAGTTGGATAAATGTGTGACTATATGCCAGGATCTGGAACCTCTTGAATCTTATAGTGCCAAGGGCCAGGGCGAGTGTGTGCTATGTGCATAGTGAGGCATTGCTTGAAGAGGGTACAGGGAAGGTGGTATGGTGGTATGGGCAACCTTTCTTGCTCCCCCTTTTGTCCTTTAAGAGTGTTAGATGAAATCCTGGGGGTGAGAGTGAATTCGTTGTAAAAGGTGGTGAAGAGCTTGTACATTTTAGCATCTGTAGGATTGGCAGAATAAAGGTATGTGTGCTAATGGGGGATATTGGGGCATTGCTGGAAAAGAGCAGTTAACTGATCATTTCCTGGCTTTCATGAGTTTAAGTTTTCTCAACTCAGCATTGTGCAAGTGGATGAAATACCAATAAGCAACCTTAACTCTGCATTAATGTAGTTTTTGCCATTGAATTTCCTATTTTTTATAACAGGAAAAAACTGTGTTGTTGGTAGGAAGTTAGGCAGTTGTACAGATCCTGTCTCACAGTTTGCATATCAGGCTAGCCAGCTCTCCCCTCCCCCAGCAGCCCTGCTTTGGAACACCTCTCCAGCCATACCACTCCGACCCATTCACTGCATTCCCTACTCCAACCTGGCCACATCGCCACTACTGTACCCAACCCTACCCCCACCGCCACTCATCACATGCAGGAAATGAAGGCTTCACTCTCTGGTATATAAATGTTTCTATAAACGTTCCACCCCCGTGCTATAACCCAACTCACATGCAAAGCCTGGACCATGTTTCAGAATGGTTGGCAGGTGGAGTTTGTGGCAGGGCCAACAAGAGAAATCACAGACAGGATTTCTGTTCCAAAATACTGATAGTTTTATGTTTGAGAGAAAGATCCTCTTACCTGTATCCCATCTCTGAGAAACAGCGAGGTGTCAGCTTGCCATACAATACACATTTCCTGGTCAGCCATGAACCTTCCAATTTTTTCATTAATGTTCTTCTGACTCTTATTAATAGCATTCCTTTTGTCATTGTAGCAATTATTCAGACACCCAGACAAATCAAAGAAAACTAATCACAGCTCCTGGACATAAATCTCTGAGGTAGTCCAAATCTGCACTCATACGTTGCATGAGGTGTAAACCAGGAATGAGGCCAGATGATTTCTACCCAAGTGAATCATATAACTACCTCTCCAGGTCTTGACACAACCACAATGTACTGTAGTCACTAGTTAGACTTTGCAAAGTGTGCACAACATGATGCCAGTGCAGGCCATCTCCTCAATCCAAATTAGCTTGTAGTCAGCAATCCCCAGGTCATAGTGTACTCCTTGCTGTCCTGCAACCTTGTGCCAGGAATCATCCAGAATCCACACATTGGCAACACCTTATAACGTGACCCTAACCACCTATGGCAGTGCGCATATTTTTTTTCCTTCAGTGGTCAAGGTACATGAGTTGCACACTATGGGTCTTTGGAAACGCCACATTAATGTGCGCTGAGATCAGGAAGGAACCACTTGCTGCAACCCTTCCCCACTCCCCGAGAGGCTATTAAAATACAGATTTTCTTAAACAACCAAACAAAGGGTTGCCTACCACCCATCTTCATTACCTGCCCCCACCACAGCCACAGCCCCACTTCTTGTTCCCCTATCCTGACCTCTCAAAACACACACACACACACACACACACACACACCATCCTCTGTCTCCGGCTCCTCCCCACCCAATACAACACAACATTTGGTTAGACTGCTTACTGACTATTCTGCTGTGTCTACAGTAAAGCTCCCCATAAAATAAAACCACATTATAACAGAAACCACTTGTAGTAAACAACATGAGTTATTAAATCTATTGTACAGGTGTTCAAAGGGTCGAACTAGAAAAGTCAGTGGCAAGGTGTTGGCACATTCCCTCAAACAACACAGATAAGCATAAGGGGCTGCACAGAAACCCTCTCATGGATTTCTTCTTTATTGGCACATCTTCACAGCATTTCTTCCAGACTGCACACCTATGCAAGCAAAGAAGTAAGTATTTTCTTAAATAATGTTCACAATTTGGGTCCTCCAAAGACTTAGTGGGTGCCATGCGCTACCCTGGATAAAAATTCACTGATTGAGACCATTTTGACCTGTATCGCAGCAATAAGTTGATCTCTAGCTCTGCACACACACACACAAAATCCATCTAGAAACTTTTTGGAAAATGGCTATTATTTCAGGGCTTATATCTCTGGAATTCCTGGCTCAAATGACCCCACATTTGGGTCACTAACCTGATGCTGCACCCTCCTGAGGCACACTCAATTTCAAAGGGATCTGACTTAGCATGTTAATTTGAGAGGATTTAGAAAGATCAACCTTTAAACAGAAGTCGTGATGCAACCTTAACTATAGTGACACTGCCGTGACTACTGTAATACCCAAGTGCCTTTCAAGGGGCATTACCTTCCCATTCATCATGTGACAGAAGAGTACTAATTATTAGTATTGTGCTAGCACCTAGAGGCCCTGTCATGGTCCCTGAAAGATGGTCTCTGCCCCAAAGAATTTACAATCTAAGTATATAATGAGACACAAACTGATATGACAGATGGGAGGAACACAAGGTAACAATTAGACAATTATACCTGGTGTAGAAAGCATTGGTCTGCCAGCTGTACAGCCATTACTTTACACAACAGCAGTGAATACTAGCCTAGATGTTAAAAATACAATAGAACCCTGTTTAATTAAGCCTCCATTATCTGGCTCTCCCTGTTAACAGAACTGGAGCTCAGGCTGTCAGCCCTGGGCAGTGGGGCTCCCATTGTCAGCCCCAGGCAGTGGGGCTTGGAATTCAGATGAAGCCGGAGCCCCACAGCCCAGGGCTGACAGGTCTTTGCCCATTCTCTGGATTATCCAGGTTTTTGATTATCTGATCTGGCCCCAGACCCAATTAGATCAGACAAACCGGGTTCCACTGTATATGTATATTAAATCAAAACAAAGACACCACAAGAAGTAAAACCAGGAAGATTTACAACTAATTAACGCATGTACAGTTGTTGGAATACAGGCCTTGTTATTGTGCTCTCATTTGTGGTACAGAGTCTAGAACCAAGATAATCCTTCTGGGTCAGTTATACATAATATTTAAAAATCCAAACATAACATGCAGATTACTCCTTTTATGCAGGAAGGTAACAAGTAAGATATTATGAATATTTTTATGGAACTTGTGAGCTGTTCATATACAATGGTGATGGGTGCAGTATTACAACCTAGATAACGTTATATTAGATAGAATGGTCCTGTCCCATCTCCACAAAAGCAAGCAGATCTGGCCCACAGCAGAAACAGTGGATACTACATCCTCTCTCGCAGGAAGACAAGGTGGCTCTGCTCCCTTTGAATTCCGAAAGTAAAATCCTGGGACCACGAAGCTTGTGGGATTATCACTGACTGCAATGAGACCAGGATTTCACCCCCAGACTCATTGTGCCTGCCTGAGGTTCTATACCTCAGGCAGAAACTTCTGCTCAGCCACTAGTGTGTCTTTGCACCACTCCTTACCGAGGTCACCACTGAACCCCTACTGGATGTAACTGAAAGCGTCATTTGTTAATTCATAAATCAGTGCCTTGTATGTTGATCTATCATATGCCAGAATAAGAATGGTCTCAAAATTTTACTTATTTCAGACACAGCCTGCCAGCTGTTTTCAGCCATTGTTATTTTTCTCAGAGATCTCAATGGGTAGTTGCAGGCAATTGCTCCTCTTCCCAAAGAGTTGTAAAGTGTCCCATTTTGTCACCACTCCTGTTCACCATGTGTACGGGGTCATTAGAAGAGTTATTATGTAGGCATGGGATGAGGTCTTTTCAGGATGCTGATGACACCCAACTGCACGTCTCTATCTCATTGGATTTGGATGATGCAGTTCAGCATCTCAGCTGGCTGAGGCGCAGGCTAGATAAAACTGAGGTGACAATGGTGGCTGGAGGCAGTCAGAGGAGATGGTAGAAATAGTTCAAGCCCCTTCAGTTGAGAAAATGCATTTGCCACAATTTAGATTTGATTTTACACCTCTTCTGTTTGATGATGATACAGCAGTAAACTAGTCAGCTTTTTGTCATTTGTGTCTGGGCTAAGAGGTCAAGACCTTTCCTTTTGGATGTGGACTTTACCACCATTATCCATGCTTCTATCACCTCAATATTAGACTGCATTGCAATGTGCTCTTCATGGGGTTATACCTTAAAACCATTCAGAGACTGAAGCTGGTGAAGAATGTAGCATCTCGCTTATTGAGAGCACAGCAGCTCTCTGGGAGCACGTGGCCCCAGTGCTCTGGGATCTGCATTGGCTGTCCATTGGTCTCTGGATGAAGTTTAAGGTGCTATAAACCCCTGAATGATCTGGGCCTCTCTTCCCATGCCATATTGCCACAGCTGCAGTCAGCAGACACACTTAAGCTGGATCTCCACACTATAATGGTGGGGGGGAGTGGCTGGCAGTGTGTTCCCTGTGACAGCCCCAAATTCTGAAACTTGCTCCCATTTATGTTCAAAGCATAAAAAATTATAAATACTCTTGCTGGAAGGTAGCAATGTAACACTACTTTATTTCTTATAATTCAGAACAATAACACACAGGAACCAAACACAGAGAGAGACAAAGCAGGCTGCTCCCTCAAACTGAGAGGCAGAACTCAGTCCACCTAACTTTAGGCTGTCTGGCTGCAGACTGTCTGCTGCTAGGCCTAGGTCGTGTACAGAGCCTCTTTATCATGATCAGAGGAAGACAGAGAAGTCCACAGCGTTTAATAGAGTTCAACTTGTTCAACTCAACCTGTATTCAGCTTCACTCTGAATAAAAACACCTCCTAGCTTAAAAGCAGGACCACGGAAAACCTCTGAGCATTTAAATTGATAAATTCGGGTATTCAATACATCTCACCCCATTGGTCCAAAACAGCCTGAATTTGGTGACTTTCCAGACATGCTGAAAAAGACACCTGATAGAGAGCTGAGGGTATGTTTATTAGATTGTGGAGGAAGTAGATGACTACCTGGTTGGCTAGATGAGTTCTGGTAGAACTGAATTCAGTGTTGCTGAGGTTTAATTTAATTGTATTTATTCCATGATCCCATGGTAGGGTTCCTAGGCCCTGAGATAGGTGTCTTATTTAGTTAGATTTAAAATAATAATATTTCTGTTGTACCTAAACTTCATTTAGATTTACTACAGTCACCCTTGTAGACAACATACTCTGATATTATCTGACTTCACTGTGCCTCCTTAGCTTTTGTTTGCTCTGTGCAGTGATTTTAAGCGGCCACAGAATGGTATCTTATTCACAACTGGTTATCAGTTTTCAGTGAGTGGAGTCCTGGATGGCATTTATCTTGCATGTACCATATAGTGATACACAACATTCAATCCCAGGAGATACTTACAGGCGCACTGTCTCCTCTGGAACTTTAATTAATTGATCTGAACCCCAAACATTATTAGTCTTAATCTCATAATCAGAATCATTATTATTTCTAGACTATCTGAGCTTTTGCTAACACAATTTGTTCCCCAGACAAGTGTTTATTTGTCTGATATTACAAAACCCATGTTTCCCTATTACTTGTTGGGTTTCTGCACAGTCTGAGAACAGAAAGACTGAGTAACAGGCCTGTGCATACACACAAGTATTTTTAATAAATGTAGAGAACACTTCATTATAAGTGCCAAGTCATTAATCCATCTCTTTCCATCCACTCCTTTATCATGTGTAAGGCCTCAGCAGCACACACGCAGCAATGGCTAGAAGAGAATTAGTGCATGCAGCCACCCATTTAATTCTGGCACTGCGAGCTGGAAGGGAATTCCTTGAAAAATTCAAGTGAAATTCATTAGCACTAATTCATGAGCCCTTGGCCTACCTGCTGCCAATGTATTAATTCACGAACTTGCAGCTGGATTTACACAAAAGCTGGGAATTGAAATACCAGCCAGCTGCAGCATTCTACCCAATGGAAGACTTCAAATGGTTTACACTGTGCTAAATGCAAATTTTAGTATAGCCATATGCATGGAAAAACAACACAAAAACAAATGGATATAAACTGGCCATCAACAAGTTTAGGCTTGAAATAGATGAAGGTTTCTAACCATCAGAGGAGTGAAGTTTTGAAACAGCCTTCCAAGGGGAGCAGTGGGGCCAAAATATGTAACTGGCTTCAGACTGAGCTTGATAAGTTTTTTGGAGAGGATGGTATGATGAGACTGCCTACAATGACATGTAGCCGATCTGTGACTGCTAGTAGCAAATATCCTCAACGGCTGGAGACGGGACACTAGATGGGGAGGGCTCTGAGTTATTACGGAGAATTCTTTCCTGATATCTGGCTTGTGGGTCTTGCTGAAATGCTCAGGGTTCAACTGATTGCCATATTTGGGGTTCAGAAGGACTTTTCCCTGAGTCAGATTGTCAGAAATCCTGGGGGCAGGGGGAGGATTGCCTTCTTCTGACACATTGAGCAAAGGACACTTGCAGGTTTAAACTAGTGTAAATGGTGGAGGCTCTATAACTTGAAGTCTTTAAACCATGATTTGAGGTCTTCAGTAACTCAGCCAGAGGTTATGGGTCTATTACAAGAGAGGGTGGATGAGGTTCTGTGACCTGCAATATGCAAGAGGTCAGACTAGATGATCATGATGGTCCCTTCTGGCCTTAAAGTCTATGAGTTGTATATCGTCATCTGCATTAATAGTTCAGGTCAGAAGGAGAAAAATAAAAGCTGGAGGGGAATTTGAGAAGGCAGGATATAATTATCCATTTTTTAAGTTTGCCAAAACACTGGGGGCTAATACCTGCTATTGTGGAAAAGATGCCATGAAGGGGACAACTAGGTTCTTTCTCCTTTTTTAACCCCACTTTCCCTTTAAACTATAGTAATTCATTTTTAATGCATTGGCCTATCTCCAAAAGAGAAGTTTAAGAGCAGAATCTAATACATTTATTGCTCAGCTGAATAACCTCATGAGATGCAAGGTTTCATTCCATCCTTCCCCCAAAGCTTCATTTATTTTTACAAGAACTGAGTACAATACAGAGATACACACAAGCAAATCCTTGCATGTAAAGCTTAACACAAAGAGCACACAGAATTCTTTCTTGCCCTAGAAATACAGAAAAAAAATAATGTCTATATAGTCAAAGGGTTTAAACAGCCTACGTTTAAAAAAAACCCATAAAATACCAGTTTTCTTTCTCAACGACATGAAACTATTCACATGAGGCAAATAGGTTGAAAGAAGAAATACCATAAAAGGAAAACTAAATAAAGAGGAAGAAAACGATAAAAAAAAGAAAAGGGGAAAGAGGAGAGATAAAATCAGAGTATAAATAGAAGAGCTGGTGATAAGCAGAAACAGCGTATCTGGCCCCTCTATACCAACGACCTGGGAGGGCTTAAGCAACTAAGCAGTAATGTTTGTAGGTGGTCCCAAATGAAGTACATCTGGTTCACGTTATTTTTAGCATGAGTGACATTTTGCTTTCTTGTGGATTATGGTGAACAGCAGGAAAGTACGAACACTGAATTGTCTGTATCATATGCAATGCACTTTCTCTTCTCCACAGCAAAAGCAGATTAACCAAAGAATCTACTAGCAAGGTATCAACAGTTTGATATGAACCTCAGAAGTCTTCAAAATTAGCCATGGTTCAAGCTTGAATCTCACCCAAGTAACACGATCGATTGTTTTCTCTGCCAAACTGTCTATAGGAACTTTTGCATCTCTTCCCTCTCTCAGCTCGTGACAAACTTTTTTAGGCTGATATTCATAGTGTGTTTTGCCTTTGAAACATTGGGATGTGTCAAATGGGGCAAGGCACAAAGCATTTCTCATATTCCTAACTGAGTGAGTCTAACCCTTATGATGAGGCGGTATAGTTCAGCTCTGCAGAAGCCATTTTCAGAGATCATTTCTCAAGAAACGTAGGCTGCATTTAAACTGATCTCTCTGGTCAGCTAGAAAAACCTAGGAAAAAATAAAAGCATTGTGTGTGACTCCAGCAGGCAATTGCCTGCTGCATTTATTACCTTCTGCAATTCCTTTCTATTTACCTTGAGATGAGCATCTCCCAATTTTACAAGGGTAAATTTATTTGTTTCACTGATATCTAAGTTATCTTGTGGCAGCAGCCTGATTGTTACACTGTATCATGCCCGGACAGAAGCTGACACACAGTCAGCGCCTCCTGTAAATCCCCAATCAGAGGGAAGTACCTTAGTATTCTTAGCATTTAATGTTGGCCTAACATAAATGTTTCCTTCTTTTACAAAAGGAAATTTATTGTTTCACTGGAATCTGAATTCTCTTGTGTCCTCAAACTAAGATGTAATGTATTATTCCTGAACAGCCACCCACAACACACACTGTTGCCTGCTTAAACCCTGTTAGTGGGAATTTGACCTAGCATTATCAATTAATATTTTGCAAGATGTAATTGTCCTCTGCTTACCCAAGGAGAAATTCCCTTGATTATCTGAGTTCAATTATGCCATCAGACTAAAGGGTAGGACAAGGGAAGAAAAAAAGGCAGTAAGATTTCCATTTTCATGAACATAAGCCATTTATAAATGTACAGCGTACAGTTTGAATGAGAACTAGACTGATGGGAAACTTTCCACAATGGTGGATGAGTCAGACTCAGGTGGGTTCACACACCTGTAGAATATTCTAATTTTACAACATATTTAGCTTCTCTCTTCTGAAAGCACTTACATTTTTCTCTTTCTGACTTGTAAATTCCATCAGTTTTGCAAAGTAAAACCACCCAGTAGAATAGAAAGCACTATAATTTCCATTGAACATTCAAGTGTTCCGAGTTCCATTAATGTATCTAACCAGTAGCAATCAAATGATAATATCCTCATGTTGAGTCCTTCGGAAGACAATGTATGAATCACAATACTTGGCTCTTATAAAGCACTATTTATAGGAGGATCTCAAAGCACTTTACAAACCATTAACCCTCACAGCCTTCTGAGATACATATTTATTATTACACTCATTTTATAGACACATAAATTGAGGTCCAGTGAAGTGACTTGCCTAAGATCACACAATATAAAAGAATCAGGCATAGAACCCAGCAGTCTTGTGTGATAAATTGGGAGAATTGTAAATGAAATTGTATCATGAAACCATTGTGTCACGGAAAGTTTATGTATGTAGATCTCCCATTGAATTTGCAGAATTGTGGCATGTCTCTGCCACGCCAGAGAGAATGGTGAGTGATCAGAAGACACTTCTTCCTCTTCTTGTCTGAAGGGGAGGCAGTTTGACAAGAATAGAAAATTACTAAAGGCAGAACTTAGGAAGTAGGTGACCCCAGCAGGAAACTATAAATGGACTCCTAAGGGATGGCGGGCAACAGACATTTTGCACCAGATTAAGATGAGGGAGGCTCCTGCGGGGGCAGGGCAGGCAAAGGGGCAGAGGACCCTGCCTGTCTGCCCCTGATGGAACACGGATGACCCCACGGACTCCCAAAGGAAGGGTAAGCAAGTAAGGGACATTGCATTTAGGATGTTTTGTATGATCTGTACTCTCCTGTGTTTTATTGTGAATTAAAGAGCATAAAGGTGTTAGACTGTACAAAGTGCGTTTATGTTGCCTGCTTCACAACTGCTGCATGCCCCTGCAAGAGTGAGACTGTAAACCTGGGGTGGAGTTCTGAGGGAGAGGTGTGTTTAAGTACTGGAGAGTTCAGAGTCAGCCCTGCACACAGAAGGGCTAGGTGGCTGGACAGCAGGTTCCAACACTCGGGGACTGGGGGCAGAAAGAAGCTCTGTGCCCTAAGGGTATGCCTAGGGACTCCAAGATTGGGCAATGGCTATGCTTCGTTCAAGCTCCAGAAGCTTGAAACACCCTGGGGATCCAGAGCACAGAGGCTTGAATTCCCCTCATTGTAGTCTTTGTGGGTGGTGAGAAAGGGGTGCATGCTGGGAGCTGGGACAGCTCCCCACTCAGCTTGCTGGCTTTTGTGAATCCTATTCTGAGGACTACAATTCTCCCCATTAATTGGAGAGAGTGCCTGGGTGCCTATCTTAAGGTTGTGAAATCCACTAGACAGCAGGGTTCTGAAAGGTAAGTCCCCCTTGTGAATTCCACCTCAGCTGATTTTATCCCAAATTGCTAATTGTTCAGACCTTGATACTTACAATTGGTATAACTTCGGCATCAGACTAGTTTTATCTGATGACATCTCTGGATACTGGCAGATTATGTTGTTTAGTGATTAAGAGTTGATTTCAAGTATCAGAGGGATAGCCGTGTTAGTCTGTATCCACAAAAACAACAATAAGGAGTCTGGTGGCACCTTAAAGATTAACAGATTTATTATTGATGGTGTTAAGTTTGCAAATGAATTGTAGCTCTTTACATAGAGCAAAAAGGATAAATGGACACAAATCAGAAATCAGGAATGGTAACATACAAAAGCCAGTAGCAGAGCACTTCAATCTCCCTGGACATTCAATAACAGATTTAAAAGTAGCCATTCTTCAACAACAAAAACTTCTAAAATAGACTTCAAAGAGAAACTGCAGAGCTACAATTCATTTGCAAACTTAACACCATCAATTTGGGCTTGAATAGGGACTGGGAATGGCTGGCTCACCACAAAAGCAATTTTCCCTCTCTTGGTATTGACACCTCCTCCACAATTATTGGGAGTGGACCACATCCACCCTGACTGAATTGGCCTTCAACATTGGTTCTCCACTTGTAAGATAACTCCCTTCTCTTCATGTGCCAATATATATTTATGCCTGTATCTGTAATTTTCACTCCATGCATCTGAAGAAGTGGGTTTTTTATCCACGAAAGCTTATGCCCAAATAAATCTGTTAGTCTTTAAGGTGCCAACGGACTCCTTGTTGTTTTAATAGTTGATTTGTCATCTCTAAATTGTGTATAGATATCATAAATAGCATGCTTATTTTTTTTTGATTGAGTACACTGACCTCAAAAGATAAATCTGCATTACATATATGATGCTGTATTTTGCAACTTCTGCATTACAAAGTTATTAACAAGTGACATCTTGCTGAACAACAGTGTACTTCTGGATATGTAACTCTAGGCTTTAATTTAACGTTATTAATAAACTTAATATAAACTAGGTGGTTTGAAGTAAGCAAGCTTCGGAGGTGTGTGTGTGTACATGTAGATCTTTGCAAACTTTCTGAGTTAGCTATTAAATTATAGTAATCATCAGTTTGCGGCTGCTGGACAAGCCACAACAAAAGGAATTCTTTCATATTTCACTAATCAGTATTTCTCTAGGCAATTTAAATGACTTCTTAGTCTGCTGTTTTGTATATATATGCTATGAGGTGGCTTGTGCACGGAAATGTTTTGTCAGCTCTTGTAGGGTTTTTTATTACTACTTGTGATGGGGTCTGCTTACCCGGCACTAGCCCAGACAGGTTTAAGCCCATGTTATTGACAGTGGAAGTCCCACCTCCCTGGCAAAACTGGGCATACTCCAAGTGCTCTAGTAGTATAAAGGAAGGGAGCCCAGCTCATTCTGGGCTGGAGGCCGCAGGGGAAGGACCTGCCTGGGAAACTCCTACAGAGGGCCAGCCACAACCCCTGACTGCACCGGGAATCAAAGCCGTCCATGGCCTATCTGCACCCCAGCGACTGGAGGAACCCTTGGAGACAACTGGCCCAGCCAAACACAGAGGACCCGACATCTCATGGGAAACCCCAACACCGACTCTGCTAGGAAGTGACCCAGGGAGGGTGATGGAGTGGTATCTCCTACCCGGGGAAACTCAGCGTGTTTCGGTAGGACCTCCCCACTGAGTCAGTGGCAAGCCGCTAAACCACTGTTAGGGCCCTGGGTCAGGTGGGCCCGGACTCCCCATAAGGGGTATCCCAATGCTATAGACTCTGGCTGTTAAGCCCCGCTGCCCTGCATCAAAGGGCTGCTTTATAGACTCCGGCCGTTAGGCCCCGCTGCCCTGCCTCAAAGGACGGCTCTATAGACTCTAACCGCTAGGCCACTCTGCCCTGCATTGAAGGGCTGCTTTATAGACTATGACCAATAGGCCACGCTGCCGTGACCCTAGGGGCGTGGACCATCACACTACTACTACTCATATCTTCACTACTTCACATCTACAGTGTGGTTATTGGGTAGAGCTGGTCAGGATTTTTTTAATAAAACTTTTTCAGCAACCATGATGATTCCTCAAAAATCTTTTTGTGGGAAGGGGCTAGTTTCAATACATTTCTTGATTCAGTTTTTTGGAAAAAAGCCTCAAAATTGTCAAAATGTCCTTTTTGACATTTTCAGAGTGAAAAAAATCATTTTTTCAGTTCAAAATGACTTTTTGGAGTTTAAGCTAATTATATTACAAAATCTTTAAAACAGTAAAAGAGTCAAAATGTTTCAATGGATCTGAATTCAATTATTTTCAGATTTTCAATCTGCAAAAAGCTTCAATATTTTGATTTGTCTTGATTTGGAATGGGAAAATATTCCTAAATCTCAAAAATGTTCGTGGAGCAGGAAAACCATTTCCCACCCAGCTCCACTATAGGGCTACATAAACAAATATGTTTGGTACTGGACTATAATACGACTTATCACCATTGAGAGAACATATAATTTTCTGGGAACGTAGAGAGGCAAGTGGGCAGCCAGATGTCATATGTGTAGACTGCAGCTCAGTTTTTGACTAGAGAAGAGACACCTTGATTTCCATAGAACGTGTTGTCAGCTGTGTGTAATTTGGCAATTATTTTCTGTTGTAGCCTTCTAAGAGTAATGAAACACTGTCTTCTTCAAGGCTCCTAAACCAATTCTTAGAAATTGCTTCATGATCAGTTTTGATGATTGTCCTCTATACGTATTAGAAGAGCTATCGGATAATCAGAACTTGCTGTTGTGTTGCTATTGGGCTCCCTAAATGCATTGCATAATAAAACACACCCTGGGCAGAATCCCTGCTACATGGACTTCTACAAAACAACATTTTTCTCCCCGATTACTCCAAAACTGCTCCTCTAACAAAATCAGTTTTTTCTTGACTAGTCCCTCAAACATTGCCTTTCTTGTGGCATGACTTCAAGATTATGTACTAAGTCTCTCATCAGCCACAGTATTAATAAGCCTGTTCAGTTCTTCTCTGGGACTTTTCATATATAAGCTACTGGCTGCTAGAAAAGGAAGGATACAAGACTATAGCAGGGCAGGAAATGGTTTTCCCATGAAGTGTTTCTAGATTTCTTCCTGTTCTACATCAGGATCTTTTAATGAAAGGGTAAGGGGACACACGCACACACCCAAGTGGTTAGAGCCCTCTCCTGGGATGTGCAAGACCCAGGTTCAAGTCCGTAATCTGGAGCAGGGACTTGAAGCCAGGTCTCCCACATCTCAGGTAAGTGCTCTAAACATCTAGCTATTCTAGGGTGGGTCAATCTCTCCCATTGGAGTTGTGCCACTTTGTATAAATAAATAAATGCTCATTAAGAGAGACTGATTCTAAGCCCAGTGGTTAGGATATTCACTTGGGATGTGGGAAAACCAGGCTCAAGTCACTGCTCCAATTAATAGTTAATCAGTTACACAAAGTGGAACAGCTCCAACAAGAGAGACAGAGACACCCACCCCGGAATAGCCAATAGACTAGTGGTTAGGGCACTTACCTGAAATATAGGAAATATGGGTTCAAGTCTCTGTTCCAAATCAGATAGAACAGGGATTTGAATCAGAGTCCTCAATGTCCCAGGCGAGTGCCATAACCATTGGGGTATTCTGGGGAGGGTGGATTGGTCTCTCTCACTCTCTGATTTTGATTAGAACTTCCATCTTAGAACTGGGAAATCTTTGACAATGAAAATTTTGTCAAAACTGGTATGTTCCCGCAGAAAGTGTTGGGTTTGATGACTCATCATTTTCTGACCAAAAACATTGGAAAATTCCCATCCACCTCTATACAAGACAAGATAGAGCAATGCAGCAGAAAGCCATATTTTCCTTAACTCTTCTCTTGCATCCCTCTTCCCCGAGCAAAAGCTATAAGCGATTTAGATATCAGGACACCATTCCAGGATGCTTTACTAGTTCGGCAGTATCGTTTCATGTGAGATATATATGTCCTCAATATAGATGGTGATTCACTACCTATAAAGAAGGCCACAACCTAATCCCATTTGACTGATTATGGATATTCTCTGCTTCTGCAGCAGTACTGCTGAACTGACATCATCCCAATGTTATCTGAAGAGTCACATTTATAACATTTTCTGCCTTCCCGATGCAATTGATGGAGGGCCAGGTGCTGTGATATGTAAATATCATGAGGGCAGATACATGCTGTGAAAGTATCAGATACAATGGCATCCTGAATATGTCTGCTAAAAGCAAATTGAGAACCTGTATTCATCTTATGCTCATTTTACCAAGAACCAGATTATGAACCTCTTACTTTTATCCTTGAGCAATTAGTCTTATAAAAACAAATGGGACCACTCAGGGAGTCACTAGTGGGCATAAAAGGTTTACAAACTTGTCCCAGGTATCACCAACATCTGCATTTATCAAAACAGAGAGTCTAATCTTTAGTATTATTTCTGACATAATGCCTAAGCCTCGTACACACAAAAGTGTTACCACTTTAACTGATGACTGTACAGTTAAAGTGGTACAACTACCCCAGTGGGCATGTAAGTTGTATCACTATAAAGATGTTTTATATCAAACCTTTCACTGTGTATAATAGAAAGCACTATAATTTCCATTAAATTTATTAAAATATACCAAGCTGGTAAGGTCTATTAGATGGGGGGATAGCACGGGGAGTGAGGAAGAGGGAAGTGTTTCCTATTGCCATATCAGATTGTGTAGTTGCGCTGAACACCTGCTATATGTACTTTTGCAGAACATCTTACTCTCTTTCTCCAAAGCTGAACATTCTGGAAAAAAATCGAATCTCCAGACCCAACAGCTGTTCCTGTATGCCAAGACAGAGATACAAGACATAGTAATTCCAAAAGGCTAGAACAAATACATAAATCTTTGATTATAAATGAATGTATATGGATGCTGGAATAAATAATTAATCCCCTACTGGAAATAGTCACTCTTCTATTTTTAGCATTAACAAACAATTCAACATGATTCAAATGTAACACAAAACACATTTTATTTTAAAAAGGGCAACTACTGGCATATGGCTTGCATACATTTTTAATCACCAAAATAATTAACATATGAGTACCTTAATTATTCCATTATTCTTAAAGTAGCTGTTCTGATTTCTGTTTCCTAATTATACAAGTGTTCGATCATTTCTCAAGCATTCATAGTCACATTGGAAATACATATACATATTAGATAAAAACCTGGAAAAGATTTTGAAACTGAATTTTGAAACTAAAGCCTGTCTATGAAATTCATTACAGTTTGTCGTTGAACTTTAAAACATTACAGAAAAATACTGTGTGTTAGGAGTTTCATCTTTGTATGTGACATTAAAAAAGATTATTACCTTTTCAAATTGATTTGCTTTTAATCAGAAAAGGACCTATCCACACAAAGGTTACAGTAACATTCATATTAGTCTTGCATGCATACCATCCGTACCTGTTTCTTATACTGCCAGGGACATAAAAGGGAAAAAATACCATTGCACGTGACCTTTGGCACCCCTTTTTCTCATGATTTTACAACTGACTAAGAAAATGGTACATTAAAGGTTCTCTAGTGTAAGCTTCCTTGTTAGCTAGATGACAGTAAATAAGAGGAACTGAGCAGTTCTCATGAACAGAGTTAAATATTCAAGATATCAGCAAAATGCACACATGACAGATGTTAATAGAGAAAGTAGCTGCAAACTGTGGACACATCTGTTGACTGACTGTTTTACTGTGATGTGCCTCTAATTCCATGCAGGTGCAGGATAAGCCTTCTCTAGAACAGCCTGAATAACTGCATAATTATGGTGAACGCCCACTGCTCGTTTAAGGAACAATAATTTGAAACAGTTTAAATTGCCAAAGATGTTTTTTCACCATCCAAGAACTGAATATTCAATAGCCAGCACCGAAGGACAATATTAAGAGCTAACAGTCAGAATTAGAGTTTCAGTTCACATTGTAAACCAAACTGGATAACCCACAGTCTATTTTCTTAAGTGCCATAAGCACAATAACCAAGCTGTCAAATACAGGCAATGGAATTATTTCAGTTTTACACAAGCATAACTGAGAGCAGAATTTGAGGCCCAGAGTACATAAAAACTGGACAGTTTGTAATCAGAGATTCCATGACACTTTTCAAAAATTTGATATGATTAAAACTATGATCCTGGGTAAGTTCCAGCTTGAATACTTACATTCTTCCTCTTCATTTTCCCATAGAGAGTTTCAATTGGATGCAGTATTCGTCATTGTCTGTCCTAAACTATTGTCTGAGAGAGACAAGGTAGGTCATGGAAGATCTCTTATTGGTCCAGTGGAGATATGTCTGCACATTTTGCATCTGTTGTTTTGGGAACACTGCTTTTAGTTGGTGTGTCCTGGTCTGTGAGGAGTTGCTTCTGATGAGAGCTCGGTGAGATTGAGGGGGTGTTTGAAGGCCAGAAGAGGTGGGTTGGGGAAAATTTCTTTCAGGATGTGATCCATATCAAGTATGAGTTGTAACTGTTTGATAATATCCCATATGGGTTCCAGTGTGGGGAGGTAGGTGACTACTCGGGGTATGCAATTGGTAGAAGTTTTTTTCAGTACTGAAGTAGGTTCTCTTGGATTTTATTTGGTTAGCCCATTGCAGAATCTGATCTGCTTCTCTGATGGACTGTACTTTATTGGTGAAGGCACTTTTAAATGTGTTAAGATGCGTCTCCCAGATTTGCTCTTTAGAGCATATTCTGTCGTGTCTGAGTACCTGGCTGTGGATACTTTTGGGGGTTTGTCTGGGGTGATATCTGGATCTTTGGAGGTAAATGTGGTGATCCGTGTTTTCTTCCATATAGTTGTTTGTAGTATTCCATTGCTGAAGCTGATCATGATGTCCAGGAAGCAGATGCTGATGTTGAGTGTTCTACAGAGAATTGGATGGATGGATGGGTGATACTTGTTGAAGTTATGGTGAAATATTAGAGGGATTTGCAATTGTACTGGACACCAAAAAACATGGATTTAACAGAGACACTGGTTTATGGCTCATTACTACAATTTGTAAGACACCTACTATCTACTAACCATTCTTTGTCCTATAACTGCAGAGGTATTAATTGCCCACTTCATTTTAAGTGCTCTCCTACAACACTTGTGAACTCCTTATGCTTAAGAATGTGTTCCACCTTGTATTTTGCTGTGGCACTTTGGTTACCTCTCCTTGGGCTGCCACCTTGATGTGGTAGAGAAGCTTGTGTATACTTAAGACCCTAAGAGAGATGCCGTCTGGAGTCCTGTATTCCTGGTAGGGTCACCCATAGCAATAAGATTGGAGGCATGGTACCAGACAAAGTGCAGCCCAGCATAAGACCTCAGTAGCAGAACAGGCGGATGAAGCAGGATCACCTCTCAAAGGCTGTGAAGGTGGATGAAGGTGGCAATGGAGGAGAACCCCCGGTCATCTTGGACCTCCTTGCCACCAGACACAGGTGCCTCTTCCACCAAGATTTGTGTGGCGGCTGGTGTGCAATAGCTCCCCCCATATTAAACTACTCACATGCAAGCTTCTTTCACAGGAAGAACTTTTTCCCCACTCCACTCATAAAAGTCCTTCAGCGAAAGGCAAGTGGTGATGGGAATAGGTGAAGTGATCACCAGGAGTCCCTAGGAACAGATCCACAAGATGGTCGTCATGTGCCCCTGGTCTGGGATAGGGGGGCGTTTTCTGCAGCAGCAGTCATGACTGAGCAGGCCTTTTTAGGAACCCCTCTGCTCACCCCATATGGGGAAGGGGCTAGAAAAGGTGCCCCAAACATAGGCTATCCCACCATACCTGACTGGATAACCATGTCCAGAGGGATCACTCCCAATACAGTCTAAAAACAAAAATGTTTCTTGCAACTTGGAATATCCATATCCTGCTAGATGAATCAAAAAGTGAAAGACCCAAACAGCAATTGTTGCCTGAGAACTCTCGGGATACAGCATTGACACTGCTGCTGTCAGTGAAACAAAACATGCAGATGAAGGCCTCTTGAGGGAAGAGAATGGTGGGTACACTTTCTTCTGGAAAGGAAAACCAGCAAGCAACAGACATTTACGTGGTATTGGCTTTGCAATCAAAAACCTTCTAGACAACTGCCTGACTGAGCTCCCTGTTGGCATCAACGACCCTCTGCATCCAATTGGTCAATAAGTCAATTTGCCACTATCATCAGTGCATAGGCACCAATTCTTGACGCTGAAGAACAGAGAATCCTTCTACACTGACTTCGATTAAATTTTGTCATCCATTCCAAAAACAGATAAAATAATCCTTTTAGGGGACTTTACCGCAAGAGTTGGCTGAGATTCTAATGTATGGAGTAGCACAATTGGGAAGGAAGGAGTGGGTAAGACTAATTCCAGTGGTATCCTTCTACTCAGCAAATGTGCAGAGCATGACCTTGTGATCACAAACACAATCTTCAGACTAAGCAACAAATACAAAACAACTTGGCAACATCCCTGCTCAAAACAGTGGCACCACCTAGACTACGTCGTTGTAAGAACACAGGATCTAAAAGATGTCCAAACCACCCATATCGTGAGAGGAGCAGATGACTGCTGGACTGACCAGCAGTTGGTGAGGTCAATCATGTCCATCAGGATTGCACCAAAACATAGAAAGCAATCCAAATCACACAGATGGCAATATAATATCCATAGATTTCAATCCTCAGTGCACCAAGAGTATTTCCAAACACTCCTCAGTGAAAAACTGGCCATATACACACCTGGAAATGACAACACAAGTGTCAAAGAAGACTGGGAAGCCCTAAAACAGACCATCCATGAGGTTTGCAAAGAATCCATTGGCCTTGCTACCTGACGCCATCAGGACTGGTTTGATAACAACATGGAGATTACAGCCCTTTTGGACTAGAAGCTTTCTGCGACTGGCAAAACCACTATCCAGTCAGAAGCAGATCTCTTTCCATCAGCTCAAAGCTGAAGTTCAAAGGAGGATCCGAGAAATTAAAAACAAATGGTGGGAGGACAAAGCCAAAGAAATCCAAGCATTCGCTGACAGACATAATAGGCGGAGATTGTTTTGTGAGACAAAGACCAATTTCATGCAGCCTCACACCTCTGAGATCTGAAGATGGTAGTACCCTTCTTAAAGGAAACAAATCCATCAAAGAGTGCTAGAAGGAACACTACCAAAAGATTCTAAATTAAGAATTGACAGTGACTGACAACACCACTGACTCCATCCCTCAGCACCCAATCTGGGAAACTCTTGCCAAACCACCGACACCTGAGGAGGTCTGCAAAGCAATTAAACAAATGAAGAACAATAAAGCACCAGGTCCTGATGGCATACCAGCTGAAGTATCATAGAATCATAGAATATTAGAGTTGGAAGGGTCTTCAGGAGGTCATCTAGTCCAACCCCCTGCTCAAAGCAGGACCAATTCCCAACTAAATCATTCCAGCCAAGGCTTTGTCAAGCTGGGCCTTAAAAACTATTAAGGAAGGAGATTCCACCACCTCCCTAGGTAACCCATTCCAGTGCTTCACCACCCTCCTAGTGAAAAAGTTTTTCCTAATATCCAACCTAAACCTCCCCCACTGCAATTTGAGACCATTACTCCTTATTCTGTCATCTGCCACCACTGAGAACAGTCTAGATCCATCCTCTTTGGAACCCCCTTTCAGGTAGTTGTAAGCAGCTATCAAATCCCCCCTCATTCTTCTCTTCTGCAAACTAAACAATCCCAGTTCCCTCAGCCTCTCCTCATAAGTCATGTGCTCCAGCCCCCTAATCATTTTTGTTGCCCTCTGCTGGACTCTTTCCAATTTTTCCACATCCTTCTTGTAGTGTGGGGCCCAAAACTGGACACAGTACTCCAAATGAGGCCTCACCAATGCCAAATAGAGAGGAATGATCACGTCCTTCGATCTGCTGGCAATGCTCCTCATATCCAGCTTCTCGTCCATTGTAACCCCTAGGTCCTTTTTTGCAGTACTGAAAGTGGGGGGAGAAACACTGACTAACAAGCTTCATTTGCTGTGCCTCAAAATCTGGCACCCGAAGAAATCCCTGCTGACTTACGTAATGCTATCATCGTCACCATTTTCAAAAAGGGAAACAGGGTGGACTGTGGCAACTATGGAGGAATTGCCCTCCTCTCCATCGCGGGGAAGATCTTTGCTAGAATCTTACTGAATCACTTGCTCCCTCTTGCAGAGGAAGTACTTCCGGAGTCCCAGTGTGGCTTCAGATCATCACGAGGCACAACCAACATGATTTTCGCAGCGAGGCAGATCCAGAAAAAATGTCAAGAACAACACCAGGAGCTGTATACGGCCTTTATTGATCCAACCAAAACCTTTGACTCTGTCAACTGTGTTGAGGCCCTGATTATCCAGCACCAGCTGAGGTGGAGCAGTCACTCTGTGTGGATACCTGATGGACGCTTACCAAAACAACTGCTGTATGCCCAACTCACCAAAGGCGAAAGGAAACAGGGAGGCCAAAGAAATGCTTTAAAAACATCCTCAGGATAAACATCAAAAGATATGGCATCGACACCACACAGTGGGAGACAGCAGCCCAGGAAAGGGATAACTGATGAAGACTTGTTAGAAAGGGAACATTCACTTTTGAGGAAAATCGCCTTGCCCTGGTCGCAGAAAAGTGCCAGAAAAGAAAGAAAAGATAACTGTCACACAGCAATCGCAGCCTAACCCTATATTCCGACACCGCCTGCAATGTTTGCCAATGAGCCTGTGGCTCAAGGATTGGACTCCTCAGCCACCGAAGGACCCATGAAAAATAAAACCTGTGAAAGAGATCATCCTCAACCCCGAGGGATCGTAGATGATGATTATCTTTCCTAGGCCTGAAGACCAGTTCTCTGAAGCTTGAAAGTCTGTCCCATCCACCAACAGAAGGTGGCCAAATAAAAGCTATTCCATCACCCATCTTGTCTCTGTCATATGCTGGGATCAGCACAGCTGCAACATCAGTGCAAACTAAACTATTGTAGCATTTTTTAACAAATTGTGCCTAATATCAATATAACTTTGCACTTTGTAATCTGTCCTTTCTGCTCCTACATTTCCCTCCCAAGTTAGCTGCATTTCAGTGGTGGAAGAAGTAATTTGAGTACATCTGTGTAAGATCTATTTACATCCATGTAAATGAAAGCAGGAGGTGGCCTGACATTTATAGAGTGTTTGGGGATCTATCAGGATGAAAAGCACTATTTAAATGTAAGATGTATTTAGTGAGAAAGGTTAAACCTCTTCAAATACTAAAGCAACTATCAGCTTCATTGTTTAAACCAGTATTATTCCGCTTCAAAGTCCATTTGATTGAACAGTGAAAAGTTAAAGAATCCTGAATGAGTCCAATACTCTGGGCTAATTAACAGAGGCTACTTATTGGTGCTGCATATGACTGCTGTGTTTTAAGCATGACTATTAATTATAATGTTAGCAGAATATTTGTAATCACTTCAAAATTAACCTTTGTGTCCTCAGGAGGTTCTTCTTTATAAGAGTCACTTGGAGTCTCATACAGAAACTAATTAGTCAACGAATGATAAGTGCAGAAGGAACACAAATTAGTTCTTTGTTTACTGCTTCATGGCTGAACCATATAATTTGTATTGTAATTAAATGTTGTTGTATATTGTAAAAAGAAAAGTGTATAATTCAGGGATAGTAATAGCATTTTAGATTGCTGCTGAGACATATGTTGACATATTCATTAGTGCTGTCTATTCCCTAGCAATGCAGAGAATAAGAGGGTAAGGAAAAGGCTTCAGTCAAAACATTGACAAGAAAAGGACTTTTCTTCCTCTCTTGATACAGTTCACGTTTTAAACCACCACATAATGAAACAAAGAAAGAAACACAGAAGGTAGAACAATAGAGTTCCACCATGCCTACCCTGTTCCCACCTCTTGCAATTGCAGAAAACTGAATATTTAGGATTTATCTACCAATTAGACAAATTAGAGGATTGGGCCAAAAAAAAAAAAAACCTGATGGGGTTCAACAAGGACAAGTGCAGAGTCCTGTACTTAGGACGGAAGAATCCCATGCACTGTTACAGACTAGGGACTGAATGGCTAGGAAGCAGTTCTGCAGAAAGGGACCTAGGGGTTACAGTGGATGAGAAGCTGGATGAGAGTCAACAGTGTGCCCTTGTTGCCAAGAAGGCTAACGACATTTTGGACTGTATAAGTAGGGGCATTGCCAGCAGATCGAGGGACGTGATTGTTCCCCTCTATTTGGCATTGGTGAGGCCTCATTTGGAGTACTGTGTCCAGTTTTGGGCCCCACACTACAAGAAGGATGTGGAAAAATTGGAAAGAGTCCAGTGGAGGGCAACAAAAATGATTAGTGGGCTGGAGCACAAGACTTATGAGGAGGGGCTGAGAGAACTGGGATTGTTTAGTCTGCAGAAGAGAAGAATGAGGGGGGATTTGATAGCTGCTTACAACTACCTGAAAGGGGGTTCCAAAGAGGATGGATCTAGACTGTTCTCAGTGGTACCAGATGACAGAGCAAGGAGCAATGGTCTCAAGTTGCAGTGGGGGAGGTTTAGGTTGGATATTAGGAAAAACTTTTTCACTAGGAGGGTGGTGAAGCACTGGAATGGGTTACCTAGGGAGGTGGTAGAATCTCCTTCCTTAGTGGTTTTTAAGGTCAGGCTTGACAAAGCCCTGACTGGGATGATTTAGTTGGGAATTGGTCCTGCTTTGAGCAGGGGGTTTGACTAGATGACCTACTGAGGTCCCTTCCAACTCTGATATTCTATGATTCTAAATCAGTGTAACTGGGAAAGGCCCTGTAGCAAAAGTGTGTGTATTTAAATAATTAACTCAGACACATGTGCACAATTCCAATTGACTTTAATGGGATTTGTGAGTGTATGTATTAAGATAGATTGTGGGCTACTATTAGAGATGGTTTGACAGAATTTCTGTTCCATGTGAAGTTTCAACATTTTGAAATGTGTTTTTGTTCCAAATTAGAACCAAAAAAACCAGGATTCTGTCAGAATTTCTGACAGAAGAAAATTTTTTTAAAAGTCTGTAACCCTTCTCCCTATCTAAGTTGGCAGCAACAAGGGCCGGGTTCCGTATCTAGGGGTTCCGTTTCAATAACGCAATGCAAAACCGGCTCGAGCCCCCACCCAGTGACCTGGGACAATTACATACCACCCCCTGGGTGCCTCTAAGAGGCAATACTTCTCCTCTCGCAAGCACGGAGTCTGAGTGTAGCAGAAAATGTTTAATAACATGAGATAAATGACATCAGCATTAAATTGGAAAAACACCACAAACAGGATTCATAACATAAACCATGAGCAAAAGACCCACCCCAGCAAATTGGGCTGGGTCCTTTCCCTTTGGTTCTTGAATCCAGCAACCCAACAGACACCCCCAAAGTCTCTTGGGTCCAGCAACCACCCAAAGTCTCTGTCCCCGGTCAGTGCAATCCCAGAGTAAAAGGGGGGCATGCAGGATGTTGTTAAGGGGCACTGTGACGTTGTGCAGTCTATATGGTTTTATAAAAACTCGATAATAAGTCAATATAATGTAACTGAGATAGTTTTAGAGAAAATACGGTAATAAGTGAATGTAAGTAACTGGGATATGCCTCATGCAAAAGGTCTCTTGTAAGGTATCATTACAAAGCTTATAATCTACTGAGTGTGATCATCTGATTTGTATAAATGTACCACTCTTGTATCTAAAACTAGAAATATAAAATGTAACTCTGAGGGCCTATTGTAATTGTGTAAAGTGTGGACCATTAATGATGGTTTGGAATCTTGATGACTCCCATTGTCTGCAGATGGCTGTATTTACCTGTGAGTCTTCCTGTATATATGTGTGCTGGCAAGTGAGTAATGAAGTCTTGCAGTGACATGTGATCATGTCACCTGAACTGGAATCCATCTTTAACCTGGTGCTTTTCCAGTGAGGGGGGGTGGAAACCCAGAGAGACAAAGAGTTCCCGCCTTATGCAAAAGATATATAAAGGGGGGAAGAGAAGAGAGAGGGGGAGAAGCCATCATGAAGAATCCCCTAGCTACCACCTGAGCTGCAACAAGAGCTGCACCAGGGGAAAGAATTGTGCCCAGGCCTGGAAGGTGTCAAGTCTGAGAAAAACTTACTGAAACATCTCTGAGGGTGAGATTATCTGTATTTAGTTTGATTAGGCATAGATTTGCGCATTTTATTTTATTTTGCTTGGTGACTTACTTTGTTCTGTCTGTTACTACTTTGAACCACTTAAATCCTACTGTCTGTATATAATAAAATCACTTTTTATTTAGTAATTTACTCAGAGTATGTATTAATACCTGGGGGAGCAAACAACTGTGCATATCTCTCTATCAGTGTTATAGAGGGCGAACAATCTATGAGTTTGCCCTGCATAAGCTTTATGCAGGGTAAAATGGATTTATCTGGGTTTAAACCCCATTGGGAGTTGGGCATCTGAGTGCTAAAGACAAGCACGCTACTGCGAGCTGTTTTCAGGTAAACTTGCAGCTTTGGGACAAGTGATTCAGACCCTGGGTCTGTGTCTGGAGCCAGACGGGAGTGTCTGGCTCAGCAAGACAGGGTGCTGAAGTCCTGAGCTGGCAGGGAAAACAGAAGCAGGGGTAGTCTTTGCACATTGGGTGGCAGCTCCCAAGGGGGTTTCTGTGATCCAACCCGTCACAGGCACCTTACGTGATCCGAGGCCGGCCGGCTGTCTCTCCGTGGGGTTCTGCCGCAGCCTTCACGACGAGCCAGTCCACTTCCTGCCATCCCACAAACTGCTCTGCTCTATGAACTGCTCTGCTCCACTCACCGACCTGTGAGCCGCTCCAGCCGTCCCCGCAAACAGCTCCGCTCACCATTCCTTGAGCCACTCCAACCATCCTATCCTATCTCCTAGAACTGGAAGGGACCTTGAAAGGTCATCGAGTCCAGCCCCCTGCCTTCACTAACAGGACCAAGTACTGATTTTTTTCCCCAGATCCCCAAGTGGCCCCCTCAAGGATTGAACTCACAACCCTGGATTTAGCAGGCCAATGCTCAAACCACTGAGCTATCCCATCCCTGCAAGGCTCCATGCCGCTCACTGCTCCTCCAGTCTTCCCCGCAAATTGCTCCACCAGCTGCTTAGCAATATAACTTCAGGCTCCCCCACTAGTTATCACAGCACTCAGTGATCTCAGCTCTTAATAATTTTAGCTCTTTTGAGATTTCAGCTCATAGTAGGGGAGCCCCAGTGCAGGTGCACCATTGGCCCAAAGTGAATTCAGCTCAGCAGCCTGTAACTAGACTCCTAATGGAATCAAAGTTAGCTCTAACATTCAACAGTGGAGAAAGGAGGTGGTACAATTGGTGTTTCAGGCCCTCAAAGGGGGCCCATACCATCAGGTACAAATACCTGCCCCCAACTTCTTTCAATCCACTGGGTTTTGTAACCCATGCCCCTTGTCAAGCAAGTGCTACTTAGGTAATGGTGAGTCCTTCTGTCATACAACAGTTCCACTGGCCTTGATTCACAGAATCAGGGTAACAAAACTTTATTCTCCCTGCCCCAATAACGGAGAAACTGGGGATCCCACACCAGCCAAACTAACCACTTTCAGTTGCTGTTGTTTCATGCCAGGCGAGTGGGTGTGCCTATGCAAACAAGATCAGCCTCTGGAGTTCTTTTCCACACTCACCAAAATTCACCACCAGATGTCAGGGTAGAGCTCATCCTGACTCTGCTTACAAGTCTATTTGGAACTATTGAAAGACTTTGTTTTGATAACGTAAAATATTATAGTATAGCATAAAATATTAAATACACATAATATGATATAAAAATGAAAAAATAAAAATTGAAATGAAATCAAACAAAATGATAAAGTCAAAACAAAATGTTTATACCGTATCAAAATGTTATCAAAACAAAACAAGAACGTTGAAATAAGAACATCGAAATGGACTTCCATCTGTTGAAAATGTTGTTGAAGGCTGCATGTTCCTGTGAAATGTTTCAATTTCAGTGGAAGTACATTCCTGATGGAAAACTGTTCTGTGGGGTTTTTTAACCAGCTCTATTATTAATGGAGTATCCAGAACATCCAACACACAGGTTCCAAATTACCCACTGCAGAGCACATCACTTCCCCTTCACTGGCTTTTCGTTGCCCACTACATAAGTCCTCCAGGGAGGACTCCCCCCCCCCCCCTTTTTTTTTTTTTTTTTTTTTAAGAGATGCCACACTTTCTGTACACTCTATGCAGTCTTTGGTTTTCTCGTGATATGTCCTGCTGGGAGCAGAAACAAAGAAGTCCTGGACATGGCAGTCACCAGCTGTAGCTACACAGAGTGATAGGAAGTTTGTTACCTCATTTCTATACATAGTAATGTTCATAGTAAACATTTTTCTTGATGCTGTTCTCCTCATCAGTAAGATACTACCTGGTACCAGGAGCTGAAGGCACAATGTGCTGGAAGACCCAATGAGAGATCGGATTGCAATGGCTGCTACAAAGCCTGCGCAACTGCAAGTGACTCCCCTCACCAGCTCTGAGATTCAGGGGAAATGCTGAATATGCCTAGAAACAGTTCAATTTGAGCTGTCTATGAAAACCACTGGGGCAAATAAACTTGAGGATGAGCAAAAGTTTGCTCTACTCCTAACAGTGGCAGGCACAGACACCCTAGATGTATACAATGCTCTCCATACAAATGATGGTGGGGAAAGAGAGGAAAGCTTTGCAGAAATAATTAAAATGTTTGAGGATCACTGAGTCCGTAGAAATAATGTTATTTACGAGAGATACACTCAGGATGAGAGCACAGAATGAAGGGGAAACAATGGAGGAGTTTGTCAGAAACTTAAAATTAACAAGTCAGTCCTGTAATATGAAATATTAAAAGACTCTGTCATTAAAGTCCTGGAATGTAACAATAAAAGAGTCTATAAACAGTTACTAAGGGAGATGGATCTCACACTAGAAATGGCAATATGTATATGCCAAGCAGCAGAACAAACAAATACACATTAAAAAGCCTAGAGAAAGGCACAGAGCTGTGACTCAGTACTATAGCTAAACTAGCGAGGGAAAAGTTCACAGAAATTAAATTGGCCAGGGACCAAAAAATGGGAAAGCAAGAAACAATGCTAGTGATGTGACAACCACCACGAGTACAGAAAATACCCAGTATTTAGGCAAATATGTAGAAACATTCGTAAACCTAACCATTATGCAAAAATGTGCAGAGAAAGTAGGAATGTGCATGTATTATGTGCCAAAATTGATTCTTCAAGAGAAGAGGAAGAGCTGTTCTTAAGCACAATAATGAAGAAGGTTGAATACAGAAAAGATCAGCTAATTAATATGTGCACAAATGGTGCATATGTGACATACACGATAGATAGTGGGACCCAAGTAAATGTAATAACAAACTGAAAGAGAGAGTTGTAAGGAGCACATAACAATTCAACAAGTCAAAAATATCTGTGAAAGACTATAATGGAGGAACCATTGCAATGTGCACTCTCCCAACACTGACACTTACATACAAAAAGGGAAAGGACAAGGACTTACCTAAAGAGAGTTTGCAATAGGGTAGATCAGGAAGATTGCCGAAACACATTAAGCGATTGACTGAGACACAATGTTGTGCTAGAACAACTTAAAGGGTTGTTAAATCAGTTATTGTATTGTAATAGTTTAATTTAATAGTGTTTTAGTTCAGCAAAGAAATTCTGGAAGAGATCTAAAAAAGGGAAGAAGTGCTATAGTATAAAGTACCACACTTCCTGTACACTCTAGGTTCAGACTTTGTTTTTCTAAGACACACTTCTTGCTGAGGTAGAAAAAAAGAAGCCCAAAATAGTGCAAGAGCAGACAGTTTGTTTCCTTATTTCCGTACAGAGTTTTGAGTCAAGTAAAGGGTTTATCTTGATACTGGTCTGCTCATCGGGAAGATACTATACCCATCATGCCAAGATTAAACTTCTCATTTTCATCTTTGAGGCCCTGAACAACTTTGCCCAGCCTGTCAATAATTTACAGCAACAGGAGCTTAATCAATATTTAGGTACATAAATTGGAGACCTGATTTTCAGAAATTCTGAACACAAGAAGCTCCCATTGACCTTCTATTTTTGAAAACCTTGGCCCCTATGTCTCAAATCACATTTCTTATCTCCAATCTCACCATTTCTCTTCTCCAAGAATGCTAGCCTCACCCCCCCCCCCCCATCACCCTTCCCCCCTCTCCATTTCTTTAATAGATGTTAATGTCAGAAGGGACCATTATAATCACCCATACTGACCTGCATAACACAGGCCATAGAACCTCACCTGGTAGCTCCTGCATCAAACCCATAGTTTCCAGTTGAAGCCTTTTAGAAGCCTTATGTTGATTTAATGACATCAAATCATTGAGAATCCGCAGCATCAACAGGTAATTTGTTCCAATGGTTAAATTCCTTCACCAACAAAAATGTGCACCTTATTTGTAGCCTGAATTTATCTAGCTTCAGGCCATTAGATGTTATTATGCCTTTGTCCACTAGATTAAAGAGCTCTCTATTTCTTAACCCCAGTCACACCTATTTTCTACCCTTTATGTGAGAAAGAACGTTACAATCCCAGGCACCAAGCCTGCCTGCTCTCCTCCTCATTCAAAATCAGATAAGAAAATATAAAGACTGTGGTATTCATCCAAGTTCTGCTCACAAAATAATCTCTGCCCACACAGAATGCCAATTCACAGTATTCGTGCAGATTTTCAAAACCTGATCACAAATGCTCTTTGGTCTTGGCTTTCCCTCAGTGGGGTCTGAATACATTCATGGGCTCTGCTGGGCTCCTCAGCATTGGCTTCCTCTCGTGAAGCTCATATGGCCTGCTACGCTTTTTGAGCTTGGTTTTCCCTTTACTCTGAGCTCCGGTAGGCTCCCTGAACCTGACTGCTTCTTGATGTAGGGCTGTGGGCAGTACTCCTCCAGCCCACTCTTTTGTGGGGACAGAAGAGAAGTCAAGTCACTCACTGAAGATTCTGCAGCTCTTCATAACATGATTCTCCTTCTCCTTGCTACCATGCTTTGATAAATAGGAAAATTGTTAACAATGTTGACTGTAGATGTGGCCAGAAAAATTCAGATGAAATAATTTTTCATCAGAATTTGCCTGAATTGAAACTTTCAGTGTTGATTATTTGATTTCAACAAATTTCAACTCTCTGCTTCACTTATACTGAGTTAATCTTTTCAAGACTAATTTAGCAATCAGAACAGCTACAGTCTTACCTTCTGAAATTCTATTTTACCTCTGTTCCCAAAACATGTTGTAGCTCTGATAAAATTAAAGGGCCAATTTCTGTTTAGTTAAACTACTGTAAATCCAAAATAACGCCACTGGAATTATTTCAGATTACACCAGTGAAACAGAGCAGAATTTGATTCCAAAGCTATAGCACAATTCGGGCGCATTGTTGAAATATGGTTTACTTTTGTGACAAATCAAGCCATATTTTAAAAATTAGTCTTGGGACTGTGGTGTAACCAAGTATCTCTCAGCATGGTAATAGTGTGGCTGCAGTGAAGGATTTGAATGACTAGCTGATAGCCTCATTTAAAGTACTTTTTATCTCTTTATAATAGCCTTGCAATGGAACTTCCTTCCAGCTGGAGCCATTTGTGCATATTTTCATCTATTCAAAGCTGCTTTCACAATATTTTGAGTTTCCCCCCTCATATTTGATGTTTCTAATTTAGCTGGTTAAACCAGGAATGAAACTAATTGCTTCGTGGAATAAACAGCAATTTAAAGTAATTTTAGTTCCTTTTAAGAATATCTTCAGCTATATCTCCTGCACTTTAATTGGGCCACTGGAGAGGTTAATTACAACTTTGCAGATTAATTAAGCAAATTTCATCCATTTACTAATTCTTATTTAGCTTCATTCTATCTGCTGCACTAATTTGGTGTATCTGTAATGAGTTAAAAAAAGAACCTAAGTTAATGCAAGCAATATAGATGTTTTATTCTGAAGAACAAAAATAGTCATGGGGAAAGCAGGTGAACCCCCTCTGTACTTTTTTTCTTCATCAGACACATGAAGTGGTTTCATTTCTTTATTAGATGATACAAATAGAGAGACTACTTTATTATTAATGAGCTCATTAGCAGACTCTAAGTGACACAGGCAGGCGGACCCTTGCCTGGATGGAAGTTTTAAATGAGTCATTTTTCCCTCAGAGTCATTTCTGACCCACTATAATGGGGTTTGGTAGACCTGTGAAAATGAGAGACTGTCAGGAAATTCTAACATATCAGAAATCCATATCAAGATTATTTTCAGTTTCAAAAGAATTTCTTGAGTGTATAACTCAATTTTTCAATTCATTGGGGGGAGAAAAACAAAACAAAGAGACACTTTAAATTTATTCCCTGGTTGAAAACACATTTATATAATTGGACCACCACACTTCTAAGACACCAGAAAAATAATTTTACAGATTTTAAACCTTTTCTTTTTTTATATCAAATTCTGCAGATTTTAGTCTTGCAGAAGTAAAATTTCTAAGAGCCTCAATTGAATTTCTGTTGAAGTATCACTGGATTTAGTTCAAGGTATCGTCATGTCCTTTTAAGAAGTGGTACTATGGCTAATGCACCCACAAATACGCAATACTTATGAAAAACTTAATTTGTGAAACCAGCTCTTACTTGCATAACAATATCCTGCTCTCAAGATAAATTCTGTCAGTAAGAACATTCTAATGATGTGATACTTGTTTTACATCTTATTGGTTGAGTTCAGTGCCATTCCATATTGTACTGAGACAGGTTTGTGTGTTTTGGGTTTCACTGGAACCATCAAAACAAGATTATTGGGCTAAGCCAAAACATCAGGTCCAAACACCACTGAACTTTGGGGAAGCTTCAGATCCAGCTATAGCCAGAATTCTAAACATTTCCCACTGGTTCATTTATTACTGTTTCACTTAAGTGTAGATGTTAAATGAAAAGTACACTGGAACCCTGCTATAACGCGCCCCGTGATAACGCAAATTAGTTTATAACGCGGGGCGAGTCAGGCCCCAGCGGCTGCAGCAGGCACGGGGCGAGTCTGGCAGGCGTGGGGCGTTTGGGATCCATTAGGGTTACCATTCGTCCGGATTCCCTCGGACATGTCCGGCTTTTTCGAGTTAAAAATAGCGTCCGGGGGGAATTTGTCAATGTCCAGACTTCCCCTCCTCCCCCCTCCCATGCAGAGCGTGCGCGCGCTTACAGAGCAGCCGGTGCTCCAAAAGCCAGAGCCAGAGCCCTGCTTTCACTTCCCCCTCCTCCCTCCTGAAACTTGACACCACTCCCCTCCTCTCCCTCCATGCACTCACAGATCGCCGGCTGTTCGTCTGGAGCTCCGAGCCTGCTCCCCTCCCCCGCTGCCGAGCGTGCTGCTTTGCAGCACAGTAAGGGGGCCGGGGCCAGAGAAGCGGCAGGGAGGTTCGGGGGGGGGGGTAGTCAAGAGACAGGGAGCAGGGGGGAGGGTTGAATGGGTCAGGGAGTTCGGGGGGGGGCTGTCTGGGGGTTGGGGGTGTAAGGTTTTGGGTAGTCAGGGTACAGGTGGGGGGGGCTCAGGAGGGGGCAGTTAGGGGACAAGGAACAGGGAGGCTTAGGTAGGGGGTGGGGTTCTGGAGGGCAGTTAGGAGCAGGGGTCCCAGGAGGGGGCAGTCAGGGGACAGGGAGCAGAGGGGTTTAGATGGGTCAGGAGTTCTGGGGGGGGCTGTCAGGGGGTGGGGGTGTGGATAAGGGTTGGGGCAGTCAGGGGACAGGTAGGGGGGTAGGGTACTAGGGGGCCAGTTAGGATGTGGGGAAGGTCTCAGGAGGAGGCAGTCAGGGGACAAGAGGCAGAGAGGCTTAGGGAGGGGGTGGAGTCCTGGGGGGCAGTCAGGGGACAAGGAGTGGGGGGGAGGGTTGGGGGTTCTGAGGGGGCAGGAAGTGGGAGGGAGTGGAAGGGGCAGGGGCGGGGCTAGGACAGGGGCGGAGCTCCTCCCGTCCTCTTTTTTGATTGTTGAAATATGGTAACCCTAGGATCCATGCCCCAGCGGCTGCAGCAGGAGCGACTCTCCCTGCAGCCCCGGCCCATCCCTGGGGTTCTCATCTCTGTCCCCGGCAGGGCCGGCTCCAGCCCGCGTCCTTCCCTCCGCGGACCAATGTAGGGGGCGGGGGCAGCACGGAGGAGGGAAGCGCCCTGCTAGGAGCGGGCTGCAGAGTGGCGCGGAGCCCTCCTGGCAGTCGGCGTGGCAGGCCGGCGGCGGTAGTCTTCAGGGCCCCGCTCCCCTGGCCAGAGCACCGGCCGAAGCACAGCAAGCCCCGTGGCCCTGCGCTCCCGGCCGGAGCGCGGCCAGCCCCGCGACCCCGGCGGGACTTCCACCCGGAGCGCGGCCAGCCCCGCGACCCCAGCGGGACCTCTGGCTGGAGCGCGACCAGCCCTGCAGCCCCGCTCTCCCGGCGGGACCTCCGGCCAAGCCCCGTGGCATCCCCTCCCCCAGCCGGCAATCCCAAGTGCCGCCCCAGGAATCAGGCCCCGCCAGCAGGCGGGGCCGAGTGGCCAGCGCCCCAGCTGAAGGAAGCCATGGCTGCCCCCCTTCTCTCTCTCCCCCCTCCGTTCCTCCCCCTACCCAGGGCACGGAAGCTGAACACAAGTACAGTGGAACCCCGCTATAACGCAACCCCGCATTTACCGCGATTGAATTTTTTGGACCCCAATGATCACATTATAGCAGGGTTCCACTGTAGTTGTAGTTGTTCTAATTCACTTCTGGATTCTTAAATGCTATTGCTTCAAACACACCCATCACAAAGTACAAATAGACTAAGTAACTCCACTTCTGAGCATTTGCCTATTCATTGTGTTTTATGTGTTTATTTTTCAGTTCTATTCTTACAATGATAAAAATCATAGATTGCGTTTAATGCATGTGTTGGCCAGCAGTGCAAGTGGGGCAATACGGTCCGGTATGCTGTACCAGCAAGATATTTATAGCTGGTACGGCATACCAGAAAGAGCAGCAGCAGAACGTGGGGTTTCTAGGTGGCCCCACCCCAGCAACTCCTCCTGCGCAGCTGTAGTGCCCCCAGCCCTTCCACGCAGGGTTTCTTCCGTCTGTACAGCAGCCCCGCCGGAGGACAGAACTGGGGGCGGGACTGGAGGTGGTAGAGGAGCTGCCAGAGGTCTGCTCCTTCCCTGCTGCAGTTCCCGGGAGAGCCCTGAACTGCAGTGCTCTCCCGGGAACTGCAGTGGGGAAAGGAGCAGAACGTGGGGCCATCAGGCAGCCCCAGACCCGCAGCTCCTCCAGCACAGCTGTGCCGCCCCCAACCCTGCCATCCAGCAGGCTGCTGTACAGACTGGGAACCCCCTGCTTTGAAGGGCTGGGGCAGAACAGCTCCACCAGTGGAGCTCCAGGTGTGGGGCCACCCAGTGGCCCCACGTTCTGCTTCTTTCGCTGCTGCGGTTTTGAAGGCGCAGCATGAGGAGGACAGAGCCCCCCACACTTGCAAGTAAGGGGGGTGGATCTTGGGAGGGACAGGGAGAACATGGGGGGCCTGGGCTAGGGGCGAGGTAAGGAGGAGTCATGTGAAGGGTCACGTGAGGAGATCACATACCCTTCGTTTACCACCATACCGGTAAGAAATGGATTCTACTTGCGCTACTGGTGTTGACTCAGAGGCAAGCTGCACCTGTGATCTCACCTTCAACTCTCCCATGGGCCCTCTTTCCAAGTGACCACAATATTAATGCAAAAATGATATTAATAAAATTATTAACTTTTTGTCATTAAGCTTGTTTGTGCTTTTACTGAAACTTAGAATATATTTATCGTTCATAGTGTTGTTGTAGCTGTGTTGGTCCCAGGTAGGTGAGGTAATATATTTTATTGGACCAACCTCTGACCTAGACCTGAAGTAAAGCTCTGTGTCACTCAAAAGCTTGTCTTTTTCACCAACAGAAGTTAGTCTAATAAAAGATATTACCTCACCCACCTTGTCTCTGTAATATTGTTACTTTACTATATATGGTGCTCGGAGGAAAATAACTCATATGCATATATTTTTGTTTGTTTAATTATATGAAATATTCATGCTAACAAAAGGAATTCCAAGAGGCTTCAGCTGTGTCTCCCTAGAACAAGCAAATGTTAGGAAGATAACCCTTCTATAGCTATAACACCATGTTTATTACCCAAAGTGTGTTACACAAACTCAAAAAAGCTGCATCTTAAATTTTACGTTGTTTTAATTTTTATACTATGTTCCTTTGTGCAATGCTTAAAAGATATAATGTTAATTGAAATTTGTGCTTTGTACAAAATATTTAATACAAGTTTAATTGCTATAACAGAGGGAATGTAACTCTAAGGACCTTGGATCAAGAGACAAACCCCTAAGAATGTGTTAGCTAGACCAGGGCATCTTCCTTTGGGCAATTTGGTACAAAACTGTGAACAAACCATGTAAAATGCTGATATTGTAGGGAAAAACCTGACTGTGAAAAGGAATGTTGGGTTGTGTTATCAAAGTAATAAATGTAGATTTAAAGTGAGTTTTTTCACCTCCCCAGAAAAACTTCCAAGTAAACCTTCACAAAGAATTTTAGAAATATCCTTGTTGAAATATGTTACATAAGTAATCTAAAAAACTCATTCAGAACAGCCTCTAGGAAGAACACATATAGTTGGAAATGTTTGTTTCATTTCTTAATGTTAAAATGGCAAACACCTTTCTGAAATGCATATTTGCAAGTATGTTAGCTAAATGCAAAGCTCCTAATATAATTTCCTAATATCATTGGTAAATGCTATAATGCTTTATGTACATACATGGAATCTAATGACCTTGCTAAACTGATTACTAATAAAAGAAACCATTGTAATACAGACTATTTATATTAATGCGGAACTGATTAATTACTGGAAGTACTCAAGCAACTCCCTCACCCAACCTAGGAAGATCAGAAATTCAACTTTCCAGAAATTGTTATAAAGAATTTACAACTTCTTCAATAATTATCTGAGCTAAAGACTCTCTTTAGGAATTAATAATAAAAGACTTAAAAACTGAGAACTTTTATATAAAGAACAGGAGTGTTTGGACATTTTGAAAAACAAATTTCATTTCCTGTCAAACTCTAATAAACATGGAAGCATATCTCAGAAAATGGACTGAAAAAAAAAGAGTTAAAACTAACTTTAAAAGTTATTTGATACTTTCCTGCCAGAAGAACAACAAAGACAATGTTGAATATTCATTAGACAGACTGCATCTTCAAGAGCTGAAGGTGTTACCTAACCCAAACCCCAGGCATGAGCCAATGAACAAGTGACAGTTACCAACTTCAAATCAAAACAGTCCTGAAAGAAGTGTCCTTTCCTATCATTTCATGGAAATAGGAAGGAGAAGAACCCTGAACTGATCACCCCTCATGCCCACACCCTCTGCTGCCCTGCGTAAACAACAAGCAGACAACTTACCCATTCCATCTTCACAAGCAAATTGCTATGACAGCTAAGAACAGAGAAGACTCAAGAAGACACCAACACAAGGAAACCCCTCCAAAACTTTAACATGGATTGGTGAGAGAAAGATAACTAAGACACTGCCAAGGGATTAAATTTAAAGCTCTTGTAATGATTTTACGGGGATATGAAAATGCTGTTATAACTTCAGACTGTCCTGTTAATCACCAAATGGTTAGACCATGGATTCCTGGAGAGAAGACAGGGGCTAAACTCTGGTAAACAGAGAACAAGTGGGATTTAAGATTCTTAATATCTGTAATTGGCCTTTTTTAAAAACAGCCCCTTAAATGACCTCTTCTAAGTAACAGATTTAAATATTTTCTTCAACTTCATAATATTTAATTAAAATTGCTTACTTTGCCAATTATAAACTGTCTGGATATTATTAACAAACAACAGGATCAACGTTTCCTTAAACAAAATTATTTTGCCCATTCATAAACATTCTTAGCTATCTAAGGATAAATTTAGACTGGCTTCATGATAATTTTGGGAAACAGGACCTTGGTCTCAATTTACCATGAGAAATGTGCCCCACCCCCACAAAGTCAGACTCACTCAAGAGTGTAATCTTATTAAAAACTTCCACAGAGAAATATATAGAAGAGATTGAATGTAATATATCTTTTTTGAGACAATGTGTATCATTTCAATCAGTGTATCCTTTCTATTCTGTTATTTGTGTTGTTTTAATATTTTCTTTTCCTTTTTTTCTTAATAAAATAGCCATGGTTAACCATTGTAATTATTTCATTTGACCTTAATAATTGTGCCCCCTAAGGTATGTAAAAGAACTCCTGTGATTAAAATAGTGGGAGTCATGCCCTTGAGTGGGCAGCAGTAAGAGTTGGCCTACTATTTCTTGTTTTTCTAAACTAAATATTTTAGCAGTTGTTAAAATAAAAATACTAGATGTTCAAAAAATTAAAATTACCCCTTTCTATTCCACACCCCTTAAGAACATAAGAATAGAAGAATGGCAGTACTGGGTCAAACCAATGGTCCATCTAGCCTAGCATCCTGTCTTCCAACAGTCGCCAATGGCAGGTGCTTCAGAGGGAATGAATAGAATAGGCAATCATCAAGTGATCTATCTCCTGCCGTCCACTCCTAGCTTCTGGCAATCAGAGGCTAGGGACATCCAGGGCACAGGGTTGTATCCCTGACCATCTTGGATAATTGCTATTGATGAACATATCCTCCATGAACTAATCTAGAGCTTTTTTTTAAACCCAGTTATACTTTTGCTCTTCACAACATCCCTTGGCAACGAGTTTCATAAGAACATAAGAACAGCCGTATTGGGTCATACCAAAGGTCCATCTAGCCCAGTATCCTGTCGTCCGACAGCAGCCAATGCCAGGTGCCCCAGAGGGAATGAACAGAACAGGTAATCATCAAGTTATCCATCCTATCACCAATTCCCAGCTTCTGGCAAACAGAGGCTAGGGACACCATCCCTGTCCATTCTGGCTAATAGCCATTGATGGACCTATACTCACAAGTTGACTGTGTGTTGTGTGAAGAAATACTTCCTTTTGTTTGTTTTAAACCTGCTGCCTATTAATTTCATTGGGTGACTCCTGGTTCTTCTGTTATGTGAAGGAGTAAATAGCACTTCCTTATTCACTTTCGCCACACCATTTGTGATTTTGTAGACCTCTATCATAGTCCCCCTTAGTCGTCTCTTTTCCAAGCTGAACAGTCCCACTCTTTTTTAATCTCACCTCATATGGAAACTGTTCCATACCCTTAATCATTTTTGTTGCCCTTCTCTGTACCTTTTCCAATTCTAATATATCTTTTTTGAGATGATGTGACCAGAACTGCACAGAGTATTCAAGGTGTCAGCATAGCATGGATTTATATAGAGGCATTATAATATTTTCTGTCTTAATATATATCCCCTTTCCTAATGGTTCCTAACATTCTGTTAGCTTCTTTGACTGCTGCTGCACATTGAGCAGATATTTTCAGAGAACTATCCATGATGATTCCAAGATCTCTTTCGTGAGTGGTAACAACTAAATTTAGATCCCTTCATTTTGAATGTATAATTGAAATTATGTTTTTCAATGTGCCTTATTTTGCATTTATCAACATTGAATTTAATCTGCCATTTTGTTGCCAAGATGCCCAGTTTAGTGAGATCCCTTGGTAACTCTTCATATTCTGCTTTGGACTTAACTATCTTGGGTAATTCTGTATTGTCTGCAAATTTTGTCACCTCACAGTTTACTTCTTTTTCCAGATCATTTATGAATATGTTGAACAGACATGGTCCAAGTACAGATCCCTGGGAGACACAATTATTTACTTATCTCCATTGTGAAAACTGACCATTTCTTCCTACCATTTGTTCTCCATCTTTTAAACAATTACTGATCCATAAGAGGACCTTCCCTCTTATCCCATGACTGCTTACTTTGGTGAGGGACCTTGTCAAAGATTTTCTGAAAGTACAAATACACTATATCCACTGGATCACACTTGTCCACATGTTTGTTGACCCCCTCAAAGAATTCTAATAGTTTGGTGAGATAGGATTTCCCTTTACTAAAGCCATGTTTACTCTTCCCCACAAAATAGTGTTCATCTATGTGTCTGGTAATACTGTTCTTTACTGTGGTTTCAGCCAATTTGCCTGATACTGAAGTTAGGCTTACTAACCTTTAATTGCCAGGATCACCTCTGGAGACTTTTTTAAGTCTCCCAGAAGCTCATGAGCCCCAATGTAATAACCTCATGACCCCAGTTTGAGAATCCCTGCAATACTGTAAAGCAGGTAAACTGAGGCACGCACCCTGTAGATGCAAAATATAATCTACAAACAAACTACATACATATAATATACACACATATACAGATATCTCCCTGGTTATCCAGAGCACCTAAATGGGGCAAAATAATATAAAATAGTCTTAAAAGTAATGTTTCCAATCAAATGACACATTGCATTAGAAAATATGAATCAATTGCAATGTTTTGCCTGTAGAGTTTTAAAACAACAACAGAAAATAGACTGGAGTTTCAAGCATATTTAAAAATTAAAAGTAAAGAGAAAATGTATTAAAAACAAAGGAAATACAAATGAGCTTTTAGAAGCTGTTTCTCATGACCATATAATCCCATTTTGGTTGAATTGTTAGTATTTGTTACCCAAAAGATCTCTGCAGTTCTCTCCAGAAATGCACTGGCAGAAGCATGAGAAACCTCTATTGTATTAAAAAAAAAAAAATCAATAAGAAAGAAAAGAGAAGGATGAGTGGTAAATTCTCATTTATAGACCGTATGCTCAATCCAGAGAAAACCTCAGTGTTAACTGTTTGCAAAACAGGACCTCTAATGTGGGCTGTACTGAACATGGCTTTTTCTGATTTTAAAATGGTTCAATATATTATTTGAACCTTGACATCCATTATAACCCCTACTCATTGTCTAAACTATGCTGGGAGTTCTTCTTTTCAACAAATGCTGTTGCATAACGTAAATCAAAATGGGATGTTTATTTACTAAATCTTCTAATCCTCAGCACAAATTAGGGTATAGTGTTGGACTTCGGGGTTTTTGTGTTTGTTTGTTTGTTTTGGGTTATTTTTTTAAGGCTTCTCATAGCTCAGATTTTCATTGTGTCCAGTCCTGCAGCCCTTACCCATGCAAAACTCCTGTGGCCAACAATATGAATTTTGCCTGAGTAAAAGTCTGCAGTATTTGGCTCTTTGTAGTTTATTGTAGTTGCCAGTTTGTTTTCTTCTGCAAGTCTGAGGGTGCACCATATTTTGATTCCTGAAATTGTTCTTTCATTCAAATGTACATTCGTTCTACTCACATTTTACATTTTTGAAGTAAATGGGTGATTCATCATCAAGACATGTTCCTCATATATGACTCATTTATCTCAGCATGCAGTCCTAATCATGACAATGTTTCAGCTATCATAATATCAGCTACAGTAAAGAGCCACAGTTATTGTCTATGCATGGGCAGTTTGGACATGCAAAAGCAAGAAGTGCATTTTCGCTTGCTCTATCTATTAGTTTTGAATCAATTGTTTTATTTTATTCAAAGAAATTATAGTTGCTTACACAGGCCCAAATATATATGTTGGTTGTTTCTTTACTGATTAGACTTGTGTTGGCCAGCCAATAGGAAGGGCAAGAATAGCCTATTTTTATCAGTCTTAAACAGCTATCTGTTGGTGGTACTTGGCTATTAAATTTGTAGAAAAATTTGAAACAATCAATTAGTTATACCCCATATTTTTGAACAGATAATCCAGTCTTCTCAAATTTTTATATGGGTATCTTCTCATGAAAAGACAAAAGTCTGAATTGCAGCCACCTTGCAACTTACATAGCTACAGTATTTTGATATGGTAGCAGTTTAGATACACTTTGCACAGGTGTAAAAACCTTGTGTAGATATTTAGAAATCTGCATATCTCAGTCAGTTGACACTGGGATCACTGGAAATCTTCAGTAAAAATTAGAATCAGCTTTGACAATTTTGTCCTATTTCTCAAAACAACATCCTGGATTGCAGACAGAAACTGTAGAGTTACAACACTGGCAATTATGCAGTATATTTAGCAGTTACTTTTAATATCCTTTTGTTTTGCAGGTTTGTGTTAATTGTTCAGAGTTATATTCCCCCACAAATGTGTTAAACATATTAACCTATGAACTCAATTGAAGCTAATTAAATATTTTGATACATATGGCAAAGTTTAAAAACGTAAACTGTTCCTATCACATTATTGAGCAACAGCTCAATTGAATCTCAATCCATTCTGAGATTCCAGCCAGATTTCATTATAATCCTGATTTTGATATCTCATTCAAGTTTCTGGAATAAAAGCTCTACTTTTCTGTGCATTTCTCATGCCTCCTTTTAGGCCAGGACAGAAATTTAGGTGAGAATCCGATTTAATCAAAGTTACTTTAGAGTTACAGTACTTTGAAAAATGACCACACCACACCTTTAAATGCATGGGGGGGTGGAGGGGCATTGTCTGGCTTTGACGGGGAAGAGGGAATAGTGCTTTACAACCAGAAGGGGGAGCAAGGCACAGAAGCCGCTGCAAAAGGTGGAATGGGTCAGTGTGGTGACGCTGACTTATCCCAAGCGTACGCCAGTGGCCTAGCTTGCCTTTATTATATTCACTGCTTTGCATTATATTCTGCTTTGCATTAGATTCAACAGTAATGCAAGGAACCTACAAGCTTGTATCCTGTTGATGCAAGACATTAGTTTCAGCAAGTTTGCATAAGACTTGAGGGCTATGAACTTTGCACAGATAAATGGCCCAACGGAAAACCAGAAGTATTGGAGAGCTGAATATAGTGTGTTTAAGGGTAAATTCTAACAACAGATACATGATCCAATCACAGAAGTGTCGTGACAATGAAGTAATCTGTATAACTGGTACGTAAGCTCCATCCACAGATACCTAGCAACAAAAGGGCCATGGTAACAAAGGGATATATATGATGATAAGTTGAGATCATTGATATACTAACCTATAGAAGGCAGACACTCCAAAATTAGAAAGGTAAGGATATACAAATAAGGAAAAAGGGAAAATCCTCTGCTGAATGTGCATCAAACATAGTGTCGTCAACATATCATATTATAAAAGTTGCATCCCAGGCTAGGGGCCTTAGGAGAAGGAGATGTAATCCTGGGGAGGTGCCAGAAGGGTGGCCAGTAGTGAGGAGGGAGAATGATGACTAACATTTCAGATTGTTCTGCAAGGCAACGTGTGAGTATATGGATGTGCAGATGTACATTCTGTAGTATCTCTATCTACCTTACTGAGTTGGGGTGTTTGTGATACTAATAAACTATTTGTAAATATAGAGGAGTTCCTATAGTGTGAGTGTTACAACTGTGCACATTGGGGTTCCCACCTATATAATAATTTTAATAATACTGAGCCTGATCTTGGGACAAGAACCTGTCAACCCTCAAAGTGATAACTGGGGATTCTTAAATAATCGATCTATCTATATTAGGGCTGTCAAGCAATTAAAAAAATTAATGGCGGTTAATCGCACAGTTAAACAATAATAGAATACCATTTATTTAAATATTTTTGGATGTTTTCTACATTTGGAAATATATTGATTTCAATTACAACACAGAATACAATGTGTACAGTGCTCACTTTATATTTATTTTTTATTACAAGTTGTAGTGGGGCAATAACCCCGCTCCTGTCCTGAAGGGCTTAAAACAGCCCTGCGAGTGGCTGTGGCGGAGAACCAGTAAGCCTGGGCTGATTGGGGAAGCAGCTGCAGCTGGGCACGCCCCAATCAGGCCACAGCTGGCCCTATAAAGGGGCTCCTAGGCTGGAGCTGAGAGAGTCTCTTTCTAGATGCTGAGAGGGATGGGCCTGGCTGCTGGGAGCTGAGCAGGGTACCTAAAGTGGAGCAGGGCTGGGGAAAGGCCAGAGGAGCTGGGGAGCTCTGGCCTGGAAAACCCCCAGGCTGCAGGCCTTGTTAAAGGCCAAGAAAGGTACTGGGGTTGCAGAGGGGCAGCCCAAGGGTAGGCAAAGGCAGCAGATCCAAACCCTCCTTGCCAATGATGAGTGGCAATTATACTGTGGTCCACCCCAGTGAGCGGGGGCTAGATGGTAACTGGCAGTAGCCAAAGGCTGAGGTGAGGTTGGGGGTTCACCGGGGAGAGGTAGGGTGACCACATGTCCTGATTTTATAGGGACAGTCCTGATATTTGGGGCTTTTTCTTACATAGGCACCAATTACCCCCCACCCCTTGTCCCGATTTTTCACATTTGCTATCTGGTCACCCTAGAGAGAGGAGACCCAGTGAGACTGCAGGGTACTGCACGGGGCGGAACCCTGAGGTAAGGGACACTGGGATCCGGGAGGGACACTGGGGCCAGTGGCAAGCGGGACACCAGCCTGCAGAGGGCGCTCGTGAGTGGAAAGAGTTAATTCCCTGGATGACCATCAGGCAGCGCCGCAGTGGTGAGTCGTCACTCCATTACACAAGTGTTTGCACTGTAAAAAAACAAAAGAAATAGTATTTTTCAATTAACATAATACAAGTACTGTAATGCAATCTCTTTATCATGAAAGTTGAACTTACAAATATACAATTATGTACAAAAATACTGCATTCATAAATAAAACAATGTAAAATTTTAGAGCTTGCAAGTCCACTCAGTCCTACTTCTTGTTCAACCAATTGTTAAGACAAATAAGTTTATTTGCATTTACAGGAGATAATGCTGCCCTCTTCTTATTTACAATGTTACCAGAAAGTGAGAACAGGGATTTGCATGGCCCTTTTGTAGCCAACATTGTAAGGTATTTATGTGCAAGATATGGTAAACATTCGTATGCCCCTTCATGATTTGGCCACCCTTCCAGAGGACACGCTTCCATGCTGATGACGCTCATTTAAAAAAAAAGTGTGTTAAATAAATTTGTGACTGAACTCCTTGGGATATGAATTGTACGTCCCCTGCTCTGTTTTACCCGCATTTTGCCATATATTTAATGTTAGGGCAGTCCCAGATGATGTCCCACACACATGCTTTTTGATTTTGTTCATTTTATTCATGTTGTTCTTCATTTTAAGAACACTTTCACTGCAGATTTTAAAAAATGCAAAGAAGGTACTCATCTGAGATTTCTAAAGATAGCTACAGCACTCAATCCAAGGTTTAAGAATCTGAAGTGCCTTCCAAAATCTGAGAGGGACGAGGTGTGGAGCATGCTTTCAGAAGTCTTAAAAGAGCAACACTCCATTACAGAAACTACAGAACCCAAACCATCAAAAAAGAAAATCAATCTTCTGCTGATGGCATCTGACGCAGAGAATGAAAATGAATATGGGTTGGTCTGCACTGCTTTGAATGGTTTTCGAGCAGAACCCGTCATCAACATGGATGCATGTTCCCTGGAATGATAGTTGAAGCATTCGCATCTGGCACATAAATTTCTTGCGATTTGTAGCCTCTGAAGTTTTACATTGTTTTGCTTTTGAATGCAGTTATATAACAAATCTACATTTGTATGTTGCACTTTCAGGACAAAGATTGTACTACAGTACTTGTATGAGGTGAATTGAAAAATACTGTTTATCATTTTTACAGTGCAAATATTTGTAATCAAAATATACACTTTGATTTCAATTACAACACAGAATACTATATATATGAAAATGTAGAAAGACATCCAAAATATTTAATAAATTTCAATTGGTAGTCTCTTGTTTAACAGTGTGATTAAAACTGATTAATCATGATTAATTTTTTGAGTTAATTACATGAGTTAACTGTGATGAATCAACAGCCCTAGATATAAAAAAATCTAGAGATCGGGCAGCACCAGGGACCGGAAGGGCTGAGGAGTTCAAAAGAGGCAAGCATGGTCCCTTTTCCCCAGACCAGGTGAAGCAGCACCCATCCTCCCTCCCCTGGAGATGGCAAAATACCAGATTTGGTCAGGACCTGATATGGGCATCGCGCTAGCTGCTCCTTTCTAGTGGGGCTGGGAAGGAATTTTTCCTTCACCACCAAATTGGCCAGGTGGAGTGGAGTTTTCTCTGCCTTCCTCACATTATGTTTGGAGTGGGGGCGGGGCTTGTTATGGAGAGTAGGAAAAGGTGTTCGGCTATGATGTGGCAACTCATTACATAAGTGTGGGGTGGATGTCCAGTGCAGGTATTCCATAGGGAAGGGATACAGAAACTGGCTAAATGGCTTGGTACAGGACTTAAAAAGGAGGTGTTGGTTTAAGGAGCAGAATAAAGAGGGTGCAGGGTTTGGTGATATGGCAGGGAGCCAACCCCCATTTCTTATAGCCCATCTTAACCCTCATTAAAGGGTGGGTAGAGAGTAAGGTCCCAGCAATGGGTTGAATGGGGGAAGTGGATGGAAAGAGAGGGAGGCTGGTGGAAGCCCCCCAAGTAGTAATTGAATAGACATGGAGTTACCTACACTGTATGCTTATCTCCTGGTTAGTCCCAGACATCTAATAATAAAGTTGCAGCTTGATTAAAACCATATCAAGTGTCTCCTGTTCTTGTTTTGGTATAGCCGGACAATTAGTGATTTGTCACTTTCTGAAAAAGCTAACTTCTTTTGTCTAAGTACATCTTAAAACTGGCTTGTTCTAAAAGCTTACTTTGTTATATACTTTATTTTTCAATGAGTGCTAGTATAGTGGAACATTTTTATTAATGCTTTATGGAAAACTCTCCATTTATTGGATGTTAGCGTTTTGTAGAGAGCAGTGATTTTAAGATGTATAATTCAAAGTCCATGGTACATGGTTCAAGTAACAAAAAATTTTGTAGGCCCATTCAGGGTATCCTTGTGATTCTTTGAGATGAACAGCTTTGATTAAAGAAGATTACAAACCTCACAGGCATAGCCATATTATCTGCTCTGTAAACCAAATAGTCCCGATCAGGATATTTAAAAGCTTTGTAGACACCTGGTGTATGCAGCTAACATCCATACACTGAACATCTTTGGTTCAAGAAGATCACAAACTCTGCAGCATATTCATCATCTGTAAATAGTCTTGTTCAAGGAACTTATCTGTTTTGCAGACAGAATGGGCAGGATTTATAAGCACTATACAGCAAAAAATTCAATTTTAAAAAAGCATTATAGCTTTCTATAAATTGTGAGGTAATTAGAAGGCAATACAGGCGTTGGTTATAGAACAAGCTATGCAGATGCAGTGTCTGTCTTTCCTAATTTACATTGGTGTACCTCCATTTACTTCAGTGAAGTTATGACAGACTGTGTGAAGACCACAGTCTGTAGACTTATCACTGTTTAATGTCTGCAGTCATTCCTATGGAGCTCAAAGTCTGCAGGTACAAACCATCCCATATAAAACCTGCAGACTCATCCTACTAATCTGTAATATCTGTATTTACTACTCTGGCTATTTACAAGAATCAGAGGCTTTAAAATGCCCACAATCTGACTATTATAGAACCTTTATGGCTGTTCTAAGGCCAAGACTTAACGCCTTGGAGTGGCCTAGATTTCTATGCCTGTACACCTTATAAACTGTTGATGCAACAGCTCTAATACAAGTTACATTGTAGTTTTCCCCAGTTCTTGTGTTTCAGATTCTATTAAGGGTATAAGGTCCTTCAGTGAGTTCACAGGCAGAATTATTCATGTTTGGTCTCATGAAGTTTAGATGTTCTGCAGACAAGCTAGCAGCTCTTCTAATATCTGAGTCAAAAGTTTCAGATACCTCATAATCTCTAACTACAACATTCGAGAATGTTCTCAGAATGTATAATTTCTGCTTGCATAACTAGAGGTTTAATGTAGGCAATATCATCCACTGGGCATAACTTTATTGTTTAAAAAAAAAAATCAGTGATTTGAAAATTTAAGAAAAATGTGTTTAATCAGTGAAACCTTGTATACAAAGTTTCTACTCATAAAAATGTTGCTAAGGCACAAAGTCCTGATGAAAAAAGGGAACATATAATAGAAACTGCAACCTTCTTAATTCTTAACTACATTATATACTATAACTAGCAACAACAAAGGCCATTAATAACTTTCTGCAAAACTCTGGGCTGAAAAGCAACAATCTTGTTACAAAAACTAAAATCCAGCAATTATACTAATTATCAATTATTACTCATCTACTGGTAATGTATCTAAATAAATGAACCACTGATATCATTGGCATTATAGTTGACACATTTAGTTAGAATCACTCTTTTTTTTTTTAAGGACAAAATACTTATCCCTATCATAAACTAGGCTTCATTCTTGTGGGCATGAAATTGTCACTGAAAATAATTGCATGCACAGCTTTGCACCAGCAATTTAGACCCACAAAAATGCAAACTTCACACATTGATCTATGATTACTTCAAGTCCTAACACAAGACGAGATGCGGTGTTAGCCTTAACTTTGAGTTCTCTTGCTTTTCTTAGTTTCAGTCAGGAATTTAATAAGTTACTATTACTTGAAAAAACTAGGGCTGTCAAGAGATTTAAAAAAATGAGTCATGATTAATCGCACTGTTAAACATTAATAGAATACCATTATTTAAATATTTTTGGATGTTTTCTACATTTTGAAATATCAATTTCAGTTACAACACAGAATATAAAGTGTACAGTGCTCACTATTTATTTTTGATTACAAGTATTTGCACTGAAAAAAAAAGAAATAGTATTTTTCAATTCACCTAATATAAGTACTGTAGTGCAATCTCTTTCATGAAAGTTGAACTTGCAAATGTAGAATTATGTACAAAAAACTGCATTCAAAAATAAAACAATGTAAAATTTTAGATCCTGCATGTCCACTCAGTCCGACTTCTTGTTCAGACAATCGCTCAGACAAACAAGTTTGTTTACATTTGCAGGAGATAATGCTGCCTGCTTCTCGTTTACGTCACCTGAAAGTGAGAATAGGCGTTCTCATGGCACTGTTGCAGCCAGCGTCGCAAGGTATTTACATGCCAGATGTGCTAAAGATTCATATGTCCCTTCATGCTTCAACCACCATTCCAGGGGAAGTATGTCCATCCTGACAAAAGGTTCTGCTTGATCACAATCCAAAGCATTGCAGACCAACACATGTTCATTTTAATTATCTGAGTCAGATGCCACCAACAAAAGGCTGATTTTCTTTTTTGGTGATTCAGGTTCTGTAGTTTCCACATTGGAGTGTTGCTCTTTTAAGACTTCTGAGAGTATGTTCCACACCTCATTGCTCTCAGATTTTGAAAGGCACTTGGGTTGAGTGCTGTAGCTATCTTTAGAAATCTCACATTGATACCTTCTTTGTGTTTTGTGAAATCTGCAGTGAAAGTGTTCTTAAAATGAACAACATGTGCCGGTCATCATCTGAGACTGCTATAACATGAAATACATGGCAGAACGTGGGTAAAACAGAGCCTGGGACATACAATTCTCCCCCAAGGAGTTCAGTCACAAATGTAATTAACGCATGATTTTTTTTAGCGAGTGTCATCAGCATGGAAGCATGTCCTCCAGAATGGTGTCCGAAGCATGAAGGGGCATACGAATGTTTACCATATCTGGTACATAAATACTTTGCAATTCCAGCTACAAAAGTGCCATGCAAATACCTGTTCTCACTTTTGGTGACATTGTAAATAAGAAGAGGGCAGCATTATCTCCTCTAAATGTAAACAAACTTGTTTGTCGTAGTGATTGACTGGACTAGAAGTAGGACTGAGGGGACTTGTAGGCTCTGAAGATTTACATTGTTTTGCTTTTGAGTGCAGTTATGTAACAAAAAAAATCTACATTTGTAAATTGCACTTTCAGGACAAAGATTGCATTACAGTACTTGTATAAGGTGAATTGAAAAATATTCTTTTATCATTTTACAGTCCAAATATTTGTAATAAAAATAATATATGCTTTGATTTCAATTACAACACAGAATACTATATATGAAAATGTAGAAAATCATCCAAAATATTTAATACATTTCAATTGGTATACTATTGTTCAACAGTGCAATTAACTGATTAATCATGATTCATTTTTTTTAATCGTGATTAATTTTTTGACTTAATCATGTGAGTTAACCACAATTAATTGACAGACTTAAAAAAATCCCCAGCAAATACGACTTCAGTGAACTAATAGCATATAGTTCAGCACAACCAAAGAATGAACTTTAAAAAATTCAAATACATGAGCTCCATGCAAGCAGCCAGCCATCCAGGATGACAACAATGGGATTAGGTGAGAAATTTGGGTGGTGATTTCAGATCCCCACCTTAAACATACTTAATTTTCTATCGAGCCACGCAAAACAGTGCTGTTAAATATTGTGATATTTAAGTAGAGTTTTCTACCATTAACATAATACTTATATATAAGAAATAAAATGTTACTGCTCCAAAGGATCCATTACCATCTATCACATAAATATTTATTTAATGACTTTTAAAAACACTAATTATTGACCTAAATAACCATAATCATTACTCCAGATGTGCTACCATGTAACTACCGGTATGTAGTTATTGACTCAATGTAAAATAATGGAACAGAAAGGAATCATTCTGGTCAATTCTTGAAATGCTTCTTAGTGTCCATACCATTGGCTCAGGCAGCATCTACTCCCTGGAGACTTTACACTGCCTCATGTCATAGAAGATGTTGCATTTGTAAAGTAATTTTATAGCCAAGAATCCTTGGGAGAATATCTTTATATTTTAAACAAAATATATTATTTTCATATTTGCACTTCAAGCAATTCATTACAAATATGAGCTTCAACTGTTTGCTGAGGAAACATCCTACTATCATTTATTCATACATCGGTAGCATCAAAAGTGTGCTAAGGGAACTATCATCCCACTATCATTTAGTTACACATCGATGGCATCAAAAGTGTACATAGTACAGCTCTATGAGCAGATATATGATATGATAGTTCACAGTCTAAAAACACAAATGGGTAAAACAGTTGAGTACAATACAGAGCAACACACAGCAGGGTGTAATCTCACAGCTAGAAAGCTTCACAGTACAGCAAGTTTTTCAGGATCTGAGGAAAGAGCTTTGTTACACTTTCCCATACACAAATATCGAAATCTATTTACAGATTAGATGACTTTTGGGATTAAGGAAAACAGTAAACAAAGAAAATCAAAGTAGGAGGCCTTCATGAGAGAAGGCACAGTGACTCACTTTGTAACATTCTGCCCTGAATTGAATCTCAGAATGGCAGCTGTTCTTTAAGGTGCAGTATACAGAAAACAGAATGGCATGCCCTTTCAGTTACATACAGTACTGTACCTAACTCTCCAAACTTTAAAAACCTGAGAGATGGAATGAAAAGAAAGAATGAAAGTAGGTGAATAAAGGAGATAAAAGGAATATATCCTCCCCAAGAGATTTTAACCCACAACCAAACCAGGGCAGTTGAGCATTCACAGAGTGGTAAATACCATCACCATAGTTACTATAGTCCACACCCCAGAACCATGGATAGAAAGGTAGAAGGTTGCCTCCTTCCTTCCAATCTCCACATAGAAAAATGGAAACAAATGATTGATTCTTACTGCATGTGTGCAAACACATACACATGCCTCTGCCCCCACACCACAATTATTCAGCACTCTCCTACAACAACTCTGCCCTTTCCATGAACACCAGGCAGACTCTCTGGATGAAAGCCAGATGCTTGGAATTTGGAGAATTGGAAAGCCATCCCCTTCAAGAAACTCAGGACTCAGATATTGATCACTCTCTCAAAACCCAGTTATGCATGATATGAGAAGACATCCCCCAAGAGTACACCATAAAACTAGTCTTACAACTACACCTGATCATGGTTCCTCTGAGGAAGACAAGATTAATCCAGGACTCCTGGGGTGTGCAGACCTCCTAATGAAGATCATGCTGATATCCTTGAACAACTAATGAACCACCTGCCCTGCTTACTATCAAAATCCCCCAATTTATCTTTCTTTTCAATCTCAACTTCTACATAGACCATGGAAGAGATGTGTTAGCACCTGATCTCTTTTCCCACAAGGAAACTATGGGTTTCACATAGCCCTGATGTTAAAGCCTTTATCGGGTCAGACTCTTACTATCTCAAGGACCACATTTTCATCTATCTTCCACCAAGACAGCTGCCTGATTCTAAGACACTGCAGTTTACAAAATATAGCAAGTAATTAATGAATGTCAGTGATAAATAATTCTATATCAAGGAATTTCAGCTATGGAATGATGAAGAGATTTACCTAATCCAGAATAGTATCCCTTTTAGACCATGCTGCAACTTCCTCCTCTTTGAAAGATGTTTTGCAACATAACTGAAATGATGTGTATGTATTATTTATATAGACACAAACACAATATTTATATAATCCAAGTATAACATCCTATAACCAGGTAAGGGACTTAATGAAGTACACTAGGGACCTCGTTATTCAGATTTTACTTACCCAGGCAGCACTTAGAGTCTACAGTGATAGCTATGGTAAGCCTTAAAAATAGGTATGAGATAGACAAGAAGGTTAGGCAACAAAAAGAGAAGATGGAGAGAGAGAGCACAACATTGAACTTGCTGTGGAAGGAAATTGGAAGGCAGTGAAGTGATTTTAAAAAGGAGAAAGATATGGTCAGAGTGGCAGGAGAAGAGATGATCTTGATAACAGCATAGCTGATAGACTAGAGTAGGGAAACAATTTGGGTTTGCAATAGATTAGATTAGAGATTAATGTTAATAGAAATCCATGATCCTGACTCCCCTGGGAAAGTTCACATGTGGATACAGATACAAACTTTGGGCCCAATCCTGAAAATACTTACTACTGGGCAAAGACTGCAGTAAGCACTGTGCTGAAAAGCAAGTTTTTGCAGGATTGAGCCCTTTGCATCTGGTTTGCACTTTTATTATGAACTGTACCAAAACTTGGAATCCAAACATCCCTGAATGTTGGGAAATGTCATATTCAGATCTGGTTATGAACGTGGAGACTCAAGCCCAGCTCTAGTCAACGTAAACAATAATTAAGTACAGAGCAGAGGCTTAGCAGTAATGATTGAAGAGAAGCTGTCATTTACATGTTCCCTGTAAAACCAGTTTAGAAAATTCTTAAATCGCAAAGAGAAACTACTCTTGGCTTAAACACTGTATGTTACATTATAGTCAGAGAATTCTTTACACCTCAGTTAAAAATGTCTGAAAATGGAAATTTATAATAGAAATGGTGACACAACCTTAAATTCAGCAGTCTGAACAGCACAGGTATAGTTCAATCATAATCCTTTTAGTTCACACATTATTCCTGGGTGACATTTCACTGATGATATTTTTTATGTGTGCAGACATTGGTTCATTAAGGGCCTATGAAAAATGTGTCTATAACAATAAACCCATCCAAAAAAATCATTCTTAGTTACAATGCTCATTCAATTTCATTTTTAGATGTAACTATAATCAAAAGGGGAGAAAAGCTTTATGTCCCACCATTTACAGAACGGAATTTGACTGCAATGCATTATTAGTTGCCCACCGTTTTAAAGCTAGTTTCAGAAAAAAGTATTACGAGTCTGTCAGTTTAAGTAACTAAGTAGCACCACTGAGTAATCTGACCTTCAAACAAAATAAATGGCACTAAACACATACTGTAGAATTCTTGAATGAGGCATCCCACAGTCTGAGACCCAAAATGCTATAGAATAGAGTAGGAGTTTTTTCATGTAAACTTGGATTATTATATTAAGCAATTAATATGAACGCCAATGAGCCAGAATGTTTTCACTATTTTCTGTTGGTATTAATAAATACTATGTATTACAAGAGTTTTATTTATAGGCATTTACATGGTGTGTAAACAGACTAAAATTATAGGAGCTGAGCACCAGGACTTGTCCTCTCCTCCAACAAGAGCAATAATGACACTCCTTACTGCTTCCGTGGTAAAAAGGACCAAGGACATAGATTACAAACCGAAGGACATATACAAAGGTGCATGAGAGAGAAAGAATTAATTACAATGGGGCTAAATTGTGTCTTAAAGGCACAGTCCTGTATTTGGAGGGTTAATAGGTGCACAGAGAGTCCATGATGTAACAAGAGCCAAAAGAGTAAACCCATTTGCTGACTGAGCTCTTGAGACAATGAGAGAGCACATGCTACAGTGGCAGCTCTCCCACACTCTACCCTGCTCTCAGTCAGCATTGCTTGTAAGAGCAGGAATGGAGTGATGGGTCCATACTCACTCCATTACTTCCAGTGCCTTTTGGGATACTAGTGCCATTCAACTTTTGCATACAACCCATCTTATTCTTTACCATGGATCCTTCCATCGTTATAGAGAGGTTTTCCAGGGACATCAAAGGGTGAATGAGTCCCAGGCAGCAGCATCTTTTTGGAAGCACATTGCTGATAGAGTGGAGGAGTCGATGCCCGAGGGGCGGCACTGAAGTATAGATCCCAAGACCTGTGTGGGGCTCAGAAGTGTCACATGTTTCAAGGCCCCACCTCTCAAGTTTCTAAGTGTGGATGCAAGCTCAACACCCTCAACAAGATTGATCCTAGAAAAACTTCACAATGAGGAATGTCATTGAATTTTCCCCATGAATTCACCCCATCAGTCCTCTCTGCAGGATGGGATGGGGGATCTTGCCACCAGTGTCTGAGGCAGAACACAGCACCTAGCTATTTATTAACATACCCATGGAACATCTCTATTAAGTAGTATAGATAACCCACTGAGTATAATCTACAGTCCCATTAAATTAAGTACTTGTGTAGCAAAAATGTAATATCTTTTTCATTAATGCTTTAAATTCAGTTTCCCAGATACCCATTTAGATTTAATAAGAGAATTATGTAAGGGATAATGCTCATGGTATTAGAGCATACATAGCAGTAAATGGCTCTTTGATTTCGTTAAATGCCAGCGCAAAGCTGAGGCTTTTGATGAATTACAAAAGCTATTAATTGCAAGTACACTCGATGCTATTAATATTATTGCTATTATAAGACAAGCTAAACTAATTTGTTTGCTCTGGTTCTTTGCTGCTTGTTTATCTTTATGGGTTACAGGGTTTAGGTGTTTTTCTTTTCATCTCATGGTTCAACTTTTTACTAGGACATTTAGCTGATTTTAAAAAAATATTTTTTGCTGTGTTTTTATTCCAGTTTTCCAACAAATGCCACTAAATTAAGACAAAACAATGAAAAAAAATAATTGCTTTAGATTAAATTTCTGGCATGTATTCCCATCATTTCCCAACCAGCTCTATTGTGATGTGACCTCTTATACCAGGGCTGAATTGGTCCTAGACTCCAGGTCTCCAAATTGTTTCATCCATATATCACAGGGGGTTCCAAACCTGCCTCAGCACTGACATGGCAGCCTCAGCAAAGGCTAAGAGAGACTTTCAGAAGCATAACTGCTCTGGCTGGTGCAGCTCTGAATGTGGCATTTCTTGCCAGCGCGTCAGGGTCCCTCATACAATGGGAACTAGCTGACGGGGGAGGGCGGGAGGGAAAAGCCTTTTAGTCTGCGCTGTGAAAAGAAGGTGGAAGGAGTAAGGAAGCCATGGAACACCAAGAAGCTTGAGGGGGTAACTAGTGGGGACTAATATGGGGAAGTTACTAGAGGGCCCTGAGGCAGGGACTTATATGTAGAAGCCTTGAGGAGATCCTGTAGCAGCCTTCTATATTCTGCCCATTGTGCTTTTCTCCTTCTTCAGTTCCTGTCCCCAGGGGCAGCAGGTTTGTATAATTTTTGGTGTTGCCCAGAACAGGTCCAAGTCCTGCACCCCCCACACCTGCCTTGTAAGCCAATATATATATTTTTAAATAATGTAAAAATATGAGGTCTCTGGGGTGGGGCTGGTGATGAGGGGTTGGGGATGAGGAGTTTGGGGGTGCAGGCAGGTTGCCCTGGGGCTGCAGCCAGAGAGGAGGACTCTCCCCCACCAAGCCCTCTCCCCACTGGCAGCAGCGAGCTCTATGAGAGGGGTCCCACTCTCCCGCCCCCCGGCCCTGGCAGCTCACTCACCTCACACCACTGTCACTGCACATTCTCCTAGGGCCCCTCTCACGACCAGAAAGCCCCCTCGCCTCCCCTGCAGTGGGTGCTGAGGGTCGGGGGGAGCTGCCATCACATGTGCGCCTCCTCCCCTGCTTCTGCCCCTCACTGTAGCCTCACTGGGGGTGGGGGGGTGGGGCTGCCCCTTGCCCGCATGGAGCAGGAGCGGTGATTGTGGAAAGAGGGGCCCCCCCTGTGCTGGTGGAGGGTCCCACCGGAAAAGGGAAGGGTCCAAGGTGGAAGGGCAGGGGCAGCGGCAGCCTGCCCTGGCACTAGGACCTGCAGTGGCCATTGGTACCGGGAGCCAGCAGAGGGGCAGCGCAGAGCTGCAGGGGAGAGGCCGGGATGCTCCGGGGCCTAGGGGAGACAAGTGAGGGCTGGGGGACAGTTGGGGGAGGCGCGTGTGGGCGGCAAGCAGGGCCAGGGGAGAGACCTGGCCCCAAACATTGGTGGAGTCGGGCTGCCGGGCCCTGAATATTGCTGGAACTCAGGCACCACAGGCCCATATAACTCACTGCCCCTGCCTGTCCCTTTCATTTCCCAGTACTATCTCAGGCCTCTCTCTCTCTCTCTCCTCACCAGAGGAGTAGGGCTCTGGGGCAGCTGACTGTCTCCTACAGGCACCACTATGTTGCGTGACAGACACTTGACAAAAGTACCGTACTTAGTGACAGACATTGGGGTGGGGGGGAGGGGTTATGTTATTCAGTCATTCAATGTTTTTAGAAAAATTACCACAGAACTCAAAATTTTTACCACAGAGACTTGTGTCCGTGTATGGACACGTTGCTGACCCCTGGTCTCCTACAACTTCCAGCTCTCTCCAGTTTGCACCTGTCAGTACTGTAAGAGCAGAGGTAGACTGTGCTTTCCTACAGTTCCCATCATAGCAGCCCCCAATGGCTGAGAGGCAACTATGTGGGGAAAATTTCCCTGCAGCTGCATGAGAATCCAGACAGGAGGTGCAATAGACAGTATTGCTAACCCCAGCCATTCAAAAATCCAAATCAGGAGGTTGTCTTAAAACTCTATGAGATTTTATAAAAATAATCAATGATAGGTTCTTTTTCTTTGGCTTCTGGTTTCTGAGCTTTCAAGGTTCTCCCAAGTCATATTAATCAAGTTTTTCTCCACAGCCATGCTTGCTAGAAATCTGCTTTTTTTAAAAGGAATGCTGAGTCATAAAACCACCTGACTCCCAGAGAAAACCATTGAATATCATGATTCTCACTATAAAATCACAAGGGCTGGAAACACTAGATAAAGGGCTGCTAGTATGTCATGCAAGATGCATTGACAGTTATGAATAAGTGCTCTGCATAGGGTATAATCCTGCAAGTCAGTGCATGCTCTCAACTTGCATTGACTTTAGCTGTAGCTGAGGGTGCACAGCACTTCACAGGATCATGCCATCAATGGGCATATATACCATTTATTGTGCTCCACCTAAAATGTCATTGAGAGTCATTGCTGACTAGATTAAGGGCATACACAAGTGAGGAGAGATGTTTGCAGTAACCAAAAATGCGGGTCCCTTCTCCTGGATTGAAGGGCACCTAGAAACATGGATGTGGGCCCTTCGGTGAGCTCAGATTTATGTACCAGCCAAACTGGCTGTCATAGGCCTCTGAATATACATAGAAAATGTATTCTATACTCTCAGATCTCCAGCATATAAGCATCAAGGTGGAGTTATGAAAATTTAATATCTGTAGCTACTTGGGAGCCATACATCCTTCTGAAACATTAACCCTCTCAGAAATGGAAGAAGTCACTTTGTTCTCATCACAAATGTGTCTGTATCGTAAACTAGGGGCAAGGGCACCATTCTGATTAAAATCAGGATCTCCTTACTTTCATTTCCCCCTAGCTTGTTATGTTAAAATAAGCATGCTGTTATGTTCCTGAAATAAGAAACTGAACAACTACCATGGCAAATCCTGCTCCTCTTACTCACACAAAACTGCCATTGAAGGCAACAGGAGCTTTGCATAGATCAAGTATGCATATTTAGAGACCAGACCAGACACCAGACAAACAGAAAGAACAGAGAAGTAATGGAGAAATGAATGAACAAAAAAGCCAGAGAAAGCGATAGAGAGCAAATTAAACAAAAAATAGAAATCAGATAATGTGAGAGGTAAAATAATGAAAAACAGAAAAAGGAAAAGTAAAGTTAAACAGAAAGGCCATAACTGATAAAATCGATAACAAAATCTGCCTCAGTGTATGATAAATACCATTCCTACTGTAATAGCATAAAAATATAACTTAGTCTTTTTCATGTTTATGTCTGCTTATTACATTTTTATCAAGCACTAAAATAAATTTGCATTTCAATTCATTTTTGGTATATCGCCACTTATACCCATTTTAACTTACAGTGCTTCCAAAAGACTCTAAGTTGTTAGCATCTAAGAACAGGTTATGAGCACCCACACAAGGAAAGCCATTTCCCTGCTCATAAAAGTGACCTCATTTGTTTTTTTTTTTTATCAATTTACACTGAGTATTAATTAATTTTGCTCACTGAAGAGCCATATTAACAGGGGAAAGTTGGGCAAATTCAGAATGCTGTATACAAGCAAAGAACAGAACAAACGAAAGTAAGTTAATGTAAAAGAGAGAAATAAAATGTTAAAAAGATGAAGGGAAGACTAGAAAAAAGATGGATACAAGAATGAATAACAACAATAGAAATGTTAGGAGTGACAGAAGTGGAAGACTAAGAAATAGAAATTGTTAAAGTCAGGAAGCAAAAAGTTAGGAAAAACTTTTATTTTGTGTTTATAATATGAATGAGTTGCACTGATTTATTTCTTGTGTTTTTACAGTGAACGGCATTGGTGTCAGTGATTCTAGGTACATGCCAAGGAACTAAACATTATATTTCGTAGGGAGTGAAACTGTATAAGGGGAAAACAAGACGTACTTGACAGTTCAGGATTTAAAAGTTTCTTATCTGAACCGCAATGCCACTCCCTCGCTGCACTGCATTAGGGTTTCTGGCACCAGTACCAATGCTGACAGTGACAAAAGGGAAGTGTCACTCTCAAATACCAAGTGATATGGCAGCCCCAGTGACAGAAATAAAGATCAGGAAACTGATAATGTACAGATAATTTCACCCAGGTGTTTCTAGCTGTTTCTGTTTTTCAGGGAAATAAAACAGGGATGGATATGTGAGCAAATCAAATAGAGGGAACTTATGGTAGTGGAGTTTAAACTGTGACTTTTGTATGGGCACTTTTTCTAGTCTGTTAAATCTATCTGTCGTATAGTCAAATGCAATCTCTAAAACTTCACATTCAAAATTGTGCTTCTACAAGTTTTGAGTTCTAAGGTTTTGCATATACAAACAGCCAGATTTGTCATTCAAACTGCCTTTGCATGTGCATATTAGGGAGGTGACAAACTCAGTTTTCAGCTGTGAATTCCAAAGGCTACTTATCCAAAGACAAGTCTGATCCTATAAAACCCTTATTCACATAGATATTCCCATTAACTTCTCAATTAGAGCAACTTCTGCTCAGGTGGAATCACTTGTGTGATATTATTCCTAATTTATATCATATTTATAAAAGGAGAAAATAATGAAAGCAGTGAGTGATGTGGTCTTTTATTCCCTAGCCATTGTTGGTCACAGTGGTCTGGTGAATGGATGGAGTTGTAAATTACCATACAAAAATATATTTTAAATCACCTAGAACCACAGTTTGGTACTTTTCATATCTTTCTTGCTTATAAAGTAAAATAATACCCCAGTTGAAAGAAAACAATAGCAAAAGAATATTAGCACAGTCAATACAAATATAAGACAAGGAGAGTAACAAGACATACAGGGAAATAATTCACCTCTGCAGGACATACCAACAAGGAACACATCAAAACAAAAAGGCCATTGTCCACATTAGCATCACTTACAGCATTTCATATAAAAGCACTGGGGAAGAAGCAGAGAATATTATTTGAAACAATGTGACTGAATGCTGGAAAAATGTTCAGCCAATACCCTATGCACACTTTTTTTTGTCAAGGTTTGTTTATTGCTGGGAGCCCATATGTGTATGAAACTCTGACTTATCTCTATCATTTCCTTCCTCCATATTTTTCAGCAGTAATAATAATAATCACAAGCAAGCACTATATTTATATGACTTACACTCAATAGATTTTCACACATACCTTAGTTGTGCTGCTCCTCAGTTTTGTAGATTGTAGATAAAAACCCTATTTAACTGCAGACTTTCCATTCTGAGAGAAAGGGCCATGCCCTCAGGAATAATACTGGGGAAATATAATGAGTATTTCTTACTGACTGAAAGAGGATATCTAGCAAGCAACATGTCAGTTGTAAAATGGCTACTCTAGAGCTGCAGCTGCTCTTCTTTGCCAAATTTAAAGGGCCAGCCCCCAAAATGTATGTGTTACAAAATTTGTATAAGGCAGCAAATCTGTAGTAAGGAAGGCTTATAGGGAACAGGCAGCTATCAAGGAAGGTGCTCCTGATGAAGCTGCTCATCCTGTGTGTTGCATACCACCACTATAACCCATGTTTGTATTTTATAATAAACTATGTAATGTTCTGGCAGGGTAATATTTACTTGCTGCATGGCCACTACTTTATAGCATTAGGGTCCTAGTCCTGAATTTGTAGGGAAGCTGGCAGCCGATAGCCAGCTGGAATTAAGAAATAATCATTACCATTGTATTTGTCATTATACAAATGTTCAATGTGTGTCTGTAAATCTGCATGAGATATTAATCATGAAGAAGAACAAAACATAAACATCATGGTGCTTGAGTGGTGAACTCCTAGCCCCTGCAACTACTTACATAACTGTTATTCCCTACATCCACTAGAGGCACAAGGTTAGCAAGAGCTCTGGAGGGGCAATGCTAAGGATAGTACAGCAGTAGTACTGTGGAAAGACCATGATATAGTAGTCTGAGCACTGGCTAGGGATCAAGGATTGTTGTTTTCAGCTTATGTGACTTTTGGCCTCTCTGTACATCCATTTCCACATCTGTACAATGAGGATAATAGTACAAAAGATATTGTGGGCCTTAATGAATGTTTATAAAGTGCATTAATATCCTCAATGAAAGGCCCTACATGATTGCCAAGTATTTTTGTTTTATATAGAATAGTAAAGAATTTGATCAAGAGTTAAACTAATAGGGATTATTTACTTTTGTAGTTTAATGGTAGCTTTTAAATTTTTTTCTTTCCTTGTCTTTGTTTGATATATTTACACAAAGGCAAGATGTGATAGCAGATAGCTTTCCCCTTCCTGTCCCCACCCCATTTACTATCCTGCGGTGCTTTTAACCAAAATCAAAAAGTGCAAGTTACCAATGAAATACATAGTAAACAACCTCTCATTTATTTTCATTTAAGAGGTTGAACTCAGAGGCACCAATTAAGGTATTTCTTGCAGTCCCCATCCCCAACAGGGACCCCATCTAGTCCCTGTTCTTCTTCCCACCCCTCCCTCTCCTTGTCTGAGGAGTCTCCCCTTCTCTCTTACCCATAGAGTGCATGAGCTGGTGCCACCAGGTGTCGAATTCTCAGCTGGCTTCCCTGTGGTCCGCTGTACAGGAACAGATTCCCCGTTTGCCTGGTTGCAATACCATTTAGCCCCTCCACTCCTCCATCTGGATGAAGGGGCAGGTGGGCCAAATTTGCATGATGTTACAACCCCATACACCAGGTCACAACACCACTCACTGAAATTTCGCCCTAATGCTGGTCCATGTGTACCAATGTCACATCTCAGTGGCATTGTGATCATGCCACCAGGGTAGTGCTCTGGACCACTCCGGAAGCAGCTGTTCTGATTTAGTAAGGGAACAATGCTTTAAAATGGTCAGGCCATCTCCACCGTTCCCCCCATATACACACCCTGGCTCCACAGCCTATGGAACTTTGAGTAAGTGCAAAAACCTTGGAGGGGGCATTTACCCTCCTCCCCCAGTCTCCTGTAATTGGCACCACTGCTCAGTGGAGTTCAGACTCCCTCCTGTTCCTTATCTTAATGTACAGCAGTAATCACAAGCACTGGTACCAAAGAGCACTTGCTAGACCTGACCATCCCAGCACAGCTAATATGGAGGGCAGTCCTGTGTCTCAGGTTACAGAGGAATTCCTTAAATCAAAGTGCTGTGACACAGCAGGGAAACAATAAGAGAAGAGCTCTATCGATCAAGGTTGCACTATATTGTTACATATGAGAATTCATACAGTATTGACCTGATTCTCCACCATCTTGTTCCTTGTGTAGTTGTTTACACAGCCTTAAAAGGCTACTGTTAGAAATGTAGTGCTTTACATCCACTTTTCCAAAAGCATAAATGATTATGTAAGATCAGCGGCAGAGATTGAGAACCCTGAAGTCCTGGCCTCCAGAAACTCAATGGAAGTTTTGTCATTGAAGTCAATGGGGCCAGAACTTCACTCATACAGTGTACTGGGTTCAATGTGAAGGCTGAGAATTAATTCTTTGTGGGGAATTCTTCAGAAGTTCCAAAGTCTTAGCCAGGAGATCAGAGGGGATATCCCCAGGAAGCACAGGTGGGAGGACTGGCAGACATGCATGATGGCATATTTCTGTGGGAAGTCAGGGGTGCTGTGGCTAAGCATTGTGATACCAACACTTAAGCTGTGTCCCAGGCACCGTGATTGTCATGAACACTGATATTATCTTTTCTAATGTGTAAAAGATGCAGCCATATAATTAGGGCTCCTGACAGAAGAATCTCAGTACCATTTAAATCGTAATTAGCAGTTGGTGATACAAGTATCATAGGTTCCTTCTTCACACTAGCTGCTGTGTATGCACTTACCTACCTCACAAGGATATAGTGAAAATTAATGGTTAGTTGAGAAATGTTTTGCGATCCTCCAGTGAAAGATGTTCTTTGTGTGCTCTGTTGAAGAGATGTCTGAAAAAAAAAAAGACAGAACTGTGTCCAGTTGAAAAGCAATATGGAAGAAGCTGTGACGATTTGTTTTTTTAAGAAGTTTATAGTGACAGAGTAGGAGCAGAAGGTGGAGGCACCAAATCTTTGGAAAATTTACTTCTCTCAACTCAGAGAAGGAAAAGCTGTACTCATACTTATTTCAAAGCCTGTGGAGAATGGATTTGAATTCATAAAATATACTGAATAATTTATTCAACAAATTTCACCCAATTTTCTCTTTGCAAAAAAAAAAAAAACCTGCTAAAAATTCAGGATTTCCTTAGGTTTATTAATTACTCAAAATAATTTCACCAAATAATTCCTGGCCTGTAGATTTATTGCAGGCAGTACATTATGAGTATTTGATGGCTGATATTCTAGCTCACAGGTTAGTTTTAATTGGACACATTGGACACATTGTATCCTTCACTTCCTTAACTGGATTCATCCAACTCTTAGAATTGTGTTTCTGGTGAGTAAATTCAGAAAAGAGTTGGAATGGATTATGAGAATGAATGAGAGGAAGCAGGAAAAAAAGAAGAAATAGAACGTGCCTGTGTATGGGCGTGCTCATAACTATTAAGGCTCTGATTTAGGAAAACATCCCTGTTTTGGACAGCGCTACCGCATGTGCTTAACTTTAAGCATGTGCATAAATCCTATTGGGTCCAAAGCACATACTTATAGTTAAACACATTCTTTAGTGCTTTCCTGAATCAGGGCCTAAACTTCTTTTTGTAGGAGTACATCTGCACTGCAATAAAACATACACATCTAATCTGTGTCAGCTGACTTGAGCTTGCAGGGCTCAGGCTACTGGGCTATCAAATTGTAGTGTAGATGTTCAGGCTCAAGTTCTGGGATCCCTTGAGGTGGGAGGGTTGTGAGAGAGACAAGCTTTCACAGAGCTCTTCTAGGCCAGGGAAATTTACTGTCACCCCAGGCAGCGGAGCTCCAGCTGTCACCCCTGCAGGATGCTGTTGAGGGGAGGGATAGCTCAGTGGTTTGAGCATTGGCCTGCTAAACCCGGGATTGTGTGTTCAATCCTCGAGGGGGCCATTTGGGGATCTGGGGCAAAAATCTGTCTGGGGATTAGTCCTGCTTTGAGCAGGGGGTTGGACTAGGTGATCTCCTGAGGTCCCTTCCAATCCTGATATTCTATGACTCTGGCTGCCAGCCACAGGAGGCAGGGCTCCAACTCTCAGCCCAGTAGGGCTCAGGCTATCAGTCCCAGAGAGTAGAGCTCTGGCTGTCAGTGCCCCACAGTTAAATTGGTTCAAGAGCTCCTGGTAAGCACATGCACTGCCAACAGACGGAGCTAATATGGACATGCAAAACCAATTTAATTACCGCAGTGGCTGAACATTGCCATAACTTAAGTTGACTTAATTTTGCAGTGTAGACCTGCCCTCAGAGTGGCTCTTCTAAATGCAAGGTAGAAGGAGATTGTTAAGCGTAAGTAGTTTACTCATATTTCAAGGGACCATTCAAGTTGAAGTGGCTAGTTAACACCTCTCCAATAATAGGGGGGAAAGAAGAGAGAGAAAAAAGCAGGGATGGGGGTCAGTAGATTATAGATTGTTCTAATGAGCCATAAATCCAGTGTCTCTGTTCAGTTGATGATTGTGAGGAGGTTTGGCAGCATGTGACCTCCAGAAGAAGAAAGAGGAGCGTCCATGCACCAGCAATGGAGATACAGGTGAGGAATCGTTTCCATGTTCTCTCTACAGGTGCTAATGCGGAGAGTGGACTAGATGGCCCATCTGAGGGAAGGGAGCAGAAGGAGACTCCACCGATTGGAAGGCAAAAGATGCACTGTCCTAGGGATGGGGGTTCCACGACCACCACTCCCAAGAGGAGGAGGAGGGTGGTGGTGGTCGGGGACTCCCTCCTCAGGGGGACTGAGTCATCTATCTGCCGCCCTGACCGGGAAAACCGAGAGGTCTGCTGCTTGCCAGGAGCTAGGATACACGATGTGACGGAGAGACTGCCGAGACTCATCAAGCCCTCGGATCGCTACCCCTTCCTGCTTCTCCACGTGGGCACCAATGATACTGCCAAGAATGACCTTGAGCGGATCACTGCAGACTACGTGGCTCTGGGAAGAAGGATAAAGGAGTTTGAGGGGCAAGTGGTGTTCTCGTCCATCCTCCCTGTGCAAGGAAAAGGCCGGGGTAGAGACCGTCGAATCGTGGAAGTCAACGAATGGCTACGCAGGTGGTGTCGGAGAGAAGGCTTTGGATTCTTCGACCATGGGATGGTGTTCCAAGAAGAAGGAGTGCTAGGCAGAGACGGGCTCCACCTAACGAAGAGAGGGAAGAGCATCTTCGCCAGCAGGCTGGCTAACCTAGTGAGGAGGGCTTTAAACTAGGTTCACCGGGGGAAGGAGACCAAAGCCCTGAGGTAAGTGGGGAAATGGGATCCTGGGAGGAAGCACAAGCAGGAGAGCGCAAGAGGGGAGGACTCCTGTCTCATGCTGAGAAAGAGGGACGATCGTTGAGTTATCTTAAGTGCCTATACACAAATGCAAGAAGCCTGGGAAACAAGCAGGGAGAACTGGAAGTCCTGGCACAGTCAGGGAACTATGATGTGATTGGAATAACAGAGACTTGGTGGGATAACTCACATGACTGGAGTACAGTCATGGATGGATATAAACTGTTCAGGAAGGACAGGCAGGGCAGAAAAGGTGGGGGAGTTGCGTTGTATGTAAGAGAGGAGTATGACTGCTCAGAGCTCCGGTATGATACTGCAGAAAAACCTGAGAGTCTCTGGATAAAGTTGAGAAGTGTGAGCAACAAGGGTGATGTCGAGGTTGGAGTCTGCTATAGACCACCAGACCAGGGGGATGAGGTGGACGAGGCTTTCTTCTGGCAACTAGCAGAAGTTGCTAGATCACAGGCCCTGGTTCTCATGGGAGACTTTAATCACCCTGATATCTGCTGGGAGAGCAATACAGCGGTGCACAGGCAATCCAGGAAATTTTTGGAAAGTGTAGGGGACAATTTCCTGGTGCAAGTGCTGGAGGAACCAACTAGGGGCAAAGCTTTTCTTGACCTGCTGCTCACAAACAGGGAAGAACTAGTAGGGGAAGCAAAAGTGGATGGGAACCTGGGAGGCAGTGACCATGAGATGGTCGAGTTCAGGATCCTGACACAAGGAAGAAAGGAGAGCAGCAGAATACGGACCCTGGACTTCAGAAAAGCAGACTTTGACTCCCTCAGGGAACAGATGGGCAGGATCCCCTGGGAGAATAACATGAAGGGCAAAGGGGTCCAGGAGAGCTGGCTGTATTTTAAAGAATCCTTATTGAGGTTGCAGGAACAAACCATCCCGATGTGTAGAAAGAATAGTAAATATGGCAGGCGACCAGCTTGGCTAAACAGTGAAATCCTTGCTGATCTTAAACGCAAAAAAGAGGCTTATAAGGAGTGGAAGATTGGACAAATGACCAGGGAGGAGTATAAAAATATTGCTCAGGCGTGCAGGAGTGAAATCAGGAAGGCCAAATCACACTTGGAGTTGCAGTTAGCAAGAGATGTTAAGAGTAACAAGAAGGGTTTCTTCAGGTATGTTAGCAACAAGAAGAAAATCAAGGAAAGTGTGGGCCCCTTACTGAATGAGGGAGGCAACCTAGTGACCCAGGATGTGGAAAAAGCTAATGTACTCAATGATTTTTTTGCCTCTGTCTTCACGCACAAGGTCAGCTCCCAGATTGCTGCACTGGGCAGTACAGCATGGGGAGAAGGTGACCAACCCTCTGTGGAGAAAGAAGTGGTTCGGGACTATTTAGAAAAACTGGACGTGCACAAGTCCATGGGGCCGGATGCGCTGCATCCGAGGGTGCTAAAGGAGTTGGCGGGTGAGATTGCAGAGCCATTAGCCATTATTTTTGAAAACTCATGGCGATCGGGGGAGGTCCCAGATGACTGGAAAAAGGCTAATGTAGTGCCCATCTTTAAAAAAGGGAAGAAGGAGGATCCGGGGAACTACAGGCCAGTCAGCCTCACCTCAGTCCCTGGAAAAATCATGGAGCAGGTCCTCAAGGAATCAATTATGAAACATTTAGAGGAGAGGAAAGTGATCAGGAACAGTCAGCATGGATTCACGAAGGGGAAGTCGTGCCTGACTAACCTAATTGCCTTCTATGATGAGATAACTGGCTCTGTGGATGAGGGGAAAGCAGTGGATGTGTTATTTCTTGACTTTAGCAAAGCTTTTGATACTGTCTCCCACAGTATTCTTGCCACCAAGTTAAAGAAGTATGGGCTGGATGAATGGACTGTAAGGTGGATAGAAAGCTGGCTAGATCGTCGGGCTCAACGGGTAGTGATCAATGGCTCCATGTCTAGTTGGCAGCCGGTTTCAAGTGGAGTGCCCCAAGGGTCGGTCCTGGGGCCGGTTTTGTTTAATATCTTTATTAATGATCTGGAGGATGGTGTGGACTGCACTCTCAGCAAGTTTGCAGATGACACTAAACTAGGAGGCGTGGTAGATACACTAGAGGGTAGGGATCGGATACAGAGGGACCTAGACAAATTAGAGGATTGGGCAGAAAAAAACCTGATGAGGTTCAACAAGGACAAGTGCAGAGTCCTGCACTTGGGACGGAAGAATCCCATGCACTGCTACAGACTAGGGACCGAATGGCTAGGTAGCAGTTCTGCTGAAAAGGACCTAGGGGTCACAGTGGATAAGAAGCTGGATATGAGTCAACAGTGTGCTCTTGTTGCCAAGAAGGCTAACGGCATTTTGGGCTGTATAAGTAGGGGCATTGCCAGCAGATCGAGGAACGTGATCGTTCCCCTTTATTCGACATTGGTGAGGCCTCATCTGGAATACTGTGTCCAGTTTTGGTCCCCACACTACAAGAAGGATGTGGAAAAATTGGAAAGAGTCCAGCGGAGGGCAACAAAAATGATTAGGGGTCTGGAGCACATGACTTATGAGGAGAGGCTGAGAGAACTGGGATTGTTTAGTCTCCAGAAGAGAAGAATGAGGGGGGATTTGATAGCAGCCTTCAACTACCTGAAGGGGGGTTCCAAAGAGGATGGAGCTCGGCTGTTCTCAGTGGTGGCAGATGACAGAACAAGGAGCAATGGTCTCAAGTTGCAGTGGGGGAGGTCCAGGTTGGATATCAGGAAAAACTATTTCACTAGGAGGGTGGTGAAACACTGGAATGCGTTACCTAGGGAGGTGGTGGAGTCTCCTTCCTTGGAGGTTTTTAAGGCCCGGCTTGACAAAGCCCTGGCTGGGATGATTTAGCTGGGAATTGGTCCTGCTTTGAGCAGGGGGTTGGACTAGATGACCTCTTGAGGTCCCTTCCAACTCTGATATTCTATGATTCTATGATTCTATGATTTTTAGTGTCTAGCAGCATTATGAATTTAAGAGTCCAAGCTTGTTTTTTTAAGGTGTTGGGCAAGTTTCCCTTGAGGACAAGGACTGATAGGTTAGCTATAGAGTGATTGCTTTGTGAAAAGTGTTCACTCACAGGTGATAACAGTGTTTTTTCTTTTATCATTTTTCTATGTGAGTTCAATGGAGAGCGTATTGATTGTCTCCTTTCACCAACATAATTGTTGGGACATTTAGTGCACTGGATGTGTTACACCACAGGTTGTGATAGGCACTCTAGTATCATGCATCATGAAAGGTGTTAAGTGGGGGTGTTGATCATTGTAGCAGTGGAGGTACAGTTGCAGGTTTTGCATCTGTTGTTCTGGCAGGGTCTGGTGCCACTTAGGCCTTGGCTACACTCGCGGATTCACAGCGCTGCCGCGGCAGCGTTGTGAAGCACGAGTGTAGTCGCGCCGCCAGCGCTGCGAGAGAGCTCTCGCAGCGCTGCAAGTACTCCACCTCTCTGAGGGGAATAGCTTGCAGTGCTGCGAGCGAGCGTGCAGCGCTGCTGAAGCTGATTACAGCGCTGCACTCGCTGCGCTCAGGGGGGGATGTTTTTTCACACCCCTGAGCGCAGCAACTGCAGCTCTCTGAATTGCCAGTGTAGCCAAGGCCTTAGACTTGGTGTGTCCTACTCTATGGGGAGCTTGCTTCTGATGATGAGCTTGGTGAAATTGGGGTGGGGGCCAGAAGAGGGTTTCAGGAAAGGTTTTTTTCAGGATGTGGTCCCGAGTATGGGTTGTAATTGTTTAATGATACCCTGTTTGGGATAGTAGGTGACAACTAGTGGTGTGTGGTCAGAGGCGGTTTTATTTCAGTATCAGTATTGAAGCAGGTTTCAGAGGGGTAGCCATGTTAGTCTGTATCAGCAAAAATACATGTGCTGTAATATATATACCTGCCTCTTTTCATGTGCTGAAATATATATACCTGCCTATTGTATTTTTCACTCCATGCATCTGATGAAGTGGATTTTAGCCCATGAAAGCTTATGCCCAAATAAATTTGTTAGTCTCTAAGGTGCCACAAAGATTCCTCATTGTTTTAGTATTGAAGCAGGTTCTCTTGGGGTAGTTGCATGGCCTGTTCCATGATGCAATCTGCTTCTCTGGTGGAGTGTCCAGCTTTCTCCTCAGAGCATATTCTGTGGTATCTGAGTGCCTGGCTGTAGATGACAGATTTCCCTGTGTGTTTGGCATAGTTATAGGATCTGTGAAGGTAGATGTGATTTTATCCATTGGTTTCTTGTATGTAGTTGTTTGTAGGGTTCCACTGATGAAGCTGCTAGTATGGAAGTCTTCTAGAATTTAATGGGTGGGTGGTGGTTGTTGTGGTGCAAATTTATGAGGGAGTTTAGGTCATCTGTCCAGAGGATATAAAAATATCATCAGTTTTGTGGCCCATGAAGAGGTTGGGATATTAGGGAGCCATCCTGTTCCCATGGTTTAGACAAAAAGTTTGATGTAGAATGTAAAATTGTTATGGATGAGGACAACGTGACACTAAATAGCCTGATATTCACACCCAACATACTACCATAATAATCTTTGTACAAAATATGCCTTGTAATGTAACATATGAAAACTAATAACTAATCATTAACATTCTTGTGTGATGTAGGTACACAGTGGATATTAAGAGTTATGGATATATACTAGAATTATGACTAAAGTATATTTAAACAAAAGGGAGTATTTTTTCACACAACACACAGTCAACCTGTGGAACTCCTTGACAGAGGATGTTGTGAAGACCAAAGACTATAACAGGGTTCAAAAAAGAATAGCTAAATTCATGGAGGATAGGTCCATCAATGACTATTAGCCAGGATGGGCAGGGATGGTGTCTCTAGCCTCTGTTTGCCAGAAACTGACAATGGGTGAAAGGGGATGGATCAGTTGATGATTACCTGTTCTGTTCATTCCCTCTGGGGCAGCTGGAATTGGCCACTGTCAGAAGACAGGATACTGGGCTAGATAAACCTTTGGTGTGATCCAGTATGGCTGTTTTTATGTTAGAGGCACTGGTAAACACATCTGCCTTAGACAAAGAAATGTGTATTTGATTCTCTGGCCAGCCCCATCTTCAGGCAAAGTCAATGAAGACCCATATTTGCATGTAAACAGTAAGCAGGACCATCAAGACAGCAGGAGGAGGAGATGGCAGGAAACAGAACAATTTGCATTTAAACTAACAAATGAGAGAAGAAAGAGCATGGAGTTTTCTTCACAGCGAGACTCCATGTCATCTTCCTCACAGTTTGAATAAACTTTGCCTTTTCAAACATTTACTGGTATACAAAGACAAGGGATTCTGAACCTCAAGTGATAACCAGTTGAATCAACTGATTGTATACAATATTCATGTATTATAAAGGTATATCAAATGAGATCGTTTCTGAAATCTAATGACACTCTGGTGATTAATATCATTGTGAAATGCTTGTATTAATGCTAAATGAGGAAATATGTATATTTAATTATATTATGTTTTAAAGTCTGTGGCCAAACATGGAGAAATAGGTTCCCTCCCAGACAGATGAGAAGGCAGCTATTTACTTATCTCCTATGTAAATTAAGAAAGTTGTGACCAAAAACAATAGAAGTCCCAGTTACATACAGGGGGATGAGAAGAACAGCATGAGGTCATCCTGCCTCTTGAAACAAAGTCACTGAACTTTGGAAGATAGAAGGAAAGATAGAAGCCATGTTTGGCCTCCATCACTATACAGACACAAGGGAACAGAGCTCTTGCAAGCTGAGAAAGACGGATTCTTCAACAAAGGGAGATGGGGAGGTTGAAGTCTCTGAAAACTGAATATAAGTGAGGAACCATCTTGAACCAAGCTTATATCTTAGTAAATTAATCTATCTTCTGGAGACTGAAGATATATACATCTTCCTAAGCACTCCAATTAATACTTAGTTTGTAAATGGCATTTTAAAGCTTAGTTATACTAATACTGCGAGAGATTTATACCCAGTACCCAAGTTTTATAGGGCTAAAAATATGCATGGTAAAATTTGTTTCTCAGATCCATCTGGTGGGTCTCGACATTGCACAGATTTCCCAATGGAGAACAAAATATTGGATTCAAGCACCGCTGTTCAGATCTGAAGAAGAGAATCCTGCCCACATTTTAAATGGAGCATAGCTATGAAGTATAGACAATTATGCCCACACTGAAAAATCCAAAATTATATTTTGAAGCTATTGATGGAGATATAGAGATGGACACCCAGGCCACAATTCCAGTCAGAACGTGGCTGCCAAATTTTTGTTACCTAGCTTGGAACACAGAGAGAAATCCTTGTCCGTTTGAATTCAATGGCAAAGTCCCTCTGATTTCATTGCAGCCAGGATTTCACCTGCAGTCTTTAGATGTTTTATTAAGATTTCAGGCTTGGTGTCTATATTATTAGTCTAAACTTGCTTTCATGTAAAGAAAATAAAAATCTTATCTGGATCTTCCATGTCTCAAACATCAAAAGTTCAGGAGATGCATTCAGGTTTATCTTACCAATGTAATTTCCCAGAATCTTTGAAATCAATAGTTCATTCATACCTTTGGTATTGAATTTGGCCTTTAAATTGACTCAGACTAACACATTTGTCCACAGACTAGCATCAAAACTATGCTTAAAGTTGCTCTTCTTCAGTTTGAACAAACCAATCCCTCTCTGCTGCAGGGCAGAGTACAGAGTATTCTCTAAAATGGTGCCCACGTGATAAGGGTAAAATTGAGGCTATGTCACTGTGTATTAATATGTCCATTCTATGGCAAGGTAAGAAAGATCAAAACAGTTAAGGCCACAGATAGTAACTGACAGCTAAATCCACCTTCCCTGTGGAAAGCCGGAGTAAGCAGACTCAGTGCAATTATTCTCCACTGGGCCTGAGGCTGGTCTCCAGGCAGTGGAGCCCTAGCAGAGACACACTGTGCTTGTTACTACAGACAATGAACTTGACTCATTAGCCTCTTTGAGCCACTGCACAGCCTCATCCACAGAGATGTTTGGCTAGTGTCACTGAGTCACTATACCCCTTTCTCCTGGGCAGCCTCCCCAAATGCCATTTGCAGTGTTGCTGATAGAGCCCCATGGAGCACAACTCCATTCTGTGCAGAGAGGTGAAATTCCCCTCTGTGCAGAAGGACGGCAAAAAGGCCCATGCACCACATAAGCCCTACCTTGAGGTATCATAGGCCAGGGGAGGCTGTGCCTCCCCAAACAGCCTGGTGTGGCCCCACCCATGCTCCGTCCCCAGGAGACCTCCTCCTGCAGTTCCCGATCCCCTGCCCTGCCCTGGCTGCCGCTACGGACGCGCTGCCCACCCAGTGTTCGGACCACACCACCTGGCTGCCTGGTGCTCCGGGACTGGGGACGCTGCAGCCGCACCACCAGGCTGTCCAGCACACTGGGGCTAAGGGTGGGTGCTCAGAGATCCTGTGGGGGTGAGGGTTCACAGGGGAAGAGGAGGGGTCTCTGGCAGAAGGGGAGGAGCCGGGGCCTAGCATCCCCTAACGGCTGGGTCACCAGCTGCCCAAGTATACACACATGTAAATGTAATTTGCTCTTTGCTTCTTGGAGTTTCATAGAAGTTATTTTCTTTATGATTACACTGATGAAAGGCCCTGATTTATTAAAAAAGAAATGATGGGTTTCTTGATCTCAATGAAAGGAGTTTGAAGTATCAGTTCAGTTTCTAATTACCTAGTGAGCAAGCATCCATAAAAAATACAGTCTCCATTGTTGTGTTATTGCTTTCTGCACATTAATAATAATCAGAAACCAAACAGACATTGTTGGGTTCTAAATAATAGTGTTTACTAACTATATACAAATATACAGGCCTAGCTACATATGTACCCTGCAGGGTTATACGGTATATCTACGGTATATACTTAAACTGGGAGAATGCTTCCCAGCTTGGGAAAACAGACACGCACTAGGTCTGCTTGAGCTAGCACACTAAATACCAGTTTTGTCAGTGGTGGCATGAGTGCCGGCTTAGGCTAGCCACCCAGTTATGTATGCAGGGGGTCTGGGTGGATTTGTACTTAGATGGCAAGCCTGACCCTCATTCTTACCACCCCCAGCTACACGGCTTTTATTAGAATGCTAGCAAGAGCAGAGTTAATCCATCTGACTTCCTGAGCTAGGAAGCACATTCACAGCTGCAGTGTAGATGTACCTATAGTGGCTACAACAGCAAAAGACAAGGAAGCCCACTAGAGGGCTCACAAATTATTTAAAGGGATACTACCCAGTTCCTATAAACTATGACCATTGACACTAATCGTTAGCCCTTTTGGCAATCTTGACAGAAAAGTTGATGAGGGTTGAAGCATATTGACAGGGCAGTGTTGGAAAAGCTTATACGGCCATTACCAATGCTATACCTCTTCTATGGCTAAATATTAATTTTCAGTCTTTGAGGCTGCCAATCCATCTGCCTTCCCATACAAAAGGTCTTTGTGTGTGACACTAAACAGGAGGAGGTGAAACCAAATTTGTCCCTCAACTCCTGTGCCAGCAGCTGCTCTAGAAGACATCCCTTTCATAGCAGCTACCCTGGGTGCAATAGTTTCCTGTGCCAATTTATATCCAGTATGCAGGGTGTTAGGGGTGTTTGATCCATGGAATTCATAGAATCATAGACTATCAGGGTTAAAGGGACCTCAGGATCTGAAAGGTACTCTTCGTATGAGCCTGTTCAAGGCCTCTTTTCTAGCACACGGGTGCAGAGGCTTTTGTGAATGGCCACTCTGCACCATGGGTAAATTGCACTCTTTATAAAATGTAATTAGGATCAGCGCATGCATGCATAACTACAAATATATTCTCAAAACGTGAATGTGATCTATAGAGATGGGGGGAGGAAAGGAGAAATTTATGTGAAAAAATTCCGTTTTTTGTTTAAATATGAAATTTCCTCAAAAAACTGTATTTCAAAACATTGCAACCTGTTCTAGTGCTATATCACATAAGTCTCTCTATATACATATGTAAATACATGCACACCCACGCATTAATGAAATGATACTCTCCTCACCCATTTCTTTTCTTGTATATTCCACTGAATGTCTGCCAGATTTCTTAATTCTTTAAAAGTATATTTTATAAGCAATATCTGATTCGCCTCACACATGTAACAACAATGGTAGGATGTTCTAATTCATGAACAAATTAAGTATATACAAAAATGTCAGATGACAATACACAAGTTTTTCCTACTGTTATTATTTTATACATAGACAGGGATGTCTGAAGAAAAAAACATTGTTTATTTGCATTTTAATAGAGTGAGAATCCATTTTGAAAACTGCTACCGTTTCATTCTACTCTAAGCCATGTCTGAATAGACCTATTTCAGCATTTTTAAACACCTCTGTTTCCCATTAAATTGCTATATACATTTGATTTCCTCAATTGAAACTCCAGTATCATAACAATATATTGCATAATGCTTGAACACTGGGTAATTCAGGGAAGAAAGTAATAATACTGTGGTGGTATGGTTCCGTTTCAGTGCTCAGAAAAGTACTGACTCAGACAAGATAGATTCTTACACTCTTAAATGGTCAGACACCAATGAGCTATGCCCTAGCATAAGATGACTACAGCATATTACCACTGTTCAGGGATGGAGGGGGGAAATGTTGATTATATCTGCATCCTTTCTGACTCGCATATCTGAACTAAAATGAATTGATTTTGTTAAATATTTTATTTTGCAAAAAAGCTGTGTAAAGAATATTCAAAATGCAAACACATAGGCACCACACAGGCAGGGAACTATCTTTACAACAGACAGTGCCAGAAAGAGAGTTCATAATTATATTCATTCCTGTTCAAAAGAAACTGGAATATTGGAATTTACTATCAGTCCTGGAAGCACCACAGCATTAATAATACAGTGAAGCTCACTCCAGCTCCCTGTCAGCGCTACTTACTTCCCTCTTCGGGAAAGTAATAGATGTACTGTCCTCTTGTTGTGTGCACGTAAGTCACACTAATAGTAGTTGGATATATGCATATGTACTGAGGGCGAAATTTACCTCTTAATGAGACTGTTCTGTTCCAATACCTGTAACCCACCCGGTACAACTGCAATACTTATATATCAGGTGATAGCACAGTAAATCTTTCTAGTTGCTGATCTACTACATGTCACACATCCAATGCAATTTTTCTTCATGCCAGTGGGTAATGCATTCTTACAATGGGAAGTTACATTTCAGTAGGATTGGTCCAAGTAATTATTTAACATCTAATATGTATTCCTAATCCAGATCTTTCCGACTAGCAGAGTTCAATTGTGAGGGAAATTCAAGGGAACAATTTGATGTCTGTCCCCAGTACATGGAGCAGCAAGCCTAATGCTTGCCAGGTCTTCAGTCACAGGATATTACTAACTTAAAAGGACAGCCCAGTGATGTGTGCAGGAACCAGAAATTCTGAGGACATTTCACATTTTCATAACCCACTAGAGTATATCTATCTGGAGTCATTTATGACCGCCAGCGTGATGTTATCAACACTCACAGTTAAGACCAGGTGCTGAATGAAAGTAGCACAATATTTCTCATTAAATAGAAACACAAAAGTGTTGATGTCTAGAATTTTTTAAAAGTGAACATGGGTAAATGCACAGAGAGAGAGAGAGTATTAAAAAAGAACATGGGTAAATGCACACAGAGAGAGAGAGTATTACTTTACATGTATAAAGCTCCTTTCAACAGAGAACATTCCAAAAAACTTCACAAATGTATAGTTCCTTCACCCCTGAAATGCAGCTACCTCTGGGGCTCAGGGTATCTACAAACTGGAGTGCAACTCACTGTGCGACAAACGAGGTGGGGAGATTTTTTGGCCAGATACACTGGATGAAAACCCTCCTCTTCTGAAAATGCAGTGGAATATTTGGATCTGTCTATACAAACATTTAGTTTATGGCAAACTGGGGTATAAATCTACCTTGCACTAGCCTGCCATGCATTAACTGTGCCCTCATGTGGGGCAGAGCAAAGAACATTAGGGATCTGTTAGTGCATAGCAGCAGGGTCTACATGCACACGTAGCGCACAACAGGCTAGTGTGGGGTAGATTTACACTCCAGCTTGCCACAAACTAAGTGTTCATATACACAAGCCCTTTGAGTCTATTCCAAGCAGAAAGGACCTCATTTTTTAAAAAATTTCATCTTAAAAACTTCACAATCATAAACAACATAGTGTGCACATTTATCTCACTTGGAGAGCTGAGTCACCCTCTTGGAATATATAGTATAAAGAGGTGTGCTTTGATAAACTGGAACTGTTGCACAAACTAAGCCCAGGTTCGTTGGTCTGATACTGCTCTTATTGAAGTCAATGAGAGTTTTGCCATTTACTTGAATGGGGAGCCGAGTTAGGCCAATGCTGAGCACTTCTGAAAATCTCCACTGATCTTCACAAATATCTAAATTGCTTGTGAGCCGATCATAATTTTAATGTATTTGTTCATTATTCAAATGTGTTCAACAATATTCTCTGGAGACATTTCAGCCTATGGATTGCTTACGAATTCTTGGTTGAGAGGATTGCTTGGAGTATTTGATAGTTGGAATTCACTTTCAGGCTGTGCAATTGGTCACAGTTGGCCACGTGGTATTGTCTTCTTTCCTTGTTGTATGTTTCTAATCAGAATGCATGCCTCAACAACTCATTGGGACTTTGATTCTTTCAGGCAGAGGATGGAAGTGTTGCAGGTAGGAAGAGGTTGCAGGCCTATGGGATTTAATTAGATATTTTCAACCTTTTCTTTCTTTTCCTCAAGAAAAAGTATTATATTTTGGCGAGGTATATGGATCCCAGACCTAAAAACCACCCGGGTTTCTTCCAGATTGTGGGAGATTTATAAAAAAGATGTATAACCCACTGGAAACTAGTTATATTGGCTTTGTACAGCATACTTTACATTCAGTTGCCTCTTGTCACATTCACACAAAGTAATTGCATTTCCATGTACATGCACAATCCTTTTCAGAGTATTTGAATCCCGTTTATTCTGCCTGCACTCATACCTCTCTGAAAAATAGTATAACTCACAGACCTGTTCATCACAGGAGAGGCAAATAGATTTCTGAGACGGGTTCTTCTATAGTTGAACAGATCTGCCTAAACAGCATAGCACAATGCAGCCGCTGCTCTCACCCTTCTGGCTCAGTCCTCTCATTTATTTGATCCTCTTCCTAAAATTACCCTTAGAAAAAAAGGAAAGTTTACACATGGTAGTTTTTCAAACAAGAGAGTATGGGTTTTGGTTTACAGTTCATCTTGATCTTGTAGGCACTTTAACTGATGTAAGTACTAATGGAACTGGGGGTGTAAATAACTGCTTTCAAATTGGTCAAGGAAGTCTTAATGGACAATGTCTCCTCTGCAATATATAACAGAGGGAAAGAGAGTAAGAAGGTGCACAAATATCAGAGAAGAGAGCAAAGAGTTACACAGATAGCACAAAACATGGAGCGGCGAACAGCAGAGGCTAACAGAGGGAGTTTGCCTGGGATCTGTCCGAGAGGAGGTACACTAAGTGCTGCATTAGGGGGGCTGTGTTGGTGAGTATCTGAGTGTCTGTTGCTGGGACAGTTTGTCAGTTTGACCGTGTGCTTGATTGCTTGCTTGTTTGTTTGAAAAGTGTGAATTGGGAGTGCTTTGTTCCAGGTGGGCCTTGAGTGGGCCTGACTGGTATATAAGGGCAGTCAGCAGCGAACCAGCTGAGCGGCGAACAGCAGAGGCGAACAGAGGGAGTTTGCCTGGGAGTTCGCCTGGGGAGAGCTCACTGAGGCCTTCATCTGCGGGTTTCTCTGCCACCCCGACCGGGAAAACCGAGAGGTCTGCTGCTTGCCAGGAGCTAGGATACACGATGTGACGGAGAGACTGCCGAGACTCATCAAGCCCTCGGATCTCTACCCCTTCCTGCTTCTCCACGTGGGCACCAATGATACTGCCAAGCATGACCTTGAGCGAATCACTGCAGACTACGTGGCTCTGGGAAGAAGGATAAAGGAGTTTGAGGGGCAAGTGGTGTTCTCGTCCATCCTCCCTGTGCAAGGAAAAGGCCTGGGTAGAGACCGTCGAATCGTGGAAGTCAACAAATGGCTACGCAGGTGGTGTCGGAGAGAAGGCTTTGGATTCTTCGACCATGGGATGGTGTTTCAAGAAGGAGGAGTGCTAGGCAAAGATGGGCTCCACCTAACGAAGAGAGGGAAAAGCATCTTTGCAGCAGGCTGGCTAACCTAGTGAGGAGGGCTTTAAACTAGGTTCACCGGGGGAAGGAGACCAAAGCCCTGAGGTAAGTGGGGAAATGGGATCCTGGGAGGAAGCACGAGCAGGAGAGCGCAAGAGGGGAGGACTCCTGTCTCATACTGAGAAAGAGGGATGATCGATGAGTTATCTTAAGTGCCTATACACAAATGCAAGAAGCCTGGGAAACAAGCAGGGAGAACTGGAAGTCCTGGCACAGTAAGGGAACTATGATGTGACTGGAATAACAGAGACTTGGTGGGATAACTCACATGATTAGAGTACTGTCATGGATGAATATAAACTGTTCAGGAAGGACAGGCAGGGCAGAAAAGGTGGGGGAGTTGCGTTGTATGTAAGAGAGGAGTATGATTGCTCAGAGCTCCAGTATGAAACTGCAGAAAAAACAGAGTCTCTGGATAAAGTTGAGAAGTGTGAGCAACAAGGGTGATGGCGTGGTTGGAGTCTGCTATAGACCACCAGACCAGGGGGTTGAGGTGGACGAGGCTTTCCTCCAGCAACTAACAGAAGTTGCTAGATCGCAGGCCCTGGTTCTCATGGGAGACTTTAATCACCCTGATATCTGCTGGGAGAGCAATACAGCAGTGCACAGACAATCCAGGAAGTTTTTGGGAAGTGTAGGGGACAATTTCCTGGTGCAAGTGCTGGAGGAACCAACTAGGGGCAGAGCTTTTCTTGACCTGCTGCTCACAAACAGGGAAGAATTAGTAGGGGAAGCAAAAGTGGATGGGAACCTGGGAGGCAGTGACCATGAGATGATCGAGTTCAGGATCCTGACACAAGGAAGAAAGGAGAACAGCAGAATATGGACCCTGGACTTCAGAAAAGCAGACTTTGACTCCCTCAGGGAACAGATGGGCAGGATCCCCTGGGAGAATAACATGAAGGGCAAAGGGGTCCAGGACAGCTGGCTGTATTTTAAAGAATCCTTATTGCGGTTGCAGGAACAAACCATCCAGATGTATAGAAAGAATAGTAAATATGGCAGGCGACCAGCTTGGCTAAACAGTGAAATCCTTGCTGATCTTAAACGCAAAAAAAGAAGCTTACAAGAAGTGGAAGATTGGACAAATGACCAGGGAGGAGTATAAAAATATTGCTCAGGCATGCAGGAGTGAAATCAGGAAAGCCAAATCACACTTGGAGTTGCAGCTAGCAAGAGATGTTAAGAGTAACAAGAAGGGTTTCTTCAGGTATGTTAGCAACAAGAAGAAAGTCAAGGAAAGTGTGAGCCCCTTACTGAATGAGGGAGGCAACCTAGTGACCGAGGATGTGGAAAAAGCTAATGTACTCAATGATTTTTTTGCCTCTGTCTTCACAAACAAGGTCAGCTCCCAGACTGCTGCACTGGGCAGCACAGTATGGGGAGAAGGTGACCAGCCTTCTGTGGAGAAAGAAGTGGTTCGGGACTATTTAGAAAAACTGGACGAGCACAACTCCAAGGATGCTAAAGGAGTTGGCAGATGTGATTGCGGAGCCATTGGCCATTATCTTTGAAAACTCATGGCGATCGGGGGAGGTCCCCGATGACTGGAAAAAGGCTAATGTAGTGCTCATCTTTCAAAAAGGGAAGGAGGAGGATCTGGGGAACTACAGGCCAGTCAGCCTCACCTGAGTCCCTGGAAAAAACATGGAGCAGGTCCTCAAGGAATCAAGTATGAAACACTTAGGCTAGGTCTATACTACCCGCCTGAATCAGCGGGTAGAAATCGACCTCCCGGGGATCGATTTATCGCGTCCCAACGGGACGCGACAAATCGATCCCCGAATCGGCGCTCTAACTCCACCAGCGGAGGTGGTAGTAAGCGCCGCCGACAAAAAGCCCCAGAAGTCGATTTTGCCACCGTCCTCACAATGGGGTAAGTCGGCTGCAATACGTCGAATTCAGCTACGCTATTCACGTAGCTGAATTTGCGTATCTTAAATCGACTCCCCCCAGTAGTGTAGATGTACCCTTAGAGGAGAGGAAAGTGATCAGGAACAGTCAGCATGGATTCACCAAGGGGAAGTCGTGCCTGACTAACCTAATTGCTTTCTATGATGAGATAACTGGCTCTGTGGATGAGGGGAAAGCAGTGGATGTGTTATTCCTTGACTTTAGCAAAGCATTTTATACGGTCTCCCACAGTATTCTTGCTGCCAAGTTAAAGAAGTATGGGCTGGATGAATGGACTGTAAGGTGGATAGAAAGCTGGCTAGATCGTCGGGCTCAACGGGTAGTGATCAATGGCTCCATGTCTAGTTGGCAGCCAGTTTCAAATGGAGTGCCCCAAGGGTCGGTCCCGGGGCTGGTTTTGTTTAATATCTTTATTAATGATCTGGAGGATGGTGTGGACTGCACTCTCAGCAAGTTTGCAGATGACACTAAACTGGTAGGGATCGGATACAGAGGGACCTAGACAAATTAGAGGATTGGGCCAAAAAAAAACCTGATGAGGTTCAACAAGGACAAGTGCAGAGTCCTGCACTTAGGACGGAAGAATCCTATGCACTGATACAGACTAGGGACCGAATGGCTAGGTAGAAGTTCTGCAGAAAAGGACCTAGCTGTTACAGTGGATGAGAAGCTGGATATGAATCAACAGTGTGCTCTTGTTGCCAAGAAGGCTAACGGCATTTTGGGCTATATAAGTAGGGGCATTGCCAGCAGATCGAGGAACGTGATCGTTCCCCTTTATTCGACATTGGTGAGGCCTCATCTGGAATACTGTGTCCAGTTTTGGTCCCCACACTACAAGAAGGATGTGGAAAAATTGGAAAGAGTCCAGCGGAGGGCAACAAAAATGATTAGGGGTCTGGAGCACATGACTTATGAGGAGAGGCTGAGGGAAGAGAAGAATGAGGGGGGGATTTGATAGCTGCTTTCAACTACCTGAAAGGGGGTTCCAAAGAGGATGGAGCTTGGCTGTTCTCAGTGGTGGCAGATGATAGAACAAGGAGCAATGGTCTCAAGTTGCAGTGGGGGAGGTCCAGGTTGGATATTAGGAAACACTATTTCACTAGGAGGGTGGTGAAGCACTGGAATGTGTTACCTAGGGAGGTGGTGGAATCTCCTTCCTTTGAGGTTTTTAAGGCCCAGCTTGACAAAGCCCTGGCTGGGATGATTTAGTTGGGAATTGGTCCTGCTTTGAGCAGGGGGTTGGACTAGATGACCTCCTGAGGTCCCTTCCAACCCTGATATTCTATGAGTCTATGATTCACCATTTCACAGGAAGAAAGGCTGATTATAGATGTCAGAGAAACAGAAACAAAAGATTTACTCGCATCATTATATGCATGTAGCTGATGTGGGAATGTGTATAGCTATATGTTCATATATAAGGGGAGTTCTTCCTCACTTGTATGAAGACAAAACCTCCTCATTTAAGAGAGAAACCTGGCACCTCACTAAATCAACTGGGCCAAATTATAGCCAGTCCTGCGTCAGTTCATTACAAAGGGAAGAGGGTGCAGAGCCCCTTCCCAACCCACCCCCATATACCCGCACAGGAGGCAGCCAAAATTTGACTGGCTGGTCAGGAGCTCATGGAATAGGAACCAGTTAGTGCTTACCAGCACTAATTGGTTGTGAATGGGCATGTACCCACGGTTGCTACTCATATTCTAGATTGAACCCAAGTCCAGTTAAGTCTAATGAAGAACTGTGTTGAGAAGTGGACAATGCTAGTTAATGGAAGCTTATTTATTTCTAAGGCCCTAATGATTCAGCAAAGCATTTAAGCACATGCTTTACTTTTAATCATTGTATGTGCTTAAGTGCTTTGCTGAATTGGGACCTTTTTCTTATAGTTTTATTTTTGTATTGAAACTGTTGTACTGAAGTTCAACATAGAACAGCAGTTTTAGTGATTGAAGAAAGCTGATGTTTTTAGGACCGAACAGCTTTGATTTAAAGTAAAGGGTTGGCTTAATGCTCATTTCCCATTACACAGAGTTTCACTACACAGTCAGTTCCTAAATTCTCTGCAATTTCCTTTTGTAGGCTATTGCCTTAAGAGGTATTGCAAACATATTTAGCTGGTTCCTGTATTCTCCCTACCTATAAAATTGATACTAGAATTGTGTTAGCAGATTATATACAAATTCATGTTAGATTTTAGAATGCCTATCAGATTTGGATAGGCATACTAGAAACATAACACTCAAACTATCAAGGCCCAGATGTGGACCACAATGTGTGATAAATGTGGGGAACACGGGAACGGAATCGTGCAGGAAACTTATTTGCTGTGGAATTAATTCCTTTAGAGTAAATCTTTTGATAATCGTGGTTTCAACATTCTTTATTTCTGATGCAAATACTTTTTCACAGTAAAAGTGAGGAGACACCAGATGTGTGTGTTATATAGGTAACTTTAGGACAAAATGAGTGCTGATCATTGAAATGGTGGCACCATAAGAGGTATGTGGCTTTGTGGCCATTTTAGCCACCAGCATAAATTAGAGCAGGTTTCTTGTGAACAAAAATATTCCACGTAGCTCTAGTTCTGAATGGTTTAGGAATGGTGGGGAATCATCTAGGACTGAAAATACTAAAGAGGCAAAAATCCCAAATCAGCACTTGTAAATTCAAATTGTCTTTTATTTTGGTTTTAAAAGCACTAGAGAGAGAGAGAGAGAGAGAGAGAGAATAATCCAAAGCAGCATTTTTGCATATAGGTGCTTTTTTTTAAAAACATCCCAGAGAGGGATCAAGAGGAAAACTCCTAATCAGCAAAGTTAAGATTAAGTGCTAAGTGTCAGACACAGAGAGAATTGGGTTGGGTTTTTTTTTCCCTTTTCTTTCAAGGTTTATTAAGTATGTGATCTGACTGTGAGTGATCAGGGACACAGCAGAAGAGAAAAACTTGAATGTGAGTCTAGTCCAAAGTTTAGTGATTTGAGTGAGAGTTTTATTCATAATAAAAGGACAATAACAAAACAGACAACTATTCATTGCCTTTATGAGGAGTCTAATCCCACAGGTTTTGCCGATTTTAATATTAGGCAAAAAGTAAGATAGCAGGATATAACATCTCTGCTGCTATTGTGACTGTTACACATGGCTAGATTTCAGAGTAGCAGCCGTGTTAGTCTATATCCGCAAAAAGAACAGGAGTACTTGTGGCACCTTAGAGACTAACAAATTTATTAGAGCATAAACTTTCGTGGACTACAGCCCACTTATGCATCTGAAGAAGTGGGCTGTAGTCCACGAAAGCTTATGCTCTAATAAATTTGTTAGTCTCTAAGGTGCCACATGGCTAGAGTCACTGAGGAGCTGTCCAGTAAAATAGCTCAGAAACAGAGCAGTGTCTTCTTTGAATTCCACTAAGAAAAAAGCTACTAATATTACAGAATAACATTACCAATGTACTACTACGGATGACTCCTCCACAGGAAGATAAAGCATACCTGATCATTAGAGCGCTGCATGGATACAAAAATTTGGATCTGCATCCACGATAATTAACTTGTATCCGATCTGCAAAGATGGTAAAATATACAACCACATCCATGGATTTGCAGGGCTCTAAGTATCTCCATTTTCATCAATAAGAAATCTGAATGTATTCCAAACTGGTGATTTGCCTTTCTCATTTCCCTTCTAACTGAATGCACCAACACTTAATTTCTTTTGATTTTTTTTTCTCCATTGACTTTTCAAATACAGAGTTTGGAATCTTTTCTGGAGGAAACCTGCAAGAAAGTGCAGAGGGGCGATGCAGTGATGATTTCAATTTGCACTGACCAAATGACAGCGCAATATAAAAACAAAGTGAACTTTCACTGGTATTAGCTGAATCTGAATAATTATATCCACATTAAATCTGATCCACAAAGATGGTAAACAATACAACTGCATCCATGGATATAAAGTGGATATTCACAGATTTGCAGGGCTCTACTGATAATAGTAAGAGACCTAGAAAGTCAAGTCATGTAATATGTAAACTTTGTATCTGTAGAACACTAGATACATTAGAAACAGCTTCTTGTCTTTTTAATAAATGAGCCCAGGAAAATGAAAAATCCATGTTTTCATATCTAAATATACTGTTTGTGCCACCCACAAACAGCTTGACTATTTTCATACCCTAGGCAATAACAACTTTTTTAAAAAAATGAAATCCAATTACAGCACTGAAGACCAAATATAGTATATAAATTTATTATTGATCCCTAGTAAATTAACTACTTAAAGCTCAGCTCTGAATGAATAAATAAATAGCAAAGGCAAAAACGGAAGACTAATTATGTGAATTAGAACATATACGATATCCCAAAAGAATGATTTTTATAATAATAATATTTATTTAAACACTTAAGAGACATAATGTATTGGTGACTTCACAGGTGTGAATATGGTGTAATTTCACATGCTGTCCAGTTCCTGGCTAATAGGTAGATCAGAAAGATTATATGATAGAGTGCCCACTACATTTTAAAATTAAGATTAAAAAAAATCTAAACTTTGTTTATGAAAAAGTAAGTAACTATGGGCCACATTGTAGTCAATGCACTTGAACAGGAAGAGGAGTGGGAGCATGGGCAGAAGAGTGCTACCTCTATCCTGTTGTTCCCCTCCCTCTCCTCTGTAAAATCTCCTCTGTGGGACTTGGGTTCCTAAGGTGTAGAAACATTGGACAAGGATGGGAGGGAGAGTGGTCACAGTCCAAAGTGACAACCATTCACCACATTATCCCTCCCATCAACCTACAGGGTTGGGTGCTGACCCAACTTCTCTCTAGCTTAGGATCCCAGGTGAAAGAGGGATCCCCTTAGGGGTCTCTCTGAAAGGGGGTCCTAGGCTGGTAGCTAGTGGGACAGCCATTCAGAGCATATCTCCTTCCCTGAGCAACATAGCTCCAACAGAAGCCATGCAGCTAAGAGATCAGAGGGAGTTCAGGAGGCCCCACTTCAAAATGTTCATAGAAATCAAATATTCAGTGCAGATCACTGCATAGGTATATATTCATAGATTCCAAGGCCAGAAGTGACCATTGTGATCATATAGACCAGGGGTCGGCAACCTTTCAGAAGTGGTGTGCTGAGTCTTCATTTATTCTCTTCAATTTAAGGTTTCACATGCCGGTAATACATTTTAACGTTTTTTAGAAGGTCTCGCTCTATAAGTCTCTATATAATATAACTAAACTACTGTTGTATGTAAAGTAAACAAGGTTTTCAAAATGTTTAAGAAGCTTCATTTAAAATTAAATTAAAATGCTGATCTTAAGCCGCCGGCCTGCTCAGCCCACTGCCAGCCTGGGGTTCCGTTCACCTAGGCCGGCAGCTGGCTGAGCGGGGCCAGCAGCCAGAACCCCGGGCCAGCAGCCAGAACCCCAGACCAGCAGTGGGCTGAGCAGGGCTGGGGGCTGGCACACCAGACCAGCAGCGGGCCGAGCGGCTCAGCCCGCTGCCGGTCTGGGGTTCTGGCTGCCAGCCCCTTGCCAGCTGGGATCCCAGCCGCCGGCCCCGCTCAGCCTGCTGCCAACCTTGTGCTCAGGGTGGGGGGTGGGGTTGTGGGGGGTGCAAGAGTCAGGGCATGGGGTGGGGAGGCTGGGTATGTGTAGGAGTGCAGGAGTCAGGGCAGGGGGTGTGGTGGGTGCAGGAGTCAGAGATGGGGTCGTGGGGGGGATGCAGAGAGCTGGGGTGCAAGGGGGGTGCAGGGGTCAGGGCAGAGGGCTGGGGGCATGTGAGGGGGTGCAGGAGTCAGGGCATGGGGTGTGTGGGAGCTGCGTATGTGTGGAGGGTGCAGGAATCAGGGATGGGATCGTGGGGAGGGATGCAGGGGGCTGGGATGCAAGGGGGTGCAGGGGTCAGGGCAGAGGGCTGAGGGGTGGGCTGGGATGGGGGAGTGCTCCCAGCCCCCTGCCCCCTGAGCGGGTCACGGCAGGGGGCTGGAGGGATATGCCCTGGTTCCCCCTGCCTCTTCTACGCCTCCCTTACCACTTCCTTACCGGTCTGAGCAGTGAGGGCGCTGGGGCTGCTCTTCTCCCCTCCCTCACAAGGGCCATCGGCGGCAGGGAGGGACACGAGGCGGGGCTCCACACAGCACATTGGGGGAAGTGGCGGGGGAGGGGAAGCTTGGCTGCCGGCAGAGCCTGCCTACAGCAGCAGCCGGCAGGACCAAGCTTGCTTCTGCCCTCTGCCCCCGCCAGAGAGAGCGGGGGGGTGGAGAAGAGCTGGCTGGGTCAGGCAGGATTTTTAATGGCACGCTGCTGCCTGCCGTGGTCCGGCTCGGCCTGCTGCCGGGGTTTGGCAGCAGGCTGAGCGGGACCCCGGCAGGCAGCAGCGTGCCATTAAAAATCAGCTTGCGTGCCGTCTTTGACACGTGTGCCATAGGTTGCCGATCCCTGATATAGACTGACCTACTGCATAACAGGCCATAGAACTGCCCCACAATAATTCCCAGAGCATATCTTTTTGGGGGAAAAAATCTTGATTTACAAATTGTCAGTGATGGAGAATCCACCATAGAATCATAGAATCATAGAATATCAGGGTTGGAAGGGACCTCAAGAGGTCATCTAGTCCAACCCCCTGCTCAAAGCAGGACCAATTCCCAACTAAATCATCCCAGCCAGGGCTTTGTCAAGCCGGGCCTTAAAAACCTCCAAGGAAGGAGACTCCACCACCTCCCTAGGTAACGCATTCCAGTGTTTCACCACCCTCCTAGTGAAATAGTTTTTCCTAATATCCAACCTGGACCTCCCCCACTGCAACTTGAGACCATTGCTCCTTGTTCTGTCATCTGCCACCACTGAAAAACCATGACCCTTGGTAAATTGTTCCAATGGTTAATTACTCTTAATGTTGAAAATGTACTCCTTATTTCCACTCTGATTTTGTCTAGCTTCAAGTTCCAGTCATTTGATCATGTTATATCTTTCTCTTCTAGATTGAAAAGCCCATCATTAAATATTGGTTCGCCAGATTCATACTTATAGACTGCAATCAAGTCACCCCTTAACCTTCTCTTTGTTTAACTAGGTAGATTGAGCTACTTGAATTTATCACTTTATGGCAGGTTTTCTAATCCTTTAAGCATTCTCATGGCTCTTCTCTAAACCCCCTCTAATTTCTCAACAACCTTCTTGAATTGCCGACACCAGAACTGGACACTGCATTCCAGCAGTGGTCACAGCAGTGCCAAGTACAGAGGTAAAATAACCTCTCTACTCCTACTTAATTTTCCCCTGTTTATGCAATCCAAGAATTGCATTAGCCTTTGTGGCCACAGCATTGCACTGGTAGGTCATGTTCGGCTAATTATCCACCATGACTCCTAGATCTTTTTCAGAGTCACTTCTTCCCAGGGCCTACATTTTTGTTTCTAGACATGTAGTCACATTACATGACATATTTACATGTAGCCATATTAAATGACATTGTTTGCTTGAGTCTAGTTTATCAAGCATCCAGATCACTCTTTATTAGTGATTGCCCTCTTCATTATTTACCACTCCCCTAATTTTATGTGGTGATCTGCAAACTTTGTCAGTGATGATTTTATATTTCTTCCAGATTATTTGATAAAATCTTAAATAGGGCTAAGAACAGACCCCACTAGAAACACAATCCCTTAATGATGATTTCCCATTTATAGTTACATTTTGAGACCTATCAACTAGACAGGTCTTAATCAATTTAATGTGTGCTATATTAATTTTAGTTCATTCTAGTATTTTAATCAAAATGTTGCGTGATGCCAAGTCAGACGTCTTACAAAAGTCTAAGTCTATTATATCAACACGAGTACATTGCCAAACTTGTAATCTCATTAAAAAATAAGATTTCATGTTAATTTGACAGAATCTATTTTCCATAAACCCATGTTGATGATTGGCATTAATTATATTATCCTCCAATCTGCCTGAGATTGATGTCAGACTGACAAGCTTATAATTACCTAGGTCATCCCATTTACCCTTTTTAACTATTCACACAACATTAGCTTTCTTCTAGTCTTCTGGAACTTCACTGATGTTCGAAGATTTATTGAAAATCAGCATTAGTGGCCCAGCAAACTCCTCATATAGCTCTTTTAAAACTTTTGGATGCAAGTTATCTGGACCTGCTGATTTTCAAATGTCTGATTTTAGTAGCTGCTGTTTAACATCTACCTATCATACAAGCAGACTGGAAAGAGTGTTATCATGATATGATATAACTATACCATCTGTTTTTTTCCAAATACAGAATAGAAATATTTATTGAACACACTTGCCATTCTATATTATTATTGATAAGGCTACCATTTCCATCTAGTAATGGACCAATACCATAGTCAGACTTATTTTTATTCCTAATATACTTTAAATGCTTCTTCTTATTGTCCTTAATTCTGCTTTCTGTAGAGTTTTCACTGTTTCTTCGCTTCCCTTATCAATTTTCTACAATTCCTAGCTTCTGATTTATTTTCATTACTATCAACTTCCCCTTTCCTTTATTTGTTATGGAACTGTTGAAAGTAGCTATAATATATTACAGCTGCCTTCACTTCCCTTCTAAACCAGGTTGATTTTTTTTAATCAATATGGCCTAATTCCTTGATTGTGGGATTGTGGGTTTTGGGCATCTAGTAAAGTGTTCTTAAACAATTTCCAATCATCGTTCACATTTTTCTGATTAAATTTTTCCACTCAGCTGATTTGGCTCAATTGTTTTCAGCTTTGTGAAATCGGCCCTTAATTATTACTGGTTTGAACTTTATTTTCTTTGCACGTTATAAATATGATCAACTCATGATCAATTGTACCTAAACTACCATAAATTTTTAGTTCTATGATCAGTTCCTCTTTATCTTTCGAGGCAAGGTCTACTATAGAAGTCCCCCATACGTTGGATGCAATACTTTTTGAGTTACGAAATTGTCATCTATAATATTTAGAAATTCCAGATGTTTTAGTACAGGCAGCATGAGACCTCCAGCACTCCTTCTGTCACTCAGAGTGAAGTCCTCCATGATCTCGCAGATTTTTTTCTTACACATTATAAATAGGTGTGTAAGGAGCCAGTCATTCTGTTCCCTAGTTTGATTTGTTGGTCTGTACCAGACACCAACTAATATGCCGTCTTGTCCTTTATCTATTAGGACTAGGACTGTCAATTAATCGCAGTTAACTCATGAGATTAAATTAAAAAAATCACGATTAAAAAAATCTTGATTAATCGGTTTTAATCACACTGTTAAACAATAGAATACCAATTGAAATGTATTAAATATTTTGGATGTTTTTCTACACTTTCATATATATTGTATTCTGTGTTGTAACTGAAATCAAAATGTATATTATTTTTATTGTAAATATTTGCACTGTAAAATGATAAACAAAAGGTTTTGTTTCACCTCATACAAGTACTGTAATGCAATCTCTTTGTCCTGAAAGTGCAATAACAAATGTAGATTTTTTTGTGTTACATAACTACACTCAAAAACAAAACAATGTAAAACTTCAGAGCCTACAAGTCCACTCAGTCCTACTTCTTGTCCAGCCAACTGCTAAGACAAACAAGTTTGTTTACATTTACAGGAGATAATGCTGCCCTCTTCTTATTACAATGTCACCAGAAAGTGAGAACAGCCATTGTAGCCAGCATTGCAAGGTATTTATTAAGATATGCTAAACATTCGTATGACCTTTCATCCTTCAATTACCATTCCAGAAGACATGCTTCCATGCTGATGACGCTCATTAAAAAAAGTATGTGTTAATTAAATTTGTGACTGAACTCCTTGGAGGAGAATTGTATGTCCCCTGCTCTGTTTTACGTGCATTCTGCCATATATTTCATGTTATAGCTGTCTCGGATGATAGCCCGGCACCTGTTGTCCATTTTAAGAACACTGTCACTGCAGATTTCACAAAATGCAAAGCAGGTACCAATGTGAGATTTCTAAAGATAGTTACAGCAGTCGACCCAAGGTTTAAGCATCTAAAATGCCTTCCAAAATCTGAGACGGACGAGGTGTGGAGCATGCTTTTAGAAGCCTTAAAAGAACAACGCTCCGATCTTGAGTGCGGAAACTACAAAACTCGAACCACCAAAAAAAGATAATCAGCCATCTGCTGGTGGCATCTCACACAGATAATTAAAATGAACAGGTGTTGGTCTGCACTACTTTGGATTGTTATTGAGCAGAACCTGTCATCAGCATGGTCGCATGTCCCATGGAATGGTGGTTGAAGCATGAAGGGACATAGGAATTTTTAGTGCATCTGGCACGTAAATATCTTGCAATGCTGGCTACAACAGTGCCAAGAGAACACCTGTTCTCACTTTCAGGTGACATTTTAAACAAGAAGCGCCCAGCATTATCTCCTGCAAATGTAAACAAACTTGTTTGTCTTAGCAGTTGGCTGAACAAGAAGTAGGACTGAGTGGACTTGCAGGCTCTAAAATTTTACTTTGTTCTATTTTTGAATGCAGTTTTTTTGGTACATAATTCTACATTTGTAAGTTCAACTTTCATGATAAAGAGATTGCACTACAGTAGTTGTATTAGGTGAATTGAAAAATACTATTTTTTTTACAGTGCAAATACTTGTAATCAAAAATAAATATGAAGTAAGCACTGGACACTTTGTATTGTGTGTTGTAATTGAAATCAATATATTTGAAAATGTAGAAAACATCCAAAATATTTAAATAAATGTTACAGTATTATTGTTTAACAGTGCGATTAATTGCAATTAATGTTTTTAATTGCTTGATGGCCCTAGTTAGAACTTTGATCCATAAGCATTCAATCTTATTTAATTCAGAGTTATTAATGACTAGGAAACAGGCAATGCAACTCCCATTTGCCTTTTGCCCACCCAATCCTTCCTCAATATGTTATAACCACTGATTTTAACATTCCAGTCATGCAAATCATCCCACCAGGTTTCAGTAATACCAACTAGATTCAATATATTTAGATCAAGTATAATGTGCTATCTGTGTAGAACACCCTTTCATCTACATTCTGCATTTGCTGCAATTTCCAGGTACTTGAAGATGTTGCCCCATTACCATTATCCAAACCTGATGTGACAAAGACATGAACAACTGACGTGAGGTCCACCTCAAAAAAATAAATAAATAAATAAAAGAGGACACAATCATCTTGCTAAGCACAGATGGCAAGAAGAATTCTTGGCAACTGGTGTTCTCTGTATATCCAGAAGCAGCAGGGGACCAAGCCCCTCAGATTAAGAAACGTAAAAACATATGGCAGACAAACTCCAACAACTAGGGGTGTTAATTGAAATTCCAATTATAGGCACACAATTATCATCTTCATAATGCTCAAGATCACATTTTAGTGACCTACTCACTTGGGCACAGTCCTCTGAAGTCAGTGGGAGTTAATGATTGCAGGATCCCGCCCATTATATAATAATACAATAAACACCTGTTGTTTATTAACAATACACATTTGTGCACAATGAAATTCCTAGGTTCATATCAAACCTTATCTCGTTGTTCCTGTTTAATACCCTTGGAAAAAACATTTCTCCCCTCCTTTTCATGGCTAGTAAGTATATAAGAATTAACTATACATTTTTTAAAATGTCGCTTTTTAAATATATTGAGTATAAATTAAGATGTGAAACATATATATAAAACTGTGCACATAAGAAAATGCCGTATGTTTAGGATGATTTTAAACTGGTAGCTTTGGAGGTATATATTTAAAAGGTTATTTTAATCTATCGAGTCAGTAGTCTGTAGAGTCAAATCTGCTGCTTTAACTCAGTGTCACTAGTTGGTTGAGCCACAAAGCTTCCTGGTTTTTGATAGAGCTTTGAAATTGAAGCTTTGACACTTGAGACTGCAGATTGCTTGGAGTAGAACTTCAGTACATAAATTTATTTGAATATTGATTTAAAGGGACACTGTCAAATTTCAATTCATTTGTAAAGAATTCCTTACTTCTGTGATAACACTTTAGATTATTTAAACTGAAAGAATTAAAAAGCATCTCATTTGCTTGTCACCGTTTAAGATGTTCAGTGACTTTTTGCATTTTGCTCAGCTTGTAAGAACAGATGGGCCGGTTTCAGTTTCTGATTTTGATGCACTAGCAGAATGTTGTCATTGTTTTTAAGCTCTCAGCACTGAAAGGGAAATATTTCAAATCCAAAATATGAACTGTTTTTATTGAATCAAAAGACACATTTTGTCCTTTATTCACCACTGTGTTTTTCTATTTTACATCAGTGTAATTCCACTGAAATTAAACTGGAGTACCACAGTGGTAAAGCAGGTCTTTAATTAGGTTTTGAAAAATCCTTTAAAATATATTGTACATATGATAAATACAGCTAGACAATATACTTATATACTCATACATACTTGAACATTTTGTTCCTAAAATGAGTTGATAGTATCCCTTTAAGAATTAAGCCATTTCCAACCCTAGTCTACACATTTTAAATTGTAGCTTGACTTTAGTATAATTTCAAAGCTCCAAGTTTTTAAACTGGATATCAAGTTTGAGGTAAAAGTCTACATGTCTGCAGTAGTAATTGCATTTAAGCAGTTGCTACCAATTTTTTAAGAAAAGGAAATTAGTTACAGATGGCTGGAGAATTAAAAGCAGCTATATTATATTAAAATGCTAATTTGAGAAAAAAATAAAACGTCAAAAATAATGATCATCAAAATCTGAATCTGAAGAGATTAAGGACCAGTTTCTCAGACACTAGCCTCCACATTTTCTGTACAAATAATTGCAGGCACTATTTGCACCCACACCTAGTTAGGCCCACAAAAATGGAGGCCTGGTTAAGGCCAGCCTGAAGATATTGTAAAAATGATTTTTCTCAATAGCATGATTGCTTGAGAAATTCCATACCAAGTTGAAGGGAAATGAGATTCATGTGCCACTCAGACAGAACCTATTTGTGAGAGATTGGTAGCAGGAGACCTGATAGCTTAATATCATTACTAGCACCAGGCATCTGCCTATTAGTCTATGGTCCCCTTTCATACATTTCAACTTTCTTGATCAGAAGAGATTGCCCATATAAAAGAATTAAAAGTTTTGTTTCAAGCTGAAGTGAACAGTTAATGAACATGTTTGCAGTGTTGCTGTAGCCGTGTTGGTCACAGAATATTAAAGAGACAAGGTGGATGAGGTAAAATCTTTTATTGGACCATCTTCTGTAGGTGAGAGAGACAAGAGCTGAAGAAGAGCTCTGTTTAAGCTCAAAAGCTTGTCTCTCTCACCAACAGAAAGTCAAATAAAAGATGTTACCTCACCCATCTAGTTAATGAACATGTAATGCAACTAAAAACAATATTTAAAACATAGCCTTTAAATTACCCATTTTATACAATAATTCCTGCAACAAAATGTCTCCAACTTCCTGGAATACATCCACCAGAACACCCCAAGCCAAGGGGCAGGCGTCACACCACTTTTCAAGGTATAAAATGCCTAGCTTTTGGCTGTGTCTCCATTATCCTAAGTCTAAAGAGGGCACACGCATTAAGTAACAGCAGGACTGATTAACCCCTCTACAGGGAAATGAGTGGAAGGGGGCTAATGCAGAGGAAATCTCACTATCTCCTTATAGACATTTCTCCCTGGCAGGGGACACACACACATACACCGCAAGCACACACAAACCCAGATGATCAGTAAGTGGCCAGAAGGAGCTGCAGAGAGGCCAGTTCTAAGTCTCAAGTGCCTAATGAGTATGTTAATACTAAAACTGGTCAATACTTTCAAGAATATAAGATCTCTTAGCCTGGACTGGACTGTTTTTGCACTGGGTGTTGCTACACTAGTGGGGCTCCACCATTGCAATATGGGGTTTTCACCAGAGCAGCTTAGCATGGTAAGTTACTGGGGTAAACTGTACCAGTGAATGCCTTGTTTTGAATTGGTAGTGTCTCTCTTTTAGGGGGTTGCATTGGGTTAGCTACATTAGTGCAGTAACAGAACTTCAAATTTCCCCTGGGTCTCTACCAGATGGGAGGAAGAACAGGGGAATGTGAATGGATAGTAGAAGGAATACATTGAGGAGTGAAGACTCAAAGGGCAGATATTCTTCATGGCAGAGGATATAGGGGAGCTTCATTTCTCTGTTGTTTATGGGGTCTTTGGAATCACAAATTGTGGGGAGGTGTGCTGAGCTGTGGAGATTGGACCAAGCAGATCTGAGAGCAGAGCCAAAGCTTGCATATATTATCATAGTTCCTTTGACATCAATGGGGCTCTGACCATTTACATCAGCTGAGGATCTTCCTTTTTGTGACAAATCGGTGGACCTGCAGTCATGGCTTAGTGTAATGTTCTTGATCAAATTTAGCATAGCATAGTACTGTGCTTTAAGATTTGACTCAGTTAAGGGTCAATCAACGGTATAATTTCCTGTCTGGTAGAACTCTCTACAGAGCATCACTAATCATAGAGCACAGAATACATCCTTAGTCTAATAATGTTTTCTTTGTTCAGAGAAATTGTGAGAGCACTCTATTGCCTTTACATAACGGCACTTCCAAAGAACCCGTGGGGGGTAGGAGGCAGTATGGAGAGCATCTTAAGAGAGCTCCTTGAAACATTGTGCTTCAGTTATTTTCTATTTCTACTACAGAAGCACCTAGAGGTCCAACCAAGGTCAGGTACCAAGAACATTTTCCTACCATTGTGAGGGCACCGGTGCACTTTGGTCCCTTCTAGTCTCTGTCTGTGGCTGATAGTCTGAGTTCTCACACCGGCACAACATTAATATTATAGTGCAACATGCCAAAGCATAATTTTACATTGTTTTGCAAATAGTGAGGAGGAAGCTGTTGTTTGTGTGGGGTGCCGAGGGTTTCTAACAGCTGTCGCCTTGCCATTCTCCCTTATAACTAAAAGGGCTAGTGTTTGGGGAAGGATGGTCGCCCACAGCCAGGCTCCAAAAGCCCTGTCACAATGGGGCACAGTGGCTCCCCACACCACATGGATTTCTTGTTGGCTTGAAGTGGAATTTATGCATAGAAATCAAGAACTGAGTCTGGGTATTCCTGGCATCACTGACATTTGTGGCAACTTCCAGTGCTCTAAATCAATTTAAAAATGTAGCGTGAATACACAACAGGGCATGTTTTAGTCAGCCAAGAATTCACTTTTCATTTTCCTGGCAGGTGCACTGGTACATAATCCTCAAAAGGCCAAAGATGAGGGGACTGCCTAGGCTCTTCTAAGATGAAAGACATAAAGCCTTTTTACACATAATCTACCTAACCTATTTTCTGAAAGTGTTGGGACCTGATGTAACCCTTTACTGCCTATATTTTTCTATTTTAAAGAACCTGCTGTGGACTCTATGTAATCCATACCATATGCAAGCTGAAAAACTGACAGTTCTTCCTTGACCCCCTGTGCTCATCCTGGCCTCCTCTGCCTATTCCCTTCTTTTGTCTTGTTTTTAGAGAGTTTGGGGTTTTCAGTTTGCATTTTAAATAATTAGAAAAAGTATTGCAGAATTTGCAAATACTGAAAACCCGAGTAGTACAAAAAGGATATAACACTGAAACATTAGCAATGGTGCCTATGTGCAGCACTGTAATTGCACTGCTTTTAAAAACATTTGCTACTATATGCTCATCCTGACAATCACAAAGGAACTGGCATGTTTAATTGCTGACTGCCTGCCCCACTTTGAAATCCAGTCTCTCTGAACTGTCATATTTCAGGTTTAGCTCACACTCCGGGTATGTCTACACTACGGGATTAATCCGAATTTAGATAATTCGGATTTGAAAAACAGGTTGTATAAAGTCGAAATGGATGCGGCCACACTAAGCACATTACTTCGGTGGTGTGCGTCCAAGTACCGGGGCTAGCGTCGATTTCTGCACCGTTGCACTGTGGGTAGCAATTCCATAGCTATCCGATAGTTCCCGCAGTCTCCCGCGCCCATTGGGATTGTGGGTTAAGATCCCAGTGCCTGATGGGACAAAAAACATTGTCGCAGGTGGTTCTGGGTACAGCCTCACCTCCTCCCTCCCTCCCTCCCTGCATGAAAGCAACGGACGGCAGACAACCATTTTCGCGCCTTTTTTCCTGGGTGGGTGAACACTGCAGACTCCATACCATGGCAAGCATGGAGCCCGCTGAGCTCAAGACAGCAGTCATGAATATTGTAAACACCTCGCGCGTTCTCGTGGAGTTTATGCTCAGCCAGGACCACAGAAACGAGGCGAGGAGGCAGCGGCGGCGGCAGCGCAGCGACAAGCATGATGAGGACATGGACACAGACACGGATACAGAATTCAGTGAAACCACAGGCCCCGGTGCTTTGGAGATCATGTTGTTAATGGGGCAGATTCTATCCATGGAACGCCGATTCTGGGCAAGGGAAACAAGCACAGACTGGTGGGACCGCATAGTGTTGCAGGTCTGGGACGATTCCCAGTGGCTGCGGAACTTTCGCATGCGTAAGGGCACTTTCATGGAACTTTGTGACTTGCTGTCCCCTGCCCTGAAACGCCAGAATACCAAGATGAGAGCAGCCCTCACAGTTGAGAAGCGCGTGGCGATAGCCCTGTGGAAGCTTGCAACGCCAGACAGCTACCGGTCAGTCGGGAATCAATTTGGAGTGGGCAAATCTACTGTGGGGGCTGCTGTGATGCAAGTAGCCAAAGCAATCACTCAGGTGCTGCTACGAAAGTTTGTGACTCTGGGAAATGTGCAGGCTATAGTGGATGGTTTTGCTGCAATGGGATTCCCTAACTGTGGTGGGGCAATAGACGGAACCCATATCCCTATCTTGGCACCGGAGCACCAAGCCACCGAGTACATAAACCGCAAGGGGTACTTTTCAATGGTGCTGCAAGCACTTGTGGATCACAAGGGACGTTTCACTAACATCAACGCGGGCTGGGCGGGAAGGGTTCATGACGCTCGCGTCTTCAGGAACACTACTCTGTTTAAAGGGCTGCAGCAAGGGACTTACTTTCCGGACCAGAAAATAACCGTTGGGGATGTTGAAATGCCCATAGTTATTCTTGGGGACCCAGCCTACCCCTTAATGCCATGGCTTATGAAGCCATACACAGGCAGCCTGGACAGGAGTCAGGAGCTGTTTAACTACAGGCTAAGCAAGTGCAGAATGGTGGTAGAATGTGCATTTGGCCGTTTAAAAGGTCGCTGGAGATCATTATTGACTCGCTCTGACCTCAGCCAAAGAAATCTCCCCATTGTTATTTCTGCTTGCTGTGTGCTCCACAATCTCTGTGAAAGTAAGGGGGAGACCTTTATGGCGGGGTGGGAGGCTGAGGCAAATCGCCTGGCTGCTGATTACGCGCAGCCAGACACCAGGGCGATTAGAAGATCACACCATGAAGCGCTGTGCATCAGAGAAGCTTTGAAAACCAGTTTCATGGCTGGCCAGGCTACCGTGTGAAATATCTGTTTGTTTCTCCTTCATGAAAACCCTCCCCCTTTACTGACTGATTTTCTGTAAGGAACCCACCCTGCCCCTTCCCCCAGCTTTCTTTCAAACCAAATAAAGTCACTATCATTTAAAAATCATTTATTCTTTAATAGATTAGAAAAAGAGGGAGGGAACCCGGGTGGTATTTGGGAGGAGGATTGCTGGGAAGGAAAAAGCCACAAAGAAAAGGTTAAAAAAATGACAGCCTTTTGCTTGGGCTGTCTACTGGGGTGGAATGGGAAGGTGTACGGAGCCTCCCCCCCCCGCGTTCTTACACGTCTGGGTGAGGAGGATACGGAACATGGGGAGGGGGGAGGGTGGAACAGAGGCTGAAGCGGCAGTCTGTTTTCCAGCAGCCGTTCCTGAACCTCCACCAGACGCCGGAGCAGCCCCAGCGTTGCATCCTTCATCCTCTGGTCTTCCTGCCGCCACCTCTCATCTCGAGCGTCTCTCCTCTCCTCACGTTGGTCCCTCCTCTCCTCACGTTGGTCCCTCCTCTCCTCACGTTCACTGACTTCTTTCCTATACTTTGAAACTGTTTCCTTCCACTCATTCACATGAGCTCTGTCACTGCGGCTGGAGTCCATAATTTCAGAAAACATGTCCTCTCGCGTTCTCTTCTTACGACGCCTTATCTGTGATAACCTTCGGGATGGAGGAGGGAGGCTTGAGGAATTTGCAGCTGCTGTAGGGAGGGGAAAAAAGAGAGAATTGTTTTAAAAGCTACATTTTGCAGAACAATGCTTATACTCTTTCACGGTGACCAACACTGTTCACATTACATAGCACATGTGATTTCTGTGCAAGGTCGCATTTTGCCTCTTAATGCTGAGTGCCTGTGGCTTTGCTGCTAGAGATCACAGGTCTGGGCAACAGAATTCGGCTTGCATGCGGCCATGGTAAGCTTCTGCGCCCTCCTTTCCCACATACCAAGCATAGCTTGTAGAGTGCTGCAGAATTGGGAAATGAAGTGGCAGCACACCACACGAGCTGTGTCCAATCTCAGCCAGTTGGGGGGAGGCAGTGTAGGGGGGCTTGTCTGGGCCCCTTCAGGCAAGTAGAGTGCTGCGGTTTTTCTGTTAACATTCACCAGCACCAGAAAACAAACTAACCACCCCCCCCTCTCGCCATGAATTCTCTGGGATGATCGCTGTACTCCTCCCCCCCACCGCGTGGCTGGTATTAGGGAAGATCCCTGCAGGCACCAAACTAACCCCCCCCCCCGCCGCCGCCCCCCTCCCGCCATGAATTCTCTGGGATGATCACGGTACCCCTCCCCCCACCGCGTGGCTGGTAACAGGGAAGATCCCTGCTAGCCAAACGCGAAAAACTCAGGGCCAATTTCCCATCTGCGCTTGGCTAACTGCAGGGAAGGATTTATTTTCCGCCACAGGCAAACATCCCAGTAGGAACGGCCACCTCTGTCCCCTTAATTAAGTTCCCGTATTTCAACCAGGTTACCAGGAGCGATATCACTCTCCTGAGGATTACACAACAAGATAAAGAATGGATGTTGCTTGAATGCCAGCAAACACCGGGACCATACGCTGCCAGGCTTTGTCAGGCAATGATACCAGATTACTTGCTGCAAGCATGGCGTGGTCAAGTGTCCTACCATGGAGGAGGGAATAAAGATGCACTGCCCAGAAACCTTCTGGCAAGGCTTTCGGAGTACCTCCAGGAGAGCTTCATGGAGATGTCCCTGGAGGATTTCCGCTCCATCCCCATACACGTTAACAGACTTTTCCAGTAGCTACAGACTTTTCCAGTAGCTGAACTGACCGCGAATGCAAAGTCAGGCAAAGTAATCATTAAAAACCGTTTGCTTTTAAAACAAGTTTTATATTTTAAAAGGTAAACTCACCTGAGGTCCCTTCCATGGGGTCAGAGTCTTGGGTACTGGCTTGGGAGGCTTGGGAGGGTACTTCAGTCAGGGTGAGAAAAAGATCCTGGCTGTTGGGGAGAATGGAGTGCTGTGTGCTCTCTGCAAGCTCATCCTCCTCCTCCTCCTCCTCTACCCCATCGGCAGAATCCTCAGGCGGCGCTGATGAGACTATCCCCGACCCAGAATCCACGAACACAGGTGGGGTAGTGGTGGCAGCCCCCCCTAGAATTGCATGCAGCTCGGCGTAGAAGCGGCATGTCCGCAGCTCTGACCCGGAGCGACCGTTTGCCTCCTTTGTTTTTTGATAGGCTTGTCTGAGCTCCTTGACTTTCACGCGGCACTGATCTGAGTCCCTATTGTGGCCTCTCTCCATCATGCCCTTGGAGATTTTTTCAAAAGTTTTTGCATTTCGTCTTTTAGAACGAAGTTCTGCAAGCACTGAATCCTCTCCCCATACAGCGATCAGATCCAGTACCTCCCTCACGGTCCATGCTGGTGCTCTTTTTCGATTATCAGCCTGCATGGTTACCTGTGCTGATGAGCTATCTGTGGTCACCTGTGCTCTCCACGCTGGGCAAACAGGAAATGGAATTCAAATGTTCGCGGGGCTTTTCCTGTCTACCTGGCCAGTGCATCCGAGTTTAGATTGCTGTCCAGAGCGGTCACAATGATGCACTGTGGGATAGCTCCCGGAGGCCAATACCATCGAATTGGGGCCACACTAACCCTAATTCGAATTGCTAAAATCGATTTTGGCACTACTCCGCTCGTCGGGGTGGAGTACAGAAATCGATTTAAAGGGCCCTTTACATCGAAATAAATAGCGTCGTTGTGTGGACGGTTGCAGGGTTAATTCGAATTAAAGCTGATAAATCCGAATTAAAGTCGTAGTGTAGACCAGGCCTCCTCTTCAAATCCCTCCCTTAAAACCCTGGTCTTGCAGAAATCCTCCCTACCTCGTTTTGTTTACCACCGTTTCACCACACCTTTCTTTCCCTAAACCGTTGTCCCATGACATTTTTGTTGTCTGTCTCTTATATTCTAAGGCAGTGAGAGTAATTGATGACATTTTTGTTAGGCACGTGAGAGAACTTGATTTGTACAGTGGCTCTCTTCTAGAAGATTTTTCTAGACGATGGGTCATAACTTTATTCTGTTAAGCCTGAAAAAGTAGCGTGAGGCATGGTCACCTCTACCTAGCTCACCTTGTATTCTTTATTTGTATTAGAAAGGTTGTTATAAATATTGGGATCAGCTAAGAGGAAAGGTTGCAAAGGTGCTGGCTATGGATCCCTGTTTCTGGGGCTAATCCTATGTTGGGTTCAGCCCCAGCCCAGGGACCCTCCCCCAGCTGGAATAGCCACAATGCAGAGTACTCCAGCTTCAATCCTTATCTGCCCTATTGCACCCCTAACCAGGAGTCTGCACTGAGAGTGCGGTAGGACTGCCTATGCTGGCTTTACACTGTCTGGGGACTCCCCTAATGCTGGAAAATCAAGGCTGCTTTCCACTCCCTTTCTGCTGCTGGAGTAATAGAGACAGAGCAGAGATGGCCTGAAAATCCAATGGCTGCCTGTCTTTCTTTGAATGTTTGAAAAAGGTAAAGGACATATTATGTTGCACATTACAGAGAGGGCTGAGCACCGACCCTCTGCAAATGAGGCTTCTTCAAAGTGCCTCAGGATGGGCACTGAAATTCTGAGACACCTAAATTACTAGTCATTTCTGAAAATGTAGGCTAGAGCTCTTAATTCACTCTTCTGGGAGCAGTCACACAAAGATTATGAAAGCAGCAAAAAGGATAACAAAAAAATCATTTTAAACTGAAAAGAGTACAAGGTTTCCATTTAATACAGTTTCCATTTTCTGTTTCTGTTCATAAGGGGGAATCTATTTCAGTGTTTAGCATACTTGACACCAGGAGCATGGATGTGTCCAGAAGCCGAGTCAATGGACAGACCAAATTGAAGACAATATGTGGGTCTTGCATACCCAATACACTTTCCTTACAGAAACACCAAGACTTTACCATAAATTAATGTTTCAATAGTTAGTCTATTTTAAGCTATTGAAAAATAATAACACACAGTAAAATGTTTATCCTGGGGTTGCAAGACAATCTTCCATACTTGTACATCCTCACGCATCTTCTCTCACACTCCTAGACCTGTGCTTGGGTTTTGCCAGGAGAAAAACAACTCAGCTAAAATTAATTGACAGCCATTATTTCTAGCAAGTAGCAACACTCACCTGAAAAGATTTGCCAGGAGAGTGAAAATAATTTAATACAAACATGTAGCCATTTTTGTCCTAAAGTAAACACTTTGATGGTAATAATTAAGGGCTAGACTGTGGTTTCTCATAAGAGTCCATAAAAGGGTGGGATGCCAAGTGGCTGTAGGAACTCTCAGGGATGAGCATAGCAAACTCAGTCAGAATTGCTGCATGGACTCTTGGAGTACAGGCAAGGGTGGGCAGCACCAATACCAAGAGAGAAACTGCAGTGTGTACTCGCCCTTTGAGCTTTGCTGGCTGGTGTGGAAAGGAGATAGGGATTCTCATTCCATTGCCCCCAGTCCCTTTTGGGGTGACTAGTGGAGCTGCAACCAGACGTTTACAGGCACTGTAATATACCCCCCACCCTGGAGGGCTAGCCAAAATCTAGCCTTAAAAAGGGGAGAAAATAGTCACTTTTATAGTACTTTTAAATACACAACATATTGCATTAAAAGAGCCATGAAGCACAAATATTAGACAATGACCCCCAAACATATACACCTCTAACACAGAGGGATACCCTTACTCACACTGAATAGTAACCTACCCCTAGAATGAGCAAATTGATTTCAAGTAAAAAGCAAAGTACTATTCAAGGTGAGTAAGCATATCAGAATCTGACCCAAGAGACAGAGAGAGTAGGTTTGAAAGCACTTTACCTGCTTCTGCAGTGGTTTACAAGCAGCTCCTGCTATATGCACCTGCACGGCTAATCTCAGCCTTTGGACATAATTAAATAAATCCACACACAAAAAACAATTGAGAATAACATATCCATGTTTTAATGGAAAGTGTGAGTGAATCTATTAATGAAAACGAGTGATGAATTTGAAGAAAAAAAAAATGAATTTCTAGTGCCCACTACTTGACATGAAAGATCCATCTCCAGAAGTCTAAATATGAAACTCCAAAAGACTGCAAAAACAAACAAAATTCTCATCCAAAAGATCTCTATAAATAACTCTGCCAGCAGTCTCAGGACAGTGAAGCATCACACTTGGGCATGTGCTTTATGATCACATAAAAAAAAAAGTCACCCACAAGTATAATTTACAGCTCTTTTATCTTTTCTTTCTTTGCACTTACTTTAACACAAAGTGATAACATATCCAGTTGGTTAATTTATATTGCTTTTTCCTTGGGTAAGAGATTGTGTCATAAGTGTGGAAAAGCTTCCGACTGGAATTCCTCTTTGGATGAGCTGTAATTTTCCCCTTGCCTTTGTCATTCTTAATAAATAAATTACAATTTTAAATAAGTTTGTAAGGTTTCACATAAATCATCTCCAGTTAAATCCATACTGTGGAGAAGGGGCAGATAAAGACTGGAAGCCAAGACATCTGCAAATAATACTGAAAATATTGCATAGCAACTTTATTTCATAGATTCATAGATTCTAGGACTGGAAGGGACCTCGAGAGGTCATCGAGTCCAGTCCCCTGCCCTCATGGCAGGACCAAATACTGTCTAGACCATCCCTGATAGACATTTATCTAACCTACCCTTAAATATCTCCAGAGATGGAGATTCCGCAACCTCCTTAGGCAATTTATTCCAGTGTTTAACCACCCTGACAGTTAGGAACTTTTTCCTAATGTCCAACCTAAACCTCCCTTGCTGCAGTTTAAGCCCATTCCTTCTTGTTCTATCCTTAGAGGCTTAGGTGAACAAGTTTTCTCCCTCCTCCTTATGACATCCTTTTAAATACCTGAAAACTGCTATCATGTTCCCTCTCAGTCTTCTCTTTTCCAAACTAAACAAACCCAATTCTTTCAGCCTTCCTTCATAGGTCATGTTCTCTAGACCTTTAATCATTCTTGTTGCTCTTCTCTGGACCCTCTCCAATTTCTCCACATCTTTCTTGAAATGCGGTGCCCAGAACTGGACACAATACTCCAGTTGAGGCGTAACCAGCGCAGAGTAGAGCGTAAATATATGGAGATATACCTATCTCATAGAGCTAGAAGGGATCCTGAAAGGTCATCGAGTCCAGCTCTCTGCCTTCACTAGCAGGACCAAGTACTGATTTTGCCCTAGATCCCTAAGTGCCCCCCTCAGGATTGAACTCACAACCCTGGGTTTAGCAATGTTCAAACCACTGAGCTATCTCTCCCCCGCATTTAAATTATGTTTATTCCAATAAACGTTCTTAAATATGTACAAGTAAATAAAATAGACTGATCAAATCAAGTGATCTGACTGCTTCATGGTCATGCTAGTAACATGCACGGGTTGGAAATTGTTCACCTAGTCACATACTATATATTGCTGCATCAATTTGTTTGAGCACATAGGTATGGAATTCACTACCGCTGGAGATCAAACTAAAACCAAACCTTGCTACCTTTAGGGCATAAAAACATAAGAATGCCCATACAAGGCCAGACTAATTGTCCATCTAGCCCAGCATCCTATCTTCCAACAGAGGCTGGTGCCAGATGCTTCAGAGGAAATGAATGGAACAGGGCAATTTATCAAGCTTCTGGCAGTCAGAGGTTTAGGTTTCTTGACTAATAGCCATTGATGGACCTATGCTCCATAAACTTGTCTAATTATTTTTTTAACCCAGTTAATACTTTTGGCCTTTACAACATCCCCTGGCAACCAGTTCCATAGATTGACTGTGCTCGGTGTGAAGAAGTACTTCCTTATGTTTGTTTTAAACCTACTGCCTATTAATTTCATTGAGTGACCCCTAGCTCTCAGTGTAAATAACACTTCCTCATTCACTTTTCCCACACCATTCATGGATTTTATACATCTCTATCACTCATCTCCTTTGTCATCTCTTTTCCAAACTGACCAGTCCCAATCTTTTTCATCTCATATGGAAGCATTACATAGCCCTAATAATTTTTGTTGCCCTTTTCTGTACCTTTTCCAATTCTAATATATCTTTTTTGAGATGTGGAGACCAGAACTTCATGCAGAATTCAAGGTGTGGATGCACTGATTTATATAGCGGCATCATAAACTTTTATCCTCTCCTCTTTAATAGGATATAGAGTATCCCCTTGAATCAATTCTTCCCTAAGGGATGTATCTGTCCAAACAATGTACTCCTCCACACCTGTCAGCATTCACCCACTCCTTAGTTTAAAAACTCCTCTACAACATTTTGCATTTTACATGCCAGCAGTGTGGTTCCATTTTGGTTTAGGTGGAGCCCATCCTTCCTGTATAGGCTCCTTTCCCTTAAGGTTCCTCAGTTCCTAATAAAACTAAATCCATCCTCCAAACACCGTTGTCTCATCCATGCATTGAGACCCAGCAGTTCTGCCTGTATAACCGGCTCTGTACATGAAACTGAAAGCACTTCAGAGAATGATACCATGGAGGTCCTGCACGTTAATCTTTTATCTAACTGCTTCTCTCCTACCTTTCCCTATGTCATTGATACCTGTACAATGACATGCACCAGTACCACAAATAAGTCTCTCTTGATGTCTTGAGAGGTCTTCAGTCTCCACAGGCAGGCAAGTTACGGTTCTCCTGGTCACTACAAACCCAATTATCTATATTTTAAATACTCAAATCACCCATTACAATTACCTGTCTCTTCCTAATAACAGGGATCCCCTCTCCCTGAGGGGTATCCTCAGTGCAACAGGATACCATGACATCTGGAAGGAGGGTCCCAACTATGGGATTGTTTCCCTTCACTCCAGCTTGACATTCTCCTTCCCTGAGACATTCAGCCTCCTCAACAGCACAGAGGCTGTCAGACTGGGGGTGGGACTGCTCTACTGTGTCCCAGAAAGACTCATCTATGTACATCTCTGTCTCCTTTAGCTCCTCCAGTTCAACCACTCCAGTGTCAAAAGCCTATGCTTGGTCTCTGAGGGCCATGACCTGCTTGCACCGAATGCACATATATGCCACCTGCCCACAAGGCAGGTAATGATACTGCCTACATTCATTGCAATAGACTGGATAGCCCCCACTCTGCTGCTGGACTTCTGCCTGCATTATTTTTCTCTTCCTGCAGGATTTTGTTTGTTCTTTGTGTGTGGGGGGGGAGGTGTGGACGGGGGGTGCTTATTGGCCTACATTTAGATAATGTTTATTAGGTATATTTGGCTCTCACATTCCCTCTCTAAACTCCCTCAAAAAAAAAAAAACTCCCCCATTTGCTACTCCTATTTGCTAGCTCCTTAGGTCAGTATGAGCTGGCTTTTAAAACCTCTGCTCTCCCTGAGTTAACCCCACTCCCTTATCAAGGGATTAGGGATCAAATGATGGCAGGACTCACTAGGAAGCTCTCAGCCTTGCCTAGCAGGCCACTGGGGTCAGCACACAACTCCCCTCCCCCCAAAAGACCACACTATAAACTTCAATCACAGAGAGACATGAGAAGCTAGCATACAGACAGACAGACAGATGCACCCCCAGGGTCACATAGTCATTCCTCCTTCATCTGGAGAACTTCCTTGCAAAATTCCTGCTTCTGCTTGCTTCCATCTGTTTTTTTAAACCACTGTTCTCCCTGAATTAGCCCCATCCCTTTATCAAGGGATCCTACTAGCCTCACCTCTGAGTTTTTTAGATTCCAGTCCCAGGGATGCCAGCCATTTAAATTGATAAGATTCCAACCTAAAGCTGTCTTAGTTAGTCCAAGGAAGAGGATGACTTGGTGGTGGTGTAGAGCCAATGTACATTACACTCTGACACTACACACACACACACACACCCCTGCTTGAGTAGCAGAGGAAAGGGATGTGCCTAGAGTAGAGCAAGTGTTGTGCTTTTTGTCTTTGCACAACATATAATAATATGAATTTACCACACTGGCACAATGGGGGCCAAATAACCATGTTTACTAACAATATACAACACACAAGGCTTGTCCACGTGTATATGCTGCTGTGGTGCCTTCTGAAATGACAGTGAGTGGCCACTAGATGACTCAAAAATTATTTAAAGGAACACCGCCCAATTCCCATACAATACAGGGTCTGTGGCCAGAATGCCCCAACACCACACTGATCCCTGGCTCAATTTGCAGCTGTTATTGACTGGGGCCTGGTGACTCCTAGCTAATGAGATCTCTAGGTGCCCATCATTAATATAAACCTAACTTCAGATGCTCCAGTTTAATAATTTTTGACTCTGTTACTTGACAAAAACAGCAATGGGAGTTGGTGTTACATCTAGAATTGGTCCCTTGCTCTTAGTCCTTTGCTTATTCTGCTAGCCCATGATGCCTCTCACACTATTGAGCTGTTCCCTGCTTGTAATCAGGCTGGCTTCTTAGCAGAGGAGCTGGTTCAGCCACAGACAGGCAGCAGCTAATACAGGCTTATTGTGGCTTTAGTATCTTCAGCAGTAGCTAGGGTGGCACAGGCCTACAGCTGTGACTGATCCTGAATCTCCCCTAAAATCAAGTGACCTAAGGCTATGAACTCCAAAGCCTGTCTCTTACTGGCTGTGAGGGGACTGCGAATAATGGATAATCCTTAGGAAAGATCAATGACAAGTTTTCAACTCCAATGATTGCTTGGCATCAGTCTGCATTTTCCAGGCTATATTTACATGTTAGAGGGCTAGGAAATTACTTTTGGTGGTGGTGGTATAAAATGCAAGCTGAGCTTTCTCTCCCTACATAATCTAGGTCCCTCAATTGAGTGGGGTGGTGGCCTGCTTCTGTGGTCTTCACTTGCCCACAAAGACCAGCTGTGACTTTTCATAAGAACTGAATTGCTAAAGGTGCTGGCTACACCTTTAGGACACAACCAGCCTACATCTGCTAGCTCTTAAGTAAGTGAACCTGATTGAACTTTCATCATCCAGATCTCTGCAGCTAGAGATCTCTTTAGTGCTCCTCTATCATCCGTATCAGCCAGTCTCCCTCCACACTTCAGCAGTGGCATCCTTCCATATCAATTATTCTCAGACAAACACAAGTCAGTGACTCCCCTCGATCCATATCATTCTTCCTCAGACCACTGCAAAACGACCCTGCATATGCCGTAATGTTATATACCGGCCATGAAAACGTATTACTCTTGGTCAATGCTGATTAGCTACAGCATAACAATGAAAGCCACATTGGTTTTCCCATTGAGCTTACCACCACTACTGAATCTAAAAAGGACTGTCCTTCTCAATAGTATTGCTTTGAGATTCTTTGTTATTCTTGTTATCAGTGACTTATCAATTAAATAGAAGTATCTGAATTCTCACATAGGTTGACTTTAACATATCTCACTAAACATAGTGAAACCAATTCTGATTCTCAGAACCAAAGCCATGTGTTGCTGGAGAGGAGGTGCATGACCCGGATGATACTGGCTGGAGACATTAAGAGTGAGATAGTATAATGCTGCCAGGGCTACTAATGCGGAGTGGGTGAGAGGTGCTCATTGGTGGCCCTTGGAACATTTTGGTTACACCCCCTTTTGGGGTATTTAGAACTGCCAGCTCCACTAGCAACCCCCTGTGGGACTCAAGGAATGACACTTTCATTTTACTGCTGCTTCCTGCATGAGGGAGTTGGCGGTAAAAGGGATTGTCTGCACTGTTTTCCCCCAACATGGAGAAGGACTTGCCCTTAATTTATTATTGCCTAGTTCACAAGGCATTAGCTACTTTAAAAAAAAATACTACACTACATCATAGTAACATTAGTGACCAAATTGACATCCACTATGCAAGGCATTCAAACTAATGACAGAAATTTAGGCCTTAATTTACCCCACTGCATTTGGCTATCATAGCACATAGATTATTTCTGATTCTTATGCTGTAATTGACTTACCATTCAGCCAGCTCATTTTATAGTCTCTATGGTCTACTGTGTGAATTCCAGAACTGTAAATTAAATGACTAAAGACCTTGATCACTCTTAACATCTGTCCAGTGCCAGTGCCTGAGATGGTGGACTGTTTAAAAAACATACTAAAAATGTCCTGTTGGTACACAAGAGATACTTTCATAAAATATATTTGTAAGTGGGCAGCCTGCCCCTTTAGAGCCTGGTGGCCAGGGAGCAGCTGGCCCTGTTCTGGAAGGAAAGCCAGCAGACAGGTGACCTAGCTGGGCAGCATTTACCGATTGGGGCTGATGATTCCCAGACAAGGGATATCAAGGAGAGCCCCAGCTCCCTAACAGGGTTGGAGTGCCTGTTTTGTAGCTGCAGCAGAAGGCTATGAGAGAGCAGGAAAGCTCTGTGGAAACCCTAGACTAGGGGAAAGTCCAGCACAGTAAGTTATTGGAGGCCTGAGGACCCCACAATCTTAACTGAAGAACAGGGCTCTTGTTGTTGTTATTGTTCTTTTTGTGTATTAAAGAATAAAGCCCCGAAGAAAGGGCTACAGTCTTGGAGTTGGGAGTGGCTAATTGTCTTTGGCCTGGCCAGCAATCAGGCTCACCAGTCTACGATATTTTATTTTTTTATGATTGGTTTTACTGTGGTTGGAAATACTGCTACATTTATTGGATTTAAAATGTCAATGTTTTCTCTTTAGTCTGAAGTTATCAAAGAGAGGCCTGAGCCACTGAGTTTGGATAAAGATTAAATCCAAACCTTCTTAAAATTCAGGTTTGTTCTCCTACTGGTTCTTGGTTTGACCCATTATAGATATCATCCATAAATGTCACCTCTTAATAGAGTTCCCCACTTTCCCAAAGATGGGGGGTGTCGGGATCTGAGACTTTTTTTTTAAATGATAAATATTGAATTACGTAAAATACCGTGTTACACTCCAGAATAAACACTTGCTTTATAATCTAGTACCAGACATGCTTAATTTGTTCAGAGTCCCTAATTATGCTATCCTTCTAATGTTATTTGAATCACACTGGGCCAGATCATCAGCTGAAGTTGAAGTGAATGGGGTTATGCCCATTTAGACCAATGGAGGATCTGGCCCATTACATCTAGATCACCTTTAGCTACAGCCTTTTACACAGGCCTCACACTAAGAGCCAAATCTTGGCGTATCTTATGTACTATTCAAAAGCCAAAAGCAGTTTAAAAGCTGCAGGTTGGCTATGCAGGGGCTGGAAGCAGCTGAACCCTGTACCAGCAGGGGCAATGAGTTATATGGTGCCCATGCTCCAGGAATAGTCAGAGCACGAGAGCCCAGCTCAACCAATGTTCAGGGCTGGGTCTCTCACCCCGGCCCTGCCTGCCACCCCCACAAGCCTCCCCCGAGCATCCCTGCCTGAGCCCTGGGCAGCGAGTGGCTGCCCCTGCAGCTCCAGGCTGTGTTCCACTTTGCCAGCTCCCAGCATCAACTGCCGCCGCAGGCTCCTAGCACCCCCCAACCACTAATGCCAGGGCAGGCTGACCCTGACCTTGCCCTTCCGCCTCGGATGGATGGACCCTTCCCTTTTCTGGCAGGACCCTCCACCAGTACAGGGGGGCCCCCCACCCCACCCACAGTCACCGCTCCTGCCCCAGGCTGGGCAAGGGGCAGACCCATCCCCCACTCCCAGTGAGGCTACAGTGAGGGGCAGCAGCAGGGGAGGAGGCGCACATGGGATGGCAGCCTCCCACTCTCCCCCTCCTCCTGCACCCACAACAGGGGAGGCGAGGGGGCTTCCTGGACTGGAGAGGGGCCCTAGAGCACGTGCAGTAACAGTGGTACGAGGTGAGTGTGCTGCCGGGGGAGAGAGGCAGGGACCCTCCCCCAGAGCTCACTGCTGCCAACGAGGAGAGGGATGGAGGGAGTCCTCCTCTCTGGCCCCAGCCGGGGGCAACCTGCCTGCACTCCAAACTCCTCATCCCTGGCCTTGCCGCACCCCAAAGCCTGCACCACCCTCACCCTCTCCCTGCATCCCAATCCTCTGCCCCAGCCCTGAGCCCCCTCCTGCACCGGGAACCCCTCATCCCCAACCCCATCCCGCAGCCCTTACCCCTGCACCCCAAGCCCCTCCCATACCCCAAACCCGTCATCCTCAGCCCCATCCGATAGCCCTCACATTTTTACATTATTTAAAATATATATATATTGGCTTACAAGACAGGTGGGGGGTGGGGGCAGGACTTGGACCCGTTCTGGGCACCACCAAAAATTATACAAACCTACCACCCCTGTGTAGTGGGGAACACCAAAGAGCATCACTCAGTTTTCTACTGTCGTTCTCTGAAACAACCTGTGAAAGAGGGGTGGACTGTGAGTGGCCAATGGGGAGAGCAACCAGCTGGGCCAAAACCCCATAGACAGATAACAGCCAGTTATGATTCTCTCCAAATCCTGTAGCAGTGGCCAGAGTCTGGCTGCACGGGCACCATAGCACATGTTTAGGATTAGAAAGATTAGATTTTTTTAGTCTGTAAATGTCAGTAACGTTGATTTCACCATACACGCAAACAGACTGATGAAAATATTTCTATTAATAATAATTGAAATTTACAGAGAGGCAAAGCAAGAACAATGTTGCATGGGAATTTAAAGTAAAAATCCAGTGATTTAGGCTTTTGAATTAGGCATGTTACAAATGGAATTGCAAATGAACAGCAAGAAGATGCACGATGTTGATTTAAGGATATTTATTTTGTCTAGGTTGGCAAGTTGCATTAACAGTTTATAAGTCTTTAACTTTTTAAATCTCAACATCTGTCATTAAATAATTGTCTATACCGCCTCCCATAATTTCCTGCAACTGTGAAAATTTAAACTGATAAAAATTGAATAATGCTTAATCATAATTGTGCAACTGTGAAAATATAAATCAATAAGAATCTAAAAAAATGCTACAAATAAACATTGAGATTATACATCAAAATTATAAAAATCAATGTCCGCCAAGCCTACACATTCTTTAGCCCCTAACATTTCCATGCCAAGGCAAACTCCTTTTAAACTGAACTTGTTTTCTACAAATAAGGGTTCCCATTGTATTGCAGTTCACATGATTTCTGTAGTAGACGTGAGAGTCAATTTTTATACTAGCCTTAATCTGACCTCCAATTTTGTAGTCAAAAATTTAGTTGGAGTATCCTTGCCAGTGAGATATGTTGGCATGGAACCAATTTCCTGAATAAAGTGGTTGCAGAAGCCATATTGTGTAGGGAATTTAAAACTAGACTGAACAAATCACTAGACAATGTACTACAGTGGTCGATCCTGCACTGGCAGGTGAACAGAGTATGCATTGTAACAGATTTTTTTTTCCAGCTCTAGTTTCTATAATATGATAACAGTAATTTATAGGCTTCAAGGTTGTCCCCCTTAGATTCTTGCACTTTTGTGGGTTATATATTGCAGTACTCACAGTATAAAAATGTTATTTTCCATTTCTATATTTATCTGATCATCAGTAATCTGAAATGCCAATATCTCTACATTCACATATCTGTGTAGTTAGATCCTGGTGAAATACCAAAGGCTATAAAAAGTTGTGATCCTCTAGCACAGTGGAGTAACAAATTCTATGGGAGAAAACATTCAATAGGACAAATTAATGCTGAACTGCCTTTTCCCATGTTGTTTTATTCCTTTATCAACTAAAAGAGCAGCTAAAGTACTATACTTTATGATCCTTTGTGGAAAATCTTTGTTACAAAACCTTTATGGCTAAAACATCCAAAGGCAATTTGAATGAGTTCAGAAGTGGATATTATAAAAAGAGCTGACAAACATTTTTGCCTCTGCTAATAAACAAATTGTTAGTGTATTAGCATCCTCAAAAAATACACATCTTGTGAGTGGATTGAAGAGGAAGTTTTACCAAGACAATCAGGCATACCATTTCAGTGATACCTAATGGTTTCCTCCCAAAATAACCTAATGTCTTTTAATTGACTGAGATTGTATCCTTGCTACCACTTTAGCATTTATGGAAGTCTGCTAATTAATCCTTAACTACTATTCTGGTCAGAGGAAGCATAATTGGCATTTTTCTAATGTAAGGGCAATCTCCACTTTTCATATTCTATTAAATGTTTCTGAATCTTGCAAAAGTTGCTGCTCCTTCAAAATAGGCAATGCTTCTGTTAAAACACCTAAATAGAAAATATACATTTTGTAAGTTAAAAATAACATGACTCATTTAATCTCTACAATACTGCAGGTGAATTAAAGAACATGACTTTAAAATGATAGGGTTCCTGGTACCTTGCAAAGGCAGTTTTCAATCTACTTTCAACATCTCGAGTCACTTGACAGCCATTCTTAGATGCATCTGAAGTGCTAATGAATCTAGCCTGACTTAGAAAAATCTAGTGAGTCATCAACCCCAGGCAACAGATACTGATATTCTTGAGTGACATTGTTTAATATCTTACAGTCTATATAAAACCATTCATCAGAAGAAATTAATACAAATGGAGACACCCATGAACGACACATAGAAGAGATAATGCTCTCTTTTAACATTTCATTCCATTGATCCTCTATAAACATTTTTTCCTAAACATTAAAAACTTAATCCCTTCATTTCTGATGCAGAGTGGAGAGGAGGAGGAAACCCAGTGGGGAAAATAAGCCTTGGAAGAAGAGACAATCCCAGAGGAGTTGTGAAGGAAAAAAGCCTGAGAAGACAGGGCAGGAAGCAGTCCCAGGAAACAGCAGCAAGGAAGTGGACTATGTAGGCCTTGGCTGCTGATTATAGGGTCCCAGGACTGGAGCCCAGTGGTAGACAAAGGGTCTGGGTTCCCCTACCAGTCACTGAGAAATGGTGCAAGACTGTTGGAGGCATAGGCACTGACTCCATGGGTGCTCCGGGGCTGGAGCACCCAACGGCAGCCAAGCTCCCCTAACTCCTGCCCCACCACCTCCTCCTCCTCCTGAGCGTGCCACGTCCCCAGTCCTCCGCCTACCTCCCAGTGTTGCCCGGCCGCTGCTAAACAGCTGTTTAGCAGCATTAGCACGCTCTGGGAGGGAGGGGGAGGAGTGGGAACGTGGCACGCTCAGGGGAGGAGGCAGGGGTGGGGATTTGGGGAAGGAATTGGAATATTGGCAGGGAGGGGGCGGGGACTTTGGGGAAGGGGTTGGAATGGGTGTGGGAAGAGGCGGGGCAGGGGCGGGGCCTCATGGAAGGGGTGGAGTGGGGGCGGGGCTTGGGGAAGAGCGGGGTCGAGCACCCATGGGGAAAGAGGAGAAGTTGGCGCCTATGGTTGGAGGTACCATCTGAACAGCTGTTCCAGCAAGACTTCCATGCCCCAAAAGTTGGCGGGGGTGGGGGAGGGATGATATAGTGACTAAGCAGGAAGTCTGAGTCATGAAGAGGGAGCATATGGATGGTCAGGAAGAGACCACTGCAGTGATGGAGTGACCATCAGCATGGGGTGCCATAGGGGAAGAAAGCCACCAAGCCACACCTGACCAGAAGGCTTTCGTGATGAGTGAATCCCATTAAAAGTGTGTTAACAGACGTGTCTTATGTAAGACATGGGAGGTAACTGTCGTACTCCACTCAGCACTGGTGAGGCCTCAGCTGGAGTAGTGTGTCAAATCCTGGGTACTAACTTTTAGGAAAGTTGTGGAAAAATTGGAGAGTGTCTGGAGGAAAGCAACAATAATGATAAAAAGTTTAGAAAACCTGACCCATGAGTAAAGATTAAAAAACGTCTCTTGTTTAGTCTTGAGAAAATAAGTCTGAAGGAGAACCTGATTAGTCTTCAAATATGTTAAGGGCTGTTATAAAAAGGACTATAATCAATTGTTCTCCATGTCAATTGATGTTAGGACAAAAAGTAATAGGCTTTATCTGCAGCAAGGGAAATTAAGTTTAGATACTAGGAAAAGCTTTCTAACTCTAAAGCAAGTTAAGCAGTGGAATAGGTTCTCAAGGGAGGTTGTGGAGTCCCCACCATAGGAGGTTTTAAGAACAGGTAAGACAAACATCTGTCAGGGATGGTCTAGGTTAACTTGGTCCTGCCTCAGTGAGGGGGACTGGACTAGATGACCTCTCAGGGTCCTTACATTTCTATTATTCTACTTTTTAAATCTGTCTTGAACACAAGGAAAGTAAACAAAGAATTCTTAAAGGCAATTAGGATATAAGCACAGGGAATATTGGAAAACATGAATGTAGACAAATTAGCAAATCAATATGACATGCATCCTAAGGTGTTAATGCAATTAGCACGTGAACATAAACTACTTATACCTATTTTGGAGCAGCAATTCAGAACTCTAGAGGTGCTGGAGGGTTTGGAAAAAAGCTAATACGGTACCAGTTTTCAAAGAAGGAAATAAAAGTGATCCTATCAATTATTGTCCAGAAAACTTGACTTCAGTCCCTAGTAAATGAACTGAACAAATATTAAGGTATAAAAATCACTATATAAAGGAATTATAAGCATCCTGGGTTTATAAAGACCAGATTTTGCTGGACAAACTTTTGGAGGGACAGAAGCACAAAATTAATGGGGGAAGGAGAGGAAGATGTAGATTGAATAAATTTTGATTTATATGAAGCATTTGATAATGTCTCAATGCATCTTGCAAAATTCAATTAAATGATCCTGGAAATGAGTACTGAAAACTGGCTAAAAGAAAACACAATAAAAAGAGTGATATATAGCAATGGATTGAGTTCAGGTGGTGTTTTGGAACGTGCCACAGTGTAGAAACAAACATTAATGTTTGACCCTCAAAGTTAGAGATGGAAAAGACCTAGGAGATCCATCTTCATTAATGATCAGGAAGATGAGGTTAGACAGCATGATAATTAAATTAGTGGATGATAATAAATTGGGAAATGTAGCAAATGTCCTTTTTCAATAGAGAGAGAGATAATACATGGAACCTAGAAAAGTTAGATATATACACTGGAAATAACAAAATGAGATGCAGCTTGAGAAAAATACAACTAGCCTGTAGAAACAGCATCTGAAACAGATATTTAGTGTTAGAGCAGACAACAGATAAGATAGGAATATACAATGTGATGTTGCAACCAAAAAAAGCCAATAAATTTTGGCTGCACATACAGAAAGATCACATCTTGCAATGGTGAAGTGATAATCCCTTTTATTAGAACCGATAAAACCTAGAATAATGTCTTCAGTTCTGGACAGATCATAATCAGAAAGATGTCGTAAAACTGAAGGAAGTTTGGTTAAAAGGACAAAAGTGATATGGGGCTTGAAAGGACCAATTTATGAGGAAAGCTTGAGAGATAAGTAACCATAGATACACTAAGAGGACACATGCTAAGAGCCTGCAAATGTGTGAAGTGTGATACAGGGAGTAAAGGGATATAATTAAGGAGCATTTAGACAGAATATCAAGGGGGGGAAATTGTGGGAAGGAAAGGATAAGCTCTATTAGACTATAGAATAATCTCCAGCTAGAAGCCCCTTTGAAAACTAAACTGAACAAGTACGGGAGAATACACTGTAGGGGATAATCTTGCTTTTGCCACTAGGATCTCATCTATCTCAAACTTCTCTGATTCAGTAGCAAGACTGAGGAAAAGACAGCCAGGGAGGTAAACCAAGGGAAAAAAGGGAATAAACACAGGGAAGGAATCAAATTGCTGCCCACACTAGAAACAGAGCCCGGCTATAACCAGAATATTTCTAATGATGCTTGACAGTTATTTTCCAATAAGGCTAATACTTAGTATAGCTCTAGCAGAGTTTGCCTCCCCAGTGATATTGTTTTCAAACAGCTGAACTGCTGGAGACTAGCTTTCCCTTCCCAAGCAAGTCTAAACCAGAGACTTACTGTGATTTATAACCTGCTTCGCACAGCCCTCTCCTGAGCAGCAGAGAGTGCCCTCAACTGTACCTCAGGAATTGGCCAAGATCTTTTCTCCAGGCAATTCTCTACAGGTGCTGCCTCTGGAGATGTTCTCCTCACTCCCAGCTAGTAGGACTTGGGATAGGTAAAGGGGGGGAGATGGATCTTAGTGGGGGAAGGGAACAGAAAGCTCATCTAACTTATCCATGTCACCATGACCATTTTGAACATTAAGTATGATCCAGCTAGCTTTCTTGATCATCTTCTTCTTCTGCCCCATCTAGAGAGGTTAAATTAATTAGACTTCAAGCATTACTACAAAGCTTTGCATCCACACACAAAAAGTCTTGAAATGGTCTAATAACCATTTAAAACATGCTACTTTTAATCAAGTTTAATGATTGACTAAAGCTTACCTACTTCACTCTGAACTGGTTTGGTGCCAGAGAGGAAACAGACAAGATGAAACCGTTCACCTAGTCCTCTTACTACTGTTCCCCAGTGAATTAGTGGCCTTGCAAAATGCACTGGCAGAGTACATTGCTTTTGAGAGTGGAGCCAAGAATTGTGGTATAGGTATCCAGAGGACTGAAATGATTTTGGACAACATACTCAGCACCTACATTTTTTCAGTGAAAAGTTCCCTAGGTGCCTGTGCACACTCTGGTCTCGCTCTAGACATCCAGATGCCTAAGCCACAGAGCGATAATGAAGTCAGGGAACATAGGCATTCCTCTGCCTAACTTGATTGCAGAGCCCAATCTGGTAAGCATGGTCAGAGCTTGCCTACCAGATTGGGTCCCCATAGGTGAGCTCCCATAAAACAGCCAGGGCTGGGAGAAGGAGGATGACTCCTTTATAACTTTTACGGTTTTCATCTAGGCTGTAGGAGACCAAAGACTCAAGTCCCCCCTCCACCTGAGGAGAGGAGGGATTTGAACAGAGACTTGTCTCCTCTTAGGAGAGTGCCCTAACCACTAGGATATGGGATATTCTGATGTACAGCTCCTTCATTGTCTCCTGTTGAAGCTGTTCTGGCTAACTAATGAAAGAGTCATTGGAGCAGGTGGACTGGATCCTGGTCTCCTAATTTCCCAGGTGAGTGGTCTGACCACCAGTCATTCTCATGTGCTCTCTCTATCTCATCAGAATATCCCATAGCTCAGTGGTTCAGGTATTCCCCTGGAGATGTGGCAGAGCCCTGTTCAAGATCTTTCCCCCCCTCAAGTGGAGAGATGACTTGAACTGCTGTCTCCCAAATCCCAGGTGGGTACCTTAAACACTGGGATAAAAGTTATAAGAATGTTCTCCTCCATGGTTACTGGAGATGAAGGGGCAAAGTCCTTTGCTCCACCCCCCATCCCCTCCTCCCCCCACACACACTTTTTGTAAACAGGAGGCCAGTTCTTCTCACTCTTGAGAATCTGAACTTGGAAGGGGAGCAACAAGGGCAGAGTCCAGGGGGTCCAGGCCCCCTTTGACCCCTGACTGCATTTGGGTGGCATAACAGCAAAGCCCCTTTCCAGTTGGCATGATGGAGGGGCAGCCAGGCCAAATCTGAGTGAATGTCATTGCGATGTGGTGCACAGGGTCACATCACTCAAATGTAGCCTGTTCTGGTTGTTTGCTGCCCCGCCCCCTGGCTTTTGCAGTTCTTCTGGCACCCATCTCCTTTCCTCCCCACACCCAGGCTTCTTGCAAAAACAGGATAGGCACATAACACAAGAGAGGGTTTGCAGTTGAGAATCCCAATCAGAAGGAGGCACCTCCCTACAACCTGGAATTGGGCACCTAATTCCCTGAAAGGGCCAGAGTTTAGGACACACCTTCACCTGTGCACCTCCCATTGTCTCATTTAGACTAGCAGCCACCTAGCATGCTGACTTTTGTGGATCACAGTCTGAGGCATGTCTCTCTCCCCATTCATTGTATAAGGATTCTAGGGCCTAACCCAAACTTTATGAATCCCAGTGATTTTCTAGGCACCTAAAAGTTAGGTGTGGTGACACTGAGTGTCACCACACCTAAGTTCCTTTGTGACTCTTGCTCTTTGTCTTAAACGAGTTCAGTACTGGGAATGAAAAACATTGATGTAATGATCCACACTACACTATTTAATTGTCAAGTTTCTAGATGTGGGGGATGCCTAACTTTGAAATTGTTCACTGCTGATGTATGATTGTCTGACTGCTTCAGGGGTGCAATCAGAATTTTACTAAGCAGAGGCTATCATGACCAGGATGTGGAAGGTCTGACCTAGTGTCAGAGAAGGAGTTGGGAGTCAGTCCAGGTCAGATATCAGAAGATCAGGGCAGAGGGCAAACCAAATGTCAGGAGGCAGGCAGGGTCAGGTTACCAGGAGATCAGCAGCAGGTTTCAGGGGAATCAGTCCTGAGCAGGGAGAACCCAGTTGAATGGACAGCTTACTGTTACTGTCATTGGGTTAAATAGAGGCTGGGGACCATCAGGACACTCAGGGTTCTACCAATCAGATCCCAGGACTGGAGTCCTCTGTTAGAGTTCAGCTGCTATTCTAGAAACTGTTAGCAGTCAGTGGGTGCCAATTTGGAACTACCTAGCTCTTAAGAGTCCAGTGGGCCTGGGTTGAATACCTGTGGTCCCTGACATCACCCCCTCTGCAAGGCGTGCCCTCAGGGTAATGGGGGACCAGGCTTTTTGGGGCAATTCCTATGGAATGCTTGCACACATGTGGGAGCATGTAAATTTTCCGCCAGCTCCCAAGTGCACTCCTCAGGACCATATCCCACCCAGTCAATAAGATACCACAGCCTGCTATGTTTATATTTAGAGTCCAAAATTTCATGAACCACGTATTCCTCATGGAACTGGACCTGGACTGGTGGAGAAGGTGGTTGGGGCCTGTGAGGAACAGGGTTTTCTGTGTAAGCTTTCAAAAGCGATACGTGAAATGCCAGATGAATCTTCAGAGAGCAGGGTAGTTGAAATTCAACATGATTGGATTAACCTGTTGCATGATCTTAAAAGGGCCAAGCAACCAGGAGTCCAGCTTGCAAGCAGATCGCTCCGTATTGAAATGCTCCATGAAGGAGCCATACCTCTTGTCCGACTGAGTAGGTGGGACCTTGCATCAATGCTGGTCCAAATGCTGTGTATAGTCTGCCCTTGCTTTTCCCAGATGCTTCTTCCTGGGCCTGACAAATCTGCTGCACCAGGTCTGAGGCAGCTGACTTGAGAGAGGATGGGGGCAATTGTGGGTGGAATTGCAGCTGGTATCCATAGTTGGTTTTAAAAAAAAAGCGGGGGGAGGCTTTGACCTGTAAATGTATGGTCTGCATTGTTGTATGCAAACTTTGCATAAGGGAGAAGTTAAGACCAATCATCCTGGCAATGACTGATGTGGCATTGCAGATACTGCTCAAGATTTTCATTGGCCTTTTCTGTCTGTTTGGTGGACTGAAGATGGTAAGCCGAGGAAAGACATGTGCAGACCCCAAGCAGGTGCAGGGCCTCACACCAGATCCGGGCCTTTGAAATGAGACCCTCAATCAGAGGTGATGTATTCCAGAAGGACATGGATTAATCTATAGCTGGGCTGTCTCTTCCACAGAAGGGGAGGCCTGTACAAGGGAAGAAGTGGGCCATTTTGGTAAAGTGGTCCACTACCATCAAAATTATTGCAAATGTGTTGCCACCCAGGGTCGAGATGAGGTGTCCAAGGGCTGAAGAAAGACATAGGGGTTGTGGTGTAGTTTTCTTGGCACAAACATTGCAGGAGGTAATGAATGATTGTCTTGTCAGTCATATCTGGGGCCACCGAAAGGGGCGGGACATTATTTGTTGGGACTTGAAGTGCCCCAAGTGTCCTGCTAGGGAAAAATCATGGCATAGTTACAGGACTGCAACTCTTGCAGGCCCCGTGGAATATAAACAGAGTCCCTCATGTCACGCAATTGCTTGTGGAAAATAGCTTATTCATCAGACAGAATTGATATGTGATAGTTAAAGCAAATCATGAGACAAGTAGGTCCCACCAGAGCTGCCATTGATTTAAGTCTTTTGCCCAACATATATATTCCAGATTTTTATGATCAGTAAATACCTGGACCAGGTGGCAAGCTCCTTCCAGGTAGTGCTGCCATTCTACAAAGGTGGCTGTTATCACCAGGAGTTCCTTATCAAATATTTCATAGTCAAGTAGCATCAAGTAGTTCTGCAGGAGTGAGCTTCCTTTTATATGGGGTTGAGCTGTTGATGGCCCACATCTCTGGTAATGGCTTGGTGAGTGGTAGTGATGAAAAGATCACAGTACCTGGACTGATGGGTTGCAAGACCCCTGTTTTTTCCTCCCTTCATTCCTGTAACCAATCGTCTGTACAGAGGGAGAGATCCATGAGGGCATCCAGAGGGGCAGGAATCTTTACACAGGCTAATTCATCTTTAATTTCTTCTTACAGGCCCCACCAGAACTGGCATGCCTGTAGTGCCTCATTCCAGTCTGTATCCGCTCTGAGGCAGAGGAATTGCACAGCACAGGAGGCTACAGTGCCCTGCGCCTGTTGGAGCTTCCTTAGGGCAGCCTCCACCATTCAAGTTTGGTGTGGATTGTCAAATAGTACCGACATGTCTTGGAGAAAGCCCTCCCAGTTTGTTAGCCCTGGCTGTCACACTCCAAGGGGGAAGCCCAGTAGAAGGCCGATGACCAGGCTCACCCATGCATTAAGAATTATAGGACTGTGGATGCATCATGAATAGGAGGTGGCACTGGTTTATAAAACCCCAGAATCACTAGCAATTACTTCAAACTCAGCAGTGATATCAGGGAACAGGGCTGAGCTGATTCTCTGAGGTTAGCTGGAGCCCACAGAGCTTAGTTGTCTGAAGGAAGGTGTGCAGCCCACTCAAGCATGCCCAGTGCTCCCAAAGGGTTAGCTAGGTCTCTTCTGCTGGCACTGGGGCCACTCCTGTGGCCTAAATGGTCCATGCAAGCTGTCATGTCAGTGATCTGACCTAGTGGTCAGAGCAGGGTCAGGTGAACCCCAGGTGTCAGGAGGCAGGCAGGATCAGATTACCAGGAGATCAGCAGCAGACTGTAGGAGCAGGTATTGCAGGGGAAGCAATTGCAGGGGAGAACCCAGCAGCATGGACAGCTTCCTGTTCCTATGCTTGGGTTAAATAGAGGCTGGGGACCAATCAGGACCCCAGAGGCTCAAGTTGAGTGTAACTTTGGAATTTTGGGCATTGCTCCAGCCCCTCTGGATCCCAATCTTGCTTCTTCCACTCCCCTCTCCCGCATGTGTGCAGTTTACCGGGACTGATGTACAGAGGCAGAAAGATTCCCCCGCCCCAATATTTCCATTCTACCTTCATCTTCCAGCTATTCCAGATTAAACAGCTCTCTACTAACAGAAATCTTCTCCCCGTGTAATCATTTATAGACTGCTATCAAGTCACCTCTTACCCTTTCCTTAAATAGATTGAACTTCTGAAGTCTCTCACTGTAAGACGGGTTTTCCAGAGCTCAAACGAGTCTTTCAACTATTTTTGTGATATTTTTGACATCCTTTTTGCAATGTGGACACCAGAACTGGACACCGTATTCCACCAATTGTCTCATTACTGTCATATACTGTGGCAATATCACCTCCCTATTCTTACTTTATATTTCCCTGCTTACACATGCAAGGATTACATTAGCTCTCTTAGCACCAGAATTACACTGGAAGCAGAAACATCTAACTAATGTGCTTATGCCACACTTTCTCATGTTCTGAAATTCTCAGCTAACCCCTACCCAACTGCCAAACCTCCAGCTTCTTCACTAACAACTTTTACAGTACAGTTACCATTATCAGTACAAAAATACATGGTGCATCAAAAACTGAAATCTACAATATAAAATGAATTCAGTGTAAAAATGGAAAAACCTCACAGGCTTGGTTGGATTATTCATGTTCATGTTTAATTCAATAAAAGCTTCCATTTAAAAATGTTAATGAAGCTGATGCAGAATTCCTAGCCTGTTACACTAATGTGGGACAGAATTCAAAGACCTGGATGGAGAATTTAGCTCCAGCTTGCCACAAGGGGGGT